>NC_058081.1:339128903-339728903 GCF_014858855.1 Bufo gargarizans | reverse complement strand
GCACACTTATGCAACCACATTATTTTATTTTTATATTTTTTTCTTCCCTCTACCTAAAAGATTTCAGTTTGTTTTTCAATTGAGTTGTACAGTTTATAGGTCACATTAAAAAGTTCTGAAATGATTTATCTTTGTCTCGTTTTTTTACATAACAGAAACCTGACATTTTAACAGGGGTGTGTAGATTTTTTATATCCACTGTACTATATATATATATATATATATATATATATATATAGCTGCATTTTCACAATCCACACACAATCTCTACTCCTTACTTTTCTTAATTTGCCATCATCTTCTACCTGTTCTCTCTTTTTCATTTAATACTTGGCAGACTGATAAAAGTCTTTGAACAGAAGAAAATACAAAAGTGTTTCAGTACAGTGGGCACATAGTGAAATTGTATGTACTCTGGGGTTCTTATTAATACTGCGGAACTAGACTGTGTTATTTTTATGAAGTACACTTATATGTTACCATTGGCTGGTAGTGCAAGAAAGTGACCTTTTTGTGGTATGACACATGATCTTTTCTTAAAAAATAGTTATTGTTTGCAAATCTTGTACCTGGTTATTTGTTTAAAATGATTGCTTTGTTTGCATACTTGTGAACCGCAAATGTTCGCGAACCACGCGTTCGCGCCGGGCCCCATTTAATTTAATGGTGGGCGAACCTGAAAAACCTTCAGGTCATATTTGCAGCCAGCAAACACTTACTAGAAGTACACAAATAGTCCCACAACATGGACAGTGATATACCACAGGGGGATCATTGTCAAAAATTCCCACAAAAAAAATATGTATTTTAATCAGGGCCCATTTTTATGCGTCTTAAGGGAAAACTCTCAAAAATGTGCCCTGCTGGAGCCTAGAAAATTTTAATTTCCTATCGGTTTGATGTATACAAATGTGCAGCACTCCACGTTTTTGTATCCTGCAGAGTCCATTTAAAAAATGCATACATTAATGTATTTTTTTTTTCTACCATGGAACTGTATGGTGAACGGACGCCACTTTACGGCATCAGTCTGAGGCATCAGTACATTTTTGCTTATTCAGACCTAGTGTCAGAATAAGCACCAGTACACAGCGGAGCAGCGTGGCGAAAAGAGGAGTACTGACAGAGCGCTACCTGGTCCTGGTGGTCATGGATGAGGATTGTGTTTCCCAAGGATAATTTTCTACTGGGAAATACAGGGAACAGTATAATACACTAGAATCTATATACTATAAAGATATTAGCCCTAACCCTCAATAATAATATAATTAGGTGGTCATTTATTATATAGAAATACGTCTATGTTAGGCGTATTTATGACACAGATTGTGGCGCAAAGGTCCTTAGCACCCCAATCTGCATATTTTTCCAGCTCATGCCAGGTCTAGAAAAGGATGATGTGGGCAGGGAAAGGGATACAGTTATGGCCATCCAGTTATTGGATACCACTGCCATTCATTGACTGGATAACACCTCTGTACAGTGACCAGATAACACTGCCATACTGTGACCGGATAAAAGGGTATAAGAGGGCACAGTACAGGGAATGACTAGAGGCACTGCACAGGGTGTGATAAGAGGGCTCAATGCAGGGTATAAAGGGGCATAGTACAGGGTGGGGGGCACAGTCACATGTCACAGTCCCTGGGACATTCGAAGGTCCTTATGGTAAATGCGGTTCATACGGCAATATAATGAGAGGCAGAGGAGTGAGATAAGGGTGTGATTATGTGGCTAGAGAATAAAATTTTACTGTTGGCCAGTGCAGGCCCCAAAAATTAGGCAATAGGCATTCACCTGACAGCAAAGATTCTGTGGCTGGAGGTACATTAGGCGGTCACAGGATAAATATATAACTGTCGGCCAGTACAATCCCTGAAAATTAGGCATTCACCTGACAAAAAAAGGCCTTTTATGTCGCTGTATATACATAAGGCAACAAGGACCATTCTTTTTTCTGGGTTATGGCGGATATGTGTGGGCTGGCATGAGGAAATTTTATTACACTTGGTCATCACAGGTGTTGAATTCCTTCGAGATCCATGCATCATTCATTTTTAAAAATGTGTGGTAGTCCACACTGTCGTGAGCTAGGCAAATGTGCTTATCGGTCATGATCCCCCCTGCTGCGCTAAACGTCCTTTCGGACAAGACGCTCGATGAGGGGCAAGCCAAGAGTTCCATGGAAAATTGTGCCAGCTCTGGCCACAGGACAAGTCTGCACACCCAGTAGTCAAGGGGTTCCTCGCTTCTCAGAGCGTCCACATTGGCGGTTAACCCGATGTAGTCAGACACCTGGCGGTGTAGGCGTTCAGTGAGGCTGGATATGGAGGGCGGCTATCGATGGGTTGGCTGCAAGAATGATCTCATATCCGAAGTGACCAACACAGCTTCAAACCGCCCTCTTTTTGCAGGCGCGGTAGGATTCGTACCTGTTTCACTGTGGGTGGAAATTTCTCTGCCAGTGCCGGCAACAGCAGAATGCAGCATCTCTCGCAGCAAGGCCTGGAAATGCTGCATTCTGACAGCCCTCTGTGATGCCGCCATTTTGTGTTTGTACCGGGGGTCTAAGTACGTTGCCTCCCAGTACAGGTCCTTGACCTTTATGCTTTTTATACAGGGGTCCCTCTTAAAACACTGGATCATAAAGGCCCCGATTTGCACTAAATTGGAAGCGGTGGAGCACCCTGGCTCCTGCTCATCACCAGGGCCGTCTTTAATATTTATTGGACCCAGGGCAAAAATTTACTTGGGCCCCCTGGATCCTGCCTTCCCACACCTTAGCATGCAATCACGCCCTCCACCACAACACACACAAAAAAAATCCACACATCTGGTAGAGTCCAGTGAATGACTGTAAATACTTTCAGTTCTGAAGACTCCAGTGGCTCAGGATCAGTGCTCTGGGCTGGAAGTGGGCACTGCTCTGCAGGAAGGAGACCAGGGCTCGGCTCACCCTAGTGTTACAGTGCACCCCAGAACCCCACAGTATGCAGTATAGCACCCTATAGTATACAGCACCACACAGTATGCAGTTTAGCGCCCCACACTATACAGTACCCCACAGTATATAGTAGAGCAGTATAGCAGCCCACAGTATACAGCACCTCACGGTATACAACACCTCACTGTATATAGCACCCCAAACTATACACGATACAGCCCCCCACACTATACAGTACAGCAGTATAGCACTCCACACTATACCGCCCCCACAGTATACAGCCCCCCACACTATACAGTACAGCAGTATAGCACTCCCCCCCACTATACAGGCCCCCTCACACTATACAGGCCCCCCACAGTATACAGCCCACCACACAGTATACAGCCCACCACACAGTATACAGGCCCCCACACAGTATACAGGCCACCCCCCCCCCCCACAGTATACAGCCCACCACACAATATACAGCCCATTACACAATATATAGCCCACCACACAATATACAGCCCACCACACAGTATACAGCACCCCACTATACAGTAGTTTACAGTATATTAACATAACAGCCCCTGTCACCTTTTTCTGATGTAATCTTTACACAAAAAAGCTCCACAGTTAACTTCTGCAACACTCAGTAGGACCTGTGATGACCTCATAGCCATGTGACCAGTAATTGCTAGGTTACTGGTCACATGGTAATGATGTCATTAAGGTCCTAGAGCAAAACTCATTAAGGTCCTAGAATTAAGATCATTAACACAGTACGATCATGATGCCTGTGTAGCTGACAGCCTGACACCCGGGGCAGTAGCTAGCAGGGCTCAAGAGGCAGCTGCCTTGGGCCCCCCAGGAGCAACTGGGCCCAGGGCAGCTGCCCCTTTTGCCCCTTGGTAAAGACGGCCCTGCTCATCACCGAGGAGAATGTCTTCCTCAGTCTCCTTCCCCAGCCACGGAGAACACCAGGGATCCCAGAAAAGTTTAAAGCATGCTCTTCTTGCTCCTCCTCCCCCCAGCCACTATTCTCCTCTGACTCCTCTTCAAACTCCTGCTGACTTGTCTCAGATGGAGTAGCCCCCCTGGGAATTCATTCAGCATTGCGACTTGATTAATGACACAACGCAATGCACGCTCCAGATAGAAGGCGTAAAGTACGATGTCATTGATGGCGCCCTGGCTGCGACTGACCATCTTGGTGATCTCATCAAATGGCTGCAGAAGTCTGCATGCGTAGCGCATGTGCAGCCACTGGCGCGATGAAAAGAAACCAAGCTCCCCAGAAGCTCCCCAGAAGACGTCTGACGGGCAAGTGGTGTCGCCGCTGAACATCAGCAAGGCGAGTTATGGCCGTGTAAGATCTTCTAAAATGGCCAGAGATTTTCCTGGCCTGCCGCAAGATGTCCTGGACCCTGGGGTATTTGTCAACAAATTGCTGCACGACTAAGTTCAGGACGTGTTGAGCGCAAATATTCGAATTACGAATATTTATTGCGAATATCGCAACTTCGAGAATTCGCTAATATTTCGAATATAGTGCTATATATTCAATATAGTGTTATATATTAGTTTTTTAGAATATTCGTCAATGACATATTATTTACATATTATGCGATCATTACATTGCCGATTTTTTTTTGTAAAAAAAAAGTAGAATATAACGAATATTCGAATTCGCAAATATTTGACGAATATTCTATAAAATATTCACGAAATATTCCGAATTCGAATATGACCCCTGCCGCTCATCACTATTCAGGACACGTGCCATGCACGGCACGTGTGTCATTTTGCCCTGTTTCAGCGTGCTCAGCAGATTGGCACCGTTGTCACACACCACTTTACCAACTGTTAAATTGAGCGGGGTTAGCCACTGATCGGCCTCTGACCGTAGATCTGAAAGCAGTGCAGGACCGGTGTGGCTCTTGGCTTCCAGGCACAACAGCCGCAGCACAGCATGGCAATGTCTCTCCTGGAACATTGAATAGGTTCTGGGGAGCTTGGGGGGTTCAGCAGAAGAGGTGGTAGCAGTGCAAAAGGAGGAGTCAGCCGAGGAGGAGACGGAGGATGGAGTAGGAGGAGGAGAAGAAGATGCTGGCCTGCATGCAATCCGTGGTGGTAACACTAAATCCACAAGGGTGCCACGGGTTACATGCTTGATGGCCGTCAGAAGGTTCACCCAGTGGGCAGTAAAAGTTATGTACCTTCCCTGCCCGTGTTTGCTAGACCATGTGTCTGTGGTAAGATGTATTTTGGCACCAACACTGTGTGCCAGAGATATATTCACTTGCTGCTGAAAGTGGCCATATAGCTCTGGGATGCCCTTCTGGGAGAAATATTTCCTTCCAGGGACCTTCCATTGCGGTATGACCATGGCCACAAATTTTCTAAAGGCCTCCAAGTCCACCAGTTTATATGGCAATAGTTGGTGGGCTAGCAGTTCTGACAAGCCAGCGGTCAGCCATTGGGCAAGAGGGATATCCGGCGTCATCAACTTTTTATGCTCGAAGATTTGGGCCACAGAATCCTGCCTTCTGCCAGATGAACGCGACAACGGCACGGTGGAATGTGGAGTGGAGGACAAATGGGAGGAGAGAGGAGAAGAGGCAGGACATAGAGAGCCGGGAGTGTGGCTTTGTGGGTTGTGGCAGCGTTGATCTCACTGGGCTCGGTGATGGGCCAGGTGCCCTATTAAGGCGGTCTTCCCTAGGTGAGTGTTGGGCTTACCACAACTTATGGGTTGACAGCACAGGCTGCAGATGGCAACACTATTGTCAGTAGCTGACAATTTAAAAAAAGCCAACACTGTGGAGCCATGTGCCGGCGTCCTGGGAGCGCAGGATGTGATCGTGCATGGTGGATGGCTCACTCCAGATACATTTGCAGTCTGCTTTTTGCCTCCTGTGCACTGCGAGTTCTGCCTGCTTCTCCTTCTTCTCCTCCCTATCTGCTGCTCCGTCTCTCCCTCTGAACTCCCCTCCGTTTCCTCTCTTGTGGGCACCCACTTGACGTTTATTGACACGTCATCATTGTCACCTTCACTACCACTGACATTAGAGATCTCGGAGTAGGAAGCAACAGCGGGGACCACCCTTCTTGGGCTGATCTGGGTACTGTAGTCAGACCGCTGGGTGGTGGCCATTGCTACCTCCTCTTCCTCATCCAATGCCAAGAATGGCTATGCATCGGTAAGGTCTGGGAATGGATGGGAAAATAATTCCTCTGACTCGAGTGGAGGGGCTATGGTGGTGGTGGTGTCTATGGGGGTGCACACAGCAGAGAGTGAGAAGGGTGCTGATACAGAAGATGAGGAAGCAATCAATATTTGGTGGAAGCAGGTATATCAAATTCTTAATCAGTATTTTGTGGAAGCAGGTGTATCGCAGGCCTCAATCAATAATTGGTGGAAGCAGGTATATTAATCCCCTTAATCAGTATTTTGTGGAAGCAGGTATACAGAACCCCTTAATCAATATTTGGGTAGAGTGGCGCAGGGTGCTGGAATCATTTCTGGAGGCCAGGGAGATTCTGCCTTCATCTGGGACACTTCCAGCCGAAGTTCTCTCAATTATGTCCACAGGGCCTAGACCACATCCTTTAAGGATTCTGAGTCTTCAGACCCCGACCGGTCCCCCTTAGCATTGGTACTACTCACTACTCTCGCCGCCACAGGCATGTGCTCTTCCTCTCTCCTCTTTAATACTTTCCTTTTATGATCCACTCCTGATTCTGGCTTTCAAAACTGCATAAAAAACCTGAACGCATGACTATACTTTAAGGCTAAGCATATTATTAGTTTGCTAGAATGTTTATATCATTATTTACTATGTTTTGCCTATAAGGAACTGATAAGTATGCATTGCTGTATATTGTTGTCATGGTGAATATGTGGGAAGAATTGTCCTTACAACAATTCCAGAATGTATTATTTGTATATTCTCATGACTTGAAAAAAGATGCATGTCTGAGTACCAGTTGTTTACATGATGTTAAAGAGGACCTTTCACTAGTATACAAACTAAAAACTAACTCTATCTGTGGGCAGAGCGGCGCCCAGGGGTCCCCCTGCACTTACTAGTATGCCTGGGCGCCGCTCCGTTCGCCCGGTATAGACTGGCTATGAGCTGTGCGCTGCGATTGGCCAGTGCTGCAGCAAGGGACACACCTCCTACAAAAAATGAGTCCAGTACAACAGACGGAGCTGAGACACCGGAGCCTATACCGGGCGAACGGAGTGGCGCTCAGACATACTAGTAAGTGCATGGGGACCCACAGATAGAGTTAGTTTTTAGTTTGTATACTAGTGAAAGGTCCTCTTTAATTGTTCAGTTTATGAAATGATTTTCAGAGAAGGTTAAAAGTGTAGCTAATTTTGTTTATCCAAATGGGAGCGAAATTCTAAACTGAAATTGATTTATATTGACTATATCATAATAGTAGTCAAAGTTCCATTTTCTGATACAGAGCTCCAAATCCCCACTCACAGAGCCATCATTATAAGGAGCTTACTAAATATGGATTTAATGGGGTTTCCCAGGACTTTAATATTAGTTACCTATGCTCAGGATAGGTAATCAAAACCAGATCAAAGGGGGGCCAACAACTGGTACTTCTACTGATCAGCTGTTTTGTGTGAAGCCACCAACACCAAAATTCCGTAAAAAATTAGGAATAGTCAGAAACATCTGATAGACACCAGCAGAGTTATTCTCAAGACAAGTAGAGCATACAGATACATCTAAGAATTTGTACTTTGTCATGATTGAACCAAATTTTACTCCATTCGCAAACAATATGTGGTCCGAAATGTGCTGTCCTCATCCGCATTTGCAGATCCGCACTTCCACATCTGTTCTTCCATTTCCGGAAAAAAATAGAACATGTCCTATTCTTGTCCACAATTGCGGACAAGATAAGGCATTTTCTATACATTTATAGTGCCGGTGATGTGCGGTCCGTAAATTGTGGAATGCACATTGCCAGTGTCTGTGTTTTGCGGAACCGCAGAACACTTACGGACGTGTGAATGGACCCATAATTCATAGTTAGTGGAAGGAAGAAAAAAGATGCTCACATGACCCTGAGAGGTAGTGGGGGGGCGGGGCTTGTTCTGATAGCCTGGATGATGGCCTGGATTGTTTTGTAAACTATAATAATGCTAGTGTGCAACATGTGTCTTACAATACAGAGGGTAGTGTGTGAAATCTCTATGTCAAATACCAGTCCAAAATCTGTGTCAGGGCATCTGCAGACAGTTCAAGTTTTTTTTATTTTGTGAAATATAGTAATTGTGCAACGTGTGTCTTACAATACAGAAGGTATTGTAAAAAGTGATATAATAGTGTTTTAAATCTCTGAAAATATGTGAAAACGCGTGAAATACTAGTCCAAAATCTGCACATTGCTGTACAAGCAGCTGAAAACCATGAACAATTTTGCCATTCACCAGACAAGCCTCAGCAGCAGGCTGTCTGGTGCACTCAGTCATGATTTTCTATTCCTGACATTGCGTTTAAGAGCTTAGGGAGGTTGGAGAGAAAAAGCTAAATTCATAAAAAAAATAACAAGAATAGATATTGTACATTACATGTGTTCCTAAACATTCTGAGTCATAGGAGATTAGAGGGTATTATATACCAATTTCCAGGGCAATTGGAACTTTTTAAAAGAATCGACAAATCAGAACTGAGCCGAACCTCAACAGGTATATAATTTTGACCATGAATATAGTTGATGTTTGATAGACAAATTGGCACAAGATCTAATCACTTCCATATCCTTCTTTATAAATATGTGACGGAAACAGTAATAAAACAGTCTCTGTTTTAAAAAGTATGTTGGGAAGGAAGGAGTATAAAATGAGTCTAGAAAATTGTGCGACTAGTAGTTAAAGGGCTTCTGTCACCCCACTAAAGTGATTTTTTTTTTTGGGCTAGTTACATTCGTTATAGTGCGATATATGAGAATATAATGTTACTTACTTTCATGCGGCCGTTTCTTGAGAAAACGAAGTTTTATAATATGCAAATCCGGTCTCTACCAGCAAGTAGGGCGTCTACTTGCTGGTAGCCGCCGCAAAAAACCGCCCCCTCGTCGTGTTGATTGACAGGGCCAGCCGTGATCTCCTCCTCCGGCCGGCCCTGTCAGTATTTCAAAAATCGCGCGCCTCTGTTCATTTGGCGCAGGCGCTCTGAGATGAGGAGACTCGTCTCCTCAGAACTCCCTCAGTGCGCCTGCGCCGATTACGTCTTCTCTTTCGGTGATGTCATCGGTGCAGGCGCACTGAGGGAGTTCTGAGGAGACGAGCCTCCTCATCTCAGAGCGCCTGCGCCGAATGAACAGAGGCGCGCGATTTTTGAAATACTGACAGGGCCGGCCGGAGGAGGAGATCACGGCTGGCCCTGTCAATCAACACGACGAGGGGGCGGTTTTTTGCGGCGGCTACCAGCAAGTAGACGCCCTACTTGCTGGTAGAGACCTGATTTGCATATAATAAAACTTTGTTTTCTTAAGAAACGGCTGCATGAAAGTAAGTAACACCATTATATTCTCATATATCGCACTATAAGGAATGTAACTAGCCAAAAAAAAAAAAAAAAATCACTTTAGTGGGGTGACAGAAGCCCTTTAACTTGTTCTATTTACTCTGTGGAGCCTTGGGAATTGTGATGATAATTTGTGATCTTCTGCATGAGGACTTTTTTAAAGCAGGTAATGTGCTTCATTCCAAGAAAGTCCTGGAGTGGTTCCAGGAATATGACTGCAAATATAACAAGCAGCAGCCTGCACAGTCATAAACTCTTAATTGAGCATCTCTGGAATGAGTTTGAAGAGTCTATAAAAAAGGGACAGATTAACTACAAACTTCATTTCACCAGCTGTAGGTTACAATGAATATCTTATAAAGTGATATTTGAGTAAAATGTTCAATAAACCAAATAGCAAATAATGTAATACCATGCAAAAGACTAAAAAATAATGTACAAATCCTTTATATTTTTACAAACAGAGGAGTTTGGGGGTTTGCATCTATCTGTCTATCATCTATCTATCTGTCCATCTGTCTATGGCTCCATTCACACATCCGCAACTCCATTCCGCATTTTGCGGAACGGAATTGCGGACCCATACATTTCTATGGGGCCGCACAACGTGCAGCCCCGATCCGGTATTGCGGACCCGCACTCCCGGGTCCGCAATTCCGATCCTGAAAAAAATAGAACATGTCCAATTCTTGTCCGCAATAGCGAACAAGAATAGACATATTCTGTTAGTACCGGCAATTGCGGACCGCACATTGCCGCTGTCCATGTTTTGCGGATCCATGCATCCGCAAAACACACACGGATGTGTGAATGGACCCTATGTCTGTCTATCAGACTATCTACCTACAGTATGTCTATTTAGAAACAAAGAAGATAGAAGACTGACAGCAGAAGACTACATCCTTCATCAAGTCTGCCCTTATGTTATTTCTTATCTTAGGATAGACATGTGTTTATCTCAGGCATGCTTAAATTCAATTACTGTCAATTTCCTAATCATATCTGCTGCAGTTTGTTCCAAGCCTGACTTATTTTTTTCTTTTATATCTATTTATCTATCTATAGACAAAGGATCCATCGAGTTGAACTGAAATGTTGCATGGGTGAATAAAAAAGTCCACCTCTTACTTGAAATTGTTGCATTACTGGATCAAAATCTGTGATCTCTAGAGGGGTTGCACCTGTTATCCTGTTTAACTGTGCTGCTTATCTTTTTCTTATCTATCTATCTATCAGCAGAAAATAAAATAATAAAATACACCTGAAAAACTCCATCGCTCCTGTGACCTGTGATGGGGCCATCAGTAGCAAACAGTGATAAAAGCAGGTTCTATCATGGTATTAATGATGGTCACATCAAAGTTCGCTGGAGAACAGAAGAGTGCCTACTGCCATCATGCATAGTGCAGAGACACAGAGGACCAACACCAGATGTCATTGTGTGTGGCTTCATTAGCTACCATGACCATTCCTGTCTGATATTCATGGAGGAAACATTAACCAGTCTTTGGCATGTCCAAGACGTCATGTAACCAGTCCTACTATGTGTTGTTCCGACAACATAATGCCTACCCACACAGCGAGCTCTTCAGGGTATACAGTACTACCCCTGGCCAGCTCAATCGCCAGATCTTTTCTCCATTGAGAATGTCTGGGACTGGTAGGGGTGTCAAATCTCCTGTGCACAGAAGTCATCAACCTACTTGGCTGAACTACAAGCCCAAGTTTAAACAGCTTTGAATGACCTACCACAGGAGGATATCAAGTATCTGTATGACCGCTACCATGCCAGACTGGCAGCCTGTATCACAGCAAGGGGAGATCCCACCCAGTATTAATGTGACCCTTCCTCAACAAATACTCTGCAGTATAACCCAAAATAAAGGGTTGTGTGATCATTGTCCAAGTGTCACTAGAATGTTATACTTTCCACTAGTCTATCTATCTATCTACACACGTATACATGTATTATTATTTTTTGTGTATGGTCTACAATCATGTCACATAAAAAAAAAATTTTTTACTATAGATTAAATTAGTCCTTTGTCTAATTTTAGTTTAGGATGGAAAATTTACTGTAAATCATCAGTTGAACTTGGTGGACTATCTGTTCTCAGAGTCAATGAATATGTAACATACAATTTTTGTTAGTTAAGAGAGAACCAAGCAAGCAGCCATCTAAAATTGGAAGAAAAAAAAGTCAGATGAAACAAAAGGTTGAATGTTACATATTTACAAAGTATAATCATTACAAACTTCAAATATTTGCGGAATAGAATCATTACAGGGGCAGTGAACTTTGTATAGGCCAAGGGAATGGTTACAGGTTGGAGTTCTCATGGGATTAATAGCCCTTTCAGAGCTAAACATAGTTTTGTACTTCACAGTGAACACCTCAATGTGTGATTTTAACAGACTGATTTGAAACATGTATCCATTTCTGTTTAGCAGATAGTCAGCTGTCAGGAATACATGACATAATGATTGACTTGCTCCCGCAAAGTTCTACAGATGAAAATCCTAGGCGACAACCATTGATGACCTGTGGCATCCAGCGTTCTTATCTTACGCAAACATGTCATTGAATTATTGTCTCTTGAGGTGTTCTTTGAACTTTCCTCTCAAAGGTTAACTAAGGGGCAGGAGCCTGTCTGTCTTTTAAAAGTGACAGCAACTTTATTTCCCTTATATGGAAAATACTGGGAAGACATCTAATAATAATGTAAATCATAGCGCCTGGAAATCTTCCGTTTTATTTTCCATTACTACAATTATGCAATTAAAAAAAGGAGCTTTAAAAATATACTGCAATAAAATATCTAGCAATATTAACAAGGATAGTGATAAATTTGGATGGACTGGCTTAACAGCACACAGGGAAGTTGTGCAGTCAGGGTGCCCAAGAAGTGACTAAGACCTTTCAAAGATCTTAGTATGACAAGCCTTGCCACTTGTATGCCAAATACAATATCTAAGTTAAAAGAAAGGGACCCATGGTGAGCCATAATATGAAGGGGCACAGTGGTGTCCCAGTCTTCTGCTGTGCAGAGAGTTACAACTGTTATGGTAGTGAAAGTGAAACCACTGTGCTAACCAAGAGATTAGACTTAGGGCTAAACTTAAAGGAGTTCCCTGGTTTTCACACTTTAACTCATATATGGAGATTTATACTTCACTGTAGAGAATAGAGATGAGCGAATCAAAGCTGACAAAGTGGAATTCAATGCAAATTTCAGGAAAAATTTGATTTGCAACGAATGCGAATTTCCTCACGCTTCGTGGTAGCAAATCACAATTTTAAATGTCAATGTTTTGGTCCCTGAGCCACTTAGTTATCACTTTTGCCTTATGGCACGGTGCTCCATCGTGCTGGAAAATACATTGTTCTTCACCAAACTGTTGTTGGATTGTTGGAGGAAGTTACTGTTGGGGGGTGTTTTGGTACCATTTTTTATTCATGGCTGTGTTTTTGGGCAAAATTGTGAGTGAGTCCACTCCCTTGGATGAGAAGCAACCCCACACATGAATCGTCTCATGATGCTTTACTGTTGGCATGACACAGGACTGATGGTAGCGCTCACCTTTTCTTCTCTGGACAAGCCTTTTCCCTGATGCCCCAAACAATCGGAAAGAGGCTTCATCAGAGAATATGACTTTGCCCCAGTCCTCAGCAGTCCATTCACCATATTTTCTGCAGAAGATCAATCTGTCCCTGATGTTTTTTTTTGAGAGAAGTGGCTTCTTTGCTGCCCTTCTTGACACCAGGCCATCTTCCAAAAGTCTTCGCCTCACTGTGCGTGCAGATGCGCTCACACCTGCCTGCTGCCAGTCCTGAGCAAGCTCTGCACTGGTGGCACTCCGATCCCGCAGCTGAATCCTCTTTAGGAGACTATCCTGGCGCTTGCTGGACTTTCTTGGACGCCCTGAAGCCTTCTTAACAAGAATTGAACCTCTTTCCTTGAAGTTCTTGATGATCCTATAAATTGTTGATTGAGGTGCAATCTTAGTAGCCACAATACCCTTGCCTGTGAAGCCATTTTTATGCAACGCAATGATGGCTGCCCGTGTTTCTTTGCAGGTCACCATGGTTAACAATGGAAAAACAATGATTTCAAGCATCACCCTCCTTTTAACAGGTCAAGTCTGCCATTTTAACCCAATCAGCCTGACATAATGATCTCCACCCTTGTGCTCGTCAACATTCTCACCTGAGTTAACAAGACGATTACTGAAATGATCCCAGCAGGTCCTTTAATGACAGCAATGAAATGCAGTGGAAAGTTTTTTTGGGGATTAAGTTATTTTTCATGGCAAAGAAGGACTATGCAATTCATCTGATCACTCTTCATAACATTCTGGAGTATATGCAAATTGCTATTATAAAAACTTAAGCAGCAACTTTAACAATTTCCAATATTTATGTAATTCTCAAAACTTTTGGCCACGACTGTACAGCAGCCATCTTAGAGTCAGAAATGTTCCAGCGTTCAGAGTGCAGGGACAGATGTGAGAAGATGCTAGGGACAGCAATAGGAAAAACCTCATTGTGAAAAAAACCCTGAAAAAACTATTTATAAGTGCAGGAAAAGGATAGAGAGGAATTATTTCACAGCATCTTATTGCAGGGATAGACATCAGAAGGCGCTAAGGACAGTGCCAGAAAAGCGATTTAAAAGTGCAGGGAAAGGATAGGGAGGAATCATTTCACAGCATCTTAGTGCAGGGAGAGACGTCTGAAGTCGCTTGGGACAGTGCTATAAAAACCTAATTGTGAAAAAAAAGCGATTTTACAAGTGCAGGGAAACAATTTGGGATCCAAATAGCCATTATACAGCATTCTAGCAATTTGTTCTTGTTATTGGGGTACAAGTGCTATGTTGAAAAGCCTTATATCTTAAAAGGCTTATATCTGTGCTAAAAGAAAAATGTATACGCATTTCACTTCTGCATTTATTTGTGAAAGAGTTTACTGGCCTATTTCAGTGCAAAAAGGAAAAATATATATGCATTTCACCTCTGTAGTTATACAGTAGGTGGTGAAAGCATTCAGTGTCCTATTTCAGTAGAAAAAGGAAAAAAATATATGCACTTCACTGTTGCATTTATTTGTGAAAGAGTTTAGTGGCCTATTTTAGTACAAAAAAGGAAAAATATATACGCATTTCACTTCTGCAGTTATATGTGGTGGAAGCATTCAGTGCCCTATTTCAGTACAAAAAGGAAAAAAATATACACACTTCACTGTTGCATTTATTTGTGAAAGAGTTTAGTGGGCTATTTCAGTACAAAAAGGAAAAATATATACGGATTTCACTTCTGCAGTTATATGTGGTGAAAGCATTCAGTGTCCTATTTCAGTAAAAAAGGAAAAATATATACACACTTCACTGTTGCATTTTTTTGAGAAAGAGTTTAGTGGCCTATTTCAGTACAAAAAGGAAAAATATATACTCATTTCACTTCTGTAGTTATATTTGTTGAAAGGGTTCAGTGTCCTATTTCAGTACATAAAGGAAAAAAATATATGTACTTCACTGTTACATTTATTTGTGAAAGAGTTTAGTGGCCTATTTCAGTACAGAAAAGAAAAATATATACGCACTTCACTGGTGCACTTATTTGTGGCAAAAGTGTTTAGTGGCCTAGTTCAATACAGAAAGAAAAATATGTACGCACTTCACTTGTGCATTTATTTTTGCTAAAAGTGTTTACTGGCCTATTTTAGTACAGAAAAAATATATATACGCACATCACTGGCACATTTATTTCTGCTAAAAGCATTTTACTGGCCTATTTCTGTACAAAAAGAAAAATATATTCTCAGTTCACTTCTGCAGTTATATATGTTCAAAGCATTTATTGGCCTATTTCAGTACAGAAAGAAGAACATATACGAACTTCACTGGTGTACTGATTTGTGGCAAAAGTGTTTAGCGGCCTATTTCATTATAGAAAGAAAAGAATATACGTACTTTACTGGTGCACTTATTTGTGGCAAAAGCTTTTAGTGGCCTAGTTCAGTACAGAAAGAAAAATATATATGCACTTCACTGGTGCATTAATTTCAGCTAAAAGCGTTTCAGCCTATTTCAGCAAAAAATGAAAATTATATTCTCAGTTCACTTCTGTAGTTATATGTGTTGAAATCTTTTATTGGCCTATTTCAGTACAGAAAGTAAAATATATACGCACTTCACTGGTGCATTTATTTCTCCTAAAAGAGTTTAGTGGCCTATTTCAGTAAAAACGAAAAAATATTTTTGTTGTTTTTAGGGGTATTTTAATTTGCTTTAAATTTATTTGGTTCAGCTAAAAGTATGTTAGACAGAGAAGTGCCAGGCCATGCACAGAGGAGTGGCAGAGGCAGAAATGTTTCTGGCGCATGCAGAGGTCGCAGCAGAGTAAGGGGGCGTGGCATCAGGAGTCGCAGCGAGAGGCCTGAGCTCCCGGTGTCATCTAGCGGTCATGTCTTGACCAGCAACTCAGAGGTTCTTGATTGGTTAACTCGGTCATCCACTTCATCCTAAGTGACATTAGACACCCCTAGCAAACAGTCCGTGGGTTCGTCAGACGCAACCCTTAGTTGGCATGGCCCGGGAGCAGGCCCTGTACTCAACCTACCTCTGTCCTTTGATGTTCCCTCAGCCACAGAAGTATTGTATGCTGTGGGCTCAGCTCCACTATACAGCGAGGATGAGTTACTAGAGAACAGTCAGCAGCTACTGCCCAGCCAAGATCTGGAGGAGACATCCGCCGCTTTCTCCGCTAGGCAGGCAAATAGTGATGAGGAGAATGGCGTGGCAGGTGGTGTTGCGAGCGGTGAGGCTCCTGACCCAGAGACTGTTGAGGAGGACATCAGTGACATGCAGACACTACTCGATTATAATGAAGTCGATCACACTTGGGAGCTGAGTGCAGAAGTGGCTTCATCATCATCAGGAGAAGAAGGTGGCAGCTTGCAACGGCTGAGCCAGCAAGGTGGTAGCATGGTTGGGAGTCAGCAGGGTGGCAGAAGTGGGAGGTCGGGAGCCAAACATGCCCGGGGTAAACCACCTGCTTCGCAGCAGCCTACCTTCCAGGGAAGTAGTGGTGCAGGGGATTACTGTGGCAGCGACGGTAGCAGTCAGTTAGTGTGGACTGTTGGGGAGAAATCACCTACTCGGCGGTGTGGCAGTTTTTTATTAAGCTGCCAGAGGAGGTTAACATGGCCATATGTAGAATATGTGGGCAGAAGGTGAAGCGTATGCCAGGTGACAATGTTGGCATTACGGCCCTGCGTCAACATATGCAGCGTCGCCATAAAGTGGCCTGGGAGAACCGTGGCTCTGATGTGGTGGTCCAGCCTGCCGCAGATACTGCTGCATCACCCAGTGGCACGCACCCGGTTTCAGCCAGTCAAGGCTCCACCACCTCTGCTGAAGGGAGCTGTCTGTCAATCCCATCTTCTGCTGGTCCAGATGCTCCTGCTCCTCCTCCTCGTCAGTCATTCCATCATCAATCAATCACCAAAGCGATTGCCAAGAGACAGCAGTATGTGTGCATGCATCCAACGGTGCAGAAGCTGAAAGTGCTCCTGTCCAAGTTGCTGGTGCTGCAGTTCCTCCCTTTCCAAGTGGTGGACTCTGCACCTTTTAGAGAACTGATGACTTGTGCCGAGCCAAGTTGGAGAGTCCCAAGCCGTCATTTATTTGCCAAAAAGGTAGTACCCGCCCTGCACAAATATGTAGAACAGTAGGTGGGCCAGTCCTTGACCCTGTCGGTGTCTGCAAAAGTGCATGGCAGCACCGACGTGTGGAGCTGTAACTACAGTCAGGGACAGTACATGTCCTTTACGGCCCACTGGGTGAATGTGGTTCCTGCACAGCCACACCAGCAACTTGGCCAGGTCACACCGCTTCCGCCTCCATGTTCTCACGCCGTTGGTCCTGCGACAATGTCCGCCTTTGTCTCCTTATCCTCCACTGCAGGGACAAGTCACAGTGCCCCTCCAGCATACCACATGTGCAGGGCATGGCGGTGTCATGCTGTTCTGCACCTCGTTTTCCTGGGCGAATGGAGTCACACATGGGAGGAACTGCTCCTTAAACCCTAATTAAGAAATCGAATCCTGGCTTTCTCCCCAACAACTCAAAATCGGAACCATCGTGACTGACAACGGGAAGCACATTGTGTTGACGCTGCATCAAGGAGGGCTGAACCATGTGGCCTGCATGGCACATGTGTTCAATCTGGTTGTCAAGCGGTTCCTGAAGTCTTTCACCCATCTGCAAGACATCCTTAAAATGGGCACAAAACTTTGCATCCACTCAGCCACTCGTACACCGCAAAGCACACCCTCCTTAAGCTGCAGCAGCAGAACGGCATCCCCAACATAGGCTGATATGCGACATTTCCAACCGTTGGAATTCCACCCTCTGTATGTTGGACCGGCTATAAGAACAGAGAAAGGCCATCAACAATTTCTTGATGATGCAAGCGGATAGGAGTACTCTCCTGTGTAACTTCGATGTCAGCCAGTGGCAGCTCATGCGTGACATCTGCAATTTGCTCAGGTCCTTTGAGGACGCCACTTTGTCAGTCGCCAGGTCTACGGGCTGAACGACGTCATTCACTGCTTCATGTCCTGAAATAGATGTTGGCAAATCTGGCTGGTCAGGGGACTGGAGACGTGGCGCCTAGATCTCAATGCCACATGAGCCCTTGTGGGGGTGAACTGTAAGAGGAGGAGGAAGGGGAGGAGGACATTGGAGCACAGGCAATGTGTAGCCAAATGGGTGGTTTTTCTAATAACGTGACAAGAGAGAAGGAGCAGGAGCATCCAGAGTGCTCCTTCTTTCAGCCACCTTCATCAGCGGGTACTGGCATTGCCACTCACCTCCCCATTCTGTCATCAGGTCGCTTTGTGGTCTCCTAATGCAGCTGCTGCCATTTCCATACTATGTCACCTTGCCACTCTGTGGTATCCTGATGCTGCTACTGCCATCTCCACACTATGTCACTTTGCCACTCTGTGGTATCCCGATGCTGTTGCCATCTCCGCACTATGTCACCTTGCCACTCTGTGGTCTCCTTATGTTGCTGCCATATCTATCCACACTATGTCACCTTGCCACTCTGTGGTATCCTCCTTCTGCTGCTATCTCCACACTATGTCACCTTGCCACACTGCGGTATCCTCCTGCTGCTGCCATAACCACACTATGTCACCTTGCCACTCTGTGGTATCCTGATGCTGCTGCCATATCCACACTATGTCACCTTGTGAACTCTGTGGTATCCTGCTGCTGCTACTGCCATATCCCCACACTATGTCACCTTGCCACTCTGTGGTATCCTCTTAATGCTTCCATCTCCACACTATGTCACCTTGCCACTCTGTGGTATCCTTCTGCTGCTGCCATTTCCACACTATGTCACCTTGTCACTCTGTGGTAGCCTGATGATTCTTCCACCTCTTCAATATGTCACCTTGCCACTCTGTGGTATCCTGATGCTGCTTCCACCTCATCAATATGTCATAGGTCCACTCTGTGGACTTCTCATCCTGTTCCCACCCTCCCCACTTCATGACTGGGCCACTATTTTGCCTTTTGGCCTGGCTTACATAATCATTTATTTGACCTTTCTTCTGGTCTGTCAGAAGGAAGGAAAAATGAGACGCACAACAGATCCTGTCTATTTAGCAGCTTTAAGGCCTGTATGGTCCCATCAGAATTGGCTTATGATTTAGTAGCAAAAATCTGGAATGGTTACAAAAAACAGAAGACATGCAATTATCCATTCACGTGTCATCTCTGTTTTACATCCACTCCTGTTTTTTTTGGGCATTAGCAATACTGATGGATTATTGAGCAAATGCTGATTGAGTGAAGGCGTATGCTCCATAGACAGGATCCGTTTTATGTTGGTTATTCTTCTGAACTTCTGACGGATCAGAGGAAGGGCAAATTAATCTGTAAAATCAACACAAATTTACTACTGACACCCTCTCCATTCTTAAACGTGAAAGTGTAGAAGCAGCACCTTACGGTCTCAAGATAATGCGTTGTTCAATGCAACAGCCTAGCCGTAGGCCCTTGATCCATCAGGCCTTGGAATACGTATATAAAAAAGAAGATGGCTTCGGCAGCATGTAGCAGTATCAAAAACTTCTTTATTTGTACCTCCAGACACAAATGGCAACGTTTCGACTGTTCACCAGTCTTTGTCAAGCCTAATGACATCAGTGTTGGTAGGCATATAAATACCCCCCATAATAAAAAACACGCCCCACATTTAAATCAACAAAGCTAATCATTGTGATGGAATAAATCTGTACAGGTTGTTACTTACTGAAACCGGCATGGTCTCCCTCCTCCTCATGTGCGCCACAGCGTGTTATTTACTCCATTGCGCAGCCGCGGCTCATCGGCTACACATGCCGGAAGTGTCGTCAGTTACCATGACTACGGCAGGCGTTGACGTCTCCGGCCAATAGATAGCCAGAAGAGAACATTGTCGTCATCATCTGCGCGACGCCCACGTGACACCCCACATGGTGCGCACAACCGTGCGTCAATCTCATGGGTCACATGGGCGGCGCAGCCAATGGAGACATAGTGCAAGTGTCGGAGCCATGGAAACCCTGACGCCGTGGACTGCGCAACTTATCCTAAGGTGATGTGCATGATCCATATGTCAACATGCACACGATGGGTGGCTAGATGAACATTGTCAGATCAAGATCGCAACAATGATCATCACATTCTCCCTAACTGATGCCCAAATCAAACAGAGGTGGAGACCATGTCCGGCGTCGCATATCATTATGTATAGCACATATTTCAAAAATGACACCCATCAGACAATAAAAGGCATTATATCATACAATTATAGCAATCACTATAATGGGGATGTGTTATCACATGTAAAAAAATTAATTATAACAAATTAATTAATGATGTCCCTATACTGAAGAGGACCATCGAACGACCCACATCAGTCGATAGATGTAACGTTAAACTCCAAGTTTAACCCATAGGGTTGAAGGGATCTAAGGGTATGGATCCACTTAAGTTCCTTTTTCCTTAGGATCGCCTTCCTATCACCACCTCTTCTCAGATATCCAACGCTGTCTATTGCTCGGAATCTTAATTGATTAATAGCATGTTTACAATCAATAATGTGTTTGGCAACCGGTTTGTCAATGGCTCCTGTTCTAATAGTACTCTTATGCTTATTAATCCTTTCCCTCAGTTCCATTGTGGTTTCACCCACATATATTAAGCTACACGGACACTGTATCATGTAAACCACATCTGTGGATTTGCATGTGAAGTGTCCCTTGATCTTAAACCGTTTACCACTATAGGGATGAGTAAAACCATCACCTCTCATGATGCAACTACAGTTGCAGCAGGAGAGGCAAGGGAAATTACCATTCCTAAGTGGTGCCAGTCTTTTCTGTTTGTCTAAATCCTTGCCTCCTATGTCCGCTTTAACCAATCTGTCACGTAAATTACGGGTCCGTTTATATGCCATCATTGGGGGGACAGAAAACTCTTTGACTGTTGGCAGTCCTTTCTGAAGGATCTGCCAATCCTGGCGTAAGATGGCAGCAATATTGCGGCTGTCACCCCCAAAGATGGACACAAAAGGGATACGGGCAGACTCTTGTTTCGGTGGTTTTCTCACCAATGTGGATCCACGATTCATGGAAGTAATCCTATGTTTGGTACGGTTAATCAGCTGGTTAGGGTAGCCTCTCTTTGTAAATTTCCTACACATCTCATCTATTCTGTAGTCAAATTGGGTGTCATCGGATACAATCCGACGTACCCTTAGTAACTGGCTCCATGGAAGAGAATTCACCATGGACTGAGGGTGATTACTGTTGTACATTAGTAGGGTATTCCTATCTGTAGGTTTCTGGAATAGATCAGTACTGATCCTTCCATTGTGCACCTGAACTCGGACGTCAAGGAACTGCAGCTCACGGGCAGAGTGCATCACGGTGAACTGCAGGTCCCGGACCCCAGAGTTCAGGTGCACATGGAAATCCTCCAGTTCAGGTATAGTGCCTGTCCAAATCAAGAAAATGTCGTCGATGTAGCGCCACCAGCACAGAACCCTCTCAAAAAAAGTGGAGCGATACACAAGCCGATCCTCGACCTCCGCCATGAAGATGTTAGCGTAGGTGGGGGCCATATTGGACCCCATCGCCACACCACGCTTTTGCTGGTAGAAGGTGTCCCCAAAGAGGAAATAATTCCTCCTCAGGACCACCTCCAGGAGGGCGAGGATCAACCGGCGTGCCCCAGGAGAGAGTTCTGTGCTGGCAAGGGCCACATCGACGACACCCAAACCATAGGAGTGGTCGATGGACGTGTACAGCGATACAACATCGAAACTTGCAAGTAAAAATTCTGCAGGCAAAACCAGTGCATTCAGCTTAGTCAGGAAATGGCCAGTGTCTCTGATATAGGAGGGGGCCGTGGTCGCATGGATTCGCAATACCCTATCTAAAAAAATTGATATGGGATTAAAGATGGAGCCCCTGCCCGACACAATGGGTCGGCCAGGAGGATCCATTAAACTCTTATGGATCTTTGGTAGAACATATATTACAGGGGTAATTGGGTGGCTCACATGTAAAAAATTATAAAGTTCATCATCGATGACTCCTTGGCTAAGTGCCTCATCCAACAATACCCCTATAACACCTGCTATATCAAACTTCGGATCCTTGTTCAGTATCTCATAGACATTAACGTCCCCTACCTGTCGTGTGATCTCATTAATATATTTACAGGTATCCATGACGACCACAGCACCCCCCTTGTCAGCTGGCTTAATGGTTAAATTTATATTGCTTTCCAGTTCAGACAAAGCCCGCCTCTCAACCTGGGACAGATTATGCCTGAACTGGTCAGTACCATCCTCCCTCAATTGGTCAATTCGTTTCCTGACAAAGCTGATATATGTTTCAACCACATGGTTATTTTGCGGTGGCGAAAAATAACTTTTGTTGCGTAAATCAAAATCTTTACACATAAGCGTATCAGTGGGTACAATTGGTGGACACCTGGATGTATCGATGTCTCTCATTGAGAAAAAAGCTTTCAGCCTAAGGCGTCTAAAGAACTTTTGTAGGTCCAGTTCAAGTTCGAACCAATCACGTGGGGTAGTGGGGCAGAACGTCAAGCCCCGGCTCAATACATTGGTTTGTATATCATCAAGTTGGGAAGATGAAATGTTCACAACTAGGTTCATTTCCGTAGCCCGCGCCTCGTTATCCTCCCCTGTGGATGGGAAGAGGCTTCCATGGGTATAGGGGGAAGGGCCCTTGCTGGATCGATGGTGTCTCCTACCACCCATTCTGTATCGCCCTCGCCTCTTTTTCGGCCATGGCCTAAAAAATTATTGGACGCACCTGACTCATCAGCAGAGTCGGACTCACCAGTGCTGAAGCCAAACTTGCCTTGATCAAAGCGTTTCCTACGTCTCCGCCTATTAAATCTTTGTGATTGAGACGTCTGCCAATTGTAAATTTTACCAGATTGGTAATCATCCAAGTCTCTGTGCCACTTATCCCTTTTAATGTGTTCAACCTCGGATTTGTGCCGCATAACGTGTTGATTCGTTTTTTCTTTGTAAGCTGTAAACTCTTCGCCACTCATCAGGTCCCGAATCTGGGTTTCCAAATTAGTTGTAATTACCTTCAGGTTATCCACTTGCACCTGAACTCTGGGGTCCGGGACCTGCAGTTCACCGTGATGCACTCTGCCCGTGAGCTGCAGTTCCTTGACGTCCGAGTTCAGGTGCACAATGGAAGGATCAGTACTGATCTATTCCAGAAACCTACAGATAGGAATACCCTACTAATGTACAACAGTAATCACCCTCAGTCCATGGTGAATTCTCTTCCATGGAGCCAGTTACTAAGGGTACGTCGGATTGTATCCGATGACACCCAATTTGACTACAGAATAGATGAGATGTGTAGGAAATTTACAAAGAGAGGCTACCCTAACCAGCTGATTAACCGTACCAAACATAGGATTACTTCCATGAATCGTGGATCCACATTGGTGAGAAAACCACCGAAACAAGAGTCTGCCCGTATCCCTTTTGTGTCCATCTTTGGGGGTGACAGCCGCAATATTGCTGCCATCTTACGCCAGGATTGGCAGATCCTTCAGAAAGGACTGCCAACAGTCAAAGAGTTTTCTGTCCCCCCAATGATGGCATATAAACGGACCCGTAATTTACGTGACAGATTGGTTAAAGCGGACATAGGAGGCAAGGATTTAGACAAACAGAAAAGACTGGCACCACTTAGGAATGGTAATTTCCCTTGCCTCTCCTGCTGCAACTGTAGTTGCATCATGAGAGGTGATGGTTTTACTCATCCCTATAGTGGTAAACGGTTTAAGATCAAGGGACACTTCACATGCAAATCCACAGATGTGGTTTACATGATACAGTGTCCGTGTAGCTTAATATATGTGGGTGAAACCACAATGGAACTGAGGGAAAGGATTAATAAGCATAAGAGTACTATTAGAACAGGAGCCATTGACAAACCGGTTGCCAAACACTTTATTGATTGTAAACATGCTATTAATCAATTAAGATTCCGAGCAATAGACAGCGTTGGATATCTGAGAAGAGGTGGTGATAGGAAGGCGATCCTAAGGAAAAAGGAACTTAAGTGGATCCATACCCTTAGATCCCTTCAACCCTATGGGTTAAACTTGGAGTTTAACGTTACATCTATCGACTGATGTGGGTCGTTCGATGGTCCTCTTCAGTATAGGGACATCATTAATTAATTTGTTATAATTAATTTTTTTACATGTGATAACACATCCCCATTATAGTGATTGCTATAATTGTATGATATAATGCCTTTTATTGTCTGATGGGTGTCATTTTTGAAATATGTGCTATACATAATGATATGCGACGCCGGACATGGTCTCCACCTCTGTTTGATTTGGGCATCAGTTAGGGAGAATGTGATGATCATTGTTGCGATCTTGATCTGACAATGTTCATCTAGCCACCCATCGTGTGCATGTTGACATATGGATCATGCACATCACCTTAGGATAAGTTGCGCAGTCCACGGCGTCAGGGTTTCCATGGCTCCGACACTTGCACTATGTCTCCATTGGCTGCGCCGCCCATGTGACCCATGAGATTGACGCACGGTTGTGCGCACCATGTGGGGTGTCACGTGGGCGTCGCGCAGATGATGACGACAATGTTCTCTTCTGGCTATCTATTGGCCGGAGACGTCAACGCCTGCCGTAGTCATGGTAACTGACGACACTTCCGGCATGTGTAGCCGGTGAGCCGCGGCTGCGCAATGGAGTAAATAACACGCTGTGGCGCACATGAGGAGGAGGGAGACCATGCCGGTTTCAGTAAGTAACAACCTGTACAGATTTATTCCATCACAATGATTAGCTTTGTTGATTTAAATGTGGGGCGTGTTTTTTATTATGGGGGGTATTTATATGCCTACCAACACTGATGTCATTAGGCTTGACAAAGACTGGTGAACAGTCGAAACGTTGCCATTTGTGTCTGGAGGTACAAATAAAGAAGTTTTTGATACTGCTACATGCTGCCGAAGCCATCTTCTTTTTTATATACCCTCTCCATTCTGTCCGGGGGGGCTCTATTCACTAGTGTTGAGGGAGCATGCTCGGCCAAACTGCTGTTCAGCTTGAGCATCGCTATGCTCAGCAGATCCGAGTGCTTGGACGAACAATTCAGGTGATCGAATACAATTTAACCCCAGGCACCCCCTGCTCGGAAGAGAAGAGGGTGTCTGGTTCATAAAAAAAGGTTAGATAATTGATGGAAACCCTATCAAAATGGTTTGGCAACAGCATTAAAAGAATAGGTGGATGGATGTTAGACTCCTATTATGTACAACATACAATAGACAAAAACACAAAGGCTATATACCAAAAGCCAGGTATGTGCAAGCCATCAATCTATACATGAGACAGATAACAGCCAGCATACCTTACAATGGCAGCCTTGTGCTATACAAGATATTCCAAACCAGCTCTCATCTGACTGAGAACCAGTAAACCTCAAAGTTATTTTCCATCTGTTGGCTGTCTTGGGTGGACCTGCACACCTAGATCAATATCATTAGAGTGACAAAACGTTTTCTGATTGTCCTAACATAATATTCAATAACCTTTCTATACAGTTTTGTCATGTAAAAACTCGTTTGAATAAACATGGGCATATGGGAAAGACATGCAAATGAGCAGAATCTCTCATTAACAGCGCCCTCTATTAGTTGCATAGTGTTATGACAAGACTATTCACTCGCAACAGCAAATAGTCTTGTCATAACACTATGCAACTAATAGAGGGCGGTGTTCATGAGTCATGAATCATGACTAGGGATGAGCGAACTCGAAATGTATAGTTCGGGTTCGTACCGAATTTTGGGGTGTCCGTGACACGGACCCGAACCCGGACATTTTCGTAAAAGTCCGGGTTCGGGTTCGGTGTTCGTCGCTTTCTTGGCGCTTTTGTGACGCTTTCTTGGCGCTTTTTGAAAGGCTGCAAAGCAGCCAATCAACAAGCGTCATACTACTTGCCCCAAGAGGCCATCACAGCCATGCCTACTATTGGCATGGCTGTGATTGGCCAGAGCACCATGTGACCCAGCCTCTATTTAAGCTGGAGTCACATAGCGCCGCCCGTCACTCTGCTCTGATTAGCGTAGGGAGAGGTTGCGGCTGCGACAGTAGGGCGAGATTAGGCAGATTAACTCCTCCAAAGGACTTGATTAACTGATCGATCTGCAGCTGTGGATCATTGAGCTGCTGATCCTCAATTGCTCACTGTTTTTAGGCTGCCCAGACCGTTTGTCAGTCACATTTTTCTGGGGTGATCGGCGGCCATTTTGTGTCTTGTGGTGCGCCAGCACAAGCTGCGACCAAGTGCATTTAACCCTCAATGGTGTGGTTGTTTTTTGGCTAAAGCCTACATCAGGGTGAAGCTGTCACACCAAGTGCATTTAACCAGCAATAGTCTGTTCATTTTTTGGCCATATACAAAATCAGGGGCAAGCTGCGCCTGTCACCAAGTGCATTTAACCCTCAATGGTGTGGTTGTTTTCTGGCTAAAGCCTACATCAGGGTGAAGCTGTCACACCAAGTGCATTTAACCAGCAATAGTCTGTTTATTTTTTGGCCATATACTACATCAGGGGCAAGCTGCGCCCGTCACCAAGTGCATTTAACCCTCAGTAGTGTGGTTGGTCAAGCTGTGACACCAAGTGCATTTAACCAGCAATAGTCTGTTCATTTTTTGGCCATATACTACATCAGGGGCAAGCTGCGCCCGTCACCAAGTGCATTTAACCAGCAATAGTGTGGTTATTTTTTGGCCATATCCCAGTCTAATTCTGTCACTAAATCCATACCGGTCACCCAGCGCCTAAATACTAGGCCTCAAATTTATATCCCGCTAAATCTCTCGTTACCGCTGTCCTGTTGTAGCTGGGAAAGTTATTTAGTGTCCGTCAAAGCACATTTTTTGTTCTGGGTTGAAGTACAATTCCCAATTTAGCAATTTCATAATTTAGTGGTTTCTGCTATATCAGAGCTATTTGAAATCTATCCCTAAAAGGGTATATAATATTCAAGGTGCACATTGGGTCATTCAGAATAACTTCACACACACCCGCTACTGTGTATTTTCAAGTCTAATTCTGTCACTAAACCCATACCTGTCACCCAGCGCCTAAATACTAGGCCTCAAATTTATATCCTGCTAAATCTCTCGTTACCGCTGTCCTGTTGTAGCTGGGAAAGTTATTTAGTGTCCGTCAAAGCACATTTTTTGTTCTGGGTTGAAGTACAATTCCCAATTTAGCAATTTCATAATTTAGTGGTTTCTGCTATATCAGAGCTATTTGAAATCTATCCCTAAAAGGGTATATAATATTCAAGGTGCACATTGGGTCATTCAGAATAACTTCACACACACCCGCTACTGTGTATTTTCAAGTCTAATTCTGTCACTAAACCCATACCTGTCACCCAGCGCCTAAATACTAGGCCTCAAATTTATATCCTGCTAAATCTCTCGTTACCGCTGTCCTGTTGTAGCTGGGAAAGTTATTTAGTGTCCGTCAAAGCACATTTTTTGTTCTGGGTTGAAATACAATTCCCAATTTAGCAATTTCATAATTTAGTGGTTTCTGCTATATCAGAGCTATTTGAAATCTATCCCTAAAAGGGTAGATCATATTGAAGGTGCACATAGGGTCATTCAGAATAACTTCACACACACCCGCTACTGTGTATTTCCAAGTCTAATTCTGTCACTAAACCCATACCTGTCACCCAGCGCCTAAATACTAGGCCTCAAATTTATATCCCGCTAAATCTCTCGTTACCGCTGTCCTGTTGTAGCTGGGAAAGTTATTTAGTGTCCGTCAAAGCACATTTTTTGTTCTGGGTTGAAGTACAATTCCCAATTTAGCAATTTCATAATTTAGTGGTTTCTGCTATATCAGAGCTATTTGAAATCTATCCCTAAAAGGGTATATAATATTCAAGGTGCACATTGGGTCATTCAGAATAACTTCACACACACCCGCTACTGTGTATTTCCAAGTCTAATTCTGTCACTAAACCCATACCTGTCATCCAGCGCCTAAATACTAGGCCTCAAATTTATATCCTGCTAAATCTCTCGTTACCGCTGTACTGTTGTTGCTTGGAAAGATATTTAGTGTCCGTCAAAGCACATTTTTTGTTCTGGGTTGAAGTACAATTCCCAATTTAGCAATTTCATAATTTAGTGGTTTCTGCTATATCAGAGCTATTTGAAATCTATCCCTAAAAGGGTATATAATATTCAAGGTGCACATTGGGTCATTCAGAATAACTTCACATACACCCGCTACTGTGTATTTTCAA
The DNA here is from genome assembly GCF_014858855.1 of Bufo gargarizans. Lineage (NCBI taxonomy): Eukaryota > Metazoa > Chordata > Amphibia > Anura > Bufonidae > Bufo > Bufo gargarizans. The sequence goes on along the minus strand of NC_058081.1, from coordinate 339,700,470 downwards.
GTCTAATTCTGTCACTAAACCCATACCTGTCACCCAGCGCCTAAATACTAGGCCTCAAATTTATATCCTGCTAAATCTCTCGTTACCGCTGTCCTGTTGTAGCTGGGAAAGTTATTTAGTGTCCGTCAAAGCACATTTTTTCTTCTGGGTTGAAATACAATTCCCAATTTAGCAATTTCATAATTTAGTGGTTTCTGCTATATCAGAGCTATTTGAAATCTATCCCTAAAAGGGTAGATCATATTGAAGGTGCACATAGGGTCATTCAGAATAACTTCACACACACCCGCTACTGTGTATTTCCAAGTCTAATTCTGTCACTAAACCCATACCTGTCACCCAGCGCCTAAATACTAGGCCTCAAATTTATATCCCGCTAAATCTCTCGTTACCGCTGTCCTGTTGTAGCTGGGAAAGTTATTTAGTGTCCGTCAAAGCACATTTTTTGTTCTGGGTTGAAGTACAATTCCCAATTTAGCAATTTCATAATTTAGTGGTTTCTGCTATATCAGAGCTATTTGAAATCTATCCCTAAAAGGGTATATAATATTCAAGGTGCACATTGGGTCATTCAGAATAACTTCACACACACCCGCTACTGTGTATTTCCAAGTCTAATTCTGTCACTAAACCCATACCTGTCACCCAGCGCCTAAATACTAGGCCTCAAATTTATATCCTGCTAAATCTCTCGTTACCGCTGTACTGTTGTTGCTTGGAAAGATATTTAGTGTCCGTCAAAGCACATTTTTTGTTCTGGGTTGAAGTACAATTCCCAATTTAGCAATTTCATAATTTAGTGGTTTCTGCTATATCAGAGCTATTTGAAATCTATCCCTAAAAGGGTATATAATATTCAAGGTGCACATTGGGTCATTCAGAATAACTTCACACACACCCGCTACTGTGTATTTTCAAGTCTAATTCTGTCACTAAACCCATACCTGTCACCCAGCGCCTAAATACTAGGCCTCAAATTTATATCCTGCTAAATCTCTCGTTACCGCTGTACTGTTGTTGCTGGGCAAGATATTTAGTGTCCGTCAAAGCACATTTTTTGTTCTGGGTTGAAATACAATTCCCAATTTAGCAATTTCATAATTTAGTGGTTTCTGCTATATCAGAGCTATTTGAAATCTATCCCTAAAAGGGTATATAATATTCAAGGTGCACATTGGGTCATTCAGAATAACTTCACACACACCCGCTACTGTGTATTTCCAAGTCTAATTCTGTCACTAAACCCATACCTGTCACCCAGCGCCTAAATACTAGGCCTCAAATTTATATCCTGCTAAATCTCTCGTTACCGCTGTACTGTTGTTGCTGGGCAAGATATTTAGTGTCCGTCAAAGCACATTTTTTGTTCTGGGTTGAAATACAATTCCCAATTTAGCAATTTCATAATTTAGTGGTTCCTGCTATATCAGAGCTATTTGAAATCTATCCCAAAAAGGGTATATAATATTCAAGGTGCACATAGGGTCATTCAGAATAACTTCACACACACGCTTCTGTGCATTTCCAAGTCTAATTCTGTCACTAAATCCATACCGGTCACCCAGCGCCTAAATACTAGGCCTCAAATTTATATCCCGCTGAATTTGAATACAATACATTGGGCCAAATAATATATTTGTTGTTGTGGTGAACCATAACAATGAGAAAAACATCTAGTAAGGGACGCGGACGTGGACATGGTCGTGGTGGTGTTAGTGGACCCTCTGGTGCTGGGAGAGGACGTGGCCGTTCTGCCACATCCACACGTCCTAGTGTACCAACTACCTCAGGTCCCAGTAGCCGCCAGAATTTACAGCGATATATGGTGGGGCCCAATGCCGTTCTAAGGATGGTAAGGCCTGAGCAGGTACAGGCATTAGTCAATTGGGTGGCCGACAGTGGATCCAGCACGTTCACATTATCTCCCACCCAGTCTTCTGCAGAAAGCGCACAGATGGCGCCTGAAAACCAACCCCATCAGTCTGTCACATCACCCCCATGCATACCAGGGAAACTGTCTCAGCCTCAAGTTATGCAGCAGTCTCTTATGCTGTTTGAAGACTCCGCTGGCAGGGTTTCCCAAGGGCATCCACCTAGCCCTTCCCCAGCGGTGAAAGACATAGAATGCACTGACGCACAACCACTTATGTTTCCTGATGATGAGGACATGGGAATACCACCTCAGCATGTCTCTGATGATGACGAAACACAGGTGCCAACTGCTGCGTCTTTCTGCAGTGTGCAGACTGAACAGGAGGTCAGGGATCAAGACTGGGTGGAAGACGATGCAGGGGACGATGAGGTCCTAGACCCCACATGGAATGAAGGTCGTGCCACTGACTTTCACAGTTCGGAGGAAGAGGCAGTGGTGAGACCGAGCCAACAGCGTAGCAAAAGAGGGAGCAGTGGGCAAAAGCAGAACACCCGCCGCCAAGAGACTCCGCCTGCTACTGACCGCCGCCATCTGGGACCGAGCACCCCAAAGGCAGCTTCAAGGAGTTCCCTGGCATGGCACTTCTTCAAACAATGTGCTGACGACAAGACCCGAGTGGTTTGCACGCTGTGCCATCAGAGCCTGAAGCGAGGCATTAACGTTCTGAACCTGAGCACAACCTGCATGACCAGGCACCTGCATGCAAAGCATGAACTGCAGTGGAGTAAACACCTTAAAACCAAGGAAGTCACTCAGGCTCCCCCTGCTACCTCTTCTGCTGCTGCCGCCTCGGCCTATTCTGCTGCTGCCGCCTCGGCCTCTTCCTCCGCCTCTGGAGGAACGTTGGCACCTGCCGCCCAGCAAACAGGGGATGTACCACCAACACCACCACCACCACCTCCGTCACCAAGCGTCTCAACCATGTCACACGCCAGCGTTCAGCTCTCCATCTCACAAACATTTGATAGAAAGCGTAAATTCCCACCTAGCCACCCTCGATCCCTGGCCCTGAATGCCAGCATTTCTAAACTACTGGCCTATGAAATGCTGTCATTTAGGCTGGTGGACACAGACAGCTTCAAACAGCTCATGTCGCTTGCTGTCCCACAGTATGTTGTTCCCAGCCGGCACTACTTCTCCAAGAGAGCCGTGCCTTCCCTGCACAACCAAGTATCCGATAAAATCAAGTGTGCACTGCGCAACGCCATCTGTAGCAAGGTCCACCTAACCACAGATACGTGGACCAGTAAGCACGGCCAGGGACGCTATATCTCCCTAACTGCACACTGGGTAAATGTAGTGGCAGCTGGGCCCCAGGCGGAGAGCTGTTTGGCGCACGTCCTTCCGCCGCCAAGGATCGCAGGGCAACATTCTTTGCCTCCTGTTGCCACCTCCTCCTTCTCGGCTTCCTCCTCCTCTTCTTCCACCTGCTCATCCAGTCAGCCACACACCTTCACCACCAACTTCAGCACAGCCCGGGGTAAACGTCAGCAGGCCATTCTGAAACTCATATGTTTGGGGGACAGGCCCCACACCGCACAGGAGTTGTGGCGGGGTATTGAACAACAGACCGACGAGTGGTTGCTGCCGGTGAGCCTCAAGCCCGGCCTGGTGGTGTGTGATAATGGGCGAAATCTCGTTGCAGCTCTGGGACTAGCCAATTTGACGCACATCCCTTGCTTGGCGCATGTGCTGAATTTGGTGGTGCAGAAGTTCATTCACAACTACCCCGACATGTCAGAGCTGCTGCATAAAGTGCGGGCCGTCTGTTCGCGCTTCCGGCGTTCACATCCTGCCGCTGCTCGCCTGTCTGCGCTACAGCGTAACTTCGGCCTTCCCGCTCACCGCCTCATATGCGACGTGCCCACCAGGTGGAACTCCACCTTGCACATGCTGGACAGACTGTGCGAGCAGCAGCAGGCCATAGTGGAGTTTCAGCTGCAGCACGCACGGGTCAGTCGCACTACAGAACAGCACCACTTCACCACCAATGACTGGGCCTCCATGCGAGACCTGTGTGCCCTGTTGCGCTGTTTCGAGTACTCCACCAACATGGCCAGTGGCGATGACACCGTTATCAGCGTTACAATACCACTTCTATGTCTCCTTGAGAAAACACTTAGGGCGATGATGGAAGAGGAGGTGGCCCAGGAGGAGGAGGAGGAGGAGGAGGAAGAGGGGTCATTTTTAGCACTTTCAGGCCAGTCTCTTCGAAGTGACTCAGAGGGAGGTTTTTGGCAACAGCAGAGGCCAGGTACAAATGTGGCCAGCCAGGGCCCACTACTGGAGGACGAGGAGGACGAGGATGAGGAGGAGGTGGAGGAGGATGAGGATGAAGCATGGTCACAGCGGGGTGGCACCCAACGCAGCTCGGGTCCATCACTGGTGCGTGGCTGGGGGGAAAGGCAGGACGATGACGATACGCCTCCCACAGAGGACAGCTTGTCCTTACCCCTGGGCAGCCTGGCACACATGAGCGACTACATGCTGCAGTGCCTGCGCAACGACAGCAGAGTTGCCCACATTTTAACCTGTGCGGACTACTGGGTTGCCACCCTGCTGGATCCACGCTACAAAGACAATGTGCCCACCTTACTTCCTGCACTGGAGCGTGATAGGAAGATGCGCGAGTACAAGCGCACGTTGGTAGACGCGCTACTGAGAGCATTCCCAAATGTCACAGGGGAACAAGTGGAAGCCCAAGGCCAAGGCAGAGGAGGAGCAAGAGGTCGCCAAGGCAGCTGTGTCACGGCCAGCTCCTCTGAGGGCAGGGTTAGCATGGCAGAGATGTGGAAAACTTTTGTCAACACGCCACAGCTAACTGCACCACCACCTGATACGCAACGTGTTAGCAGGAGGCAACATTTCACTAACATGGTGGAACAGTACGTGTGCACACCCCTCCACGTACTGACTGATGGTTCGGCCCCATTCAACTTCTGGGTCTCTAAATTGTCCACGTGGCCAGAGCTAGCCTTTTATGCCTTGGAGGTGCTGGCCTGCCCGGCAGCCAGCGTTTTGTCTGAACGTGTATTCAGCACGGCAGGGGGCGTCATTACAGACAAACGCAGCCGCCTGTCTACAGCCAATGTGGACAAGCTGACGTTCATAAAAATGAACCAGGCATGGATCCCACAGGACCTGTCCGTCCCTTGTCCAGATTAGACATTAACTACCTCCCCATAACCATATATTATTGGACTCCAGGGCACTTCCTCATTCAATCCTATTTTTATTTTCATTTTACCATTATATTGCAAGGCTACCCAAAGTTGAATGAACCTCTCCTCTGCCTGTGTGCTAGGCCTAAATATATGCCAATGGATTGTTGCAGTGGTGGCTGACGTGAAGCCTCATTCTCTGCTATGACATGCAGACTGATTCTCTGGTGACATGAAGCCAGATTGTCTGTTACGGGACCTCTCTCCTCTGCCTGGGTGCTGGGCCTGAATTTATGACAATGGACTGTTGCAGTGGTGGCTGACGTGAAGCCTGATTCTCTGCTATGACATGCAGACTGATTCTCTGCTGACATGAAGCCAGATCCTCTGTTGCGGGACCTCTCTCCTCTGCCTGGGTGCTGGGCCTAAATTTATGAAAATGGACTGTTGCAGTGGTGGGTGACGTGAAGCCTCATTCTCTGCTATGACATGCAGACTGATTCTCTGCTGACATGAAGCCAGATCGTCTGTTACGGGACCTCTCTCCTCTGCCTGGGTGCTGGGCCTAAATTTATGAAAATGGACTCTTACAGTGGTGGGTGACGTGAAGCCTGATTCTCTGCTATGACATGAAGACTGATTCTCTGCTGACATGAAGCCAGATCCTCTGTTACGGGACCTCTCTCCTCTGCCTGGGTGCTGGGCCTAAATATCTGACAATGGACTGTTGCATTGGTGGCTGACGTGAAGCCTGATTCTCTGCTATGATATGAAGACTGATTCTCTGCTGACATGAAGCCAGATTGTCTGTTACGGGACCTCTCTCCTCTGCCTGTGTGCTAGGCCTAAATATATGCCAATGGATTGTTGCAGTGGTGGCTGACGTGAAGCCTGATTCTCTGCTATGACATGCAGACTGATTCTCTGGTGACATGAAGCCAGATCCTCTGTTACGGGACCTCTCTCCTCTGCCTGGGTGCTGGGCCTAAATTTATGAAAATGGACTGTTGCAGTGGTGGGTGACGTGAAGCCTGATTCTCTGCTATGACATGCAGACTGATTCTCTGGTGACATGAAGCCAGATCCTCTGTTACGGGACCTCTCTCCTCTGCCTGGGTGCTGGGCCTAAATTTATGAAAATGGACTGTTGCAGTGGTGGGTGACGTGAAGCCTCATTCTCTGCTATGACATGCAGACTGATTCTCTGCTGACATGAAGCCAGATTGTCTGTTACGGGACCTCTCTCCTCTGCCTGGGTGCTGGGCCTGAATTTATGACAATGGACTGTTGCAGTGGTGGCTGACGTGAAGCCTGATTCTCTGCTATGATATGAAGACTGATTCTCTGCTGACATGAAGCCAGATTGTCTGTTACGGGACCTCTCTCCTCTGCCTGGGTGCCGGGGCCTAAATATCTGAGAATGGACTGTTCCAGTGGTGGGTAACGGGAAGCCAGATTCTCTGCTATGATATGAAGACTGATTCTCTGCTGACATGAAGCCAGATTGTCTGTTACGGGACCTCTCTCCTCTGCCTGGGTGCTGGGCCTAAATTTATGAAAATGGACTCTTACAGTGGTGGGTGACGTGAAGCCTGATTCTCTGCTATGACATGAAGACTGATTCTCTGCTGACATGAAGCCAGATTGTCTGTTACGGGACCTCTCTCCTCTGCCTGGGTGCCGGGGCCTAAATATCTGAGAATGGACTGTTCCAGTGGTGGGTGACGGGAAGCCAGATTCTCTGCTATGGAACCTCTCTCCAATTGATTTTGGTTAATTTTTATTTATTTAATTTTTATTTTAATTAATTTCCCTATCCACATTTGTTTGCAGGGGATTTACCTACATGTTGCTGCCTTTTGCAGCCCTCTAGCCCTTTCCTGGGCTGTTTTACAGCCGTTTTAGTGCCGAAAAGTTCGGGTCCCCATTGACTTCAATGGGGTTCGGGTTCGGGACGAAGTTCGGATCGGGTTCGGATCCCGAACCCGAACATTTCCGGGATGTTCGGCCGAACTTCTCGAACCCGAACATCCAGGTGTTCGCTCAACTCTAATCATGACTCATGAACAGCGCCCTCTATTATTGCATAGTGTTATGACAAGACTATTCGCTGAGATCATATTCGCTATATTACTATATAGCAATTTAGCGAATATTATGTAATAATTATGTAGTAAGTCAGTGATAATATCTGACACTGGAAAAGCTGGGTAATAACTCAGTGTAGATCGCGAGTTTTTACCCAGCTTTCCCAGTATCAGATATATTCACTGAGTTATTACCCAACTTTCCCAGTGACAGATTTTATCACTGAGTTATTACCCAGCTTTCCCAGTGTCAGATTTCATCACTGAGTTATTACCTAGCTTTCCCAGTGTCAGATATCATCCTAGTGTAGATCGCTAATATTCTAATCACAAATTTTCCATTTAAAAGGCTACTAATAAGCTTGTCATAAGACTCTGTAAGTCTAATATTCTTGTCAGAATACTATGAAACCAATAGATGGCGCTATTGAGTTATGAACAGCACCCTCTATTGGTTTCATAGTCTTCTGACAAGAATATTAGTCTTGTCATAAGACTGTGAAACCAATAGAGGACGCTGTTCATAACTCAATAGCGCCATCTATTGGTTTTCATTGTCTTATGTTTTTCAGCAAGTCAGATTCTGCTCATTTGCATGTCTTTCCCATATGTCCATGTTTATGCAAATGAGTTTGTACATGACAAAACTGTATAGAAAGGTTATTAAATATTATGTTAGGACAATCAGAAAACTTTTTGTTGCCCTAATGATATTGATCTAGGTGTGCAGGTCCACTCAAGCCATCCAACAGATGCAAAATAACTTTGAGGTTTACTGGTTCTCAGTCAAATGAAAGCTGGTTTAGACTATCTCATAGTGCACAAGACTGCCATTGTAAGGTATGCTGGCCGTTATCTGTCTCATGGATAGAGTGATGGCTTGCACAAACCTGGCTTTTGGCATATAGCCTTTGTGTGGTTGTCTATTGTATGTTGTACATAATAGGAATCTAAGACATATTCAGCTATCCTCTTCATGCTGTTGCCAAACCATTTTTATGGAGTTTCTATAAATTTCTAACCTTTTTTTTATGAACCAGACTCCCTCTTCTCTTTTGAGCAGGGGGTGCCTAGGGTTCTCCCATTGACTTCCATTGTTCTTGGGTGCTCGCTCAACACTAGTATACGCGTTTAATAGAACAGGTTCTATAGACATCTATGTGGAATCAGCTGGCGATGGTATAAAAGGAGTGCGCTTTTTCTTGACGCTAACATCGACCTGTAAGGCTAAGTTTCTACTTGAGTTATTTGGTCAGTTTTGGCCCCGTGACTGCCCTAATAAGTGAAGTGTGCAGTGATTCTAAGAGCGACGACTGTCATCTGCATGACTCACAGAATTATTTCACTACCAAAGCAGACTCCCTATGCGTGTTACTACAAGGCACAGTGTTCTATACCACTATAAAGGCTCTCAACATCCAGGAAATAGCAGTTATTTAACGTAATTCTCCACGAATATATTCGGATCACTCATCTCTAGCAGAGAACGCATCAGGCTGCTATCTCCTGGCTGGATGCTCATCCACAGGGGTTGAGACACTGAAGTGCATAACACCAAAGGGACAAGCAAAACGCATAGTCAGTAACAGGCCAAGGTCATGGCAGTCAGAGTAAGTGAAAATCTGTGAAACAGTCCAAAGGTCAGGGCAGGCAGTGAAAGTTCAGTTGATCAGGTCAGGTCAGGCAGTGGAGAATAAGAGTCAGGAATTGGGCAGGAGTTAGTACATAGGTAGACAAAAGGAATTGTATATCTTCACAGGAACTAGAAAGCAAGATTTAAGTTTCTCTCAGGCACCCTCTCACTGGAGGAGGTGCCTTAAGTACCCCAAGATGACCAGCCATACGCTTATAAAGATTAGAGCATGTGCACACTGCCCCTTTAAGAGCTGTAGGAAGCGCACACTCCCTAACGGCAGGGTGGAAGAGGCTAGGCTGACAAGCAGGCCAAAGCCTACATGGAGGGACAAAACTTTTCCCGCACCACCAGGACAGAGACAGAGGAGACTTGGAGCCGCAGCCACAACAACATATGTACAATTACTTGAATTGACAGGAATCCCAAAGGTTATCCCCCACTGATCATAATCTATTGCATATCCTAATAACATGCAATAATTTATTGACATGCAATAATTTTCTCTTTAAGAAAACATTACATTAAATGTAAGCCTTTTGAAACTTTCTAAAGATTAAAGCAGTTGTGTAGTTTATCTGTAAATAATAAATCAAGGCAACTGGACTTACTGTAGATTTCTTGAAAACGTTTCACTCGTTCTTCCAATGAGCTTTCTCAATTCTGAGTGACTGTGCAAGAATTCTCTGGGAATAAATATGTAACTGAATCAACATCTGGTAATTATGCTGAGCATGGCATCAGAGGTCATTATACCCAGCATGGGGTCAAAGGTGTTAATTCCATTATCCTAATTGGAGTCAGTAGGTGATAATGATAATGACCTCCCAGATAAAGGTGTCAAGACAGCATTGTATGTGGCAGACAATAGATGTCAAGAAGTCTACAGTAAGTCCAGTTGCCTTGATTTACTCTTTACAGATATACCATGACCTAGATAAATCAGAACCTTCACAGACAATTGTGTAGTTTAGAATATCCATATTCATATACCCTATTAGGCAAGTCAAAAAGGAGAGTCACTATCTAAAATGACAATCAAGTAGACACAGAAGTGAGTATCTACTGAGTATCTCTCTAGAGTACACCACATATCTCAACCTTACATTGACATCAGACTGCCTTCAATGGGCACCATGTAAAGCTTAATATCCCTTGCTGACACTGCAGGTTAACTGTACAATTGTTGCCAGGTTCTCCCACTGTTCATTGAGGGTCTGAGCAATGGGATTACCTGTGATCAACTTAGCTCTGGAAGCCCATTCCTAGATAACCCTTTATGAATCACTAAAAGCACAAAATTAATTTAAGTATTAATAAACACCAAATGCATTGCTACATAGCATCTGAAAGTTAATTTCCAGGCGAAGTGCACGTTTTTCAGATATCCCACAAGTTTGGCTATGAATATGATCAACTGATCATTATTTGGCATGGCAGCCTGTGATGCTGTAATACTTGGCAACTGCCAATATTGACTGGACTAATTCACATTTTATTTGGGAATGTTTGCAATCAGTTTTTAGACTATTAACCATTCTCCAGAAACATAAATGACATAAATCCTCATCAGTCTTTAATTAGCATCCCTTTAAGTACACTTTTAAAATATCACATGCCGACATGGCATATGACTCTTATAGCAAATTACTGCTCCTAGGTCATCATATCATTATGTGCAGCAGTCTAAGCAGTTCTACATATATTTTATACCCCCTTTAAAACACAGCTTTATAAGAATCCATCATTTCTGTTAATAATTTATTATTTAAGTAAAAGTATATTTTATTTTAACATTTATATTAGGGGCAGGCATAGACTATTGTCTATTGAGGGCCCCTGTTCAAAAGTGATATGTGAGCTCCATGCTGTTTAAGAATTACCGTATTTTTGCACTATAAGACACACTGGACTATAAGACGCACCTAGGATTAGGAGGAGGAAAATAAGAAAACTATTTTTTCCATCAGACCTCAGAGCAGACCCCAAATCAGACCCCATTCTTCATCCGACTTCAGATTAGACCTTCATCAGACCCCAATCCTCATCACAGCCCCAAACCAGACTTTCTTTTTTCATCACACCTCTAATCAGACCCCCTAGCCTCTATCAGCCTCAGATAAGACCCCCCCCCCCCCATGCGCTACAAGCCTCAGATAAGCCCCCATTCAGCCCCCCGGCCTCCATCAGACTCAGATCAGACCCCCAATCAGCTTCAGATTGAACCCCCCCTGCCCCAATCAGCTTAAGATAGCCCCTATTAGACTCAGATCAGCCCCCATCAGACTTAAATCATACGCCTAATCAGACCTATCAGCCTCAGATCAGACTTCCCACCCCCATTCAGCCTCAGATCAGACCCCCGCTGTGTACTGTGACCTGATGCGCTATTCGCTGTCTGGACACCATAGCAAGACCCGTAAGAAGACCAGTGGAGGTGAAAATAGCCACTGCAGTCATTAGCATTCAGACTATAAGACGCACTGCCACTTGCGACTTATAGTTTGAAAAATACGGTACTATATCAAGAGTAAGAGGCTCACTACAGTGCTCCGTGTCCCTTACTGTTAATCCTTGATCTGATGAATAAGACTGTAACAGTAATTTTGATCTAACTTGATCTATAACTGACTAACTGAACTTTGGTGCCCTTTTTTTACAGTGGTATGGGCCTCTCTTGCCTATGTCTGCCACGATTTATATAACAATTTAGCAGAAAAAAAGGACACAAACTATAATCTAACAGTCAGGCTGTCTGGTGTGCTGTCATGCATTGTCAGATAATCATACTCAACGGTACCTAAATAACAGTGAAATACAGTGTGGTGCCCAAATAACAGTATCATATCATGGTCAAATAACATTATTGCCTTACTAACAATGCAATATAGTGCCTCTAACACCATACATGGCAAGACATTTGGTGGGGCCACCTCCTCAGTAAAATTTTTGGTGGGGCCACCTCCTCAGTAAAATTTAAACAGCAATTATATGAAGGCAGGTGCTCGTTCTGCTTGTGATGTGTGCCATCTTTCTCATGGCAGCTGGACATGGTAGCCTATACATATATAGAAATACAGTAAATATGCTTGCTCTTCAACCTGATTTCTTCTAGTTAGTGCAGGAAGGTGAGGCAGTGTAGCTCTGAAAAAGAAGAATGGAGCTACAACCATTGGTACTGTAATATATACCCAGAAGCCATGACATTAAAGGGAATCCTTTATGTTCATGAACTTCTGGCTCTCCCCTGCCACTGATTGACAGTTTTTTTCCAATTTAATTAATAGTAGAGGTGGAGAAAGCTAGGAGCACATGGATATTCAGGACTCATCAGCATGTGCTGGAGCTGTTCAAAACAGGAATTTAGCAAAACTGCTGAGTCAGTTAAAGTGACCCATTATTTTGCTAAGGTGATGTCATTAGTTTATGTTACTCTTAGCTAGGACACCATAAAACTGGTGACAGATTCCCTTTAAGATCACCTGCTTTATATTGTGTCCTCCTTGTGCCTTCAAAACCTGTCAAGGCATAGACTCCACAAGGACTCTGAAGGTGTCCTATGATATCTGACACCAAAACACAAGCAGCAGATCCTTGAGGTCTTATAAGTTGTGAGGTGGGTTGTCCATGGATCAGACTTTTATCTTCGAGGTCAAATTAACACCTTGAACTCTTTGTTATGCTCCTCACACCATTTCTGAACAATGTTTGCAGTGTGACAAGGCACATTATCCTACTGAAAGAGGCTACTGCAGTTAGGGAATGCAATTGCCATGAAGGGGTGGGTGTATTTGGTCTGAAACAATGTTTAGGGAGATGGTACAAGACAAGTAATAACCATATAACTTTCCAACATAACATGATCCACTGCATCACTGTACCTCCACCAGTTGCCTTCTTCCCAAAGAACATCCTGGTACCATCACTTCCTCGGGTAAGTGCTGCACAATCAATTGGCTGTCCACATGACTGTCCACATGACGTGTCATCAGACGCAGCAACCCTCTTTCATTGGTCAGTGGTCATCTTTAGATGCTTATGTGTCATTGTTGTCATTCTGAACACTGCATTCAGCAGCAGACAGCAATGAGCATGGGCAATGTCATCGATCTGTAACTACTCAGCCCCATACAAATCAAAGGGCAATGTGCTGTGTCCTGACATGGCTTTTCTATTGCCAGCATTAAAGGGGCTTCAGGAAATCGCATTTATCAAGTAGAGGAAGTTAATACAAGGCACTTACTAATGTATTGTGATTGTCCATACTACCTCCTTTGGTTGGATTCATTTTTCCATCACATTATACATTGGTTATGACCACCCTGAAATCCAGCAGTGGTGGTCGTTCTTGCAACTATAGGAAAATGTGTCAGCCTCTCTGGTGACCAGGACCATGGCACCACACATAGGCAACTGCTTTTTCCTATAGTGTGCACAACCACCACTGATGGAAAAATGAATCCAGTCAGCAAAGAAGACAATATGAATAGCAATACATTAGTAACCAGCTTGTATTATCTCCCTGTACATAATAAATGCCATTTGCTGAAATGAGATAACCCCTTTAACTTTTTCTGCAATTCGTGCTGCAGTATCTCTTTTGTGGGATCAGACTAGACGGTCTGACCTTATTCACGTTCCTGTCAGTGGCGTACATAGAGAAGTAAGGGTCCCATAGCAAGAATCAAACCAGGCCCCCCACACAGGACAGAAGGGTTTCCTCCTAAACTCTTTTCAATGACCCTTGGGCCATTCTTTCCACTGATTTGCTAAAAGTTGTTCCTTTAGAGGGTAGAGTCCTGGAAAAGTTTTCACCCCCAGTAGAAGAGGGAATAATCCCAACTGGGCCCCCTCTTGCCCTGGGCCCCATAGCAGTCGCATGGTCTGCCGCAATGGTAGTTGCGCCCCTGGTTCCTGCTCATTAACCAATTATCATATCACCAGCTGTCCTTTCTTGTCCTTCTTTTGGTAGATATTAAAGATAATCAATGCAATTGACTTCCCCATAATGTTATACCTGATCTGGGGTTTTCAGTTAACACTGCATAATTATGTCTTCTAACACATATTACAACTCTGAGATATGTTTAAACTGATTTTGATCTGGAAAGTTCCAAGTAGAGGAAACTAGGAAATCTCTTTTTAGCTCTCTCTTTAACCCTTTGAGGTCCGACCAAGGGACGTATTTGTCCCATGTTTTTAATTACCTGTATCATCTGATTAAGAACTTAAAATACTTTTTTTTTCGGTCTGAGTCAAAATATTAGTTCTTATCAACAAACAGATCTAGCTTTATTTATTGTTCAAATACATTCTTAAAGGGGAGAAAATATAATTACTTTTATATTGATGACGGTAATCTTATGGTCCTCAAAGGGTTTTTAACCCCTTTCCAACCACACACTGTAAATTAGGATGTGAGCGGGCACCATAGCTGCCAGGACACCCGGAGGCAGAGCTCGTCATCAGCAATAATGACGTTTATGAACTTTTAACCCCTCAGATGCCGTGGTCATTTGTGACCATAGCATCTGAGTGATTATTTTCTAGAAGAAGTGAGCTCTTGGGGACTGGGGAAAGATATAAAAATGTTAATCACCTCATTTTCCACATATTAAAAATAACTAAGAAAAAAATAAAGATTTTAGTATCGCCATATCCTAAAATGCAATTTAAATTTCAAAGTATACTGTACGGTGAAAACCATATTGAAAAAATAAATAAAAAAAAGGCAGATTCACCATATTTTTGTCGTCACCCCTCCAAAATAAATTAATAAAAAGTGATCAAAAAGTTCTACACACCCCAAAAAAATTATTGATACCAATATAAACTATTGCCCCACAAAAAAAATGATCTCTCACAAAGCTCAATAAATGTAAATATAAAAACGTTACGGGGTCAGAATATGGCGATACAAAAAAAAATAATGAATTGCTTTAAATAACAAAACACACACAAAAAAAACTGTAAAATGTGGTAGCGCTGTAATTGTACTGACCCCCAGAATGAAGTTAACCTGTCAATTTTACTGCATAGGGAACACCGTGCAACCAATACCCATAAAACTGTCTCGGAATTGCATTTATTTTCCAGTTTCACCCTACTTCCCACTACATCTTATACAATATTAAATGGTGCCATTAGAACAAGTACAACTTATCCCACAAAAAAACAAGCCCTCTTATGGCTCTGGGAAGGCAGGGAGCAAAAAAATTAAATAAAAAAATAAAAAAATAGCTTGGTCAGGAAGGGGTTAATGACTTATTAGCAAGGTCATGTTTGTTTTACATCCGTTAAAAAACAGTCAGTAGTTCATGCATGAAGGGCCTATTTTTGGTCCGTCTGTCTTTTTTTGCCCTCCATGCGTCATCTGCATTCCATCTGCACTGCTTGGCTGAAAAGGGGATTTACCAAGCATCTCCTGCCAAAGGTCAATGAAAACAACTGACATTACAGGGATGCCATGTGACTTGAGTACATGGTTTTCACAGAGCCATAGACTTCAATGGGCGTGTTTGGTCCGCCACACTGACCAAACTAGTGCATGCTTACATTGGATGAGTGAATACACACACTAAAATCAATAGATACGTGTGCTGATCGTGGAGAATACGGACTTCAAATGTCAACGATTCACTGACATGTGAATGAGCCCTAATCTGGTTCTGCCTGCAATTACTGATAAATCTGAACTGAAACTACTGCTGTCAGTCTTATTAGCTGCCTTGTCAATCTTTGTATTTTCAGCTCCACCATGTGGACAAATCATATATTGTTTTCCTAATACAGTATGTTTAGACTCTCCAGACATAAATGCTTTATTTTTTTAAGTCTTAATAATTCTTATTTTATTCTGTAAAGTAAACATGAAATATTAAAAACATGAACATCTGGCCGAGGGATAATGTCACTGAGATGTTTGACTGCCAAGTGCTAGGGCCAAGATTGTATAATCACATCCACCCTCCCTTCTGCAGTAAATATATAAAATAAGCCATCATACTCAAATTAAAAATGAGTGATAAAATCATAACACTGCACACATGAAGATGACTAAGTAAGTAAACATATATACTGTATTGTATACAAATCACCGGGAAGGTCCAGCAGAAGAAAAAAAGGGCAGCTGTCTACATTGCAGCTGTTTCTAAACTACATTTCCCAAGATGCACAGCAGTCAGCATCAATGGGAACATTGTTTAACCTATGTATAATACAGTATAATAACTAATAATGCACTTTCCAGACAGATTGGCCAGATTTTCCAAACTTAACTGAAAAGGCTGCTAAAGTTCTTTTAGCTCCCAAAACCTGCGTTCACAGCGGCGCGCTGCTCGGAAGTTATACTACAGCCTGCCAGCGATGATCATTCACTGGCAGGCTGTAGATGTTAAAATAATCGCATCAGAAAGGTATGTCAGACGCTGTTTTGTTAACAGCGTCTAATATACCTGCTACCTGGTCCTCTGGTGGTCCCTTTTGCTTGGATCGACCACCAGAGGACACAGGCAGCTCTGTAAGTATTACCAATCACCACACTACACTACACCCCCCTGTCACTTATTAACCCCTATTAACCCCTTATTAACTCCTGATCACCCCATATAGACTCCCTGATCACCCCCCTGTCCGTATGTGTTTTACGGATCCGCGGATCCACGGATTTGGATTCCAGACTTCTTCTTACGCTTTAGGGAGCCTAAAATGCCAGGGCAATATAAATACCCAACAAGTGACCCCGATTTGGAAAGAAGACACCCCAAGGTATTTAGTGAGGGGCATGGCGAGTTCATAGAATGTTTTTTTTTTTTTTGGCACAAGTTAGTGGAAAAGGATTTTATTTTTATTTTTTTCTTACAAAGTCACATATTCCACTAACTTGTGACAAAAAATTTAATTTTACATTTTCTAGGTGCGTAAAGGGGCCAAAAGTCCAACGAAAGTCCAAGGCTTTACAGGGTTGATCACAATTTAGCCCCGCCCAAAATGCCAGAACAGTAAACACACCCCACAAATGACCCCATTTCGGAAAGTAGACACCCAAAGGAATTTACTGAGGGGCATAGTGAGTCCATGTGAGATTTTTATTTTTTTGCCAGAAGTTAGCAGAAATCGAAACTTTATATTTTTTTTCACAAAATTCACATTTTTGTACCATAGTTTGTAAACGCTATAACTTTTGCGCAAACCAATAAATATACACTTATTGGATTTTATCAAAGACATGTAAGCACAATAAATTCTGACACAAACTTGTATAGAAATGTAATTATATTTGAATAATTTTACCAGAAAAAGTTAAAAATACACCTTTTTTGAGAAAATTGCGGTCAATTTTGATTCAGAATCAGAAAAATAAAAAATCTCAGCAGCAATCAAATACCACCAAAAGAAAGCTGTATTTGTGAGACGAAAAGGAGGTAAAATTAAATTAAAGTTGTGAAGTGCCGATTTGTAAAAAAGGGCCTGGTCACTAGGGGGGTATAAACCTGTGGTCCTTAAGTGTTAAGGACTCGGGAAACATGCCGTAAAGGTACGTCATGTGTCCGTAAGGGGTTAAACTAGCCCTAAAAAAAATGGCCCCAAGTTGTAGGACAGTTCAAATTGCCAGATGGTGGGGCCAGCAGTACTTTAGTGCTGCAGTATTCAACTATATCGATGTCCCCTTTACCATAGACTCTATTGTTTTCTCTCCTTACATTTAATACGTTCAAATTATTTTATTTGAACTCTAGCAATTAGTAATCCTTTTAGCCAAAAGAGAAGATCGTTTTTTGGTATTTTTCTATCCGAGGGGGATGTACCTAATGTGGCAAACTCTAACGTGGGTCTAATTTTAGTTCAGATCTTGATCCCAGTGCCCCAAATATACTATTCTATTGATAACTGGACACCTGCAAAGAAGGTGGGTATATCCAGCTTCATGACTCTTACATTTCAGGCAACAATATTCTCTCTCCTATTCTTATACATTTTGGAAAGTGCCGGAGTGTAGTATAGTCGATGCACTATTTTATACTGTGTTCACCTATGATGACTACAGATCGATGCTTTTCTAATATTTTGATAGATTTCTCCCCACTGAAGTAAATTACTCCTCCCCAAATCCAATAATCTAACAAATTTGGGACATTTTAAATCTATTGGCAACGGATGTAAAACAGAAATCCAAAAACGGTTGTGCAAAAAAATTATTTATTAGTCATGTAGTCAAAAGCGTGTTTGAGTTGGGCATATTTAAATCGGCTTTAATTTACCTAATGTGCAGATGTGAGAAACCTTAGTGAAACCTCTCCAACTCCAATAACTATTTTCATTTAATCCAAGAAATTCCTTTAAGTTTTATTATCCCAAAGAGGGGTATAGTTATCATACTTATAGGACAAGTAGTTCCCCTATAGCCCAAATGGCCGATTTCAAGAATACTGAATATGTTCTTCATAGGGCCTTTATACTTTCCAGTAAGGTATGAAACAAGATAATTCTCCCCAGTGTTCATACACCATTGCATTTGTGAACATAAATAATATCCCTGAAAATATGGTAAGGCGAGTCCTCCATCAGTTTCAGCTAACCACAGAAATCTTTGTTTAATTCGAACCCTTTTTCTGCCCCATATCAAATTATTAATAAGTTTCTCCAGCAAATTAAAAAAGGCATCCTCGATCAAAATGTGGCTGACAGCCATCACATAGAGTATTAAAGGGAGCAAAATCATTTTAGGTAATGCAATTCTATCTGCTTGTGAAAGGGGAAATTTCTGCCAAGTCCTGATCTTGATTTTATTTATTGTAGGGGTCACATTTAACCCGATATAGCATTGTAATTTTGTGCCGATTTTAATCCCTAAATAATCCAAATGGTCCGAAGGCGACAATACCCGCACTTTAATATCTTTGTGTGGGACGCTGCGATTTCGAGGAAAGAGTACGGATTTGGACCAGTTTATTTCATATCCCGCCAATTCACTGTATTCATAAATTATCTGGATGACCCGGGGTACAGCTCTCCACCCGGCATTTAAGTATATTAGAACATCATCCGCATATAGACTAATCTTGTCTTTGGCCTCATTTCCCCCGAACCCCTCTATCCCATCTTTCGATCTGACTCTACAGGCAAGAGGTCCCATAAAAATTGTGAAGAGTAGGGGGGAAAGGGGGCAACCCTGTCAAGTGCCTCGCTGTAGATAAATGGCAGGTGAGCATGCCCCATTAATATTAATTCTGGAAATAGGATGAAAATAAAATAGCCGAGTCAAGTCGATAAAACTGTTACCCAGGTTCATCCAGTTCATTATCTGCCAGAGGAAGGACCACTCCACCCTGTTAAAGGCCTTCGCAGCATCCAAAGACATGATGGAGCGGTCCTCCCCGCCACCAATCTGTATGTTCAAATACGCTCTACGCATATGTGTCTGAATTTGCCATCCAGGGATAAACCCTGTCTGGTCTACATGAACCAAACTGTTTATTACTCTTTTCAATCGATTCACCAGCAGCTTTGCCACTATCTTATAATCCGTGTTGAGTAGCAATATGGGTCAATATGACCCAATATCAACACCATCTTTACCTTTTTTCAAAATTAAAGTAACTACTGCTTCCATTAACGATGGAGGCAGTTTCCCAGATGATCGGGACTCATTTAGTACCTGCAGTAGGCAGGGCAGTAACACTTCCTCATGGCATTTGTAAATATCGAACGGGAGACCATCTGCACCTGGCGATGAGCTCCCCTTGATACCAGATAACACTTCCTGCAGCTCTCTCAAATGAATGGGGGAGTTCAGTGTAGCTGATTCCTGGTTTGAAAGGGAGGGTATCTCGATCTGTTTCAAATATAACTCTATAGACTTCTCTTTGCCATTTATCTCTGATGTATATAGAGTATTCAAATATTTAACAAATTCCCGCTCAATTTCATCTGGATTATGGGTTATCTGCCCAGAACTTGTTTTAATCTGTCTAATTTTATTACAAATCCTTTGATTTGCAATAACAGAGGAGAGTAATTTCCATGATTTACCGGCTTTACAGTAATATTTCTGGCCTTGTGTTGTGCCTTATTCATCATCAAGTTTTTATATTTATCTTTGGCTATTTTTACCTTTTTGTGATTACTGCCTCCAGATACTTAAGATTCTCCTTCAAACATTTCTCTTTTTTGAAAAATTCTAATCTGTTCGCTCTGATTTTTCTATAATATACACCACGAAGAAACACTTTCAGCGCATCCCACACAAAATGGATGTGAGTTGATCCTATATTTGAGAACAAAATTCAGATATTTCTTTCCTAATCAAGTCATAATCTTTTATTATGTATATCCAGTGTGGGTTAAGCCTAAATGGTCTCGGGTAGTTCTTTAGCTCCCTATCCTTAAAGGGGTTGTCCAGGTTCAGAGCTGAACCCGGACATACCCTTTTTTTCACCCAGGCAGCCCCCCGATGTGCTCCCTTACCCTGCGCTAAATCACGCAGGGCACGGGCTCTTTTGTTTATCATAACACACTGCCGGGCGGAAGCTTCCGGTGATGTCACCGACTCTGATGGGCGGGCTTTAGCGCTGCCCTAGCCGTTTTACTGGCTAGGGCAGCGCTAAATCTCGCCCATCAGTGCTGGTGACGTCACCGGGCTTCCTGGCAGCTCCATGGAGAGCCCAAAACAAACTGCTCCGATGCTGAAGTCAGGGGGCTGTCTGGGTGAAAATGGTGGTATGTCCGGGTTCAGCTCTGAACCCGGACAACCCCTTTACTGAATATCAGAATCGGGGAAGAAGCCAGCGTGTCTGGCGAAACGGCGTTGGGAGGCGGCGCCTGAGGAGCCAGCATACGGCGGGTATTTACTATATTTATGTTTCTCCACGTGTCACTTTTGCCCTTTCCTTTTTCCCTGGTTTTGTCCGGGAGTTTCATGCACCTTATAGACAGGTAAATGTGGATGTCTGCTTTTTTTCATGCTGTTTGCAGTGTCCCATATGTGCTGACCCCTCAGCCTCCTCCTTGGTTTTGTGTCCTCCATTTTGTTATGGCTGCTGTCTAAAATAATTATCTATGTACTGTATTGTAATATTTTACCTTTAATAAAGTTTCTATTTGTTTGTTGCTCAGTTTACATGTTTTTGCCCCTCTTCGTAGTATTAAAACTATTGATCCGGTTATCATATTGGTGGCATAATTTGATCAATCATATCGCTATTGGCCAATGCTAGGTCAATCCTTGACCTGGCTTTATATGTATTGCTATGGAAGAGTAGACCTTCCTATCCCCGTATATATCACGCTAAATGTCATTTAGCGCTATTTCCTGGCAGAAACTATGAAGTGGCGAATGTTTCCCCGAGTTTCTTTTGTGTTTGGCGGCATTCGAGACTCTGTCCATTTCAGTGTAAATTACGCAATTTAAGTCCCCCGAAAGTAATACAGGACACCCCTTTCTATTATACATAAAATTGGCCAATCGATTAAGGACACTCACGGCAAATGGTGGCGGAATGTATACAAAGGCAGAACGACAGACGTGCAGGTTGGGGAACACCTGGGAAATAGTGACCACAAAGTAATAACCTTCCAATTATCATTCAAAAGAGCGTTTCTACAGGGAGGAACAAAAATACCAAACTTCAAAAAAGCTAAATTTAGCCAACTAAGAGAGGCCATAGGCCAAACTAACTGGGACAAAGTCTCCAAAAATAAAAATACAGCCACAAAATGGGATATCTTTAAAAACATCCTAAAATCTCATTGTGAGAGGTACATACCGTATGGTAATAAAAGGTTAAGGAACAAAAAGAAACCAATGTGGATAAATAGAACTGTAACGAAAGCAATAAATGACAAAAAGAAAGCATATCATTCACTGAAACAGGTGGGGAGCACGGAAGCACTGAAAAACTATAAGGAAAAAAATAGAACATGTAAAAAACTAATAAAAGCGGCCAAACTAGAGACCGAGAGATTAATTGCCAAAGAGAGTAAAACTAACCCTAAAATGTTCTTCAATTATATAAATGTTAAAAAGTATAAATCTGAAGGTGTCGACCCTTTAAAGAGTAATGAGGGGGAAGTCGCAGAGCGATGAGGAGAAAGCAAAGCTGTTAAATATTTTTTTCTCCAATGTATTCACTGAGGAAAATAAACTGTCAGATGACATGCAGAATGCAAAAATAAATTCCCCATTAAAAGTGTCCTGTCTGACCCAGGAAGAAGTACATCAGCGACTTTAAAAGATTAAAATAGACAAATCGCCAGGACCGGATGACATACACCCCCGTATCCTAAAGGAATTAAGCCAGACCCTTATTTCTGATATTTGCAAACTCTATACTGACAGGGAATGTCCCACAGGATTGGCGCATGGCATATGTGGTGCCAATATTCAAAAAGGGGCCAAAAACAGAGCCTGGAAACTATAGGCCGGTAAGTTTAACATCTGTTGTGGGTAAACTGTTTGAAGGTTTTCTGAGAGATGCTATATTAGAGCATCTCAACAGAAATAAGCAAATAACACCATATCAGCATGGCTTCGTGAGGGATCGGTCATGTCAGACTAATTTAATCAGTTTCTATGAGGAGGTAAGTTCTAGACTTGACAGCGGCGAATCAATGGATGTCGTATATCTGGACTTCTCCAAAGCATTTGACACTGTACCACATAAAAGGTTAGTATATAAAATGAGAATGCTCGGACTGGGAGAAAACATCTGTATGTGGGTAAGTAACTGGCACAGTGATAGAAAACAGAGGGTGGTTATTAACGGTACACACTCAGATTGGGTCACTGTCACTAGTGGGGTACCTCAGGGGTCAGTATTGGGCCCTATTCTCTTCAATATATTTATTAATGATCTTGTAGAAGGCTTGCATAGTAAAGTATCAATTTTCGCAGATGACACTAAACTGTGTAAAGTAATTTACACTGATGAGGACAGTATACTACTACAGAGGGATCTGGATAGATTGGAGGCTTGGGAAGATAAGTGGCAGATGGGGTTTAACACTGATAAATGTAAAGTTATGCACATGGGAAGGAAAAATGCAAGTCACCCGTACATACTAAATTGTAAAACACTCGGTAACACTGACATGGAAAAGGATCTAGGAATTTTAATAAACAGCAAACTAAGCTGCAAAAACCAGTGTCAGGCAGCTGCTGCCAAGGCCAATAAGATAATGGGTTGCATCAGAAGGGGCATAGATTCCCGTGATAAGAACATAGTCCTACCACTTTACAAATCGCTGGTCAGACCACACATGGAGTACTGTGTACAGTTCTGGGCTCCTGTAAACAAGGCAGACATAGCAGAGCTGGAGAAGGTCCAGAGGTGGGCATCTAAAGTAATAACTGGAATGGGGCAACTACAGTACCCTGAAAGATTATCAAAATTAGGGTTATTCACTTTAGAAAAAAGACGACTGAGGGGAGATCTAATTAATATGTATAAATATATCAGGGGTCAGTACAGAGATCTATCCCATCAGCTATTTATCCCCAGGACTGTGACAAGGGGACATCCTCTGCGTCTGGAGGAAAGAAGGTTTGTACACAAACATAGAAAAGGATTCTTTACGGTAAGAGCAGTGAGACTATGGAACTCTCTGCCTGAGGAGGTGGTGATGGTGAGTACGATAAAGGAATTCAAGAGGGCCCTGGACGTATTTCTGGAGCTTAATAATATTACAGGCTATAGCTACTAGAGAGGGGTCGTTGATCCAGGGAGTTATTTTGATGGCCTGATTGGAGTCGGGAAGGAAGTTTATAGTCCCCTAAAGTGGTGAAAATTGGCTTCTACCTCACAGGGTTTTTTTTTTTTTTTGCCTTCCTCTGGATCAACTTGCGGGATAACAGGCCGAACTGGATGGACAAATGTCTTTTTTCGGCCTTATGTACTATGTTACTATGTTACTATGTTACTATACAAATCTGGCCATTCCACCGACAGTGTAAAAAAATGAATCTTCCCTCTTTATCAATCAGGTGGTCCACTGGCTCATAGTCCACCCCTTTATGAATGTATACACTGACCCCACGCGAGTAGGAGGACAGACATGAATGATATTGGTATTTTGCCCACTTTTTCTTAAAGGGATTCTGTCACCTCCCCTAACCCAAAAAACGATTTTAAAGCAGCCATGAAGCACAGCTTACCTTGATTAGGCTGTGCTCTTTGATCTTGTAATCCGTCCAGCAGTTTCTTCAAAAAACGACTTTTATTGATATGTAAATGAGTCCTGAAGGTGCCCAGAGGGGCGTTTTGTTCCTCTTAGAGAGCCCAGTACCGCCCCTCTTACAGTGCCCAGCCCGCCTTCCTTGCACTGTCTATCCGCCCCCAGCCTGCCACAGCCTCTCCTCCCCCTCCCTCACGCCGAACGAACTTTCGCACAGGCGCAGTACCCACTGAGGGCTGCGCCTGTGCGATCAGCAGGAGACTGAGGGCAGGAGCTTCATCCTCGTCACTGGGCATGTGCCGAGCCCAGTGACGTCCGATGCTCGCTCTTCCCTGCTGACTGAGGGAAGAGCGAGCATCGGACGTCACTGGGCTCGGCGCATGCCCAGTGACGAGGATGAAGCTCCTGCCCTCAGTCTCCTGCTGATCGCACAGGCGCAGCCCTCAGTGGGTACTGCGCCTGTGCGAAAGTTCGTTCGGCGTGAGGGAGGGGGAGGAGAGGGAGGAGAGGCTGTGGCAGGCTGGGGGCGGATAGACAGTGCAAGGAAGGCGGGCTGGGCACTATAAGAGGGGTGGTACTGGGCTCTCTAAGAGGAACAAAACGCCCCTCTGGGCACCTTCAGGACTCATTTACATATCAATAAAAGTCGTTTTTTGAAGAAACTGCTGGACGGATTACAAGATCAAAGAGCACAGCCTAATCAAGGTAAGCTGTGCTTCATGGCTGCTTTAAAATCGTTTTTTGGGTTAGGGGAGGTGACAGAATCCCTTTAAGGTATGGAGGAATCTCCGCTGAAGCACGTGTTTCAAGCAAACCCACAATCGCAGGGAGTGTTTTGATATTAAATCAAAGACAATAACCCTCTTAGTTTTGTCCCCCAACCCGCGTGTATTCCATGTTAGAACTTTATGACTCATTCAGAGTTACATTCTGTGGGGGGTCCAATTCTGCCCAGTGATGACAACCGTGACCTCCCCCTCCTCCTTTAACCCACCCCCAACCCCTCAACATGGTTCACTAGTATATACAACCTCGTCAACCTCTTCCATTACGCCCCACCCTCATTTCCCTGTAGGGTCTATGGCCAGTCAACCCCCAATGGTAATGATAAAAAGTACATGCTGTCCTGCAAGAGGCAAGCCCTAAGACACCTACATTGGCAGAATTTTTTTTTTTATGGATGTTAGTATATGGCAATACATAATACAGCATATTTTTATTAAAAGTGATTTATTATGCAAAAGTAGTAATCTTATCAACCTGCAAAATAAAGTTAAAGTATAACTGTCACATTTATTATTATCTTTTGAGTATTGGATTGTGGTGATTGTGGTAATAAGTATATTAATACTTTTCACTGTATATTCAATTACCCCTTAACTCCACAGTTTTGTTCCCTGTACTGCCTACTTTTACCTCTGCTTAAAATCAGGTTGCTATGCAGGTCCGTCCTCTGTTGAAGGACGGAGGACGCAGAAGCACGCAGCCTGCAAGGTCAGATTACAGAAAGCCAGGGACTGTGTGTAAATGATTAAAGCCAGGTTCTCCCCAGCAGCTGATAACAGTGCCTGGGCTGGGTGCACTTCTCTCTGTCCCTGCGCTTGGCAGACGCTCCCTCACTCAGCAGAGCTGGAGAATGCAGAGTTGAAGCAGCGCAGACCAGGGAAGGGAGATCTGCCGTCTGCTTAGTGTATAAATGAAAGCAACATGTGGTAAGAGGACCCCTTTGTGCTGCAGGAGATTAACCCTTTAGGGGGAGGGCTCTGGTTACTGGCACTTTTGGGGGGCTATTGTTACTGGCTAGTGAGTGCAGGCGGGATTAGCCTCAGGGTGAGGGCAGTGGCGGCCATCTTAACTGAATAGTGAAATTGCAGTTTTATGCAGACTGGTTGCTAAGGGCTGAATCTTAATAAATATGGGGTAAGTCAGTCTAATAGTAACTGATTCTGGAATATCTTGTTATTAGTAACTACATATATGAAAATTTAAATTAGGGTCTAAATGTGACAGTTATCCTTTAACATATTATACATACCACATGGTGAACCCAATAAAAAATAAAAAACATTGACATAATTTCAATTTTTGCCCACCTCACCTCCCAAAAATGGGATAAAAATCGATCAAAAAGCCAAATGTTCCCCAAAATGATGGCAATAAAATTACAGCTTGTTCCACAAAAATGAGCCCTCACAAAGCTCAGTCAACAAAAAATAAAAAGGTTATGGCTCTTCAAAACCATTTCAGCAAATTTCATAAAAGAAAATCCAGATGTTGCTCCTTCCCAAAGAGCAGTTTACAGCCACAAATGGGGTGTAGCTGTATTCAGGAGAAAATGGGTAGCAAATTGTGGGGTGATAAAGTGCCTTGCAAAAGTATTCACCCCCCGTATTTTGGTACAATACAGCCTTAAAGTTCAATGTTTTGTTAATCTGATTTTTTTGTGATGGATCAGAACACAATAGTCTAAGTTGGTGAAGTGAAATGAGAGAAAAAAATATATAAAACTATTGTTTAGAAACAGAAAACAGAAAATTGGCATGTGCGTATGTATTCACCCCCTTTGTTAGGAAGCCCATAAAAAGCTCTGGTGCAACCAATTAGCTTCAGAAGTCAAATAATTAGTGAAATGATGTCCACCTGTGTGCAATCTAAGTGTCACATGATCTGTCATTACATATACACACCTTTTTTGAAAGGCTCCAGAGGCTGCAACACCTAAGCAAGAGGCATCACTAACCAAACACTGCCATGAAGACCAAGGAACTCTCCAAACAAGTAAGGGACAATATTGTTGAGAAGTACAAGTCAGGGTTAGGTTATAAAAAAAATCCAAATTTTTGATGATCCCCAGGAGCACCATCAAATCTATCATACCCAAATGGAAAGAACATGGCACAACAGCAAACCTGCCAAGAGATGGCCACCCACCAAAACTCACGGACAAAGCAAGGAGGGCATTAATCAGAGAGGCAGCACAGAGACCTAAGCAGTGGTGTCGCTACAGGGGGGAAAGGGGGGGCAATTGCCCCCCCCAGGCCATTCCTTGACCCCCGGGTGCCCACCCCGCTGATTCGCTGCTGCGCCCTTCCGCCCGCACTACTGAGTGAGTGATTCACAAATCTCAACACAGACAACATACACAGACTGTCTGTGACAGACATGACAGATGGGGTGGGGGCGGAGTTCGGACCCAGCGGAGGCAGAGCGTGCAGGGCGGGCACAGGCTGGAAGTGCGGCAGACGCAGAGTTGACGTCACCCACTCACCACGTAAAGCTGCGTGCCTGCCCGCTCGCACGAACGCTTGCTTCTGTTCTGTTGTGCAGCCCAACTCTGCTACTGCGTCTGCTAGCCATCCCAGGCCCCAGCTTCAGACAGGAGAGGTCCAGAAGAGGACTGTGTGTGGCAACTTCCCAAGAACTCTGCCTGGCCCTGCCCTGGCTGGCCGGCAGGCCCCTAGGCAAGCTAAGAAGAAAACAAAGTAAGAATAAAAAGTTTAAAAAAAAGTATGTACCCCCACTACCTCGCCTCATGGCCTGCCGGCTTGCACCCAGCCCCTCCTCAACCCTGATACCCCTATAACTTAAGGGTATCAGGGTACAATTATACAGGGGTTATATAACTGAGGACCCCTGTATAATGTCCACTGATAGCACTGAGTCCTCCTCAGTTATATTACCCTTGTATAATGTACCCTGTTACCCCTTAGTTATAATATTACCCATAATGTCCCCTGATACCCCTCAGTTATATAACAGAGGGTAATCAGGGTACATTATACAGGGGGTAATATAACCAAGGGGTATCAGGGTACATTATACAGGGGGTAATATAACTTATATTACCACCGTATAATGCCTGATAGGCCTCCTGAGTAACTTATATTACCCTTGTATAATTATGTACTCAGATACCCCTTAGTTATATGATCCCGGCGGGGTATCAGGGTACATTATTATACAGGGGTAATATAACTCAGGAGGCCTATCAGGCATTATACAGTGGTAATATAGCTTATATTACCCCTGTATAATGTCCCATGATAGCCCTCCTTAGTTATATTACCCTTGTATAATGTACCCTGATACCCCTCAGTTATATTACCCCTGTGTAATGTACCCTGATATCCCTTAGTTATATAATATAACTAAGGGGTATCAGGGTGCATTATACAGGAGTAACATAACTGAGGAGTGCTATCCTATCAGGGACGTAATGCAGGGGTAATGTAAGCTATATTACCCCTTTATAATGTCTGATAGCCCTCCTCAGTTATATTACACCCAATGTAACCTGATACCCCTTAATTATATTACCCCGGCGCCAGGGGCGTAGCTGCAGGGGAAGCGGCTGTTTTGGGGCCCTGACCTAGAAGGGGCCCATCTAGGTGGAGGAGGACTAAAAGATTTTGTCAGGGCCTCCTCAACAGTATTACACAATGAAATTATATACAGTGGCAGTATAGACGGATGGAACAGCTGCCGGGCCTGGTCTGAGAGAGCGATCTTTACTAGCCACAGGAATGGGGGCGGCATGAAAGGAAGGGGTTGTGAAAAAGTTAGTGGGGGAGGGGAGCCCTATTAAAAAAATTGCTGTGGGGCCTAGTCATTTCTAGCTACGCCACTGCCCGGCGGGGTCATATAACTAAGGGATATCAGGGTACATTATTATACAGGAAATGTATTAGTGCCCCCCCATTTTTGACTGTCTATCTTTTGTGCCCCCCCTATATATTGATCCTAGAGTCGCTACTGATTTCTGTTCACAAGCGCAAACCATCCAACTTGAAGAAGCTGGAGCAGTTTTGCAAGGAGGAATGGGCAAAAATCCCAGTGGTAAGATGTGGCAACTGCTCATAGAGACTTATCCAAAGCGACTTAGAGCTGTGATTGCCGCAAAAGGTGACTCTACAAAGTATTGACCTTAGGGGTAGTGAATAGTTATGCACATTGACCTTTTCTTGTATTTGTTGTTTGCTTCAAAATTAAAAAAATCTTCAAAGTTGTCGGCATGTTCTGTAAATTATGATGCAAATCCTCAAACAATCCATGTTCATTCCAGGTTGTGAGGCACCAAAATAAGAAAAAAGTCAAGAGGGGGTGAATACTTTTGCAAGACACTGTATTCTTATGTTATCCCTTGTGAAAAATAAAGTTTGTTCCTAAAGCAGCATTTTCCTGTAAAACAAAAAAATTATCATTTTCAAAGCCAAGTGTTATAAATTATATGAAACTCTTGTTGGGGGTCAAAGTGCTCACTACACACCTTAAAAACTTCTTGGGTGGTTTAGTTTCCAAAATGTGGTAACTTTTTTGGGGTTTCCACTGTGGGGGTACCTCAGGGTCTCTTCAAATGCAACATGGTGCCCAAAAATGTCCATTCCAGCAAATTCTGCTCTCCAAAATCCATATGGCGTCCCTTGCCTTCTGAGCCCTGCTGTCGTTTACGACCTCATTAGGTGTTTCTCCGGCGGAAGAAACTGAAGACTTGCCGGAATACAGCATTTTTCGCCATAGGAATGTATTAGTGCCGGAATGCCGGATCCGTCCTTCCGTTCTGAGCATGCGCAGACCGGTCAAAATTTGAAAAAAGATACAAGACGTATCCGTTTGTCTGCATGACAAGCGGAGAGACGGATCCGTTCTTGCAATGCATTTGTGAGACGGATCCGCATCCGGATGCATCTCACAAATGCTTTCAGTCACATCCAGATCGGCAGATCCGGCGGGCAGTTCAGATGACGGAACTGCCCGCCGGATCACACTGCTGCAAGTGTGAAAGTAGCCTAACATGAATAAATGGATTCAAAAGGAAAATCTAAAAAAAGGTTATATTTTTTTAAATTGCTCCTCCAATTTGCTTTACTTCCTGAGGATTTTAATTGCCTTAAAAAGTTGATTTTGGGAAAAAAAAAATTACAAACACTTCTAAAAATCTAACCCTTTTAACATTGTAAAAAAATAAACTATTAACAAAATGATAGCAATATGCTGAATGTTAATTAATAACCATCTTATTTTAACTGTCTTAAAATAGTGAATTTTCAATCTTTTTTTAAAATTTTGGATTTTTTTTATTTTTAGTAAGGGTAAAGGTAAAACATATTGACCAAGCTTTACCACTAACATGTAGTATGATGTGTCACGAGAATGTGTCTGAATGGCTTTGATAAGTAAAAGTGTTCCAAAGTTATCACCACATAAAGTGACATATGTCAGATTTGCTAAATTAGGCCTGGTCCAGAAGAGGGTAAATGACCTTGTCTAGATGTGGTAAAGCTTGTGGTTGGTGGAGTTCAAGCAGACAATCCCTTGAACAGATCAATGTAATATAATGAATAGACTTAAAATGTATTTTATTTACAAGCTGAGAATCCAGTAAAAGAGAACAATAGCAATTTCATTTATGACAAAAAATAGACAAGAACTGATACGTTTGATTCTGCTAATTTATTTTAAATGCAGATTTGTCTACATACTGTATAATGTGTAAAACATGCACACCAGGGTATTGACTTAACATTTGTACTTAAATACTAGCTCATGCCCAAGGTATATTGGGAGTTGTAGTCACAGGTGACCAGAAAGGTAAAGAGTGACGGTTAAAGCACTACTTCAGTTTCTGTGTTTATTATGTATTCTTATCTTTAACTTAAGGCCCTATAAATGTCTACTCTTTACATGTAGGTTTCTTCATTGTTTCTAACATATCTTGTCAAGTGCGCAGCATAGACTCCTAAGTTCATCTTTAAGTTGACATAGGGCAGTCCTGACCTTCTGAAAAGAGTCTAGGATTTCAACACTGCAAGTTACGGGATCATAGCATAGGCAGAATGGCCTCTTCATCTTCAGAGCATATTCTCTAGGAAACAAGTCAAATATGTTTGTCAGCACCAAAATTAAATGCTAAATAAGAAGGTAATACAAGTGAAAAAGACTGAAATATTTAATAAGGTGTATTCCAGGATTTTGAAATTGATGGCATATCTTCAGGATAGGAGATCAATATCTCATCAGTGGGGATCTGACACCCGACACCCCTGTAGATCAGCTGTTACCTTGTGTCACTGAAAGTCTGGGCCCGAACTACACTGCTGTCCGTTGTGTAGTGGTCGAAGCTGGTAACTACAGCACTGCCATTGATATGAAAGAGGACAGCGCTGCAGCTATCAGCTCCATCCATTACATGGGGATGTGAGATGTCAGACCTTTGCCGATCTGATGCTGAAGAGCCTACCCTGAGAATAGGCCATCCAAATCCTGGAATACCCCTTTAAGGTTTGGAACACATAGGCCCCTGCAGGATAGTGTTGCATCATTGTGTTTGCTTATAAACTGCAGCAAGGGCAGGTATAGACAGTACAGAGAGGACCTCAAAGCAAGATCTCTGTGTGCTTTCCAAGGCAATTTGTCAAAATCCCATGTGCAGTAATGTATGTATGCTACATGCAAGCACACCTAACTATATACTGTCCCCCAGACGTCCTAATGAAGGCCTTTGGCCTGTTATCCTCCACAACCATGGTCCGCAAGATGGTGGCGATCACTTCGCCTGGCTGTTCCTGGGTACCTTCTATTCTGCATTGACCAGAAAATAGATGTGTCCAGTGCATGTGCAAATACAGGAGAATCTGCTGCCTATCTCTGCCGCCGGATGTGTGCATCTGTCAATCAGTACCTGCATGGAAAAGAAGATACCCAGGAACTGTGAGAGGAAGTGGTGGCTGCCATCTTGCAGCCCATTGATGAAGAGGATGACAGGTATGATTATTTATGTTCACTTCACTAAAACTGGGGCAGCAGGGGGCTTCCATTTGGACACTTTGGGTGGTGTATACAGTCATGTATGCTTGTATGGAACAGACATGATTGCATATGGCATTTTGACCAATTACATTGAAAATTTTCCAACCTCTTTATAGGAAATCTGCCATCAGTTTTCTGCTGCCCTTAATTTTAAATCCTAACAGATCCATTGTATAATGACGAGTCCCCATATTCCCCAGTCCCCAGCCACAAACACATAAGATTACTGGCTGATCCAGCCAAAATCAGTAGGTTCAGCCAACTTTGATTAAGTGTGTTTGTAACTTAAAGTGGTTTTCTGGATATAACCTCTTCTTTAATCATTTACTATGTATGAATGGATCATTGTACTAATTCCTTGCTTCGATGCTCCCCCTTGCCTTGTGTTGCATCAGTACAAATGGGTGGTCTGTAGCGCTGCTCTATGCTGTTTTAGAGGCGGGTACTAGTGGTACCCGCCTCTAAAACATTTTAGGGCAGCACTACAAACGCCTATTTGTGCCGGTGACATCACTGGTCTCATTGCTAGGTGAAAGTCCTAGCATAGTGAGGAGAAGCCTGGTACGTCACCTGGTACGTCAGGGGGAGCATCTGAGCAAGGAAATGCTCCCATGCTCCACTCATACATTGAGGTTATATCTGAGTTCAGCTCTGGACCTAGGCAACCCCTTTAATACTGTATAGCCCTGAGTCTCTGCAACCACCACATCTCATTAGTACACAACAGTAACTGCAGTGCAAACACATATAAGAGTCCTGAGAGTCACGTTGTTGAGAAGACTGGTGAACATGGTTTTACATTTGGTAACTTCACACTGCTTAAATGTCATCCTCACCTGAGTTTTACTTTGGAGTCTTCAAAGCTTTCTGACACAAAGTATACAGGTTGAAAGGCAGTGTCCTGATACGGTTGGATTGCAGTGACTTCTGGATCAAAGGGCTTAAGTTCAGGCTTATTTGACATAGCATACTGAAAACACATAGCCATGATTGTTAACTAGTCACTATATCATTCCATTTTAAGAAAACATAAAAATAAAATTACAGATTAGTCATTTCATGCCAAGAATTGACAACCAGCAGCTAAAGCCTGTTGGCCCTTAACTAGATATGCCAAGTCTGTCCATAAATTTAAACCTGAGATTTAGCCCTACAGAATGGGTCCACATGATTATATCGTTCCATGAGCCCATATCTGAACATGTTTTTTTAAAGCATGAATAGAAGAATGAACATATATTTCATTTTTTGTTGTATGAAAACTCCTATTAATAGGAGTTTTCATACAACAAAAAATGAAACATATGTTCATTCTTCTATTCATGTATATACAAGTCAGAAAGTTGCTCTTTCGGAGACTCGTATCATTTAAAATGAGTAGCAAGCAGCTATAAAGAGCATTTATCACTTTGGAGAACCCAGCACATTTATAAATTATACACACAGCCCATGCCTTAGGGCTCGTTCACACGAATGTGTGAAGCCCGTTCCCGTGCTGTGGACCGCAATGCACGGGCACCGTCAGTGGGGGCAGGCGCATGGGGATCGCAGACCCATTCACTTGAATGAGTCCGCGATCCTTCCATTCCGAAAAAAATATAGAGCAAGTTCTATCTCTTTGCAGTGCAGAAGCACGGAACGGAACCCCAGAAAGCACTCTGTAGTGCTTCCGTAGTGTTCCATTCCGTTCTTAGGTTCCGCACCATGTGCGGTCCGCAATGCGGCAACGGGCATCACATGTTCGTGTGAATAAGCCCTTACTACTGAAATCATGGCTCCCATCTGTGAACAATGATGCCAGTAGTAGTAAAGCAACGATCATGTGTGTTGGTCACTTGTATACAAGAATCAGGACCACTGAGGATGAGGTATGTAATATTTTTTTTTACCACATTTGCTGCTGTATTTATATTTTCATATATTTATTTTCAAATATACAATTTTTTTAATCATACTTCAAAATGTCTTACCAAGAGTTCCCCATAAGATGAGAGCAGGCCAGCTCCATAGGCTTTAATTGATCCATTCTGCTTGCAGAGTCCAAACTCAATGGTGAACCAGTACAGCTGGAATAATGTTCAATCATTTAACAATGCATATCTTCATGCTCAATCATTTCCTAACCTGACACACTCTATCATTGCTCGTAATGTCCTCTGAAAGAGATCCTGTCACCATCAAGTATTTTGTAGTCATACATAATATGTACATGATGGTGTGTCATCATCTATTGCAGGGATAGCCAACCTGCGGCTCTCCAGCTGTTGTAAAACTACAACTCCCACCATGCCCTGCTGTAGGCTGATAGCTGTAAGCAGTCTGGGCCTGCTGGGAGTTGAAAACCTATTCAAAAACGACACACATATATAGTACAAAAAAAACATCTTTATTAAGTGTCATACACTGGTAATACCAAAGACAATCATAAAACATTGCAGGTAGGTGCTATGATAGATGATATACCCCACCAAACTCAGATTCTACATGTGTGATATTGTTATAAAGCACTTGTGCAATATTAATTGTACTAGATGTAAAGGGCTAGACCCCTAAACATATCCACTATAATGCATGCCCAAATAGAATGATGTCAGAGACCAACCATCCGGCAACAGTAATAATATGACAATAATCTCAATATAATATGGACACTTGATCCGCAAAAGATGGAAAGCGGCAATGTGCGTTCTGCATTTTGCGGACCGCACATTGTCGGTACTAATAGAATATGCCCGTTCTTGTCCGCAATTCCGTGTCCGGGCAGCACATCATAGAAATGAATGGGTCTACAATTCCGTTCTGCAAAATGTGGGACTTGTGAATGGGGCCTATGTATTTATTTTTCTGACTTACTCACAGACATCACATGACAGTGGATTCGCTCTCCACTGTGTGTTTCAAGAAAGAGAAGCAGACCCAGAAGAAGTGGGGTGCATAATTTAAAAACAGAGTCACTTCAGAGACTTATATGTATCAGGTTATTTGAGGGCCTCTTTCACACGGGCGTCATGGATTTGGGCCAGATAAGATGCGGGTGCATCGCGGGAAAATGCACGATTTTTCCGCACGAGTGCAAAACATTTTAATGCGTTTTGCGTTTTGCATGCACGTGAGAAAAATCGGCATGTTTGGCACCCAAACCCGAACTTCTTCACAGAAGTTCGGGTTTGGGTTAGGTGTAATGTAAATCAGATTTTTTTTTTTATAAGATGCTTTTTGAGGAAAATATATTACCATCCAAAGGTTATTCCATCATAAGATAAATATTCGTTTTTTAATTATGTAGAATAGGGCTGTATAGGTAAAATTTTTGGGATAAATAAATTCCATTAATCCATTCACAATGTCAAGCTCTTCCAGAGGTTTTTTTAAGATTATTGGGCAGTTTCTCTGCCTACAACAGAGTTTCCCAACCAGTGTGCCTCTAGCTTTTGCAAAACTACAACTCCCAGCATGCCCGGACAGCCTTTGGTTGTGTGGGCATGCTGGGAGTTGTAGTTTTGCAACAGCTGGAGGCACACTGGTTGGGAAACACTGGCCTACAAGATATTATCACAGATGCTTGGTTTACTTTTGCAGTTCTCAAAACTGAATTTGACTCAACATGAACAGAGTTGAGAAAAAGACCTTAATCCTAACTTCTACAAACCTATGAATACAGAATCAACCTAATCAAACTAATATAAAAAGTTGTTATTCTAAAAATCTTCATCTACTTGCATATTATAAGTTATACCAGCAATAAATAGTCTTTATGTAGAAAACTATGATTTAAATCAAGCCTTACTGACTAGTGATTTAAATCGTGATTTAAATTGCTATTTAAATCAGTTTGATTTAAATCAAGTCCACCCTGGTTATAAGGGAAAATAATAGCATTCTTAATACAGAATGCTTAGTAAAATAGGGCTGGAGGGGTTAAAAAAAATAAAAAAATTAGAGAAGTCGGGCTGCGCGAACAAGTGGATTAAGGTGAGTTAAATTATTATATATTTTTTTTTACCCCTCCAGCCCTATTGTACTAAGCATTCTGTATTAAGAATGCTATTATTTTTCTTATAGCCATGTTATAATGGAAAATTATAATGATCGGGTCCCCATCCCGATCATCTCCTAACAACCATGCGTTAAAATCGCACCACATCCGCACTTGCTTGCGATTTTCACGCAGCCCCACTCACATCTATGAGGCCTGCGTTGCATGTGAAAAACACACAAAATAGAGCATGCTCAGGTGCACAGCCCCATTGGAGTGAATGGGTCCGGATTCAGTGCGGGTGCAATGCGTTCACCTCACACTTTGCACCCGTGTGGAAATCTCGCCCGTGTGAAAGAGGCCTAAGTGTACCACATACACACCAACGCTACAGGAGTTAACACTTGGATATTTGGGATCTAGTGATAATAATGTGTATGTTACTTTTAGAGATGTGCAAATCGAATCTCACAAAGTGGAATTTATTCCGAATTTCCGGATACATTCGATTTGCCTCAAAGCCGAATTTCCTCGTGCTTTGTGTTAGCGAATCGATTTAACCTGAAAAAGTGTAAAAAACAAAAAAATCATACTTACCTACTCTATTTGCTCGTGATAGGACTCCAATTAATCTTGATTGAAGATCTCAGATGAAATTCCATGAGTGGTGACGTATGACGTCACCAGGCCGGCCGGCGTGATGACGTCATATCATGCAGTGTGAGATTTCACGCCAGATCTTCAAGCAAGATGTCGGCGGCCGGCCCGTTGTGAGCAAATGCAGGTGGTAAGTTTGATTACATTTTTTTATGTTCATTTTACACAGTTTTTACACTCAGATGCCGCGATCATGTATGAACACAGCATTTGAGGGGTACAATGACGGGGGCAGTGCTATCGCAGCTCCCTGTCAATTAACCCCCTACTTATGAAGCAATTTTTTTTGTAAAATTCGGCGAATCAGGTGAATTGAACTTTTCAAAAATTCACTCATCTCTAGTTACTTTATTGGACTTTAATAAGCCTAGTCCTTTGTTGCCTGAGAGATAAGCAGATCCGGGTATTTGGTAGCCGCCCATTCCTCTCACCATATGGCAATAAACATGCATGCTCAGATTACCATAGCATGCAAGGAAAAAGAGATGTTGACTGTCCTGAAATACATGGCCAGCTTGAAACTAATTTAGCATATTAGAGACATTCTTTAATAAATGCCAAAGCTGAGATTTTATTATTTCCCATAGATATTACTAATGTTTTTATGTGCACTGTTATTTTCTAATTTATATTTGTGAGATTTAATTGAAGGCACTCTAAAGAAAGTTAGTTAGATAAATTATACTTAAAGGGGTTTTCTGAGATTTTGATACTGATGACCTACAGTCAGGATAGGTAATCGGTATCTGATCAGTGAGGGTACGACACCAGGGATCTCCAGTTTCTTCACTATAGGGGGGCAAGGGGGAGCAATTGCCCTCCCCTAGGTTATTGGGGTACCCAAGGCAGCTACCTCTTGAGCCCCGCTGGCCACTGGTGATGTGGGGGGCGGTGGCAGGGCACAGGGAGTTGAGCGCTTCCCTTGTGGAAGCGCTCATCTCCATAGTCATCTATATCGCCTTCCTCCGGACAGCGATACAGATGGAAATGCTGCAGCGGGGCAGGGGAGGGAGAGGCGTTTCCCTTCCCCGTTCCTCTTATAGGCAGCAGGCCGAGTGCCTGCAGTATATCAGAGGTCGATGCAGGCTGCACAATAACGTTATCGTGCCGCCGGAGCCGTACAGCGCGGGACACAGGCCGGAAGAGGCCTGCATCGCATCGCTGACAGCCTGATGGAGGTAAGTATAAGTGTTTATTTTTTTATATGCTATTACTACTGGCACATGATTAGGGGCATCTATGGGGGCACTTGTTACTGGCACATGATTGGGGAGCATCTATGGGGGCACTTGTTATTGGCACATGATTGGGGGGAATCTATGGGGGCACCTGTTAATGGCACATGATTGGGGGAGGATCTATGGGGGCACTTATTACTGGCACACGACTGGGGGCATCTATGGGGGCACTTGTTACTGGCACATGATTAGGGGGCATCTATGGGGGTACTTGTTACTGGCACATGATTGGAGGGCATCTATGGGGGCAATTGTTACTGGCACATTATTGGGTGGCACTATGGGGACACTTCTTACTGGCACACTATTTCGGGCACAATGTCGACATCTACTGAGGCCACAAAGAAGGGGTATTTTATATGGGGGAAGTGGGAGAGGAACACTATGGGGACTTCTACTGAGGCCACAAAGAAGGGGTATTTTATATGGGGGGCTCTGTATAGGGGTATTTTATACTGTGGCACATTATGGTGGGTACTATGGGGATGGGCAGAGAGGAGTACTATGGGCACTAAGAAGGGGTATTTTATACTTGCAAATTATGGGGAACACTGAGGGCATCTAGTGGGGCATTGTATATGGGGCATTTTATACTGGTACATTATGGGGGGCACTGGGAAGAAGGGGGAGAGCACTATGGGACATTTCCTGGGGGCACTATATAGGGGTATTTTATACTGGCACATTATGGGGACATTAGCTCAAATGGGGGCATTAAATGGGGGTATTTTTTGCACTGGCACATTATAAGAAGAATTATTACTACTGGGGGCATTATGATGGGCTTTATTACTACTGGGGGTCTATGGGGAACATGATTACTAGTATGGGCACTATGGGAGCATTATTACTTCTGGGGCACAGTGGGGACATGTTGGGGGCACTGTATGAGCACTATTACTACCATGTGTGCTCCAGCAGAGAATTATTTCTATTGGTGGGACTTTTGGGAGCACTATTATTGTGGGTTCTTTTTTTACAGCGGACCCATTAACATATGTTGGGACACAATACTGCAATTATTTACATTAGGTCACTAGGACCATAATTGTCCCTGGGTTGACATATGTTACTGATATATTAAATATAAAATGTAACGTTTATTACTTGTCTCTAAAAACGTTCTACCTATAACTGACACTCTAAAATTATCAGCTCCGTCTGCAACGTTATTGTATATCGTTATTTCCAGCTGTGGTGTTATTAGCAGGGCTGCCACTAGTTCCTGCCTAGTATGCTCTTTATTGATTGCACACTCCACTCGTGCTGTATTATAGTCGCACTGTTAGTCTCACAGTGCGCTCCTGCTGAGCAGGCTGGGGTGGGACTCCCAGTACCTGTGCAGGGGGAGTTGAGAATAACTGCAAGACTGCGCGTAAGCGAAAAGGAGTGGGAAGCAGAACGAGCGCAGGATAGGCACACTATACATGCAAGTCCGGAATATGCACATATTAAGTTGCAAGTCCCGAAAAATATAAAGCCCCGGAGCAAGCGTAGTAGGCTGGAGACGGCCGAAAATGCCAGAGACTGCACGCAGGCGCAATCTGAGCGGCTTATCATCTTGAATTTCAACATCTAGCGCATGCGCAGCAACCTAAGAGAATCCGGCTGCGAATAGAATTAGTGGCAAAGCCTCTAGAACTACTAAGTCCTGGCGCATGCGCAGTAGTTTGGAAAGGCTGGAAACATGCCAAAGACTATACGCAGGCGCAGTCTGAGCGGACCATCGTCTTTAACTTCAACACCTAGCGCATGTGCAGTAGAGTAAAAGGATCGGGCTGCAGACATGCGCAGTGGAATCTAAAATGCGAGACCACGGAATGAAGTCCTGATACATGCGCAGTCTAGCACGTTAGTGATTGGATGGAGGTAAAATAGGAGGCACTACCAAGCACGAACTAGCAAAGAGGCGATGACTGATAGGCTAATGAATCCACTTAGCAACAATACTGATACACATTAGCTACTACCAATATGACGCTTTAACTGGTCTGGTCCCGCCCCATTCACGAGCAAACTGCCCAAACCCCTGAAGATGCCAACAGCTTTGGCGAAACATGTCGGGGGGCAGCGTGTGATTTATATGTGTTTTAGGCCTCTTTCACACTACAGTATGTTGCATTCAGTGTTTTGCGTTCCGTTTTTCACGGATCCGTTGTTCCGTTTTTTTGCTTCCGTTGTGGTTCCGTTTCCGTTCCGTTGTTCCGTTCCGTTTTTCCGTATGGCAAATACAGTATACAGTAATTTCATATTAAAAATTGGGCTGGGCATAACATTTTCAATTGATGGTTCCGCAAAAAACGGAACGGATACGGAAGACATACGGATGCATTTCCGTATGTGTTCCGTTTTTTTTGCGGCCCCATTGACTTGAATGGAGCCACGGACTGTGATTCTCGGCCAAATATAGGACATGTTCTATCTTTTCAACGGAACGGAAAAAACGGAAATACGGAAACGGAATGCATACGGAACACATTCCGTTTTTTTGCGGAACCATTGAAATGAATGGTTCCGTATACGGACCGTATACGGAACGCAAAAAACGGACCGTATACGGAACGCAAAATACTGTAGTGTGAAAGAGGCCTTAAGCAGCTACTGTCAGCATGGTAGTTACTATTGAACAGCACTGAGCGACTAGGTGAAAGCAGGGGAGTCCCACCCCAGCCTGCTCAGCAGGAGCGCACTGTGAGACTAACAGTGCGACTATAATGCAGCACGAGTGGAGTGTGCAATCAATAAAGAGCATACTAGGCAGGAACTAGTGGGAGCCCTGCTAATAACACCACAGCTGGAAATAACGATATACAATAACGTTGCAGACGGAGCTGATAATTTTAGTGTCAGTTATAGGTAGAAAGTTTTTAGAGACAAGTAATAAACGTTACATTTTATATTTAATTTATCAGTAACATATGTCAACCCAGGGACAATTATGGTCCTAGTGACCTAATGTAAATAATTGCTATTACTGTGGGGGCACCTTGGCACAGTATCAGCTTAGGGTACTTTCACACTTGCGTTTTTCTTTTCTGGCATAGAGTTCCGTCACAGGGGCTCTATACCGGAAAAAAACTGATCAGTTTTATCCCCATGCATTCTGAATGGAGAGTAATCCGTTCACTTTGCATCAGGATGTCTTCAGTTCAGTCGTTTTGACTGAACAGGCAAAAGAGAAAACCGCAGCATGCTACGGTTTTCTCTCCGGCCAAAAAAACTGAATACATGCCTGAACGCCGGATCCGGCATTTTTTCCCATAGGAAAGTATTAGCGCCGGATCCGGCATTCAGAATACCGGAATGCCGGATCCGTCGTTCCGGCATGCGCATGCGCAGAACGGCAGAAATATGAAAAAATGTACAAGACGGATCCGTCTGTCCGCATGACAAGCGGAGAGACGGATCCGTCCTTGCAATGCATTTGTGAGACGGATCCGCATCCGGATCCGTCTCACAAATGCTTTCAGTCAGCGGCAGATCGGCGGATCCGGCGGCCAGTTCCGACGACGGAGGCCCGCCGGATCACACTGCCGCAAGTGTGAAAGTAGCCTTACCACAATTATTTTTGGGGGATGTTATGTTTACACTATTAGTGTCAGGGGCACTATTTGCTGGGCGCAGTTATTTTAGGACACTGTGTACCAATACTTATTGAAGGGCACTATCTGCATGGTACTACTATTATCAGGGGGTTTATCTGTTTATGCAGTATAGTATTGGGGAGCACAGTGGCACAGTATTGGGGGTGGCAGGATGATTTGTCTAGAAGATGGGAGGATGATGGAAAAGTAGTAAACTAAGATTTTGTTTGTCAATCTGCAGAGACGAGAAATGGCTAAAAAATTGTGGTCTGGTCTGAAGGTCTGAAAGGAGAAGATGAGGAAAGAGAACATCTACATCAAAGAGACGTCACTAGATGTAAGAGGTATGTGGCGCTGTATTATGTGTAGGGGTGGATGGAGGGGTTAGTAGTACAGTACTATCTGCACATTGTAAAAAAAAAAAAAGTAATCTGCAAAATACTATTTTCAGAATAATGATACAGCCATTTTATTTTATACTTTTGTGCCGATTCTATTTTTTTCAGAAAAAGGCAGTATTAACATTACTGCCAAGGAACACCTTTAGTGGCCACTCATCATTATTAAAGTTTACTACTCCACGAGGTGTGTGGATTTTTGTGTGTGTGTGTGTGTTGTGTTGGAGTGCGTGATAGCATGCTAGGGTGTGGGAAGGTGGGATCCAAGGGGCCCAAGTAAATTCTTGCCCAGGGTCCAATCAATATTAAAGGGAACCTGTCATGTGGATATTTGATTATAATCTAACTAATTATATACAATCATTAACTACTAAAAAGTACCTTAGATGTATTCACTTACTGGTGTGACAGATGGTTACCTCATAATATACACACAAAGATGCCACATGCCGCATGCTAATGAGCTGATTTGAGTCCAGCATGATGTCATTAAGTCCAGCGTATATTTAATTCAGAGCTATAACCACTCCCCTGCCCACCTGCTGCTGATTCATATGGAAAATAACTGTCATTCAGCAGCAGGTTGGCGGGGAGAGTCAGGAGCTCATGAATATTCAAGACTCATCATTATCAGCTGGAGCTTTTCAATACAAGATGTTGGCAGATTGACTGGGTCAATTAAAGAAAGTGACCCAGCATTTTGCTAAGAGAATCAGTCACTTATTTATGTTGCCCTTAGTTAGGACACCATAAAACTGGTAACAGGTTCCCTTTAAAGACGGCCCTGAGTACAGCGGCGATCTGTACGTTTTGCCAAACTGAAAGTACTGCCCATGCTTCCCATCCGCTTCACTACGGGCTCCTCGGCAGTCGGCAGCCAAATTAATCTTCCCCCGCCCACATCAGCTGCTATTGGCTGGGAGGGAGAGGGCAGCACTGTTATTGGCTGACTGTGTATTTTAGCCTAGCAGGGCCTGCAGAGGCAGAAAAGAATGCGGCTTGGGGATTTTACATCAGGAAACATCGTTGCGCGTCCCTCCCCCTGCCACCAAGCCTAGAGGAAGAAGGCACGAGGACAGAGCACATCAGAACTGTAAATACCTTTTCTATCTGTGTTGCACCCCTGACCAGCGCCCCCTGCGTTACATGTCCCCCTGACCAGCATCACCTGCGTTACATGCACCCCTGAGTAGCGCCCCCTGCGTTACATGCACCCCTGACCAGAGCACCCTGAGTTACACGCACCCCTGACCGCCGCACTCTGTGTTACAAGCAGAATAAGTAGTATTAGTTGCACACA
Source organism: Bufo gargarizans (assembly GCF_014858855.1). Taxonomy (NCBI): domain Eukaryota; kingdom Metazoa; phylum Chordata; class Amphibia; order Anura; family Bufonidae; genus Bufo; species Bufo gargarizans. The sequence continues at coordinate 339,657,526 of NC_058081.1, read as the reverse complement.
CCAACACCACCCACAGGGTTATTTCACAAAAGGGTGAGGAGTTTGGAGAAGTCAGGAGAAGTGAACAATATAGGACAACATAGCTGATTTGAAAAAAATTCTCCAATTCAGCTCACTTTCCTATTCAGTTATGTTGTCCTAGATTGTTTCCTTCTCCAAACTCTTCACCCTTTTGTGAATAAGCCTGTGAGCGTCTGTTTATTGGTCTTCTTTAGTGACATGTTTAACATATGGGATTATTTACACAGCTCTGGTGTTTGTTGAAACTGCTTTAAACTATAAAGAAAAGTTTTGGAGAGTGTTTCTCTCTTTCTCAGGTCTAAAGCAATATGGAGGAAAAAAGGAAAACTCTTGAAAGCTTGTCCTTTAAGTATTAGGTTAGTACAATAAAAAGGTATCCCCGCATACCGCCATACTCTCGTATTTTGTAATCTTATTTATATATACTGTGACACAGTAAAGGAAGTTGTATGGGGAGGCAGGTATTTTTCTCCCAGTGTGGGACTGCTGGACTGATTAGCGGCCAGGTGGGGTCAAACACCGGACTGGACTCATGTGCTGGTCTGGGTTTTGACAACACCTAGCTGCCTTTAAAAGACAGGTAGGTTCAGCATAAAGGATCTCTGTATTTTCACTGTGGTATCTTATGTGCCCACCTATATATTGTTCCTAGAGTCGCCACTGATCTCCATCAATCAGTTGTTTGAGAAGGCACTGGTGCTCCTATGAGAGCTGCATCCTTCTCACAGCTTACCAAGTAGAGTGCTGCACATTGCATAACGACTGTGCTCGGTACAGCGTTCAGCCCCACCGCGATACCAAGCACAGCTGCTATACAATGTACAATGCTGTGCATATTAAGGTGCCTTCTCAAACAGCTGATCAGCGGTTTCCTGGGTGTCAGAACCCCATCGATCAGATGCTGATGACCTTTCCAGAGGATAGGTCATCAGTATCAAAATCTCAGAAAGCCCCTTTAAATAAAACAAATTGCACTACTGTAGGAAATCTAAACACATTTATAAATGTATATGTGTGGACTTTACGAAAAAACTAACTTTATCCCAATATGCAAAGAATTGCACAGTGGGCTGCTAGATCAGACTGGCCTATCAAAGAACCAGAACGATGCTCTGTTGGGCCCAGACTCTAACACTGTATTGGGCCCCAAAGGTGCAGGACACAAACATCCATTTGGCTGCCAATCATTTACCAATGGGGTCTATTTCTATGATTCAAAATCCATTAGACTTTATTGATAATATAGGGGTTGGGCCCCAACAATAGTTTCCTCTGGTGGGCCCAAGAAACCATAGTCCGATGTTGGTGGGCTGTCTTACAGGATGACAAAACATGACAGTGAAGCAGTAAATCAACACCATTGGGATGGTGCTGTGTATGGTCCAGTGTCTGGGCACTTGCTGGACTTGAGACTCCCCGTTGGGCACTTGCAAGATCATTTGTGTAAGGGAATAAAGTTAACTTTCTATGAAAGTCTAACAATAGTCACAAGTGTGTTTGTAACAGCAGTGCTCCTCAACTCCAGTCCTCAGGGCCCACCTACCTGTCATGATTTGAAAATATCCCACAGAATGAATACCTGCGGTAAGTCTTGATGTATTGACACTAATTATATCATGTGCTCAATACCAAGGAAATCCTGAAAACATGACCGGTAGGTAGGTCCTAAAGACTAAAGTTCAGGAACACTGTGTAAGAAGGCTGTAAATCGCCCTTGCCCTTCCTAAAAAGAAAACTGCATCCTATAAAATAACTGTTAGAAGGGTTACCGTCTGACCCTGTTGCAGTAGTAGTTGAACTGTAAAACTGTAATTTGTAATGTTGCTAGAATAATCCAGTATTGCTATAATGTTATGTTTATGCGTGCTATTATATGTATGGCATGTCAAACCCCCACTGATAAGGCCAACAATAATAAAATACTGGACAAATTAATTTCCACATGACTGTTCTTCTCTATGATATTAACGTTTTTAAAATGAATTGGTTAAAATGTTAGAAAACGGTTATATGTGCAGTTCCCAAATATACAAGTCAATGCTCCATATATATAAAAAATGTGATACTTACAGTTGACAGTCTTTCAATATCTTCATCAGAAGCTCCTAGAGATGCCAGACCAATGTCCTTTGGGGAAAAAACATTTTAAGTATCATTTCATTAATAATTTCATTGCCATTTGCTTTAATTTGTATAGATAAGTTACTAACAAGTGGTACATTTATTCCAGGCCAATATCTTACCTGTGAAAACTGTGCAAATTCTTTATCAGCAAGCATAGGGATGTGGCCCAGCAGTTCATGGCAGCAGTCACTTAATAAATAAAATATGTATGAATTGTATGGAAATGGGTGGTAATGTGTACACTCTTGACACATTTAGCAAAGTTACCTTCACAGTTTGACAGACTAGGTAGAACTAGAATAAAGGTGGCATTACACTGCCCAGTGTATGGGCAGTGCGAGCGCTGATGGGTGATAAAACATTCATCGATACTCATTTGCACTGTCCTGATTACATAGGCCGATGCAAACTGAATGCGGGAGGAACAATTTTGTTCCTTCCTCATTCAGTTCTATTCATTATCGGCAGTACATCCCTGATTAAATTAGGAAGATGTGCTGCCGATAATTGGGCATCCTTCATACTGATGAAAGATGATGGGGAGCCAATTAATGAGCGCTCATCAGCTTTTTCATCAGCTGACTGGCTGCTTGATTTATACAAGCTTCTCTTCACCTCCTCCTTTGGTAAGTCTTGTACACCGGTCCTGGGGTGCTCCTGTTCTTCTAATCCTTTCTGCTACTCTGTCCTTGCCATCTTGCCACATAATAATTACTCTCACTGCCTTATCCTCTGCCCCTTATCTCCTCCCCATATATCCTCTTATATCTCATTATTAATTCAACCCCTGCCTTTATGCCATCTCCTTATCACCCTCTACCGTACTGCTGTTAACACCCCTGTCTCATACCAGCCCACTACCGAGCCATCATATACCCTTCTTTTGCCGTAGCCTCGCTACATGTCACGTTCACATTATACACCTTCTGCCATAATCTCTATCACATTACCCCACCAGCTCTAGTCATCCTTTCCATCCATACCATTTTACCCCTGCCAAACTTCTACTAACTTCTACTACAGTCTAGCCACCTAAACATCGTTCTCCCCATACCCTTTTATACCATTTTTCTCTCTATTACAAGTATGAATGCATTCTGCAGCTCTAACACTATGTAACTCACCCACATTGCCCCCATACACACCGGGTAGACATGATACAGGCTTTGACTTGTACTTCCCCACTCGTCCATTATTCATTTTATAATCCTTTATGTATTCAGCAATCTTCTACAATTAAGTATACTTATGTATCTTGTTCCCTTTTGGTCCTGTTAGTGACTCTGTGACCAAGGTTTTGGAATGGACTCATACGTTAGAGGCATTTGTCACATATACATTAAGGCATTTTGTTGCCAATTTATTTGGAGGATATTTAAAATAAAAGATATTTTACTTGTATCCAATTTCGAGTGTGCAGTGGTATTTCATTAACAATTAATTATACAAGCCAATTATCACGAACGAGCGTTCCTGTGAATGCATGTTACTGATAATTGGCTGATAATCGTACTGTTTAATAGGCCATTAACCCTTAGGATAAATGTACGGCGCTGGAAGCCGAGTCTGAAATACTAGCGCCGTAGAGCTACGGCGCTGTGTACACCCGATCCCTGAGCTAAATCGCTCGGTGACCGGGTACGATGGCTGATCTGTACGGCAGGCAGCCATGTTTCATAGGGGCACAGGGAGGTATTTTCTCCCCCCTACAGCCCTGATCACGACTATTGGCTCGATTCCGCAGACATGCGCATTGCAGGTTCGGCTTCGATACGGGTCTGCAGGGGGGGGGGGGGCGGGGGTGTCATGTGGAGGTGACCTGTCTCCTCCTAGGTCAGGCAGGTGACACCAGTGTTTTGGGTCCCCTACCAGCGCTGCTATTGGCTAGAACAATTCTCCAGCCAATGGCAGCGCTATAGCTACACAGAAACAGGCAGAACTTCCCTACATGCAGCCATTATCGCTGGTGACTGCCTTCAGAGAGGTTATGTGTCTTTCTGTGCTGCTGTTGGTTTGCTGGGACTTTTGGTGCACCACCATTGCGATTTAACCCTTTCCTACTGAAAGAAAAGAACAAAAGAAGAAAGAACATCTGGAATAGCTGCGCTGATTTTTTATTTTTTTCATTTGCAGCTGTTCCAGATCCCTAAACCACCCTCCATCCCTGTCCCTGTCCCTTCCTGTACCTGCAGTTAGTGGTAGTTAGTTAGATACATGCAGTATATATAAATTTCAGTTAGTGTGAGTTTAGGTTTTTGCACGAACGCACCATCTGCGTGCGTGCATTTTGCAACCATTGAGCACCAATCAGTAGTGTCCATTACTGATTGCGTCTGCTCAGTTTGCACTGCCAGCGAGGGAGAAGAGGATGTCACTTTTCGCTACTCCTCTACCCCCTCATCATCATCATCATCATCTGCTGATGAGAGACCCTCTAGAAGGCGCCCCAGGGTAACAGAGGAGGCAGCCTGCCAGAGTGAGCCCACATGGACCCCATTACCTGAGAATTATCAGACCCAAATTCCTGAGTTTGAGGGCGACTCAGGAATTCAGATAGACTGTGCGGGCTTCACTGAAATATATATTTTTTTGTCTGAAGATTTTATAAATTTGATGGTAACTAGAGTTGAGCGAACACCTGGATGTTCGGGTTCGAGAAGTTCGGCCGTACTTCCCGGAAATGTTCGGGTTCGGGATCCGAACCCGATCCGAACTTCGTCCCGAACCCGAACCCCATTGAAGTCAATGGGGACCCGAACATTTCGGCACTAAAACGGCTGAAAAACAGCCCAGGAAAGGGCTAGAGGGCTGCAAAAGGCAGCAACATGTAGGTAAATCCCTGCAAACAAATGTGGATAGGGAAATGAATTAAAATAAAAATTAAATAAATAAAAATTAACCAAAATCAATTGGAGAGAGGTCCCATAGCAGAGAATCTGGCTTCCCGTCACCCACCACTGGAACAGTCCATTCTCAGATATTTAGGCCCCGGCACCCAGGCAGAGGAGAGAGGTCCCGTAACAGAGAATCTGGCTTCATGTCAGCAGAGAATCAGTCTTCATATCATAGCAGAGAATCAGTCTTCATATCATAGCAGAGAATCAGGCTTCACGTCACCCACCACTGTAAGAGTCCATTTTCATAAATTTAGGCCCAGCACCCAGGCAGAGGAGAGAGGTCCCGTAACAGAGGATCTGGCTTCATGTCAGCAGAGAATCAGTCTGCATGTCATAGCAGAAAATCAGGCTTCACGTCAGCCACCACTGCAACAGTCCATTGGCATATATTTAGGCCCAGCACCCAGGCAGAGGAGAGAGGTCCCGTAACAGACAATCTGGCTTCATGTCAGCAGAGAATCAGTCTTCATGTCATAGCAGAGAATCAGGCTTCACATCACCCACCACTGTAAGAGTCCATTTTCATAAATTTAGGCCCAGCACCCAGGCAGAGGAGAGAGGTCCCGTAACAGAGGATCTGGCTTCATGTCAGCAGAGAATCAGTCTGCATGTCATAGCAGAGAATGAGGCTTCACGTCAGCCACCACTGCAACAGTCCATTGGCATATATTTAGGCCCAGCACCCAGGCAGAGGAGAGAGGTCCCGTAACAGACAATCTGGCTTCATGTCAGCAGAGAATCAGTCTTCATGTCATAGCAGAGAATCAGGCTTCACGTCACCCACCACTGTAAGAGTCCATTTTCATAATTTAGGCCCAGCACCCAGGCAGAGGAGAGAGGTCCCAGTAACAGAGGATCTGGCTTCATGTCAGCAGAGAATCAGTCTGCATGTCATAGCAGAGAATCAGGCTTCACGTCAGCCACCAGTGCAACAGTCCATTGGCATATATTTAGGCCCAGCACACAGGCAGAGGAGAGAGGTCCCGTAACAGAGGATCTGGCTTCATGTCAGCAGAGAATTAGTCTGCATGTCATAGCAGAGAATGAGGCTTCACGTCAGCCACCACTGCAACAGTCCATTGGCATATATTTAGGCCCAGCACCCAGGCAGAGGAGAGAGGTCCCGTAAAAGACAATCTGGCTTCATGTCAGCAGAGAATTAGTCTGCATGTCATAGCAGAGAATCAGGCTTCACGTCAGCCACCAGTGCAACAGTCCATTGGCATATATTTAGGCCCAGCACACAGGCAGAGGAGAGAGGTCCCGTAACAGAGGATCTGGCTTCATGTCAGCAGAGAATTAGTCTGCATGTCATAGCAGAGAATGAGGCTTCACGTCAGCCACCACTGCAACAGTCCATTGGCATATATTTAGGCCCAGCACCCAGGCAGAGGAGAGAGGTCCCGTAACAGACAATCTGGCTTCATGTCAGCAGAGAATCAGTCTTCATATCATAGCAGAGAATCAGGCTTCACGTCAGCCACCAGTGCAACAGTCCATTGGCATATATTTAGGCCCAGCACACAGGCAGAGGAGAGAGGTCCCGTAACAGAGGATCTGGCTTCATGTCAGCAGAGAATTAGTCTGCATGTCATAGCAGAGAATGAGGCTTCACGTCAGCCACCACTGCAACAGTCCATTGGCATATATTTAGGCCCAGCACCCAGGCAGAGGAGAGAGGTCCCGTAAAAGACAATCTGGCTTCATGTCAGCAGAGAATTAGTCTGCATGTCATAGCAGAGAATGAGGCTTCACGTCAGCCACCACTGCAACAGTCCATTGGCATATATTTAGGCCCAGCACCCAGGCAGAGGAGAGAGGTCCCGTAACAGACAATCTGGCTTCATGTCAGCAGAGAATCAGTCTTCATATCATAGCAGAGAAACAGGCTTCACGTCAGCCACCAGTGCAACAGTCCATTGGCATATATTTAGGCCCAGCACACAGGCAGAGGAGAGAGGTCCCGTAACAGAGGATCTGGCTTCATGTCAGCAGAGAATTAGTCTGCATGTCATAGCAGAGAATGAGGCTTCACGTCAGCCACCACTGCAACAGTCCATTGGCATATATTTAGGTCCAGCACCCAGGCAGAGGAGAGAGGTCCCGTAACAGACAATCTGGCTTCATGTCAGCAGAGAATTAGTCTGCATGTCATAGCAGAGAATGAGGCTTCACGTCAGCCACCACTGCAACAGTCCATTGGCATATATTTAGGCCCAGCACCCAGGCAGAGGAGAGAGGTCCCGTAACAGACAATCTGGCTTCATGTCAGCAGAGAATTAGTCTGCATGTCATAGCAGAGAATGAGGCTTCACGTCAGCCACCACTGCAACAGTCCTTGGCATATATTTAGGCCCAGCACCCAGGCAGAGGAGAGAGGTCCCGTAACAGACAATCTGGCTTCATGTCAGCAGAGAATCAGTCTTCATGTCATAGCAGAGAATCAGGCTTCACGTCACCCACCACTGTAAGAGTCAATTTTCATAAATTTAGGCCCAGCACCCAGGCAGAGGAGAGAGGTCCCGTAACAGAGGATCTGGCTTCATGTCAGCAGAGAATCAGTCTGCATGTCATAGCAGAGAATCAGGCTTCACGTCACCCACCACTGCAACAGTCCATTGTCATAAATTTAGGCCCAGCACCCAGGCAGAGGAGAGAGGTCCCGTAACAGACAATCTGGCTTCATGTCAGCAGAGAATTAGTCTGCATGTCATAGCAGAGAATGAGGCTTCACGTCAGCCACCACTGCAACAGTCCATTGGCATATATTTAGGCCCAGCACCCAGGCAGAGGAGAGAGGTCCCGTAACAGACAATCTGGCTTCATGTCAGCAGAGAATTAGTCTGCATGTCATAGCAGAGAATGAGGCTTCACGTCAGCCACCACTGCAACAGTCCTTGGCATATATTTAGGCCCAGCACCCAGGCAGAGGAGAGAGGTCCCGTAACAGACAATCTGGCTTCATGTCAGCAGAGAATCAGTCTTCATGTCATAGCAGAGAATCAGGCTTCACGTCACCCACCACTGCAACAGTCCATTGTCATAAATTTGGGCCCAGCACCCAGGCAGAGGAGAGAGGTCCCGTAACAGAGGATCTGGCTTCATGTCAGCAGAGAATCAGTCTGCATGTCATAGCAGAGAATCAGGCTTCACGTCACCCAACATTGGAATAGTCCATTGGCATATATTTAGGCCCCGGCACCCAGACAGAGGAGAGGTTCATTCAACTTTGGGTAGCCTCGCAATATAATGGTAAAATGAAAATAAAAATAGGATTGAATGAGGAAGTGCCCTGGAGTCCAATAATATATGGTTAAGGGGAGGTAGTTAATGTCTAATCTGGACAAGGGACGGACAGATCCTGTGGGATCCATGCCTGGTTCATTTTTATGAACGTCAGCTTGTCCACATTGGCTGTAGACAGGCGGCTGCGTTTGTCTGTAATGACGCCCCCTGCCGTGCTGAATACACGTTCAGACAAAACGCTGGCCGCCGGGCAGGCCAGCACCTCCAAGGCATAAAAGGCTAGCTCTGGCCACGTGGACAATTTAGAGACCCAGAAGTTGAATGGGGCCGAACCATCAGTCAGTACGTGGAGGGGTGTGCACACGTACTGTTCCACCATTTTAGTGAAATGTTGCCTCCTGCTAACACGTTGCGTATCAGGTGGTGGTGCAGTTAGCTGTGGCGTGTTGACAAAAGTTTTCCACATCTCTGCCATGCTAACCCTGCCCTCAGAGGAGCTGGCCGTGACACAGCTGCCTTGGCGACCTCTTGCTCCTCCTCTGCCTTGGCCTTGGGCTTCCACTTGTTCCCCTGTGACATTTGGGAATGCTCTCAGTAGCGCGTCTACCAACGTGCGCTTGTACTTGCGCATCTTCCTATCACGCTCCAGTGCAGGAAGCAAGGTGGGCACATTGCCTTTGTAGCGTGGATCCAGCAGGGTGGCAACCCAGTAGTCCGCACAGGTTAAAATGTGGGCAACTCTGCTATCGTTGCGCAGGTACTGCAGCATGTAGTCGCTCATGTGTGCCAGGCTGCCCAGGGGTAAGGACAAGCTGTCCTCTGTGGGAGGCCTTTCCCCCCAGCCACGCACCAGTGATGGACCCGAGCTGCGTTGGGTGCCACCCCGCTGTGACCATGCTTCATCCTCATCCTCCTCCACCTCCTCCTCATCCTCGTCCTCCTCGTCCTCCAGTAGTGGGCCCTGGCTGGCCACATTTGTACCTGGCCTCTGCTGTTGCCAAAAACCTCCCTCTGAGTCACTTCGAAGAGACTGTCCTGAAAGTGCTAAAAATGACCCCTCTTCCTCCTCCTCCTCCTCCTCCTCCTCCTGGGCCACCTCCTCTTCCATCATCGCCCTAAGTGTTTTCTCAAGGAGACATAGAAGTGGTATTGTAACGCTGATAACGGCGTCATCGCCACTAGCCATGTTGGTGGAGTACTCGAAACAGCGCAACAGGGCACACAGGTCTCGCATGGAGGCCCAGTCATTGATGGTGAAGTGGTGCTGTTCTGTAGTGCGACTGACCCGTGCGTGCTGCAGCTGAAACTCCACTATGGCCTGCTGCTGCTCGCACAGTCTGTCCAGCATGTGCAAGGTGGAGTTCCACCTGGTGGGCACGTCGCATATGAGGCGGTGAGCGGGAAGGCCGAAGTTACGCTGTAGCGCAGACAGGCGAGCAGCAGCAGGATGTGAACGCCGGAAGCGCGAACAGACGGCCCGCACTTTATGCAGCAGCTCTGACATGTCGGGGTAGTTGTGAATGAACTTCTGCACCACCAAATTCAGCACATGCGCCAAGCAAGGGATGTGCGTCAAATTGGCTAGTCCCAGAGCTGCAACGAGATTTCGCCCATTATCACACACCACCAGGCCGGGCTTGAGGCTCACCGGCAGCAACCACTCGTCGGTCTGTTGTTCTATACCCCGCCACAACTCCTGTGCGGTGTGGGGCCTGTCCCCCAAACATATGAGTTTCAGAATGGCCTGCTGACATTTACCCCGGGCTGTGCTGAAGTTGGTGGTGAAGGTGTGTGGCTGACTGGATGAGCAGGTGGAAGAAGAGGAGGAGGAAGCCGAGAAGGAGGAGGTGGCAACAGGAGGCAAAGAATGTTGCCCTGCGATCCTTGGCGGAGGAAGGACGTGCGCCAAACAGCTCTCCGCCTGGGGCCCAGCTGCCACTACATTTACCCAGTGTGCAGTTAGGGAGATATAGCGTCCCTGGCCGTGCTTACTGGTCCACGTATCTGTGGTTAGGTGGACCTTGCTACAGATGGCGTTGCGCAGTGCACACTTGATTTTATCGGATACTTGGTTGTGCAGGGAAGGCACGGCTCTCTTGGAGAAGTAGTGGCGGCTGGGAACAACATACTGTGGGACAGCAAGCGACATGAGCTGTTTGAAGCTGTCTGTGTCCACCAGCCTAAATGACAGCATTTCATAGGCCAGTAGTTTAGAAATGCTGGCATTCAGGGCCAGGGATCGAGGGTGGCTAGGTGGGAATTTACGCTTTCTCTCAAATGTTTGGGAGATGGAGAGCTGAACGCTGCCGTGTGACATGGTTGAGACGCTTGGTGACGGAGGTGGTGGTGGTGTTGGTGGTGTTGGTGGTACATCCCCTGTTTGCTGGGCGGCAGGTGCCAACGTTCCTCCAGAGGCGGAGGAAGAGGCCGAGGCGGCAGCAGCAGAAGAGGCCGAGGCGGCAGCAGCAGGAGAGGTAGCAGGGGGAGCCTGAGTGACTTCCTTGGTTTTAAGGTGTTTACTCCACTTTGCATGCAGGTGCCTGGTCATGCAGGTTGTGCTCAGGTTCAGAACGTTAATGCCTCGCTTCAGGCTCTGATGGCACAGCGTGCAAACCACTCGGGTCTTGTCGTCAGCACATTGTTTGAAGAAGTGCCATGCCAGGGAACTCCTTGAAGCTGCCTTTGGGGTGCTCGGTCCCAGATGGCGGCGGTCAGTAGCAGGCGGAGTCTCTTGGCGGCGGGTGTTCTGCTTTTGCCCACTGCTCCCTCTTTTGCTACGCTGTTGGCTCGGTCTCACCACTGCCTCTTCCTCCGAACTGTGAAAGTCAGTGGCACGACCTTCATTCCATGTGGGGTCTAGGACCTCATCGTCCCCTGCATCGTCTTCCACCCAGTCTTGATCCCTGACCTCCTGTTCAGTCTGCACACTGCAGAAAGACGCAGCAGTTGGCACCTGTGTTTCGTCATCATCAGAGACATGCTGAGGTGGTATTCCCATGTCCTCATCATCAGGAAACATAAGTGGTTGTGCGTCAGTGCATTCTATGTCTTTCACCGCTGGGGAAGGGCTAGGTGGATGCCCTTGGGAAACCCTGCCAGCGGAGTCTTCAAACAGCATAAGAGACTGCTGCATAACTTGAGGCTGAGACAGTTTCCCTGGTATGCATGGGGGTGATGTGACAGACTGATGGGGTTGGTTTTCAGGCGCCATCTGTGCGCTTTCTGCAGAAGACTGGGTGGGAGATAATGTGAACGTGCTGGATCCACTGTCGGCCACCCAATTGACTAATGCCTGTACCTGCTCAGGCCTTACCATCCTTAGAACGGCATTGGGCCCCACCATATATCGCTGTAAATTCTGGCGGCTACTGGGACCTGAGGTAGTTGGTACACTAGGACGTGTGGATGTGGCAGAATGGCCACGTCCTCTCCCAGCACCAGAGGGTCCACTAACACCACCACGACCATGACCACGTCCGCGTCCCTTACTAGATGTTTTCCTCATTGTTATGGTTCACCACAACAACAAAAATATTATTTGGCCCAATGTATTGTATTCAAATTCAGCGGGATATAAATTTGAGGCCTAGTATTTAGGCGCTGGGTGACCGGTATGGATTTAGTGACAGAATTAGACTTGGAAATGCACAGTAGCGTGTGTGTGAAGTTATTCTGAATGACCCTATGTGCACCTTGAATATTATATACCCTTTTAGGGATAGATTTCAAATAGCTCTGATACAGCAGAAACCACTAAATTATGAAATTGCTAAATTGGGAATTGTATTTCAACCCAGAACAAAAAAACGTGCTTTGACGGACACTAAATAACTTTCCCAGCCAGAACAGTACAGCGGTAACGAGAGATTTAGCGGGATATAAATTTGAGGCCTAGTATTTAGGCGCTGGGTGACCGGTATGGATTTACTAACAGAATTAGACTTGGAAATGCACAGTAGCGTGTGTGTGAAGTTATTCTGAATGACCCTATGTGCACCTTGAATATTATATACCCTTTTAGGGATAGATTTCAAATAGCTCTGATATAGCAGAAACCACTAAATTATGAAATTGCTAAATTGGGAATTGTATTTCAACCCAGAACAAAAAATGTGCTTTGACGGACACTAAATAACTTTCCCAGCCACAACAGGACAGCGGTAACGAGAGATTTAGCGGGGTATAAATTTGAGGCCTAGTATTTAGGCGCTGGGTGACCGGTATGGATTTACTAACAGAATTAGACTTGGAAATGCACAGTAGCGTGTGTGTGAAGTTATTCTGAATGACCCTATGTGCACCTTGAATATTATATACCCTTTTAGGGATAGATTTCAAATAGCTCTGATATAGCAGAAACCACTAAATTATGAAATTGCTAAATTGGGAATTGTATTTCAACCCTGAACAAAAAATGTGCTTTGACGGACACTAAATAACTTGCCCAGCCATAACAGTACAGCGGTAACGACAGATTTAGCGGGATATAAATTTGAGGCCTAGTATTTAGGCGCTGGGTGACCGGTATGGATTTAGTGACAGAATTAGACTGGGATATGGCCAAAAAATAACCACACTATTGCTGGTTAAATGCACTTGGTGTGACAGCTTGACCAACCACACTACTGAGGGTTAAATGCACTTGGTGACGGGCGCAGCTTGCCCCTGATGTAGTATATATATGGCCAAAAAATGAACAGACAATTGCTGGTTAAATGCACTTGGTGTGACAGCTTCACCCTGATGTAGGCTTTAGCCAAAAAACAACCACACCATTGAGGGTTAAATGCACTTGGTGACAGGCGCAGCTTGCCCCTGATTTAGTATATGGCCAAAAAATGAACAGACTATTGCTGGTTAAATGCACTTGGTGTGACAGCTTCACCCTGATGTAGGCTTTAGCCAAAAAACAACCACACCATTGAGGGTTAAATGCACTTGGTGACAGGCGCAGCTTGCCCCTGATGTAGTATATGGCCAAAAAATGAACAGACTATTGCTGGTTAAATGCACTTGGTGACAGGCGCAGCTTGCCCCTGATGTAGTATATGGCCAAAAAATGAACAGACTATTGCTGGTTAAATGCACTTGGTGTGACAGCTTGACCAACCACACTACTGAGGGTTAAATGCACTTGGTGACGGGCGCAGCTTGCCCCTGATGTAGTATATGGCCAAAAAATGAACAGACTATTGCTGGTTAAATGCACTTGGTGACGGGCGCAGCTTGCCCCTGATTTAGTATATGGCCAAAAAATGAACAGACTATTGCTGGTTAAATGCACTTGGTGTGATAGCTTGACCAACCACACTACTGAGGGTTAAATGCACTTGGTGACGGGCGCAGCTTGCCCCTGATGTAGTATATGGCCAAAAAATAAACAGACTATTGCTGGTTAAATGCACTTGGTGTGACAGCTTCACCCTGATGTAGGCTTTAGCCAAAAAACAACCACACCATTGAGAGTTAAATGCACTTGGTGACAGGCGCAGCTTGCCCCTGATGTAGTATATGGCCAAAAAATAAACAGACTATTGCTGATTAAATGCACTTGGTGTGACAGCTTCACCCTGATGTAGGCTTTAGCCAAAAAACAACCACACCATTGAGGGTTAAATGCACTTGGTCGCAGCTTGGATGCACTTGGTCGCAGCACCGCACAAGACACAAAATGGCCGCCGATCACCCCAGAAAAAAGTGACTGACAAACGGTCTGGGCAGCCTAAAAACAGTGAGCAATTGAGTATCAGCAGCTCAATGATCCATAGCTGCAGATCGATCAATTAATCAAGTGCTTTGGAGGAGTTAATCTGCCTAATCTCGCCCTACTGTCGCAGCCGCAACCTCTCCCTACGCTAATCAGAGCAGAGTGACGGGCGGCGCTATGTGACTCCAGCTTACAGAGAGGATTCATAAGAAAATCTTCTTCTCCTGCTGGGGCCGGTTTTTTTCTTTGTGACTAAAAAAGACGGCTCCCTCCGCCCCTGCATTGACTACAGAGGTCTTAATAAAATTACCATCAAGAACCGTTACCCTCTGCCTCTAATCTCTGAGCTATTTGATCGTCTCCGAGGGGCTAAGATCTTCACTAAATTGGACCTTCGAGGGGCCTATAATCTGATCCGTATCCGTGAGGGAGACGAATGGAAGACCGCCTTTAACACAAGGGACGGCCATTTTGAGTATTTGGTGATGCCCTTCGGCCTCTGCAACGCACCTGCTGTCTTTCAGGAATTCGTTAATGATATTTTCAGGGACTTACTTTACACCTGCGTGGTCGTATACCTGGATGATATCCTCATCTTTTCCTCCAATTTGGATCAACACAGGGTCCATGTGCAACAAGTTCTTACTCGTCTTAGGAGAAATCGCCTGTACGCTAAACTTGAAAAATGTCTTTTTGAACGGACCTCCCTGCCTTTCCTGGGATACATTATCTCAGCCCAAGGACTTCAAATGGACCCAGCCAAGCTCTCGGCGGTTCTGGATTGGCCACGCCCCTCTGGTCTCCGAGCCATACAAAGATTCCTGGGCTTTGCGAATTACTACAGGCAATTCATCCCTCACTATTCCACTCTGGTAGCTCCTATCGTGGCCCTCACAAGAAAAGGAGCTAACCCCAAATCCTGGCCTTCCCAAGCCGAGGAAGCCTTCCAGTCCCTGAAATGCGCCTTTGCCTCTGCACCCGTTCTCTCTAGACCAGATTCCACCAAGCCTTTCTCTCTTGAAGTGGATGCCTCCTCGGTGGGAGCCGAAGCTGTCCTCACCCAGAAGTCTTCCCGGGGCAAGACTTCTACTTGTGGCTTCTTTTCTAAAACATTCTCTTCCGCAGAGAGAAATTACTCCATTGGGGACAGGGAACTGCTGGCTATTAAATTGGCACTGGAGGAATGGAGACATTTACTCGAGGGCGCCACACATCCTGTGTACATCTTCACGGACCACAAGAACCTGGCTTATCTCCAGTCTGCTCAGAGATTAAATCCCCGTCAGGCTCGTTGGTCTCTGTTCTTCGCCCGCTTTAATTTTGAGATCCATTTCCGTCCGGCTTGTAAGAACATTAGGGCAGATGCTCTGTCTCGCTCCTCTGATGTAGTGGGCGACGAGTTAACACCTCGATATATTATCCCTCCAGAACGCCTTATAACAGTCGCTCCCGTGGACCTGCGCCTTCTTCCTCCTGGCAAATCCTACGTACCTCCACGTCAGCGGCTGCGAATTCTCAAGTGGGGCCACGCCTCCCCTTTTGCCGGTCAGCCAGGGGTGCAAAAGTCTCTCCAACTAATCTCCCAAAGGTACTGGTGGTCTTCTCTAGAGAAAGATGTCTCGGACTTCGTCCAGGCCTGTATGATTTGCGCCCGGGATAAATCGCCTCGCCAGAAACCAGCGGGTCTCCTCTTGCCTCTACCCGTTCCTGAACTTCCCTGGTCTCACATCGCCATGGACTTTATTACAGATCTTCCCTCCTCCCATGGCAAGTCCGTTATTTGGGTCGTGGTGGATCGCTTCTCCAAGATGGCTCACTTTGTACCCCTGCCCGGTCTACCCTCTGCACCCATGTTGGCCAAACAATTTTTCCAACACATCTTCCGTCTCCATGGCCTTCCCAAACATATTGTCTCGGATCGTGGGGTACAATTCGTCTCCAAATTCTGGAGGGCTCTATGTGCTCAGCTCGGGATCAAATTGGACTTTTCTTCTTCGTACCATCCTCAGTCTAACGGCCAAGTAGAACGGGTGAACCAAATTTTGGGTGACTATCTGCGTCACTTTGTATCCTCACGCCATGACGACTGGGCTGATCTACTTCCCTGGGCGGAGTTCTCCTACAACTACAAACAATCCTCTGCCTCTAACAAGTCTCCTTTCTTTGTAGTTTTTGGCCGTCATCCTCTTCCACCTCTGCCGCAGTCTCCCACTCCTTCTTCTGTACCTGCCGTTGACAGTCTTGTACAGGATTTTTTCTCCATCTGGCGAGAAACCCACGCTGCTCTCCTCAAGGCTTCCGCCCGTATGAAGGCTCAAGCTGACAAGAGACGCAGATCTCCTCCGGAATTTCGCCCGGGTGACAAGGTGTGGCTCTCCTCTAGGTACATCCGATTTAGGGTCCCAAGTTAAAAGTTGGGCCCTCGTTTCTTGGGACCCTATAAAATCAAGAGTCGTATCAATCAAGTTTCTTATCAGCTCCATCTTCCTCCCTCCCTCCGAATACATAACTCCTTCCATGTCTCCCTTCTTAAACCTGCTGTCTTTAACCGTTTTTCTCCCAAGCTTGTTTCTCCCACCCCTGTCGCCGGTACCTCCGATATATTCTCTGTCAAGGAGATCTTGGCGACCAAGATCTCCCGGGGAAAAAGATTTTTTTTGGTCGACTGGGAGGGCTGCGGAGAGGTCATGGGAGCCGGAGGAGAACATCCTGGACCGCAGTCTCATCCGCAAGTTCTTCGGTACCAAAAAGAGAGGGAGACCAAAGGGGGGGGTACTGTTACGCTGAGCGCTCCGGGTCCCCTGCTGGCCTCGGAGCGCTCACAGCGTATGCCCCCAGGCAGCACTCCAGTGTCTCGGCGTGTGCGTCCTCGCTCTCTAGGGCGCGCGTGCGCCGGGACTCTTAGATTCAAAGGGCCAGTGCACCAGTGATTGGTGCCTGGTCCAAAAGGGTTATTAAGGGTTAAGGTTTGTGAGAGGCAGTGCTGACTTAATTAGGCTGCACCTGTGCACTGCCCATTTATACCTTCTCCTCCCACAGCTTCCTGCCGGATCTTTGTGCCTTGTTCCTCAGAGAAAGCGTTCCACTGTGTTTGTTTGCCTTGCCTGTTGCCGAACCCGTTGCTACCGTCTACTCGCCTTTGAACCTTTGCCGCCTGCCCTGACCTCTGCTACGTCCGACTACGCTCTTGCCTTCTCCCTGTGTACCACGCCTTATCAGCTGCCAGAGAGGTCGAGTTGTTACTAGGGGACACGACCTGGTAGTTACCGCCGCAGCAAATCCATCCCGCCTTGCGGTGGGCTCTGGTGAAGACCAGTAACTGCTTAGAACCGGTCCTTTAGTACAACCCGGGTGCTATTTCCAAAATGGGGTCACTTCTTGGCATTTTTCATTTCTGGGGAGATCAGGAATTTATTGAATGCGACATGGCACCTAAAATAAATGTTTGCCAATTCAGGTCAGCAAAATCCATATGATCCCTGCTGTGCGTCCATACATAATTTTTTGAGCACATATGGAGTGTTGGCGTATTCGGGGGAAAATGTGGAACAAAATGTGGGGTTCATTTTGTCCTGTTACCGCTTGTGAAAGTGAAAAATGTGGTTGTAAAGCAACTTTTCCTGGAAAAAATTGAAATTTTTCATTTTCACAGCCAAGCGTTTCCTAATTCTGTGAAACGCCTGATGGGTAAAAGTGCTCACTACACACCTTGAAATATTCCTTGAGGGGTGTATTTTCCGGAATGAGGTCACTTTTTGGGGGTTTCCACTGTAGGGCCAACGCAGGGTGTCTTCACAAGTGATATAGCTCCCAATTACCATTCCAGCTAAATCCTCTCTCCTAATGCCATATGGTGCGCCTTCCACTGTGAAGCCTGCTGTGCTCCCATACATTATTTTTTGAGCACATATGGGGTGTTGGAGTATTCGGGGGGAAATGGGGAACAAAATGTGGGTGCATTTTGTCCTGTTACCCCTTGTAAAAAGTGAAAAATGTGGGTGTAAAGCAACTTTTTCTGGAAAAAAGTTTAATTTTTCATTTTCACAGCCAAGCGTTTCCTAATTCTGTGAAACGCCTGATGGGTCAAAGTGCTAACTACACACCTTGAACTATTCCTTGAGGGGTGTAGGCACCTGTCAATTATTCTGGTTAAATCTGCCTTACAGAAGCCATTTGGTGCTCCTTTCCTTCTGACCCCTGTGGTACGCCCATATAGCAGTTTACAAGCACAAATGGGGTATTTCTGTAATCAGGAGAAAATGGGCAATAAATTAGGGGGTGCATTTTCTCCAGTTCCAGGGGGGTGATCAATGACAGGGGGGTAATCAGGGAGTGTATATGGGGTGATCATCCCCCTGTCATTGATCACCCTCCTGTAAGGCTCCATTCAGAAGTCCGTATGTGTTTTGCGGATCCGATCCATAGATGCGTGGATCCGTAAAACACATACGGACATCTGAATGGAGCCTTACAGGTGGGTGATTATCCCATATAGACTCCCTGATCACCCCCCTGTAAGGCTCCATTCAGACGTCCGTATGTGTTTTGCGGATCCAATCCATGGATGCGTGGATCCATAAAACACATACGGACGTCTGAATGGAGCCTTACAGGGGGATGATCAATGACAGGGGGGTGATCAGGGAGTGTATATGGGGTGATCACCCCCCTGTCATTGATCACCCCCCTGTAAGGCTCCATTCAGACGTCCGTATGTGTTTTGCGGATCCGATCCATGGATGCGTGGATCCGTAAAACACATACGGACGTCTGAATGGAGCCTTACAGGGGGGTGATCAATGACAGGGGGGTGATCAATGACAGGGGGGGTGATCAATGACAGGGGGTATTCAGGGAATCTATATGGGGTGATTACACCCCTGTCATTGATCACCCCCCTGTAAGGCTCCATTCAGACGTCCGTATGTGTTTTGCGAATCCGATCCATGTATCCGTGGATCCGTAAAACACATACGGACATCTGAATGGAGCCTAACAGGGGGGTGATCAATGACAGGGGGGTGATCAATGACAGGGGGGTGATCAGGGGGTCTATATGGGGTGATCAGGGGTTAATAAGGGGTTAATAAGTGACGGGGGGGGTGTAGTGTAGTGGTGCTTGGTGCTACTTTACTGAGCTGCCTGTGTACTCTGGTGGTCGATCCAAGCAAAAGGGACCACCAGAGGACCAGGTAGCAGGTATATTAGACGCTGTTATCAAAACAGCGTCTAATATACCTGTTAGGGGTTAAAAAAATCGCATCTACAGCCTGCCAGCGAACGATCGCCGCTGGCAGGCTGTAGATCCACTCTCTTACCTTCCGATCCTGTGAACGCGTGCGCCTGTGTGCGTGCATTCACAGGAAATCTTGCGTCTCGCGAGATGGCGTGTATATGCGTCACTCTGTCTGGGACAGCCGCCTCCGGACCACGATCCTGCGTTAGGCGGGACGGGGGCGGTTAAGGGTACTTTCACACGAGCGTTTTAGTTTTCCGTCATAGGGGCTCAATACCGGAAAAAAACGCTTCAGTTTTATCCCAGTTCATTCTCAATGGGGACAAAACTGAACAGAACGGAATGTTCCAAAATGCATTCTGTTCCATTTAGTTGTGTTCCCATAGCGGAGAGCAAACTGCAACATGTTCTAGTTTGCTTTCCGTCCTGGGATGCGGAGCAAGACGGATCTGGCATGACCCCCAAAGCAAGTCAATAGGGAAGGATCCATTTTCTCTGACACAATAGAAAACCGGATCCGGTTGTATTATCTTTAACATGGCCAAGACGGATCCGTCATGAACTCCACTGAAAGTCAATAGGGGGCGGATCCGTCTTGGCCATGTTAAAGATAATACAACCGGATCCATTGCAGATGGATGTATTATCAGTAACGGAAGCGTTTTTGCTGAACATTGCCTGATCCAGTAAAAACGCTAGTGTGAAAGTAGCCTTTGATGGGCACTCACAGAGTAAATTGATTTAAGGCCTCATGCACATGATCGTAGATGGTTCGTGTCTGTATTGTGACCCTCAAACAGTGGGTCCGCAGTATAAGGGCACTGGCCGTGCGCGCACCCTGTCACGGGTGCGGACCCATTCAACTGAATGGGTCCGCTAATCGAAAGATACAAAGTGTGGTGCAGAACGGAGACACGGATCAGAAGACCACGTGAGATTAATGTCCATGCCTCTACACCTTTAAAAAGTATTGTATGCACTACTTTTTTGTGGTGCGGACCGTCAATACTGATGCGGTCCGCAGCATGGGCACGGCCAGCACACGGTCATGTGCATGAGGCCTTAATGACTACTTTCTATGGGAAAGCCCAGTTTTCATAGGAGCTTCCCTTTATTGCCAATGTGGCACAGGTAAGTTTGTATAGCACAAGTCATATGACATAAAAATGTGGGACAGTTTATAGGTCATATTACGATCATTTTACTACATTTTTGCACACTGTCAAACTAAAAGTTTAAAGCAAGGTGTGTCCCGTTTTTAACTGATTACATAAAACAACTGTACATGTGGATAGTCCTGTAGTTCAGGTTCCTGTCATTCCCATAATTGACAATGTTGCAGATTCAGGGGCAGCAATACAGAAGATCCTACTCATACAAGACCACTACTGTGTTACTTTTGTTTTCCAGAAATTTACAGGTAAACTTTTAGTGCAGGAAATGTTTTTGTTTTCTATTTCTTCAGTCAGTTAGGCCTCATGCACACAACAGTATTTTTTCACGGTCTGCAAAACGGGGTTCCGTTGTTCCGTGATCCGTGTCCGTTTCCGTGTGTCTTCCTTGATTTTTGGAGGATCACCAGAACAGAAAAGTGAAAAAAAAAATCTAAGTCAAGTTTGCCTTGAAAATAATAGGAAAAAAACGGACACGGATCACGGACGCGGATGACAATCTTGTATGCCTCCGTGTAGTTTTCACGGACCCATTGACTTGAATGGGTCTGCGAACCATTGTCCGTCAAAAAAATAGGACAGGTCATATTTTTTTGACGGACAGGAAACACGGATCACGGATGCGGATGACAAACGGTGCATTTTCCATTAAAAGTCCATTAAAAGTAAATGGGTCCGCAGAAAATCACGAAAAACGGAACAACGGACACGGATGCACACAACGGTCGTGTGCATGAGGCCTTAAGGGCCTGCTCACATCAGCATAGTGTCTTTCATATATCTGTTCCGGCAAAACATAAAAAAACAGTTCTGTTAAAGGGATTGAATAACAGATACAAAGGAACACGTTATGTTTCTATTAGAGACGAACCAGGGGCATACATAGAATTCATTGGGCCCCACAGCAGGAATCTGAATTGGGCCCCCATGGTCCTTCCCAAGCCCCTCTGACTACCCATCCCTGGTCCCTCCCACCTTCTACCCCAGCCCCTCCTCTCGCTCACCCATGAACGGTGCCTTAAGTAGGTACATTGGTGCTACATTACACATTACTACTGTTTTTAAATACCTGGGAGGTGCTTATGAAACAACATTTACAGTGGATATAAAAAGTCTTCACACCCCTGTTAAAATGTCAGGTTTCTGTGCTGTAAAAAAATGAGACTTTTTCCACCTTTAATGTGACCTATAAACTGTACCACTCAATTGAAAAACAAACTGAAATATTTTAGATGTAGGGAAGAACACAAAAACTAAAATAATGTGGTTGCATATGTGTGCACACCCTCTTATCACTGGGGATGTAGCTGTGTTCAGAATTAAGCAATCACATTCAAAATCATGTTAAATAGCAGTCAGCATACACCTGCCATCATTTATAGTGCCCCTGATTAACCCCAAATAAAGGTCAGCTGCTCTAGTTGGTCTTTCCTGAAATTTTCTTAGTCGCATCCCACAGCAAAAGCCATGGTCCACAGAGAGCTTCCAAAGCATCAGAGGGATCTCATTGTTAAAATGTATCAGTCAGGAGAAGGGTACAAAAGAATTTCCAAGGCATTAGATATACCATGGGACACAGTGAAGACAGTCATCATCAAGTGGAGAAAATATGGCACAACAGTGACATTACCAAGAATTGGACGTCCCTCCAAAATTGATTAAAAGACAAGAAGAAAACTGGTCTTGGAGGCTACCAAGAGGCCTACAGCAGCATTAAAGGAGCTGCAGTAATATCTGGAAACTACTGGCTGTGTGGTACACAGTGGCGGATCCAGGGGGGGGGGCAACGGGGCAATTGCCCCCCACGAGCTGGCGGCGGGCGGCGGCGGCAGCGGGGCACAGGGAGATGAGCACTTCCATTGTGGAAGCGCTCATCTCCAGTCATCTGTATCGCCGTCCTCAGGACAGCGATACAGATGCCTGCCTGTGCTGCGGCAGGGAAGGGAGAGGCGTGTCCCTTTCCCTTCCTCTGATAGGCTGCCGGCCTAGTGCCTGCAGCCTATCAGAGGCCGGCGCAGGCCCGCATCGCTGACATGGAGGTAAGTTTGTGTGGTTTTTTTTTTTTTTCATTATATACAATACTTTTACTGGCACCTAGGGGCTGTTATTACTGGCAAAGGGGGCTCTTATTATTGGGGGCTCTTATTACTGGCAAAGGGGGGGTCTTATTACTGGGGGCTCTTATTACTGGCAAAGGGGGGTCTTATTACTGGGGGCTCTTATTACTGGCAAAGGGGGGCTCTTATTACTGGGGACTGTTATTACTGGCAAAGGGGGGCTCTTATTACTGGCAAAGGGGGGCTCTTATTACTGGGGGCTGTTATTACTGGCAAAGGGGGGCTGTTATTACTGGCAAAGGGGGGCTCTTATTACTGGGGGCTGTTATTACTGGCAAAGGGGGGCTATTATTACTGGCAAAGGGGGGCTGTTATTACAGGGGGCTCTTATTACTGGCAAAGGGGGGCTGTTATTACTGGCAAAGGGGGGCTGCTATTACTGGGGGCTCTTATTACTGGCTCAGAGGGACTGTTATTACTGGCACAGAGGGGCTCTTATTATTGGGGGCTGTTATTACTGGCACAGAGGGGCTCTTATTATTGGGGGCTGTTATTACTGGCACAGGGGGGGCTGTTATTACTGGGGGCTGCTATTACTGGCACAGGGGGGCTATTATTACTGGCACATGATTGGGGGCACTATAGGGGCATCTACTGAGGCCACAAAGAAGGGGTATTTTATATGGGCTCTCTGTACAGTACAATTTTATACTGGGACACATTATGGTGGGTACTATGGGGAAGGGGGGAGAGGAGTACTATGGGGTCATCTACGGGGGGTACTAAGAAGGGGTATTTTATACTTGCAAATTATGGGGGACACTGAGGGCATCTACTGGAGCATTTTATACTGGTACATTATGGGGGCACTAGGAGAAAGGAGAGTGTGGAGCACTATGGGGTCATTTACTAGGGGCACTATATAGGGGTATTTTATACTGGCACATTATGGGGGCACTATGGGGACATTAGCTCAACTGGGGGCATTACAAGGGGGTATTTTTTGCACTGTCACATTATAAGGAGAATTATTTCTACTGGGGGGGGGGCATTATGGTGGGCTTTATTACTCCCCTATGGTATGAGCCCCCTAGTAGCAGCACCATCCTCTCCCTGCTCTGCTATCCCTCTGCCCTTTCTCCAAATCCTTATTATGAAATCTTTCTCATAAGGATAAAGCACATCAGCTCCGCCGAGCCCCCGGCCAAAGTGTGGAAGTGGTGTCCGAGATCCCCAAGGGCCAAGCCAAGTAACTGTGAGTGTTCATGTGAAATATGATTGTTATACACATATAGCCTACACTGTGTAGTCTGTTCTATAAGCACCATTGTTTTGTGGCGGCGGACAGAAAATAATCTGAAAGTGCCCCTCCCGAGACAAGGCTCTGGATCCGCCACTGGTGGTACATGTGACAACAATCTCCCGTATTCTTCATATGTCTTGGCTATGGGGTAGAGTGGCAAGACGAAAGCCTTTTCTTACGAAGAAAAACATCCAAGCCACATTTACTACATTTTGTAAAAAAAACATCTGAAGTCTCCCAAAAGCATGTGGGAAAAGGTGTTATGGTCTGATGAAACAAAGGTTGAACTTTTTGGCCATAATTCCAAAAGATATGTTTGGCCCAAAAACAACACTGCACATCACCAAACGAACACCATACCCACAGTGAAGCATGGTGGTGGCAGCATCATGCTTCGGGGCTGTTTTTCTTCAGCTGGAACTCGGGCCTTAGTTAAGCTAGAGGAAATTAATGAACAATTCCAAATACCAGTCAATATTGGCACAAAGCATACATTCAAATCAACAAAGGAATGGCTTCACCAGAAGAAGATTAATGTTTTGGAATGGCCCAGCCAGAGCCCAGACTTGAATCCGTGAAATCTGTGGGGTGATCTGAAGAGGGCTAGTCAAAATGTGCCATGTTGATAGACTCATACCCAAAAAGACTGAGTGCTGTAATAAAATCAAAAGGTGCTTCAACAAAGTTTTAGTTTAAGGGTGTGCACACTTATGCAACCATATTATTTTATGTTTATTTTTTTTCTTCCCTCTACCTAAAAGATTTCAGTTTGTTTTTCAATTTAGTTGTACAGTTCATAGGTCACAATAAAGGTGGAAAAAGTTCTGAAATGATTTATCTTTGTCATCTTTTTTGTATCACAGAAACCTGACATTTTAACAGGGGTGTGTAGACTTTTTATATCCACTGTACACATAGGGTCACATTAGTAGGTATAATGTACTATATAGCACTACCGTCCAAGCTTTCACTCACATTACTGTTAGTTTTCAGTTTTTTCTGATCCGTCAGAAGAAAAAAAAAAAAAGCAATAAAACAGATCCTGCATTTTAAGCATCCGTTATGCTCATTTATGCACATTTTGCATCTATTTTAGCCATTTCCATCTGAGATGCGTTATTTTAGATGGAAAGAAAACAAAACGCTTTGTGTAGAACTTTTTTTTTAAATAAAAAAAAACTGATCTCAGATGGAAATGGGTAAAGAGGATGCAAAATGGACATAAATGAGCATAAAGTATGCTTAAAATCAGTGTTTTGTTTATTTATATTTTCTGCTGACGGATCAGAGGAACGGAAAACGGAACAGTGATGTGAACGCAGCCAAAGGCTTTATTCATATCTCAGGTGACTGTATCCGACAGAGAACATCCTGCCAGAGTTGACTGGATACAGCATTGATAGATTTTGCCGTTTACCAGGGATGCCCAACCAGCACCCTCCAGATGTTGCAAAACTACAACTCCCAGCATGCCTGGACAACCTAAAGCTATTAGGACATGCTAGGAGTTGTAGTTTTGCAACAGCTGGAGGGCTGCAGGTTGAGCTTTCCTTCAGGCCCTGTGACATGAGCATCGGAGCATTTCCCTTGCCCTGCGCTGAATTTGGAGAATTTTTCTGGAGATGACGTCACAGATCTGCAGAAAAAGCCCTTGCCCTGCGCAATTCAGCGCAGGGCAAGGGAGAGCATTGGAGCATAAAATGCTACGATGCTCATATCAAAGGGGCTGCGTGGAGGAAGAAGGAAATATGACAAACAGTCACAGTCATAACTAGTATGGCGTGAACTTGTATTTTCAAGTTTGGCATACAAGGTTCGGGTTATCTAAGAATCCCGTTATGGATTCCGCTACCACGGACTGTAACGAATCTCCTGGCACCCCGACTGGGTACCTCCGTCGATGGATGCTCCCAGTGCTTCCCGAGGACTCCAAGCACTCCGCTCTACACCAAAACCACCACATGAGCCAGGAACAGCTTTTACAAGAGCTAGTAGTTATAGCCAGGGGAGTATAGTAAATCTTCAGCTTATAGCAATCCCCACACACATGAGACGAGGCTCTATGTTGAATGTAAAACAGGAACTCTTTAATGGGTTATTTTTCAGCCTTTTATGCAGGTCTCCTAGCAAGGGACACTCCCCCTGGGGCCCTGGTAGAAGACTGTGACAGTTTATATTTTAGACAATCACATGCATTTACAGTATTGAAACCTTCCCAGCAATTGTACACAAAACCCCCTTCCCTCTGTCTGTAACGCAATCAACAAAATACAATGAGCATTGTCTTTGATGCAATTACCTAACACACTGGCATTGTCTGAGATGCAATTAACTAACAGACTGGCATTGTCTGAAACGCAATCAACAAAATACAATTACCAATAACACAAAGGCAACAACCCACATAGAATCCTCCCCTCTGCCTGTGATATAATCATGGTACACCATGGTTAACATAATCATCACAGGCAGGAGAATACACAATGTCCTCTGTCCTGGAGACAACCGAGTTGTAATTCAATTATCTCTCAGGACAGAGGGCAATCGCCAATACACACAGAGAGACAATGGAACAGACCTCACTACTCAACGTATACAATGTCCCACCCTTTACAATACACATAGACATTTAACATCCCAACATAGCACAAATTAGTTGTAAAAGTCTCTTGGGCCTGGCTGTACTCATGGCTTTTCTGTCCAAAACAGTTCCACAGATTTAAGCTGTGTGGCGGTCTGTCTTCTCCTTCAAAGTTAGTATGGGCCATAATCCTGGGGCAAGAGGCTGGCAACCAGTCCTCTCCAAAACCCAGTGGCGAGGTTGGTTTCGCCACACGGACCATAACAGAATTCTATGACGGCATAGCATGGCCAGCATAGCCTTCTATTATGACGGAATGAAATATGGAATGCCCATTATATGCTTCTATGGTGCATGCCGTCATAGAATTCCGTTATGGTCCGTGGTAGTGGAATCCATAATAGAATTCTTAGAAAACCCGAACCTTTTTACACCAAACTTTAAACACAAGTTTACTCAACACTACACATAACGCATTAACTAAATGTGAAAACTCCTCAAGTGTGTGTTAAATCTGCTACATCTGTGTGTATGTGTATATATATATATATATATATATATATATACACCCACACACAGACACACACATCATATATACTGTACACATAGTACACACACATATATTCACTGAACAAAAATATAAATGCAACACTTTCGGTTTTGCTCCCATTTTGCATGAGCTGAACTCAAACATCTGAAACATTTTCTACATACACAAAAGACTGATTGCTCTCAAATATTGTTCACAAATCTGTCTAAATCTGTGTTAGTGAGCACTTCTCCTTTGCCGAGATAATCCATCCCACCTCACAGGTATGGCATATCAAGGTGCTAATTAGACAGCATGAATATTGCACAGGTGTGCCTTAGACTGCCCACAATAAAAGAACACTCTGAAATGTGCAATGCTCATATGAGAGCTTCTTTATCTGTTCTATTCACCTGCTTACCATAGCATTTGCAGTGATGAGCAGGTAAACAGAGCAGAGAAGGGAGCACTCTTACAAAAAAAGAAGCGGACAACCACTTTAAAGACATACTTGGAAAACATTACATATAACACTACAGAACATACAGGGTAATACAGCCCCACATATGTACCTCTTACATCCAGTGACTTCTCTTCTCTGATGTAGATATTCTCTACTGTGTGCCAGGACAGGGAAGAGGAGTAGAGTGGGGAAGGGTAGCACTGGGAAGGCTTCTGATGGCAGCAGCACATCCTGCTGTAGCTTCTGAAAAAGGGACTTCTCCTCAGCAGTGCAGCCCCTGAGGACATGTGCAGGCTGCTGCTAGAGGCTAGAGCAGGGGTGCACAACCTGCAGCCCCCAGAGCCATGGTTTGTGGCCCCCGTCCTGCTGGGCAGAAACACAGCTGATACTGTGATCAATTGTGTTTCTGCCCAGAGCACCGCACAGCGAATGGATCACAGGTCTTGCTCCTGCACTGTAGCAGGAGCGGAAAGGGTCCCTTGCTATTAGAGAGAACAGGGAATCTGAGGAGAAGACAGAAGTGCTTTATTAGAGCTTCTGCCTTCTCCTCTATGAGCGCTCTGCAGTGTGGACCCGGCGAGCATGTGATTGCTGGGTGTCACAGGGGCAGAGGAGCGCAGAGCTGCAGGGTCAGTAGACCCTTATCAGCTCTGCCCTAAAGTCCCCTTCCCCAGCAGGCTGGTTTCCCTGTAACTGGGGCTCCTTTGGATGCTCCAGTTACAGTGGAAATAGTACAAAAAACAGTCATTTATTATCTCCCAAAGGTCTTTCAGTGACCTCTCGGGGACGAATTGTGGTAAAAATATATTTAAAAAATTTTTAAAAATTATTTTAAAAATTTTGAAAACTAAATAAAACAAAAAATAGAAAATTATTAAATAATTAAATATAATAAAAAAGAAAAAGGCTAAATAAAAGAGTGTTCACTGTCCCGCAACAGTCTGTTTATGACCCCTTAGGGGACATATTATGTGGCAAAAAAATATAAAAAAAAATAGAAAATTCTAACAAAAATAAAAAATTATAAAATACAAATAAAAAAAAAAGGAAATAATAAAATTAAAATAAAAAGGAAAAGTGTTGATTGTCCTCCAACTATTTTTTTATGACCTCTTGTGGGACATATTATGTGGCAAAAAATATATTAAAAAAAATAAGTAATAAACCAATTATAAAAAAAATATAATAAAATATTAATAAAATAAAAAGGAAAAAATAAAAAGGAAAAAGTGCAAAATGTTAAAAAGTGACAGTGTCCCCAAGGTCTTTTTATGACCTCTTAAAAATTAAGTTAAAAAAAGATAAAAAAATAAAAATTAAATACAAAAAAGAAAAAACACCCACACCAACCAAAACCGTCACCATTACCGCCCCATTCATGTGAAACGATACATATTATATAACAAAACGGCCTACGCAAAAAAGAGAACTAATTATAATAATTTATTTTGGCATCAGTTTGCATATTTAAAGAATAAGGAGCTATAGATTGAAAAAAAAAATTTTTTTTTAAAAACATTTTGTTCCCCCAAAAAAAAATTGTTTTAAAAATGATTTTGGTTACAAATAGATATGGTTACAACCGTTTGAACCACCAAGAACGCTAAATCACAAAAAAGTGTCTGGTCATTAAGGCCTTTTCAGGCCTGGTCATTAAAGTGTTAACCAATAAGCGCCTTCCATACTAGCAAGGTAAAGTGCTTACTGGTTACTGCAGGGCGCCTATAGCTGGATTGGTAGGAGATGGTAATAACCAGTGAGCTCTGTCCTCTGCAGTGAAGGAAAGTACTTATTTATGAATAGGAGGCAGGATGGAAGGAAATATCTTCACTTTTCTGGTAAAAATGTTTTTAAACAAGTTCCTGCAGCATGGCCCCTGAAATAGAAGATTCATACTTACCTGCTCAACGCCGCACTGGTCCTCAGCACCGCTGCATCCATCTTCCTGTCCCTGCGCTGTTTCCACCTGTCAGTGCATGGCCATGGTCACTTGCACGGCTCCAGTCAATGTCTGGCTTCAGCAGTGACACGCTGCTTGTGGCCACATCACCGCGTAAGCCAGTCATTGGCTGGAGTGGTGTATGACCATGTCCATGCACTGCCAGGTGTAAACAGCAGGGGCAATGCAAAGGACTGGAGCGGCAGGGAGCAGGTAAGTATAACTTCAGGGTTTCAGGGGCTATGCTGCAGAATGATATTTGGGACACTTACTGGGAAAAAGTGTTCATAGGAACGCTCATATTTTATATCTGGCCTGTATAATCATGCAGCTGGTCAGTCGATAAACAAAGAATTGCTCATTTGTCGGCTGATTTGCATATTTTATCATCATGTAAGGTGTACGATTATATGCAGCACATCTCCCTGTGTAATCTAAATGAAGGCGGAATGACTGTGGCAGCGATCACTCCTCCGATCAACATTTTTGTTGAAATAGAGCGATGTGACAATGCAGCCCCAGACCAAAAAAGGTTGTGCACCCCTGGGCTAGAGGCATCTCCTCATGGTAGGATTGGGGCCTTGCTGGGAGGAGGGGGGAAGCCAGAGCACAACCTGCTGAGGAGAAGCATGGAGGGGAGCTGGAAGGAGGAGCCAGAGCCCCTGGCAAGAACTCTAGACCAGAGCTGTTGTACTAATGTTAATAAGGGGACGGGGCCTTTCCTCCACAGCCGGGCCCCATAGCAGCTGCATGATCTCTCTCTATTAGAGGTACGCCACTGAGATGAACAAATCAATGGGTATCAATCAATTTGTCCATCAAACAGAGATCTTGAGCAAGAAGTAGCGATGAGCGGCAGGGGCAAT
Source organism: Bufo gargarizans (assembly GCF_014858855.1). Lineage (NCBI taxonomy): Eukaryota > Metazoa > Chordata > Amphibia > Anura > Bufonidae > Bufo > Bufo gargarizans. The sequence goes on along the minus strand of NC_058081.1, from coordinate 339,627,385 downwards.
ATTCGAATTCGTGATATTTCACAAATATTTTGTAGAATATTCATCGTTATATTCTACAGTATTTTTTTTTTTACTCGAAAATCGTCAAGGTAATGATCGCATAATATGTGAATATTACACGATCAATACAGGCGTGGGTCAAAAACTAATATATAGCACTATAGAATATAGTACTATATATTTGTTTTTCGAATATTCAGTATTTTTTCCATCTGAACTCATGATTCCTCTCTGCTTCTTGCTTCTACAGGGAGGAATCATGACATCAGATGGAAAAAAATGACGAATATTCTAAAAAAACAAATATATAGCAACTATATTTAATATAGTGCTATATATATTTTTTTTTGAATATTTGTCATTTTTTCCATCTGAACACATGATTCCTTCCTGCTTAAGTTGCTTGTGATTGGCCCACAAGCAAGAAGCAGGGAGGACTCATGTGTTTAGATGGAAAAAATGATAAATATTCAAAAAACGAATATATAGCACTATATTCTAAATATTCGCAAATCCTCGAAGTTGCTATATTCGAGATAAAAATTTGTTTTTCGAATATTCGCGCTCAACGCTAGCAAGGTGTGGCTGTTACTGCTATTTAAGAGGCTGTACCCTCCCACTTACCCTGGGTTTACACCTGAGCGTTTTACAGCGCGTTCCTACGCGCTGTAAAACGCTCAACAAGGAGAAACCAATGCTTCCCTATGGGAATGGTTCTCACCTGGGCGTTTAACAGCGCGTACGATCGCACTGTAAAACGCCCGATGCTCAAAAAAGTTCTTGAGCTTCTTTGGGGCGTTTTGTCGCGCGTTCCCGTACATAGACTTTCGGGAACGCGCGACAATGGGCGTTCGCTTGTCTCTGTATGCGCAATTGTAAACGCCGGTACAATCGCGCATACAGAGCGCTCCATCGCGAACGCTCAGGTGTGAACCCAGCGTTAATTGATAGGGTCAGACATCTCACCTGGCCATGTCAATCTCAAGCCTGCACCACTGCTCCAAGTAGCAGCACAAGTACAGAGGCTCTGCTGCTGCAGCGGTGAATGTGCTGCTACAATTCTGGGTATATTTATTATTTTATTTTACTCACTGGCGTATTCCGCAGCGCTTTACAGACATTCTCATCCTTCACTGTCCCTAATGGGGCTCACAATATAAGTTCCCTATCAGTATGTCTTTGGAGTGTGGGAGGAACATATAAACTCCATGCAGATGTTGCCCTTGATCAAATTTTAACCTAGACAAGGCATCAGTCCTAACCACTGAGCCACCACCATGCTGCCTGCAGGCAAATATGGCCTTGTCAATCCATACATTTCAATCCATCATTCACTGACAGAAACTTAAAGCTCCTTTTCACAATGTGTCTGCTGCAGAAAACATTCAGAGCAGAAGGCACTTTTTTCCCCGTCAAAAATAATTGAAACCTGACGGAACAGATACAAATCGATTCTCCAAAAATATTTCAAACAAATTGGGATTAAAACGTTATAATTTGTCCGTTCCTACAGAAATACAGAAAACACAACCCTGATGTGAACAAGTTCTTAAAATCGCACATGACTCAGAGGCTTAAATCCATGCTGAATTTGTCTCAGTAGCCTAATTGTAGTGGGTGCCACTCTGGGTATGATACGTTAATCTATAAAATTGTACTTACGGTTCTGGTGAATGCATCACAGCAGAAGGATGTCTCAGGTACTGTGTGCTTGGAAACACACGGAAAGCTAGACACGCCAAGAAATCCCGTGCAGAAAGTAAACCAGCAGCTGGTCTTAGTTTAAATCCTGTTCTTTCTGCACAAAACATAACACTCACAAAGTTATACTCAATGAATCTAAAAAAACACAGGGCGGATTCGCATTGGCGTTATGGCATTCAGTTATAGGCTCCGTTTTAACAGAGTAAGGGCTCGTTCACACGAACGCATGAAGCCCGTGCCTGTGTTGTGGACTGCAAATTGCGGTCCGAGATCACTTGAATGGGTCCACGATCCCTCCGTTACGCAAAAAGATAGAGCTTGTTCTTTTTGCAGTGCGGAACGGATGCAGACCCATTATTACAGACGTGTGAATGGAGCCTAAGGCCTCTTTCACACGGGCGTCATAATTTTGGGCCGGATAAGATGCAGGTGCATTTTGCACGCGCGTGAGAAAAATCGGCATGTTTGGTACCCAGACCCGGACTTATTCACAGAAGTTCGGGTTTGGGTTAGGTGTTTTGTAGATTTTATTATTTTCCCTTATAACATGGTTATAAGGGAAAATAATAGCATTCTGAATACAGAATGAAAAGTAAATTAGGAATGGAGGGGTTAAAAAATATTATTATTTTTTTTAACTCACCTTAATCCACTTGTTCGCGCAGCCCAGCTTCTCTTCTTTCTTCTTTCTTCAGGACCTGGGTAAAGGACCTTTGATGACATCACTGCGCTCATCACATTACACATTTTGATTGCAAGGTACTTCTCACACATTTGGGCCCCTAAATTGCCAGGGCAGTATAACTACGCCACAAGTGACCCCATTTTGGAAAGAAGACACCCCAAGGTATTCCGTGAGGGGCATGGCGAGTTCCTAGAATTTTTTATTTTTTGTCACAAGTTAGCGGAAAATGATGATTTTTTTTTTTTCTCTTTTTTCCTTACAAAGTCTCATATTCCACTAACTTGCGACAAAAAATAAAAAATTCTAGGAACTCGCCATGCCCCTCACGGAATACCTTGGGGTGTCTTCTTTCCAAAATAGGGTCACTTGTGGCGTAGTTATACTGCCCTGGCAATTTAGGGGCCCAAATGTGTGAGAAGTACTTTGCAATCAAAATCTGTAAAAAATGACCGGTGAAATCCGAAAGGTGCACTTTGGAATATGTGCCCCTTTGCCCACCTTGGCATCAAAAAAGTGTCACACATCTGGTATCGCCGTACTCAGGAGAAGTTGGGGAATGTGTTTTGGGGTGTCATTTTACATATACCCATGCTGGGTGAGAGAAATATCTTGGCAAAAGACAACTTTTCCCATTTTTTTTATACAAAGTTGGCATTTGACCAAGATATTTTTCTCACCCAGCATGGGTATATGTAAAATGACACCCCAAAACACATTGCCCAACTTCTCCTGAGTACGGCGATACCAGATGTGTCACACTTTTTTGCTGCCAAGGTGGGCAAAGGGGCACATATTCCAAAGTGCACCTTTCGGATTTTGCAGGGCATTTTTTACACATTTTGATTGCAAAGTTCTTCTCACACATTTGGGCCCCTAAATTGCCAGGGCAGTATAACTACCCCACAAGTGACCCCATTTTGGAAAGAAGACACCCCAAGGTATTCCGTGAGGGGCATGGCGAGTTCCTAGAATTTTTTATTTTTTGTCGCAAGTTAGTGGAATATGAGACTTTGTAAGGAAAAAAGAAAAAAAAAGAAAAATCATCATTTTCCGCTAACTTGTGACAAAAAATAAAAAATTCTAGGAACTCGCCGTGCCCCTCACGGAATACCTTGGGGTGTCTTCTTTCCAAAATGGGGTCACTTGTGGCGTAGTTATACTGCCCTGGCAATTTAGGGGCCCAAATGTGTAAGAAGTACCTTGCAATCAAAATGTGTAAAAAATGGCCTGCGAAATCCGAAAGGTGCCCCTTTGCCCACCTTGGCTGCAAAAAAGTGTCACACATCTGGTATCGCCGTACTCAGGAGAAGTTGGGCAATGTGTTTTGGGGGGTCATTTTACATATACCCATGCTGGGTGAGAGAAATATCTTGGCAAAAGACAACTTTTCCCATTTTTTTATACAAAGTTGGCATTTGACCAAGATATTTTTCTCACCCAGCATGGGTATATGTAAAATGACACCGCAAAACACATTCCCCAACTTCTCCTGAGTACGGCGATACCACATGTGTGACACTTTTTTGCAGCCTAGATGCGCAAAGGGGCCCAAATTCCTTTTAGGAGGGCATTTTTAGACATTTGGATCCCAGACTTCTTCTCACACTTTCGGGCCCCTAAAAAGCCAGGGCAGTATAAATACCCCACATGTGACCCCACTTTGGAAAGAAGACACCCCAAGGTATTCAATGAGGGGCATGGCGAGTTCCTAGAATTTTTTTTTTTTTGCATAAGTTAGCGGATATTGATTTTTTTTTTGTTTTTTTCTCACAAAGTCTCATTTTCCGCTAACTTAGGACAAAAATTTCAATCTTTCATGGACTCAATATGCCCCTCACGGAATACCTTGGGGTGTCTTCTTTCCGAAATGGGGTCACATATGGGGTATTTATACTGCCCTGGCTTTTTAGGGGCCCTAAAGCGTGAGAAGAAGTCTGGAATATAAATGTCTAAAAATGTTTATGCATTTGGATTCCGTGAGGGGTATGGTGCGTCCATGTGAGATTTTATTTTTTGACACAAGTTAGTAGAATATGAGACTTTGTAAGAAAAAACAAAAACAAAAACAAACAAAAAATTTCCGCTAACTTGTGCCAAAAAAAATGTCTGAATGGAGCCTTACCAGGGGGGGGGGTGATCAATGACAGGGGGGTGATCAATGACAGGGGGGTGATCAATGACAGGGGGGTGATCACCCATATAGACTCCCTGATCACCCCCCTGTCACTGATCACCCCCCCTGTAAGGCTCCATTCAGACATCCGCATGATTTTTACGGATCCATGGATCGGATCCACAAAACACATGCGGACGTCTGAATGGAGCCTTACAGGGGGGTTATCAATGACAGGGGGTGATCAGGGTGATCAGGGTGATCACCCCCCTGTCAATGATCACCCCCCCTGTAAGGCTCCATTCAGACATCCGCATGATTTTTTACGGATCCATGGATACATGGATCGGATCCACAAAACACATGCGGACGTCTGAATGGAGCCTTACAGGGGGGTTATCAATGACAGGGGGTGATCAGGGTAATCAGGGTGATCACCCCCCTGTCACTGATCACCCCCCCTGTAAGGCTCCATTCAGACATCCGCATGATTTTTTACGGATCCATGGATACATGGATGTCAATGATCACCCCCCCTGTAAGGCTCCATTCAGACATCCGCATGTGTTTTGCGGATCCGATCCATGTATCCATGGATCCGTAAAAATCATGCGGACGTCTGAATGGAGCCTTACAGGGGGGTGATCAATGACAGGGGGGTGATCAATGACAGGGGGTGATCAGGGAGTGTATATGGGTGATCACCCGCCTGTCATTGATCACCCCCCTGTAAGGCTCCATTCAGACGTCCGTATGCTTTTTGCGGATCCAATCCATGTATCCGTGGATCCGTAAAAATCATACGGACGTCTGAACGGAGCCTGACAGGGGGGTGATCAATGACAGGGCGGTGATCAATGACAGGGGGGTGATCAGGGAGTGTATATGGGTGATCACCCGCCTGTCATTGATCACCCCCCTGTAAGGCTCCATTCAGACGTCCGTATGCTTTTTGCGGATCCGATCCATGTATCCAGCGATCCGTAAAAATCATACGGACGTCTGAACGGAGCCTGACAGGGGGGTGATCAATGACAGGGCGGTGATCAATGACAGGGGGGTGATCAATGACAGGGGGGTGATCAGGGAGTTTATATGGGGTGATCATGGGTGATCAGGGGTTTATAAGGGGTTAATAAGTGACGGGGGGGGGGTGTAGTGTAGTGTAGTGTGGTGTTTGTTGCTACTGTACTGACCTACCTGAGTCCTCTGGTGGTCGATCCTAACAAAAGGGACCACCAGAGGACCAGGTAGGAGGTATATTAGACGCTGTTATGAAAACAGCGTCTAATATACCTGTTAGGGGTTAAAAAATTCGGATCTCCAGCCTGCCAGCGAGCGATCGCCGCTGGCAGGCTGGAGATCCACTCGCTTACCTTCCGTTCCTGTGAGCGCGCGCGCCTGTGCGCGCGCGTTCACAGGAAATATCGGCTCTCGCGGGAGGACGCGTATATGCGTCCACCCAGAAGAGCAGGGCCGCCGGCAGGACGCAATCCTGCGTACGGCGGTCCTGAGGTAGTTAAGAATGCTATTGTTTTAACTTATAACTTGGTTATAAGGGAAAAAAATAATTATCGGGTTAGGCCCCTTTCACACGGGCAAGATTTCCGCACGGGTGCAATGCGTGAGGTGAACGCATTGCACCTGCACAGAATCCGGACCCATTCACTTCAATAGGGATGTGCAGATGAGCGGTGATTTTCACGCATCACTTGTGCGTTGCGTAAAAATCGCAGCATGCTCTATATTGTGCGTTTTCCACGCAAAGCAGGCCCCATAGAAGTGAATGGGGCTGCGTGAAAATTGCAAGCATCCGCAAGCAAGTGCGGATGCGGTACGATTTTCACGCACGGTTGCTAGGAGACGATCGGGTTATAACATGGTTATAAGGGAAAATAATAGCATTCTTAATACAGAATATATAGAACAAAAGGGCAAAAATTGCGCATGTTCCCGCAACGCACCCGCATCTTATCCGGGCCAAAAACATGACGCCTGTGTGAAAGAGGGCTAAGGTCTCTTGCACATGAATGTTTTTTTTCCCGTTTATGTTCCGTTTTTTGCATTCATTTCGGGTCCATTCACACGTCCGTAATGTATTGCGGATCCGCCCCCCATAGAACTGCCTATTCTTGTCCGCAATTGCGGACAAGAATAGAACATGTTCTATTTTTTTCGGGAGCCGTGGACCAAAACATTGGGGCCGTGCTCCAGAAATGCGGATGCGAACAGCACACTGTGTGCTTTCCGCATGTCTTTTGTCCCCATAGAGAATGAATGGGTCCGGATTCGTTCCGCAACGTTGCGGAATGGATCTGGACCCATTCTACGGACGTGTGAATGGACCCTTATTGTCCGCATAACGGACAAGGATAGTACTGTTCTATCAGGGGCCAGCTGTTCCATTCTGCAAAAAACGGAATGCACAAGGACGTCATCCGTATTTTTTGCTGATCCATTTTTTTGCGGACTGCAAAATATTGAAAAAGCCATACGGTCATGTGCAAGAGGCTTAAAGGGCTTCTGTCACCCCACTAAAGTCATTTTTTTTGGGGGGGCTAGTTACAGTCCTTATAGTGCAATATATGAGAATATAATGTTGTTACTTACTTTCATTTGGCCGTTTCTTATAAAAACGAAGTTTTATAATATGCAAATCAGGTCTCTACCAGCAAGTAGGGCGTCTACTTGCTGGTAGCCGCCGCAAAAAACCGTCCCCTCGTCGTGTTGATTGACAGGGCCAGCCGCTATCTCCTCCTCCGGCCGGCCCTGTCAGCATTTTAAAAATCGCGCACCTTTGTTCATTCGGCGCAGGCGCTCTGAGATGAGGAGGCTCGTCTCCTCAGAATTCCCTCAGTGCGCCTGCGCCGATGACATCACCGAAAGAGAAGACATCAACACGACGAGGGGGCGTTCTTTTGCGGCGGCTACCAGCAAGTAGACGCCCTACTTGCTGGTAGAGACCTGATTTGCATATTATAAAACTTAGTTTTTATAAGAAACGACCGAATGAAAGTAAGTAACAACATTATATTCTCATATATCGCGCTATAAGGAATGTAACTAGCCCCCCAAAAAAAAATGACTTTAGTGGGGTGACAGAAGCCCTTTAAGGTCTCATGCACACAAACGTTGTTTGTTTCCGTGTCTGTTCCATTTTTTTTGTGGATAGGATGCGGACCCATTTTGTTTCTTTTTTTTTGTATTAACAATTTTTATTGTTTTTAAAAGTCATAAATTTTATGATAGTAAACAATAAGATACAGTAATTACGAGCACATTGCTTTCCAGACAATAGTAAAACCCATTAATTTCAATGGGCAGCAAAAACTGCGGACAGCACACCGGGTGCTGTCCGCATCAGTATGTTCATTCCGTAGCACCACAAAAAAAAAATAGAACATGTCCTATTCTTGGCCGTTTTTTTTTTGGGGGCGGATCCGCAATTTGCAGACTGTAAAACGCATACGGTCGTGTGCATGTAGCCTTAAGGTACTTTTAGGCCCCTTTCACACGGGCGAGTTTTCCGTGCGGGTGCGATCCGTGCTGCGAACGTATGGCACCAGCACTAAATCCTGACCCATTCATTTCTATGGGGCTGTGCACATGAGCGATGTTTTTAACGCATCACTTGTGCGTTCAGTTGAAATCGCAGCATGCTCTATATTTTCAGATTTTGACGTGACGCAGGCCCCATAGAAGTGAATGGGGTGTGTGAAAATCGGATGGCATCCGCAAGCAAGTACGGATGCCGTGCGATTTGCACGCATGGTTGCTAGGAGACGATCGGGATGGAGACCCGATCATTATTATTTTCCCTTATAACATGGTTATAAGGGAAAATAATAGCATTCTGAATACAGAATGCATAGTAAACCAGCGCTAGAGGGGTTAAAATATTTTTTTAAAATAATTTAACTCACCTTAGTCCACTTGCTCGCGAAGCCGGCATCTCCTTGTGTCTCCGCTGCTGATGAACAGGACCTGGGGTGAGCTACTCCATTAAATAGAGCTTAAGGACCTTCGATGATGTCACTCCGGTCATCACATGATCTTTTACCATGGTGAATCACCATGGTAAAAGATCATGTGACGTACCATGTGATGACCGGAGTGACGTCATCGAAGGTCCTTAACCTGTATTTAATGGAGCAGCTCACCCCAGGTCCTGTTCATCAGCAGCGGAGACACAAGGAGATGCCGGGCTTCGCGAGCAAGTGGACTAAGGTGAGTTACATTTTTTATTTTATTTTTTTAACCCCTCTAGCGCTAGTTTACTATGCATTCTGTATTCAGAATGCTATTATTTTCCCTTATAACCATGTTATAAGGGAAAATAATACAATCTTCAGAACATCAATCCCAAGCCCGAACTTCTATGAAGAAGTTCGGGTTTGGGTACCAAACATGCGCGATTTTTCTCACGCGAGTGCAACGCATGACAATGTTTTGCACTTGCGCAGAAAAAATCGCGCATTTTCCCGCAACGCACCCGGCTCTTATCCGGGCAAAAAAAATGACGCCCGTGTGAAAGAGGCCTTACACTTTCAGCAGAGGATTCCGGCAGGCAGTTCCGATCCGGCAATCTGGACGCAAACGGATGCATTTGTGAGACGGATCCAGATGCGGATCCGCCTGACAAATGCATTGCAATACCGTATACGTCTTTCCGGTTGTCATCCAGAAAAATGGATCCGGTATTTTTTTTTCTCACAGATTTAATGGTCTGCCATGCGTTGACGGAAAGAGCAGATCTGTTTTGCCGGAACACTTTTCAATGCATTCTGGCAAGTGTTCAGGATTTTTGGCCGGAGAGATAACTGCAGCATGCTGCGGTATTTTCTTCGGCCAAAAAACGTAAGAGGGACTAAACTGATGCATCCTGATGCATCCTGAACGGAATGCTATCCCTTCAGAATGCATTAGGATAAAACTGATCATTTTTTTTTTCTGGTATTGAGCCCCTAGGACGGAACTCAATACCGGAAAACAAAAACGCTAGTGTGAAAGTACCCTTTTAGCCGAATATAACAGAATTTTAGGATGGAAATCAAAACGAAAGCCTTGGGGAATGGGGACACATAACAGTTCCGTTTGGTTCCGTTATACTGTGATAGAAAAAAATTGCCCTGTCGACTTCCGGAATGCCATAACGCCAATGCAAACCCGCCCTTATTAGAAAATATGGCATCAATGGCAAAGTCAGTTATTTATAGAAGCTTTCAATCGGAAAAGAATGAGTCAATATAAGAAATGGAGATGGAGTAAGGGCTCATGCACAAGACCGTATGTATTTTGCGGTCTGCAAAAACGGATCCACAAAAAATACGGATGACTTCCGTGTGCATTCCGTATTTTGAGGAACTGAACAGCTGGCGCCTAATAGAACAGACCTATCCTTGTCCGTAATGCGGACAATAATAGGACATGTTCTATTTTTTTGCGGAACGGAAATACGGACATAAGGAAACGGAACGCACACGGAGTAACTACGTTTTTTCTTTTGCGAAACCATTGAAATGAATGGTTCCGCTTATGGTCCGCAAAAAAAATGAAACGGATACGGAAAGAAAATACGTTTGTGTGTATGAGCCCTAAAACTAAGGCTGGTGTCACAAAGCATTTTAGTAGCAGATTTGAACTTCATGGAAACACTGCAGCCGAATATATACCCATCATGTTGTTTTTTTTGTTTCTGCAGCATTCTTCGGGTTAGTGGTGTTTTGATCATAAGGTGCTATGCTGAGGTTATGGAGATTTTTCTGGCATTTTTACTACCTAGGCTTTTTAGAAGTTCAAAAATACCAGGAAAAATGCATTTGCATGCGCTATATAGACATTATTATCTCTCACTGTCCCCACTGCAGCTCACAGTCCCTTTTAGTATGTCTTTGGAGTGCGGGTGGAAACTGGGGTACCTGGAGGAAACCCACACAAACTCATTGAGAGTATACACTCACCTAAAGAATTATTAGGAACACCATACTAATACGGTGTTGGACCCCCTTTTGCCTTCACAACTGCCTTAATTCTACGTGGCATTGATTCAACAAGGTGCTGATAGCATTCTTTAGAAATGTTGGCCCATATTGATAGGATAGCATCTTGCAGTTGATGGAGATTTGAGGGATGCACATCCAGGGCACGAAGCTCCCGTTCCACCACATCCCAAAGATGCTCTATTGGGTTGAGATCTGGTGACTGTGGGGGCCATTTTAGTACAGTGAACTCATTGTCATGTTCAAGAAATGAATTTTAAATGATTCGAGCTTTGTGACATGGTGCATTATCCTGCTGGAAGTAGCCATCACAGGATTGGTACATGGTGGTCATGAAGGGATGGACATGGTCAGAAACAATGCTCAGGTAGCCCGTGGCATTTAAACGATGGCCAATTGGCACTAAGGGGCCTAAAGTGTGCCCATAAAACATCCCCCACACCATTACACCACCACCACCAGCCTGCACAGTGGTAACAAGGCATGATGGATACATGTTCTCATTCTGTTTACGCCAAATTCGGACTCTGCCATTTGAATGTCTCAACAGAAATCGAGACTCATCAGACCAGGCAACATTATTCCAGTCATTATTCCAGTCCAATTTTGGTGAGCTCGTGCAAATTGTAGCCTCTTTTTCCTATTTGTAGTGGAGATGAGTGGTACCCGGTGGGGTCTTCTGCTGTTGTAGCCCACCTTTCTTTCCCATTCTGACATTCAGTTTGGAGTTCAGGAGATTGTCTTGACCAGGACCACAACCCTACATGCATTGAAGAAACTGCCATGTGATTGGTTGACTAGATAATCGCATTAATGAAAAATAGAACAGGTGTTCCTAATAATTCTTTAGGTGAGTGTACAAACTCCATGCAGATTCGAAGTTAGCACCCCAGCACTAACCATTGAGACCCTGTGCTGCCCAATAAAAAAGGAATATAAAAAATAAATAAAAATTTGAATAAAATATATAAAAAAGAGAAATACAAATAAAAATAACAAAAATGTGGGTGGCAGTCTCTAAAACTGCATAAAAAAATGCTAGGTCACATTTCATGTAAGCCATTCTCAACAGCTGAAGTGACGTTTTCTCAGTTTTTTAGTTAGAAAAAATGAGACGTAATAAGTACCTATACTTTGTAATTGCATTGCTGCCAATGTCGTCAGAACACGCTGATAGAATGTTAATATGTTCACTGACGCAGAAGCTTCTTAGGTAATATAAACCTCAAGCATTCAGAAAATGTGCATGTGAAGTAAATGTTATATTGTGTGTATGAGTTCCTGAAAGCCTGCCAAAAACTGATTATTTTCCACCACATAGGTAAATCTCTCTCTGACATCTTCACAGCAGGTTGTCAGTTACAGTAACTGTGTAAATACATTATAGGACTAATCTTGTACTGGTCTAGATTTACAAGCTTGTGTTAAGCTCCAGAGCTGTACTCACTACTCTGCTGGTCATTGGAAACAGTTGACAAGCTTGTGATCAGACGCCCCAAACAGTGTGACTGAGCTCCCATCAGATTACCATGCCTTGAGTAAAGACTAAGGCCCCTTTCACACAGGCGAGAATTCCGTGCGGCTGCAATGCGTGAGGCGAACGCATTGCACCCGCACTGAATCTGGACCCATTCACTTCAATGGGGCTGTGCACATGAGCGGTGATTTTTCACGTATCACTTGTGCGTTGCGTGAAAATCGCAGCAAGCTCTATATTGTGCGTTTTTCATGCAACGATTTTCATGCATGGTTGCTAGGTGACAATCTGGATAGGGACCCGATCTTTATTATTTTCCCATATAGCATGGTTATAAGAGAAAATAATAGCATTCTTAATACAAAATGCAAAGTAAATTAGGGATGGAGGGGTTAAAAAAAAATAAAATAATTTAACTCACCTCACCCACTTGTTCGCGCAGCCCGGCTTGTCTTCTTTCTTCTTCTTTGAGGACCTGGGAGGAAAGGACCTTTGGCGACGTCATTGCGCTTATCACATGGTCCATCACATGGACCATCACCATGGTAATGGACCATGTGATGAGCGCAGTGACGTCCTCAAAGAAGAAGAAAGAAGACAAGCCGGACTGCGCAAACAAGTGGATGAGGTGAGTTTAATTTTTAATTTTTAACCCCTCTATCCCTAATTTACTTAGCATTCTGTATTAGGAATGCTATTATTTTCCCTTAAAAACCATGTTATAAGGGAAAATAATACACAACACATCTACATAACACTGATCCCAAACCCAAACCCGAACTTCTGTGAAGAAGTCTGGGTTCGGGTCTGGGTACCAAACATGCCAATTTTTCTCACGCGCGTGCAAAATGCATTTAAACGCTTTGCACTCACATGGAAAAATAGCACATTTTCCCGCGACGCACCCGCATCCTATCCGGCCCTCACACGCGACGCCCTCTTTAGGCCTCTTTAACATGTCAGTGAATCACGAATGTATGCTGTTCGTGTTCTTCATGGACTGTTGACTTATCTGTTGACTTTAATGTGTGTATTCACACATCAGTAGTTTTCCGTGGACCATGGGTCTTGGTGAAACTACAGAAGCATAGTCTATTTAGTCCATGATTATGGATCCCTCATGCACATTATTGCCTAGGAGGTTGATTTTTCATGAGGGGAACATTTGAAGTCAGTTTTGCTTTAGGCCTCTTTCACCCTACAATTTTTTGTTTTTGTTTTGCGGGACGTTTTTTGCGTTCCATATACAGTCTCATCTTTAAATGTAACACTTCTGTCTAGAGAAGCTATTCCACTTTTCCTACTCCACCCTCCTCCTGGAATAAGAATGTGACTTTTTTGCGACTGAAAAAAAAAAAAAGTCTTAATGATAAATTTGGAGTGAAACTCATTAACATAGCTAACCCTGCCCACTTTCCCACCCACATTACAAAACTGGAGTGAGTGGTGAAAAAATGCAAAAAGTAGAAAAAGACCTATTTTAGCGACATTTTGATGCCATAGTTCTGGAGTGAAGGTATGATAAATCAGAGCCTATGGGTCTGTGAAAACTATGGAGACAACACAGATACCATCCATGTTTGGTCCATGGTTTTCACAGCCTGGCAGTGTCCATGGTAAATGGATAACACATGGAGGTAAAAAAAAACTGACACACGAGGAGGGGGGAGTAAGCCACCACTAGATACTTTCAGTGGCTGCTTATCTCCCCAAGAACAAAAGGATTGTGCATGTTGAAATCTAACTGCTGAATCCTTCTTGCACCTGACATCTTCTTTCGGGGAGAGTTTGAAAGCCCATATTATTCCAAACAATAAACAAATCCAAAGTTTGGTGATTCACTTTGAATGAATTTGGCGAAGTCAGTACACTAGTGAGGGAGAAGATGAGAAGGGCAGAGAGAATGAAGATGAAGATCACACGACCCCAGCCTGGGCCTGGCTAGTGGGCTTTTCCACAATGCGTTGCAGTCCGTCTGACAGCCAATCAGCAGGTTGTATGTTAGCTCTAAAGGCAAAGACACCACTGGGAGCTCAGCCACTGATATGATAGGATAGTGATGGCCAACCATTTAGAGGCTGAGTACCCAAACTGCAACCCAAAACCCACTTATTTATTACAAAGTGCCCACACGGCAATTTAACCTGAATACTAAAAAAAATACTGGCCAAGTTAAGCTGTGGGTGCATGGCTTAACACATGCCCCTGTAAAACGAATGCCCCCGTTGGCACCCCTACTATTAAAAATGTCCCATTAGTGGCCCCCAGTATTATTAAGGCTCTCATTAGTGGCCTCCGGTATTAATAATGCCAGATTACTGGTCCACAGTATTCATAAGGCCCCCCTTAGTGGCCCCCAGTATTAAAAATGCCCTATTAGTGGTCTCTAGTATTAATAATGCTCCAGTCATTGCCCCTAGTATTAATAAGGCCCCCGTTAGTGGACTCCAGTATTAATAATGCCCCATTAGTGGTGGCCCCTAGTATTAATAAGGCACCCATTAGTCCCCCCAGTATTAATGTGTCCCATTAGTTGCCCCCAGTATTACTAAGGCTCTTATTAGTGGCCTACAGTATTAATAATGTCCCAATACTGGTCCGCAGTATTAATGTGGCCCCTAGTATTAAAATGCCCCATTAGTGGCCCCTAGTATTAATAATGCTCCAGTCATTGCCCCTAGTATTAATAAGGCCCCCCTTTAGTGGACTCCAGTATTAATAATGCCCCATTAGTGGTGGCCCCTAGTATTAATAAGGCACCAATTAGTCCCCGCAGTATTAATAAGGGTCCCATTAGTGGCCCCCAGTATTAATAATGCCCCAACAGTGGCCCTCAATATTAATAATGCCCCATTAGTGGCCCCCACTATTAATAAGACCCACATTAATGGTCCCCAGTAAAATGAATGCCCCATTAGTACCCCCCAGTATTATTTTTCCTCCATTAGTGGCTCGCAGACCTACGCTCAACAGTGATAACGTTTTGCAGGTCTTGCTGCTTCCATCAATGCTACAAAACATCATCACGCTGGAGCGCAGGTCCTGTCCTACGCATCTTGTGATCAGTGAGTGTTCACCACGGCACGATCAAATGGATGAGGCGAGTTTTTGTCACCACCAGACATCTGAGAAGCTCTGACAGACGTTCTTCAGAACCTCCTCCTTGAGGTTTCTTTTGTTTTGCTTTCGTTTTCTCATTTCGTTAGCCTCTCTCAGCTGTCATGTAGTTGCACTGATTGCATCCCTTTAAATCCCTTCCCATACTGCATCACTTTGCGGTTTATACAACTTCCTGGAGTGTGTGCATGCTGGATGCTACTACTGAGTCTTCTACAGATAAGTTTTGTTCATTCATTTGTGTTTTCCTGTTTGCTGGATCCCAGGTGACCCTGACTCCCTCCGTATCAAGTGTAGGGAGCCGGTGGTTGTGTCCCCTCACTATTATAGGGTGTTCAGGTGTTATACAGTCGAGGTACGAGGATATGCGATCATCTACCATTGAGATTTTTGCATAGGCTGAGCAGTTAGCAGTAGTTTTCTGTACACCTTCCGTGACAGTTTTATTTATTTATCTTTAACAAAAACGGTAATGGGGCACAAAGGCTGTACTAATGAGCCCTGGGCACGGCCCACAAAGAGCTACATGCCCACAGAAAGGGTTCTGAGTGCCCCCTCTGGCATACGTACCATAGGTTCACCACCACTGTGATAGGACATGTCTGCCATGTCTCAGACACCAATTAGACACACAAGCCAGCCATTTTAGAGGCTATGCAGGGACAGTGTAGGGATTATGATTAGTTAGGTAAATTGAATTAGTGTACTAGGCAGAAAGTCAGGTTTTATCATTAGGGACAGGGCCGGTGCTATAATAAGGAAGACCAAGCAGCTGCCTTAGGGCGCAGAGACGGTAGGGTGGAAAAAATGAAACTTTTTTTTTAAATACCCTGTATTTTTTTCGCATGATGGCTGACATGGGGGCATGATGGCTGACATAGGGGACTTATGGCTGACATGGGGGGCTGATCTGAGGCATTGGGGGTCTGATCTGAGGCAGTGGCGGATCCAGAGCCTGGTCTCGGGAGGGGCACTTTCAGATTATTTTCTGTCCGCCGCCACAAAACAATGGTGCTTATAGAACAGACTACACAGTGTAGGCTATATGTGTATAACAAACATATTCCACATGAACACTTACAGTCACTTGGCCCTTGGGGGTCTCAGACGCCACTTCCACACTTTGGCCGGGGGCTCGGTGGAGCTGATGTGTTTTATCCTAATGAGAAAGATTTCATAATAAGTATTTGGAGAAGGGGCAGAGGGAGAGCAGAGCAGGGAGAGGCTGGTGCTGCTACTAGGGGGTCATACCATGGGGGAGTAATAAAGCCCACCATAATGCCCCCCCCAGTAGTAATAATTCTCCTTATAATGTGACAGTGCAAAAAATACCCCCTTGTAATGCCCCCAGTTGAGCTAATGTCCCCATAGTGCCCCCATAATGTGCCAGTATAAAATACCCCTATATAGTGCCCCTAGTAAATGACCCCATAGTGCTCCACACCCTCCTTCCTCCTAGTGCCCCCCATAATGTACCAGTATAAAATGCCCAGTAGATGCCCTCAGTGTCCCCCATAATTTGCAACTATAAAATACCCCTTCTTAGTGCCCCCCGTAGATGACCCCATAGTACTCCTCTCCCCCTTCCCCATAGTACCCACCATAATGTGTCCCAGTATAAAATTGTACTGTACAGAGAGCCCCTATAAAATACCCCTTCTTTGTGGCCTCAGTAGATGCCCCTATAGTGTCCCCAATCATGTGCCAGTAATAATAGCCCCCCTGTGCCAGTAATAGCAGCCCCCCTGTGCCAGTAATAGCAGCCCCCAGTAATAACAGCCCCCCCTGTGCCAGTAATAATAGCCCCCCTGTGCCAGTAATAGCAGCCCCCCTGTGCCAGTAATAGCAGCCCCCAGTAATAACAGCCCCCCCTGTGCCAGTAATAACAGCCCCCCTGTGCCAGTAATAACAGCCCCCAGTAATAAGAGCCCCTCTGTGCCAGTAATAACAGCCCCCAGTAATAAGAGCCCCTCTGTGCCAGTAATAACAGCCCCTCTGAGCCAGTAATAAGAGCCTCCAGTAATAACAGCCCCCAGTAATAAGAGCCCCCCTTTGCCAGTAATAACAGCCCCCCCCCCCCTTTGCCTGTAATAAGAGACCCCCCTTTGCCAGAAATAAGAGCCCCCCCTTTGCCAGAAATAAGAGCCCCCCCTTTGCCAATAATAAGAGCCCCCCTTTGCCAGTAATAGCCCCCCTTTGCCAGTAATAGCCCCCCCTTTGCCAGTAATAGCCCCCCTTTGCCAGTAATAGCCCCCCTTTGCCAGTAATAGCCCCCCCTTTGCCAGTAATAGCCCCCCCTTTCCAGTAATAGCCCCCCTTTGCCATTAATAGCCCCCCCTTTGCCAGTAATAGCCCCCCCTTTGCCAGTAATAGCCCCCCTTTAGCAGTAATAACCGCCCCCAGGTGCCAGTAAAAGTATTGTATATAATGAAGAAAAAAAACCACACATACTTACCTCCATGTCAGCGATGCGATGCGATGCAGGCCTCTTCTGGCCTGTGTCTCACGCTGTTTGGCTCAGGCAGCGCGATGACGTCATCGCGCCGCCTGCGCCGGCCTCTGATAGGCTGCCGGCCTAGTGCCTGCAGCCTATCAGAGGAAGGGAAAGGGACACACCTCTCCCTTCCCTGCCGCAGCACAGGCAGGCATCTGTATCGCTGTCCTGAGGACGGCGATACAGATGCCTGGAGATGAGCGCTTCCACAATGGTAGCGCTCATCTCCCTGTGCCCAGCCGCCGCCGCCAGCTCGGGGGGGGGGGGGCAATTGCCCCGTTGCCCCCCCTTCCTGGATCCGCCACTGATCTGAGGTCTAATTAACATTGGGGGTCTGATTGGTGGTCTGACCTGAGGTGCAATGGAAAATATTTTTTTCTTATTATCCTCCTCTAAAACCTAGGTGCCCCTTATGGGTTGGGGCGTCTTAGGCTGAGTTCACACGAGCGTGATTTCCGCGCGGGTGCAATGCAGTAGGTGAACGCATTGCACCTGCACTGAATCCTGACCCATTCATTTCAATGGGGCTGTGCACATGAGCATTTTTTTTCATGCATCACTTCTGCAATGCTTTAAAATCGCAGCATGTTCTATATTCTGCGTTTTTCACGCAGCCCTGGCTCCATAGAAGTGAATGGGGCTGCGTTAATAACGCATTGCATCTGCAAGCAAGTGCGGATGCAATGCGTTTTTCACTGATGGTTGCTAGGAGATGTTGTTTGTAAACCTTCAGTTTTTTATCACGCGCATGAAAAAAGCATCAAAACGCATTGCACCCGCGCGGAAAAAACTGAACAACTAAACGCAATCGCAGCCAAAACTGACTGAACTTGCTTGCAAAATGGTGCGAGTTTAACTGAACGCACCCTGAACGCATCCGGACCAAATCTGTCACGCTCGTGTGAACTCAGCCTTAGAGGGCAAAAAATACGGTCCTCAAACCAGCGATTGGAAGCAGAGAGAAGATACCAGGACCACACAGAGGGGAAGCCAGCTGCTGCAGGTGGGACCAGGGCCAGGTGAGCTGCGGAGGGGGGGGGGGGCGCCAAAATGTAGCTTCGCTTGTGTTGGAAAAAATCCTTGCACCGGCCCTGAGAGACAGTACTATTTTTTTTATGTGCAGGAGCCATCCTTTTTCTTCAGACACCTATTGCAAAGCTTCTCCAGTTCATAAGTGTGCAATTGTCATATATCCCAGCATCACCAGCAGCTTATATTTCACCGCATATGCTGCACAATCGCTCCTTTTTATTTCCAAAAACCTGTTTCAAAGACTCTGCAGTTTATATTTGTGCAATAAGCATATTTTACTGCATCAACGTGCATAGCATATTTTTTTTGCACCGATAAGCATATGTTTTTGTGCACATATAAGCATATGTTAATGCATCAATATCAGTGCATAGTTTGGTCGCACTGAGGGAACATCCAATTGGACCTATATTTTTAATACCAAAAACCTGTTGCAATTTGTCTACTGTTTAGAAGTGCGCAAATAAACATATTTTAGCAGTATACAGTTTGGTTACAGCCAGGGGATGTCTAATTGGGTCTTTATGGTTTCCCAAATCCCTGTTGCAATTTTTTTACCATTTAGGTATAGCAATAGCAGGCCGCACCGCTGACACGCTCCCATTGCATCACGTTCATAGCAGTTACACACTTTTTTCTAACTCTGTACCGATCTTTAGGTGGCTTACTTTGAGACAGACATGCAATTTTGGTGCAATGTGGTGAATCTTAGGCCATGCCCACTTTCCCAAAAAGCCTCACCCTTTTTTTTATCAAGTTGGAAAAAAGTGTAGAAACTATAATTGCACTAAGTTGCATAAATCTGCGCCAGTTTTCGGACATATTCTAGGCACAGGTACATTAGTAAATCTGGACCACTGCCTTTGCTACTTTCACATCTGCATTTTTGCTGGATCCGTCATGGATCAGCAAAAATGGTTCCGTTACAATAAGGCTGGGTTCAGACCTGAGCGTTTTACAGCGCGTTATTACGCGCTGTAAAACGCTCAACAGGCAAGAACCAATGATTCCCTATGGGAATGGTTCTCACCTGAGCGTTTTACAGCGTGTACGATCGCGCTGTAAAACGCCCGACGCCCCAAGAAGTACATGAGCTTCTTTGGGGCGTCTTGTCGCTCGTTCCCGTACATAGACTTCAGCGGGAACGCGCGACAATGGGCGTTCGCTTGTCTCTGTATGCGCGATTTCAAACGCCTGTTCAATCGCGCATACAGAGCGCTCCATCGCGAACGCTCAGGTGTGAACCCAGCGTGATAGAACCGGCTGCATCCTTTATGAATAGATCCAGCTGTATTACCTGTAAAATAACCAAGACGGATCTAAAATGACTGTAAGTCAATGAGCGCAGGATCCGTTTTCTTTTGTGTCCAAGAAAACGGATCCGGCACCTTTGACTTCCATTGTGTTCCATGCCAGATCTGTCTTGCTCTGTATCCAATGACGCACTCACAAACGCTGCTTGCAGCGCTTTTGTGTGTGTCATGGGAACGTAACCTAATGGAACGTAATGCATTCTGGGGCGCTCTATTCAGTTCAGTTTTGTCCCCATTGACAATCGATGGATATGACTGATATCAATACCGGAAAGGAAAACACACATGGTCAAGTAGCCTATTTTGTTATTTGGGTTTTACTGATTTTCTAGTTTGCTAGTTTCTTGTTATCCAGTCAATCATACAGTTGTTCATGTGAACAGTGACCTCGAAAACAAGCAAGACAGAACATGACATGAAGTTGCATACAGGGGTCACATGAAGAAATCCTGTGCAGTGATCAGAAGTAATGAGCAGACAATGCCGAACACATACGGATGTAGTAGAGTTAACACACATGCTTAACTAGACGTGGCAACTAAACTAGTTGTGTTAAGCCGACACCTTCAATTGCTTTTCAATAGCTTTTGTTTCGGGATATCACGATGAGTTAAGAAATTTGAGTCAAGAGTTTGTGTGTTAACTCTTACCCTAAGGCCTCCTGCACATGAATGTGTGCTGCCCGTTGCCGTATTGCAGACCGCATTTGCGGATCCGCAATACACTGGCGCCGTTCCGTGGGCATTCCGCATCACGGATGCGGACCCATTCACTTCAATGGGTTCCCTAATCCAGAGATGCAGAATGGTGCGGAACCGAAGCACGGAACGGAATCCTATGGAAGCACTACAGAGTGCTTCCGTGGGGTTTTGACCCGTACTTCCGTTCCGCAAAAAGATAGAACATGTCCTATTTTTTTGCGGAATGGTCGGATTGCGGACCCATTAAAGTGAATGGATCCGCGATCCGCTGCGGCTGCCCCACGGTCAGTGTTCGTGCATTGCGGCCCGCAATTTGCAGGCCACAGCACGGCCACAGGGCGCACATGTTCATGTGCAGGAGGCCTAAAAAGTTCAGTTTCAGAGGACATTTTGTCCAGCACTGATTGTTGTCCATGTCATATTTTCATACAGTACAACCATCAACCAAAATTTTCTGTCTAATGTGTATGACCAACTGAAGTGTGGCGCTAAACCACTACTTGGTCCAGAGGCTCTCATTAGTAACCACAAAGAGCTTTGAATGCAGTTATGTAGATGAAACAATATCACAACATACATGTGGTACAGTGAAAGCTCTGCATAAGACCACCTTATCTAGACAAGATTTCCTACTACATGGTATATGATAAACACTATGATACACAATACGCACACTTGGGTCATTATTTAGAAGACAATACCCTAGAATAGGGATGCCCAACCTGTGGCCCTCCAGCTGTTGCAAAACTACAACTCCCAGTATGCCTGGGCAGCCTAACGATATTAGGGCATGCTGGGAGTTGTAGTTTTGAAACAGCTGGAGGGCCGGAGGTTGAGCATTCCTGCCCTAAAAGACCACTTTTCAACACAATTATGGGTAGTCACCTCAGAAGTTTCCCTGTATTTGTGAATTGAAAGTGAAATTTAGCATTTTATAATTGTGTGTGCTCAGTTTTAGAATTACTCTATGAAATAAAAATACTCCTCCTTTTTCTATGATGCCTTTTGCTCAGGGGCTGTCAAGAGAAGCAGACTTTTTACTGACCATTGGTATCTGCAGTATACTTTGTTGCAGCTACTATAACCCATCAAACTGTCAACATTTTTCTTTGTGTTAACATGTAACACAGTGCCATCTGCTGGCAGAAAAAAAGGCTATGTTTTTCAAATGAAACAAATTGTGGCAGATCTATCAATGTATTTGTGGCAGTATTGTGCCCTAAAAACACTCAAAAATCCTTACAAGCATATTTTTTCTGACACGTTTCCGGCTATTACTGTACAAGAACGTCTCCCTTTTGCTAAAATAGATTTTTTTTTTTAATGAATAAAAACATTGAATACTCCCAATAAATGATAAACTAGGGGTACTTTCACACTAGCGTTATTCTTTTCCGGTATTGAAATCCGGTAAAGGGTCTCAATAACGGAAAAAAACGCATCGGTTTTGTCCTAATGCATTCTGAATGGTATTCAGTATGCATCAGGATGTCTTAGGTTCCATCCCTTGTACGGTATTTGACTGGCCAAAATAACGGAACATTACCGCAGTTGCCGGATGCGGCATTCATTTCCATAGAGATGTTACATAGTTACATAGTTAATACGGTTGAAAAAAGACAAACGTCCATCAAATGTCCATTAATTCTGGATCCAGTACCAAGTGTTCCGTAAATTGCTGCGATCCGGTTTTCTGGTCTGCGCCTGCAGTGGGATATAGGAGGAGCTAGTTTTGCCTTTGATCTACAGACAGAGCACCTGCCCTAAAAGGGGTGACCCCATCTCTTGGTGGCTAAGCCCTATATCTGTCCTATGGAAACACTGTTTCCATGCAAAATATCCAATGTCCTGACAAGTGTGTTACCCCAGCAAGAAGGCTTGTTCACCAGGGAACCAAGTAGATGTTGGCACCGCTAAGTAATGGTGCAATCCAGATATATTGGCGCTAGATATTCGATTTGGCTGCTTCATCGACCTTCAACAAAAAATCTGAATCATTACAAATTACTTTGTCACAAATCGCTTTTCATTGTATGGAGCCGAATGGCAATCGCCCCACCCCCTATCATTTAACTCCTCAGATGCCGCATTCAATGCTGATCACGGCATCTGTGACTCACATTAAGCTGTTCAGGGGTTAGTCAAGGGTTAAAATAAAAAATTATACTTACCTCATCCACTTGCTCACAGAGAGGCCGTCCACTTTAATCTTGATTAGAAGAAAAACCCTCTCCACGAGCAAGTGGATGAGGTGAGTACCATATTTTTCGCCCTATAAGACGCACCGGCCCATAAGACGCACCTAGGTTTTTGGGGAGGAAAATAAGAAAAAAAAAGTTTTTAACCAAAAGGTGTGCTTTTGGTGGGTTTGGACCTAATGGTGGTCTGTGGATGACACTATTACTGGGGATCTGTGGATGATGGACACTGTTATGGGGGGATCTGTGGATGATGGACACTGTTATGGGGGGATCTGTGGATGACGGACACTGTTATGGGGGATCTGTGGATGACGGACACTGTTATGGGGGGGATCTGTGGATGACGGACACTGTTATGGGGGGGATCTGTGAATGACGGACACTGTTACGGGATGATCTGTGGATGACGGAAACTGTTACGGGGGGGGGGGGGATCTGTGGATGACGGACACTGTTACAGGGGGATCTGTGGATGACGGACACTGTTATGGGGGGATCTGTGGATGACGGACAATGTTACGGGGGGAACTGTGGATTACGGACACTGTTACAGGGGGGATCTGTGGATGACGGACACTGTTACAGGGGGATCTGTGGATGACGGACACTGTTACAGGGGGGGATCTGTGGCTGGCACTGTTACAGGGGGGATCTGTGGCTGGCACTGTTACAGGGGGGGATCTGTGGCTGGCACTGTTACAGGGGGGATCTGTGGATGGCACTTTTATATATGTGCCATCCACAGACCCCCCATCCCATAACAGTGCCATCCACAGACCTCCCCAGCCCATAATAGTGCCATCCACAGACCCCCACCCCTTAACTGTGCCATCCACGGATGTTATGCACAGACCCCCCCCCCACCACCACCACTCCAGTGCTGCAGTATACAAATATAAAATGTCTTATTCAAATAAAAGTGATTACACATGCCCCCTCACTCCTAATATTACCGTACATCCTAACAGCTTCTGTACAATGCAGGCAGGCAGGACGGACGGATGGCGCGTCACTCACTGACGTCACTTGCCTGCGCCGCCTGCTTCATTCATAAAGTAGGTGGCGCCGGCACGTGACATCGGGGAGTTACGCTGCCGCCCGGCCTGCCTGCAGGCATTCTACAGAAGCTGTTAGGATGTACGGTAATAATAGCAGTGAGGGGGCATGTGTAATCACTTTTAATTGAATAAGACATTTTATATTTGTACAGCACTGGAGCGGCGGGGCGGGGCTATAGTACAATGACTGCACCGCCCCGCCGCTATTGCCGGCCCCCAGCTTCTCCCAGTCCTTCCGCCTCTCGCTCGTACATCGCAGACTGCGATGTTAAATTGTCAGCAAACTAAAATGCTGCATTCCTAACTAGCCAAACCCCATACCAGCAACAGCCCCTATTTAAAGGTTAATTAAAGGTGCAACACGGCCATTAACAATGAGGAAGGACTGTACAGTACTTCATTATTAAATGAAAGGCAGCTGAGGGCTAATTAGACACACAGATCTTGATCGCAACATGGCCGCAACCCACCCACAGACGGCCGCTCCGTATGGCCATACCCTGAGGTAGAGTGGCCTGAGTATACCAGATTTGTAGCTATTCGTGATTCATTAATTCGGAACAAATCAAATTCCTTGCGGAACTTCGGTAAAGTTGCCAAATCAAATTTTTCAACACTCCTCTCTAGTTGTAATAGTTAGCTACAGTTCAGGGGAGGGAGTGTTTATATGCCTTACTCAGGACCTCTCTCAGATATCCTCTTTGCAAGACTCTATCCCTAAGTTCTCTTGATTGCATTAAAAAAGCTGGGGTACTAGAACAATTTATCCTGATTCTCATGTATTTGCCTTTTGGGATCCCCCTCCTGTTAGTAGAAGTTGGCTTTTGATATATCTCCATGTGGAGTTCACCATACCTCTTAGATATTACAATATTAAGGAAAGTAATTCTTTACTGGTTTGGCTCCTACATGAATCTTAGGCCCATTTCATTCAGGTTAAGGTGTTCCACAAAGTCTCTGAAGGAGTTCAACGACTGATCCTACAATATCAGGATGTCATTAATGAACCTGTTGGGGTGGGTGCTCTGCCTGTAGGCAGGGGTAGCACAGGGACACCACTGGTAAAGAAAAGGTTGATGCCGACAGGTTGGTGCATCTCTTACTGATCGCCACCAAACTATGAGTAAGACTGACTAGGTGCACAGTGGTACTGGGTCCCATCTGCATGAGCCTCATACCTGTCTTAGGAGATGTGGTGACCATCACTTCTTTATAGATTTACTTTATCATTTCTTGGAGTTTTTTATGTTTTTAATCGTTTTAAATAAAAGTTCTTTTTTTATCAAAAGGGAGATATTCTAGTACAGGGATAGTCTATGTATCCCTTAATTAATCAATATCCGGTTGCAGTGATAGTGCACGTTTCTATCTACCAAAATTAGTGGAAAATAATGCTTGGTTTGACCTGGCATAATTAAAAGCTAGTGCAACTTATTCAGCAGGCCCCAGGCCACTAAATAATGGTGCATTTAGACATACCAAGCAAGCAGGCAATTATTTGGAATTGACTTCTCCTGCCTGATAATTGCCTGCTTATCAGTGGAGGTGAAGCTATGTATTTACATGCAGCAATCTCCTCCACTATATGGGGACAAGAGTTGGCTACTTCCATCGTTCATCCCCATACAAATTATTGTTTCTGGGCCCAGAAATAATAATTTAATGCACTGCATGAAAGATAATTTTTTCTGCTGAACGAGCGTTTTGCTTGTTCATCAGGTGATCAGCAGCACATTTATTCAGGCAGATTTCCGATAATCTGCACGACATTTGTGTGGTGTAAATACGCCTTAAAGGGAACCTGTCACTAGTGATGTCCCGAACTATTCGCCGGCGAATAGTTCCCGGCGAACATAGCTTGTTCACGTTCGCCGCTGCGGGCGAACATATGCGATGTTCGGTCCGCCCCCTATACATCATCATTGAGTAAACTTTGACCCTGTACCTCACAGTCAGCAGACACATTCCAGCCAATCAGCAGCAGACCCTCCCACCTCCAGGACAGCATCCATTTTAGATTCATTCGGAATCTGCATTCACAGAGAGAGGAGGGACAGTACTGCTGCTGCTGATTCAATAGGGAAAGCGTTAGCTAGGGCATTGTTCTGTGTCCACAGACTCATCTGCTGTAAGGACAGCATCCTGACAGCACCCCAAAAAGCCCTTTTCAGGGCTAATACATCTGTGTGCTTTTTTTTCTTTCATATATATATATTGCAGTTGCCTGGCTGCCCGTGTGTGAGAGGCTGCAGGCTCAGTCATAAACAGCACTGTGTGCACAGTGCACACCATTCATACAGGGTGTGACAGAAAATACCTTGCAGATAAAAAAAAATTCTATT
Source organism: Bufo gargarizans (assembly GCF_014858855.1). Classification (NCBI taxonomy): domain Eukaryota; kingdom Metazoa; phylum Chordata; class Amphibia; order Anura; family Bufonidae; genus Bufo; species Bufo gargarizans. The sequence continues at coordinate 339,601,149 of NC_058081.1, read as the reverse complement.
TAATATTTTTCTGTGATCTAATCACATTTGCAAGCCCGTGTGGGTCAGGTGCCCACACATACTGTATTGTGGCCACTGGCTAGTGGCTGGTTAGGCCTGCACTCATACCGTTACAGGGTGTCATTCACCCAAATATTTTTCAGAAAAAAAAAATTATATTTAAAATTTAACTGTGATCTAATCACATTTGCAAGCCCGTGTGTGTCAGGCGCCCACACATACAGTCATGTGAAAAAATTAGGACACCCTTTGAAAGCATGTGGTTTTTTGTAACATTTTTAATAAAAGGTTATTTCATCTCCGTTTCAACAATACAGAGAGATTAAAGTAATCCAACTAAACAAAGAAAACTGAAGAAAAGTCTTTTCAAGATCTTCTGTAAATGTCATTCTACAAAAATGCCTATTCTAACTGAGGAAAAAGATAGGACACCCTTGCCCCTAATAGCGAGTGTTACCTCCTTTGGCTGAAATAACTGCAGTGAGACGGTTCTTGTAGCCATCTACCAGTCTTCGACATCGGTCTGAGGAAATTTTACCCCACTCCTCAATGCAGAACTTTTTCAGCTGTGAGATGTTTGAGGGGTTTCTTGCACGTACAGCCCTTTTCAAGTCACCCCACAGCATCTCAATGGGATTCAAATCTGGACTTTGACTTGGCCATTCCAGGACTCTCCATTTCTTCTTTTTCAGCCAATCTTTGGTTGATTTACTAGTATGTTTTGGGTCATTGTCATGTTGCATGGTCCAGTTCCGCTTCAGCTTTAATTTTCTAACTGATGGTCTCACATGTTCTTCAAGCACCTTCTGATACACAGTAGAATTCATCGTGGATTCTATGATGGTGAGCTGACCAGGTCCTGCTGCAGCAAAGCAGCCCCAAACCATGACACTTCCACCTCCATGCTTCACAGTTGGTATGAGGTTCTTTTCTTGGAATGCAGTGTTTGGTTTACGCCAAACATGTCCTCTGCTGTTGTGTCCAAATAATTCAATTTTGGACTCATCTGTCCAAAGAACATTATTCCAGAAGTCCTGGTCTTTGTCAACTTTATCTCTGGCAAATGTCAGTCTGGCCTCGATGTTTCTCTTGGAAAGCAAAGGTTTCCTCCTTGCACACCTCCCATGCAAGTTAAACTTGTACAGTCTCTTTCTGATTGTAGAGGCATGTACTTCTACATCAACAGTAGCCAGAGCCTGCTGTAGTTCTCGAGATGACACTTTAGGGTTTTTGGAGACCTCTTTTAGCATCTTGCGGTCTGCTCTTGGGGTGAACTTGCTGGGGCGACCAGTCCTGGGCATGTTGGCAGTTGTTTTGAAAGCCCTCCACTTGTAGACTATCTTCCGGACAGTGGAATGGCTGATTTCAAAATCTTTTGAGATCTTTTTAAATCCCTTCCCAGACTCATAGGCTGCTACAATCTTTTTTCTGAAGTCCTCTGACAGCTCTTTTGCTCTCACCATGGTGCTCACTCTCACTTCAACAGTCAGGAGCACACCAAACTAAATGTCTGAGGTTTAAATAGGGCAAGCCTCATTCAACATGCAGAGTAACGATCTACTAATTATGTGCACCTGGTGTGATATACCTGTGTGAGATCTGAGCCAATTTAAGAGGGAATACATGTGAGGGTGTCCTATCTTTTTCCTCAGTTAGAATAGGCATTTTTGTAGAATGACATTTACAGAAGATCTTGAAAAGACTTTTCTTCAGTTTTCTTTGTTTAGTTGGATTACTTTAATCTCTCTGTATTGTTGAAACGGAGATGAAATAACCTTTTATTAAAAATGTTACAAAAAACCACATGCTTTCAAAGGGTGTCCTAATTTTTTCACATGACTGTACTCTATTGTGTCCACTGGCTAGTGGCTGGTTAGGCCTGCACTCATACCGTTACAGGGTGTCATTCACCCAAATACCTTTCAGGAATTTTATTTTTTTTTTAAATTTAAGTGTGATCTAATCACATTTGCAAGCCCGTGTGTGTCAGGCGCCCACACGTACTCTATTGTGTCCACTGGCTAGTGGCTGGTTAGGCCTACACTCATACCGTTACAGGGTGTCATTCAGTCAAATACCTTGCAGAAAAAAAAATTATATTTAAAATTTAACTGTGATCTAATCACATTTGCAAGCCCGTGTGTGTCAGGCGCCCACACATACTGTATTGTGGCCACTGGCTAGTGGCTGACTAGTCCTGCACTCATACCGTTACAGGGTGTCATTCAGTCAAATACCTTGCAGAAAAAAAAATTATATTTAAAATTTAACTGTGATCTAATCACATTTGCAAGCCCATGTGTCAGGCGCCCACACATACTCTATTGTGTCCACTGGCTAGTGGCTGGTTAGGCCTGCACTCATACCGTTACAGGGTGTCATTCACCCAAATACCTTTCAGAAAGAAAAATCTATTTTAAATTTAACTGTGATCTAATAACATTTGCAAGTCCGTGTGTGTCAGGCCCCCACACATACTGTATTGTGTCCACTGGCTAGTGGCTAGGCCTGCACTCATACCGTTACAGGGTGTCATTCACCCAAATACCTTTCAGAAGAAAAAAAATATATTTAAAATTTTACAGTACCTTGCACGCATAGTGGCACATTCAGACAGCATGTATCGGCACCCGGGGTCAGCCAGACAGCACGCCAATCAACGGATGCTGTTGCCACCACCAGAATGCCGTCATTGCAAAGCTCAGCAGTATGGCATTTTTTTTGTGTGTCTGCCTCTGACAACAGCGATGCCATTTGCAACCTGTGCCAAAAGAAACTGAGTCGTGGGAAATCCAACACCCACCTAGGTACAACTGCTTTGCGAAGGCACATGATCGCACATCACAAACGCCTATGGGATCAACACATGATGACGAGTAGAGCAGCACACAAGCTCAAAGCCACCATCCTCCTCCTGGTCCAGCATCTTCAGCCACGTCAACCACTGCTGTCCTCCTTGCCCCCTCTCAACCACCCGCCACTCCGCCTGTCACCTTGAGCAGTTCCATCTCATCTGCCCACAGTCAGGTGTCTGTTAAGGAAATGTTTGAGCGTAAGAAGCCAATGTCACCCCCTTGCCCGGAGTCTAAAAGCTGGCTTGACGGAACTCTTAGCCCGCCAGCTTTTACCATACCAGCTGGTGGAGTCTGAGGCCTTCAAAAAATTTGTCGCTATTGGGACACCACAGTGGAAGGTACCCGGACAAATTTTTTTTTCTAATAAGGCAATCCCAAACCTCTACTCGGTGATTGAAAAGGAAGTCATGGCATCTCTGGCATACAGTGTTGGGGCCAGGGTCCATCTGACCACTGATACCTGGTCTGCAAAGCACGGTCAGGGCAGGTATATCACCTACACTGCGCATTGGGTAAACCTGCTGACGGCTGCCAAGCATGGAATGCGTGTCTCTGCAGCGGAGTTGGTGACACCGCCACGACTTGCAGGCAGGCCTACTGCCACCTCCTTTACTCCTCCTACTCTATCCTCTTTCATAACCTCCTCGGCTGAGTCCTCTTCTGCTGCGGCATCTGGCTGCACATCAACTGAACCCCCCAGCTCCCCAGGGGCTATTCCACATCCCGGATACGACAGTGTCACGCTGTCTTGGGTTTGACTTGCCTGAAAGCAGAGAGCCACACCGGAGCAGGAGCAGCACTCCTGTCCGCCCTGAACGCACAGGTGGATCAGTGGCTGACCCCGCACCAACTGGAGATTGGCAAAGTTGTGTGTGACAATGGAAGCAATTTGTTGGCGGCATTGAATTTGGGCAAGTTGTCACATGTGCCGTGTATGGCACATGTGTTGAATCTCATCGTACAACGCTTTGTGTCTAAGTACCCAGGCTTACAGGACGTGGCACATGTGTTGAATCTCATCGTTCAACTCTTTGTGTCTAAGTACCTAGGCTTACAGGACGTCCTCAAGCAGGCCAGGAAGGTGTGTGACCATTTCAGGCGTTCCTACACGGCCATGGCGCACTTTGCAGACATTCAGCGCCAAAACAACATGCCAGTAAGGCGCTTGATTTGCGACAGCCCGACACGTTGGAATTCAACACTCCTAATGTTCGATCGCCTGCTCCAACAAGAAAAAGCCGTCAACGAGTATTTGTATGACCGGGGTGCTAGGACAGCCTCTGCGGAGCTGGGAATTTTTTTGCCACGTACCTGGACGCTCATGCGCAATGCCTGTAGGCTCATGCGTCCTTTTGAGGAGGTGACAAACCTAGTCAGTCGCACCAAAGGCACCATCAGCGACCTCATCCCATTTGTTTTCTTCCTGGAGCGTGCCCTGCGAAGAGTGCTGGATCAGGCTGTAGATGAGCAGGAAGAGGAAGAGATGTGGTCACCCTCACCACCAGTAACAGCCTTGTCATCATCGCTTGCCGGACCTGCGGCAACGCTGCAAGAGGAGTATGAGGAAGAGGAGTCAGAGGAGGAATGTGGCTTTGAGGAGGAGGAAGACCAACCACAGCAGGCATCCCAGGGTGCTCGTTGTTGTCACCTATCTGGGACCCATGGTCTTGTACGTGGCTGGGGGGAAGAACAGACCGTCAATGACATCAGTGAGGAGGAGGAACGGGAAATGAGTAGCTCGGCATCCAACCTTGTGCAAATGGGGTCTTTCATGCTGTCATGTCTGTTGAGGAACCCTCGTATAAAAAGGATGAAGGAGAACGACCTGTACTGGGTGGCCACGCTACTAGACCCCCGGTATAAGCAGAAAGTGGCAGAAATGTTACCAAATTACCAGAAGTCAGAAAGGATGCAGCAGTTCAAAACCAAACTAAAAAATATGCTTTACACAGCTTATAAGGGGGATGTCACAGCACAACGGGAATCTAACTGGGGAAGAGGTCAAAGTAATCCTCTTCCTACCACGACCACGGCGGCAAGGACAGGACGCTTTACAGATGTGTTGTTGATGGAGGACATGCAAAGCTTTTTCAGTCCTACACATCGCCACAGCCCTTCAGGATCCAGCCTTAGAGAACGACTCGACCGACAGGTGGCAGACTACCTCGCCTTAACTGTAGATATCGACACTCTGAGGAGCGATGAACCCCTTGACTACTGGGTGTGCATGATTGACCTGTGGCCTGAGCTATCCCAGTTTGCGATAGAACTTCTGGCCTGCCCCGCTTCAAGTGTCCTGTCAGAAAGGACCTTCAGTGCAGCAGGAGGCATTGTCACTGACAAAAGAAGTCGCCTCGGTCAAAAAACTGTTGATTACCTCACCTTCATTAAGATGAATGAGGCATGGATCCCGAAGGGACTGACAGTAGGGGATACGTTTAACTAACAAAAGGCCTGACATGCCTTGGCCTCAAAATGGTCCCCACGCTGCTGTATTTAATGTCTGCATACCGGATGACTTTCGTGAATTCTCCGCCACCAACTAGGGTTCAAGCCGCAATGTTTTAGTCACCTTTCTGCCTTGAAAACATCAATCTTTCCGGCCGCTGCTACAACAGCGGCTGCAACAATAACATTGTTTTTCAGGCATGTGTACACGCCTAATTTTTCTGGCCTCTGGTGCTGCACTGTGGCTGCAAAAACAAAACAAAAAAAAGGCACATACAAGTGTCTATTCCCCTTTCGTGATCGTTACCTTGTTGTGGTGAAGGGGCTTGCGTATCACAATGAAGCGATCATCACCTCTATGAGTGTGTTGGCAATGTTCCCACACCCCAGATGATAAGGCCGTTGCTTCATTATGATCAGACCAAAAGCGATTGGGACGGCTGGATGTTTTTTCATAGAAAATACTTAAATTTTTTTATTTATCTTTTTTTAAGTTGTATGGGTGGGTTTTTAATACATAAAATAAAAAAAATCACAATAAAGTATTTTAATAGTTTATTAGAAATAATGCAGAAAATTTAAAAAATCCCCAACAATTCCAATACAAATCAAGTACAAAGCTCAGAACAAAATTATTCCAGGATGTCGTAATGGTTCGTTAATTCGACAATGGTTAATCAATGTGACATACGTCCCCGGATAGGGGACGTAACAGGGATTAAACTGATAGGAATAGGACTAGTTAAGACACCACTCATATAGGGTGTCACAGCACATTGCTCCGTGCACGCGCAGTGCCCCAACTTGGGAGTAAGAGGACCGACCAAGCTGCTTTTTCCATCTCCCGGTTCCTAAAATCAATTCAGTTTGGTTTGTCACTGTAAAGGCAGTCGAAGGTACCCGGCCTAAATTTTTTTTCACAGAATGCAATCCCACCCTGATATGGGACGTAACAGGGATTAAACTGATGAGAAGAGAGAACTACAGGAAATACCACTCATATCGGGTGTAACAGTAAATTGCACGGCGCAGACGCAGTGACCGTGGCGTGGATTCAAACAAAGGGGAGGGAGCCAGCAATTTTTTAACCATCTCCCCGTTCGAAAAATCTTTTTAATAAATGGACCCCAGATTGGGGACGTAACAGGGATTAAACTGATGAGAAGAGAGAACTACAGGAAATACCACTCATATCGGGTGGGACAGTAAATTGCACGCCGCAGACGCAGTGACCGTGGCGTGGATTCAAACAAAGGGGAGGGAGCCAGCAATTTTTTAACTATCTCCCCGTTCAAAAAATCTATTTAATAAATGGACCCCAGATTGGGGATGTAACAGGGATTAAACTGATGAGAAGAGAGAACTATAGAAAATACCACTCATATCGGGCGGGACAGTAAATTGCACGGCACAGACGCAGTGACCGTGGATTCAAACAAAGAGGAGGGAGCCAGCGTTTTTTTAACCATCTCCCCATTCGAAAAATCAATTCAATTCACCTTTCCGGGACCCTTAGTGTTGTACGTGGCTGGGTGGAAGAAGAAACCTTCAATGACATCAACGGGACATGGCTAGCTTGGTATCCAACCTTGTGCAAATGAGAAGTTTGCGGTTGGGCAAATGGACTGTTTGCGGTGGTTTGCGGTGCATTAAAAGGGGAGTTTGGTCTGTCAATGTCTGTGAAGCGGGCGTAACCCTTACACTACCTGATTGATACAACATGATACCTCATCGTATACACACACTGGATGTTTTAAACCACGTTGTTCAAAAACAAATTGGATTGTTAGGTGATTTATGCCCTTTATGGATTAAAATCCAACTCTGCGTCAACTATGCAATTTTCCATGGGAGTTTTGCCATGGATCCCCATCCGGCATGCCACAGTCCAGGTGTTAGTCCCCTTGAAACAACTTTTCCATCACTATTGTGGCCAGAAAGAGTCCCTGTGGGTTTTAAAAATTCGCCTGCCCATTGAAGTCAATGGCGGTTCGGCCGTTCGCGAACATTTGCGAAAATTCGCGTTCGCTGTTCACGAACTGAAAATTTTATGTTCGCCATCTCTACCTGTCACCAGGGCAACATAAATAAGTGACCGATTCTCTTAGCAAAATGCTGGGTCACTTTCTTTAATTGACCCAGTCAATCTGCCAACATCTTGTATTGAAAAGCACCAGCTGATAATGATTAGTCCTGAATATTCATGAGCTCCTGACTCTCCCCGTCTACCTGCTGCTGATTGACAGTTATTTTCCATATGAATCAGCAGCAGGTGGGCAGGGGAGTGGCTATAGCGCTGAATTAAATATACGCTGGACTCAATTACATCACACCGCTTTCGAATCAGCTCATTAGCATGCGGCATGCGGCATCTTTGTGTGTATATTATGAGGTAACCATCTGTCACACCAGTAAGTGAATACATCTAAGGCACTTTTTAGTAGTTAATGATTGTATCTACAAACCGGATTCCAAAAAAGTTGGGACACTAAACAAATTGTGAATAAAAACTGAATGCAATGATGTGGAGATGGCAAATGCGTTGATTAAAATTTTCACAGTGTCAACAAATCCCCAAAAAGTTGGGACAAGTTGCAATAAGAGGCTGGAAAAAGTAAATTTGAGCATAACGAAGAGCTGGAAGACCAATTAACACTAATTAGGTCAATTGGCAACATGATTGGGTATAAAAAGAGCTTCTCAGAGTGGCAGTGTCTCTCAGAAGCCAAGATGGGTAGAGGATCACCAATTCCCACAATGTTGTGCAGAAAGATAGTGGAGCAATATCAGAAAGGTGTTACCCAGCGAAATATTGCAAAGACTTTGCATCTATCATCATCAACTGTGCATAACATCATCCAAAGATTCAGAGAATCTGGAACAATCTCTGTGCGTAAGGGTCAAGGCCGTAAAACCATACTGGATGCCCGTGATCTCCGGGCCCTTAAACGACACTGCACCACAAACAGGAATGCTACTGTAAAGGAAATCACAGAATGGGCTCAGGAATACTTCCAGAAACCATTGTCAGTGAACACAATCCACCGTGCCATCCGCCGTTGCCAGCTGAAACTCTACAGTGCAAAGAAGAAGCCATTTCTAAGCAAGATCCACAAGCTCAGGCGTTTTCACTGGGCCAGGGATCATTTAAAATGGAGTGTGGCAAAATGGAAGACTGTTCTGTGGTCAGACGAGTCACGATTCAAAGTTCTTTTTGGAAATCTGGGACGCCATGTCATCCGGACCAAAGAGGACAAGGACAACCCAAGTTGTTATCAACGCTCAGTTCAGAAGCCTGCATCTCTGATGGTATGGGGTTGCATGAGTGCATGTGGCATGGGCAGCTTGCATGTCTGGAAAGGCACCATCAATGCAGAAAGATATATTCAGGTTCTAGAACAACATATGCTCCCATACAGACGTCATCTCTTTCAGGGAAGACCCTGTGCATTTTTCAACAAGATAATGCCAGACCACATTCTGCATCAATCACAACATCATGGCTGCGTAGGAGAAGGATCCGGGTACTGAAATGGCCAGTCTGCAGTCCAGATCTTTCACCTATAGAGAACATTTGGTGCATCATAAAGAGGAAGGTGCAACAAAGAAGGCCCAAGACGATTGGGAGAGCATTCCTATTTCTAAACTTGAGAAACTGGTCTCCTCGGTCCTCAGACGTCTGTTGAGTGTTGTAAGAAGAAGGGGAGATGCCACACAGTGGTTAAAATGGCCTTGTCCCAATTTTTTGTGGATTTGTTGACACCATGAAATTCTGATTCAACATATTTTTCCCTTAAAATGGCACATTTTCTCAGTTTAACCCCTTTACGTCTGCAATCTGTATATATACGTGATAGCTGCACATACCCCGTGCAGCTACCACGTATATAAACGTTCTGGCAGCTCTTTAATCCAAGCGCTGCAAAGCCCTTGGATTAAAGCTTCTGCCCCTGCCTTGTATGCTGTCACGGACAGCATACAGTGCAGTAATGCCGGCAAGGGACCAATCAGAGTGGCCCCTTGCCGGCAATCGATCCGATTGGTTAGTCTGTGCAGACTAACCAATCGGATCGCGGCAGTGTTAAAATGCCGGTTTCAGGCTCTGATCTGCGCTCTGCAGATCAGAGTCTGAAAGCAGATAGTGTAACTCATGCCCCCCGATCTGTGCCCCTCCAAGCACTTAGTGCAGATCTGTGCCCCCCCATCTGTGCCCCCCATCTGTGCCCCGCTGATCTGTGCCCATCTCCTGCACTTATGCGGTCCGCCACCTTCCCGCCCCCTGCATTAATTTTCAAGCCGCCCCTCCTGCCACAGCCTCCCTCGATATTATGGGCAGCCTCCCGGAACCCCCCTCTTTCCTGCGCTGCCACCCCGATCCCCCTGCTGTGTGCGATGGCGGCGGCTCAATTACTGAGCCGCCGCCATCAGCAGAGAGTGTCAGCTCTATGCTGACACTCTCCTGTAACCCCTATAGATGCCGCGGTTGCGGCATCCATGGGGTTAACAGAGGGAGGGAGCTCCCTCTCTCCACCATCGGGGCTGCAGCGCTGTGATTGCAGCACCCGATGGTTGCCATGGCAACCGGACGCTTTGCAAAAGCGTCTGGTTGCCATGGCAAAGGCGTCCAGTGCTGCCACCTACAGGCAATCTGGAAGTACTATACTTTGCAATGCAAGAGCATTGCAAAGTATAGTACAACTATCAGCCCCACTGGATCTTCAAGATCCAAGAGGGAACTGATAAAAAAAAAAGTGAAAATAATAAAAGTAAAAATAAATAAATAAATAAAAATGTAAATTAGAAAAAAGAAATTGCCTTTTCCTATAAAAAAATAAAAAAATAAAATAAAATACACATATTAGGTGTCGCCGCGTCCGTAACGACCATCTCTATAAATATATCACATGATAGACCCCGTCCGATAAACACCATAAAATTAAAATTAAAAAAACTGTGCCAAAAAAGCTATATTTGTCACCTTACATCACAAAAAGTGCAACAGCAAGCGATCAAAAAGGCGTATGACCCCCAAAATAGTACCAATCAAACCATCACCTCGTCCCGCAAAAAATTATACCCTATTTAAGACAATCGCCCAAAAAATTAAAAAGCTATGGCTCTCAGACTATAGAGACACTAAAACATCATTTTTTGGGTTTCAAAAATGCTATTATCATGTAAAACTTAAATAAATAAGAAAAAGTATACATATTAGGTATTGCCACGTCCGTAACGATCTTCTCTATAAAACTATCACATGACCTAACTCCTCAGATGAACGCTGTAAAAATAAATAAATAAAAACTGTTCCAAAACAGCCAATTTTTGGGTCACCTTGCCACATAAAGTGTAATAATGAATGATCAAAAAATCCTATGTACCCAAAAATGGTACCAATAAAAACCTCAACACTTTCTGCAAAAAACGAGCCCCTGCACAAGACGATCGGCACAAAAATAAAAAACATATGGCGTTCAGAAAACCAATCCAGCACAATTTACCTTCCAAAAACCGTATGGCGTTCCTTTCCTTCTGCGCCTGCCGTGTGCCCGTACAGCAGTTTACGACCACATGTGGGGTGTTTATGTAAACCGCAGAATCAGGGTAATAAATTATGAGTTTTGTTTGGCTGTTAACTCTCAATGTGTTAAAGAAAAAAAATATATAAAATGGAAAATCTGCCAAAAATGAGAAATTTTGAAATTTCATCTCCATTTTCCTTTAATTCTTGTGGAACGCCTAAAGGGTTAACAAAGTTTTTAAAATCAGTTTTGAGTAACTTGAGGGGTGTAGTTTCTACAATGGGGTCATTTATGGGGGTTTCCACTATGTAAGCCCCACAAAGTGACTTCAGACCTAAACTGGTCCTTTAAAAAGTGGGTTTTGGAAATTTTCATAAAAATTGTAAGAATTGCTTCTAAACTTCTAAGCCTTATAACGTCCTAAAAAAATAAAATGACATTTCCAAAATGATGCGAACATAAAATAGACATATGGGGAATGTTAAGTAATAAATATTTTATTAGGTATCACTTTCTGTTTTAGAAGCAGAGAAATTGAAATTTGGAAAATTGTGAATTTTTCCACATTTTTGGTAAATTTGGGATTTTTTCCTAAATAAAGGTGAAATATATTGACTCAAATATATGACTATCATGAAGTACAATGTGTCACGAGAAAACAATCTCAGAATGGCATGGATAAGTAAAAGTGTTCCAAAGCTATTACCACATAAAGTGACGCATGTCAGATTTGAAAATTTTGACCTGGACATTGGGGCATCAATGACCCTTGGTCATGAAAGGGTTAAACTTTTGTTCAGTGATTTATGTTCTATTCTGAATAAAATATTAGAAGTTGGCACCTCCACATCATTGCATTCAGTTTTTATTCACGATTTGTATAGTGTCCCAACTTTTTTGGAATCCGGTTTGTAATTAGTTAGATTATAATCAAATATCCACATGACAGGTTCCCTTTAAGTCTTGCCAATTAGTTTAAGATTCCAATTATCTTGTATGCATGTGTGCAGCAGCATGTCTAGTATTAAAAGCTATTCTCACTATCAACTCCTCTGGACGTTTTATGGGCATCTTTAGGTATGATGTCGATTAATATATTGAAAATACAAAAAATTAAAACTGTGTTATTTAAAGAGGTATTCCCAGAACCCTCTCCCCCCGTTTATAAATGTGCTTGTGTACATAAATGTTCTTTTAACAAACTTACATGTGGATTTGATGATATATATTCTGATGTGTGGGTAGAATGTCAGTTTCTTTATAATTTCAATCCGAATAGAGAAACTGACTTCCTGTCCATGCAGCAGATGCCGTAGGACCCAGAGAGTCTCGGCAGGTATCACATTATGCAATGGCCACAAGCAAAATAAGTTGACTTAACATCAATTGCTAAACAATCGATTACGTAGACCACCACATTTACAAATGTAGGGGACAAAAAAAATTCAGGGAGTGCCTCTTTAAATTTAATCTATAGATATCTTACCTTTTAAGAAACTGGATACTTCTTGGAGTTGAGGTATCGAACTTTCTGTGTAGCCGCAATATTTTTCCAACTGATGAAATGTATCTAAGTATTGCTTGCAGGCATAGTTTGGATAAAGATTTCTTAGGGTTTGGAAAACTTGTCTCCTAAAATTGTAATAATACTGCATAAGATATGAACAGGAAGAACAGGAAAATTGTATAAATTACACACATGGTCAGTCATATATATGCAAATCACAGAGGCAGAAACTGCTTGTAACAGTGGACTTCAATGCTCTTCATATGTTAGGATATGTATACAGTAAACTCCAATACTCTATGCTGTGAATCGTACATATACAGATGTATAGTAGACAGCTGAGTTTCATAAAACTGTTTCTATCATTTTATAAAATAACAAGTTGTGCTGAATGTTATCCATGCAATATTGAATTAAATTTATTTAGTCTTAAGAAGAGACGTCTAAGAGGGGATACGATTAACCTATACAAATATATATATCCCGCACCTACTGTGTCCTTCTCCCATACCATGTAGATTGTAAGCCCTCACGGGCAGGGCCCTCTCTCCTTCTGTACCAGTTTGTAACTCATCTTGTTTATGATTAGTACAATTGTCTGTTATGTATGTGCACCGCTTATCATATGTACAGCGCTATGGAATGAATGGCGCTTAAATAATAAATAATAATAATAATAATAATATAAATGGGCCATAAAAAAAATACGGTTAAAAACTGTTCCACGTAAAAATCTCCTTGAAAGACAAAGGGGCACTGCCTCCATCTGGAGAAGAAAAAGTTCAGTCACCAGAGGCGTCAAGGCTTCTTTACTGTAAGAACTGTGAATCTGTGGAAAAGACTTCCTCAGGACGTGGTCACAGCAGGAACAGTGGACAGTTTTAAAAAGGGTTTAGATGAATTCTTGAAAGTAAATGACATTAATGCTTATGCAAATGTGTAGAAATCTGAGTCTCACTTCCTTCTGGGATTCGTGACCCCACCTATCCCTTGGCTGAACTTGATGGACGTATTTCAACCTTATTAACTATGTAATATGGTGTCACAGTATATTCCCTCAGGCCATTGCTCCCTGGGGATCAGTGCAGTGGAAATGTAGTACTGAAGAATAAGGCCAGAATTAAACAAAACAAAGTGCAACGTAGAACTTTAAATACTTTCAATAGCAGTTGATCTTAAGTGCAATCTTCTGGCACCAGTAAGGAATATGGAGGCAGGTTGGATGGCTGCAGTTTAGTACTAGTTTTGTACTGGCCTAGTAATAGTCTGGGTGATGGGTGTCTTAGCCATAGTCCCTCACCTTACAGCAGTGTCTTCAATTGCTGGTTGTAGCTATTTACTTCTCAAGGATTTACTTAAGGTACAACCAAGTTATGGAGAGCCTCTCTTAGGAGCAGGAGCTTTGTAGTGTGTTTCCTGTCTCATCACTGTCTTCACAGGAACTCCCCCTCCTGGCAGGAACAGCCTACTCCTACCAAGAGGGGAGGAACAGGGTGGTTATCCCTATTCCTTGCCATTTTTAGCCATCCATGTCTTACTGGAACAAACAGCCACATAACACATATAGTCCATAATACATACCATACTGTAACTATTTACAGGTCTGGGGTACTACACAAGCAATGAAAATATTGTTCATGTTTTTTTATGTATGTTATATTTCCCTCTCTGGTAGCGCTCTCTTGCTGTTTCCTTTTGGCTGAACGTCTGGTCCACTTTTTCCTACATTCTGTGGTGGACAGACATGCTCAGTAGCTTCCCTGCTCCCTTTCTCCTCTCATTGTTGGCATAGTGATCTCCTAGTGAAGTGGCCCAGACACCTTTCCATCATCTGTCTTTACTTCTAAATTTATAGAAATACATAGCTATATTTCTCTCTAGACAGAGGATAAGGAAATTGTGCTATGCTGTTTCTGACTTAGGGAATCACTGGGTCTGTGTGTGAGGGACTATTTTCTATGCAAGGAAGACAGATGAAGGGAGCTACTGAAACAGCAAGCCCGCTTCACTGTTTCCTGACCACCTGGTGGTTGGGGTTTAGTCTCATCTCACCTTAGTAACAGACAACTCCTTTATACTTTCCAGTAATTTTATACTGATCGTTGGGGGTCCAACAACCAGAACCTCCGCCAATCAACTGAGAAGGACACTCCTGTGAGCGCCTCTGCCTTCTCGTAGCTTACCAAGCACAGCGCCGTGCATTGTATAGTGGCTGTGCTTGGTATCGAGCTCAGCCCTATTCACTTGAATAGGGCTGAGCTGCTCCTAAGCCACGTGACACATGAACATATTGTCATTGGTCTATGAAAAGCTGATAGAAGGCCGTGGCACTCACAGGAGCGCTTCTGCTGATCAGACTCTGATGACCTATCCTGAGGATAGGTCATTACTCATCAGTAGTAAAATCTGAATGGGATTTGTAGAGATTACATATACATATCTAGAGAAGAGACTATACAGTCACAGAGATTTTTGTAATGAATTGGCAGCAATAAATAAACAAGATATTTCCTAATATGGATTCATGATCCTGCAGTTATGCAACTACTTACCAGGTAGCAATTTCTTCAGCAGTGTAATCAATTCTTGGGATAACATTTCCACTAAAATAAAACAAATGGCATTCACTACATTTGCTGAATTTGGTGGTTTCACTACATATCCACACTATCCCAAGATATGAACCCAACGGGAGCATAACTGATGATAATGAGGACAATTTTGAGGAGGAAAGGTAGGAAATGTATAAAAGGATCAATGCTCTGTATACTCTGGATGTACACTGGATGTACAATGTTATTCAAGGGTTTATATAACATATAGCCAGCATATGTGGCCCCTAATTTCTAATGTAACATGACAAGTGCAGGCTCTACACACCAGCACACAATATATTAATGAAGAGGAAGAAGAATTATTTCCAGTATGTGTGGTCCAACAAGAACCAGGCCCTACCATTGTAGTAGCATGAACACCCATAGAAGAGGGTCATTTTGCTATGGTGGTCTCTATCTTTGTGAAATAGTAACACAGTACTCAGAAAACTGGGATGTCTGAAACCGGTTGATATGATAAAAATGTACACAGGGATCCAAAAAGGAAATTTACAATAAGTGACTTAGTTATAGAGTTCCTATTGAATTCAATACTAGGTGTTTAAATACATATGCATTTAGCGCTCCCTAGTGGTTGATGAATGTAACAATTGTTATATATTTGATCATTATTCCCCTAAACCACATGATAGCTTTATATAGCAATCACTAGCTTTAGAGCTCATTCACATGATCATATTTTTCTTTTGTCTTCTATGTGTTTTTACAATGGATATGACATGGACCCTTACAAGTCAATAAGGCTCTTCACACATCTGTTTCCTTAAGGGAATTGTGCCCCAGTCCAAAAACTGACTGCATGTTCTATTCTGATCTGTTTTTGCAGATCAGAATAGACATTTCTGCAGATGAAAAATAAGATATGGATGTGTGAATGCATGATTTTTATATAAACTGTCCAATTTCCTATTTTGTATAAAATGTTATTGTAATACTGCAAGCATGTTATGCTAATCAACTTTGAATAGTCACTTGGGCAGTGCTGTCCCAGTGAATAGTTATGAAGTCTGGGCTGGAATTACACCCACTGAGGCTTTAATGATGTTCTATAGGGTGTCCTATGTCATTAGAAGTCTTGTTGAAATGTATAGAGTTTGGGTTCCCGGTTGCACACAGTGAAGCAAGGTATACTTTGCCCGGCTTCACCTGCACACTGCACATGCCCAGGTTCCTCAAGATTGAATGAGGGAGATTTTGCTCATGCGCAGACGCGGTGTGTAGTTTTTGTGAAAGATTACTTACTCTTTATACTTGAAAGCCAATTCTGCAAAATATGCTCTTCTTTTCTTGTATTCCTGGTCACCAAATCCCTATCAATAAAAGTGAAAATAGGTAAGAAATGTTACCTATCTTCTCTACCATAAGTGTCCTGGACTGCATTTTTTGTAAAAATTCTCACAAGTGCCAAGGTAGGTGATTAGAAGGGTGATTTGCAACTTTGGGGAATAGGGATGAGTGAATCAACTTCGGATGAAACTAAGTTTCAAATCACCCTTCTAATCACCTACCTTGGCACCTTTGATCCCTTTGCTCATCCCTAATTTTAAATTAACTATGTATTATCTATCTATCTATCTATCTATCTATCTATCTATCTATCTATCTTATCTGTATATATATATATATATATATATATATATATATATATACCTAAACATTGAAATGGGAGAACAAACAGTAACTTAATGTGAAGCAAGAAAGTAACAGGTGTCGCTAAGGTGATTACATTTTGAAGTGCCTAGCTCCAATCTGTAGCATATGAGAGTAGCATAAAAGCCAGCGTCAAAGTTTTTTAGACACATGTTTCCTCATGGATCACATGGATCAAGTCATGTGGGATGATTATGCAATGCCTCCTGTTCATCAGCATGTCAGTTATTGTCACTTGTCATAAACTGAGAAGGACAGAATCCTTCAACTGAGACACCTGGGGAGAAAAACCATGAACTGGAATGACACCAAGAGGTGCACGGAGGCGAACCTCTTGTGCATCCATTTTGTACAGCAAGTGAAATTCAATGTCACATCCCAAGCCCAGGGTGGAAAACAGTGTCTACACAAACCAACAGAAGGTGATTTTATTACACTGGGCTATGAGACAGACATCTAGCTACAAGTGTTCCATTGACTTTCTTTCAATGGCTATCATGATGCACAGCAAGATGGCAATGGAGGTTGGAATTGAAGTCTATCTATTTCAGCAATGAGTCCCCGATTGCTCTGGAGACCACATGGGCAATGCCATGAAAATGTCTTCCAAAGGGAACTACACACCAGTCCTACTTTCAGTATTATGGTGTGGGTGGCATACTGTATGGCCCTTCTAGTCTTCATTTTAGGTACAAAACAACTTGCCATTACATTGATTTGGTTGTGAAACCAGTGGTACGGCCATTTCTCCAAGTGTGCAAGGAGTTATTTTTCAACAGGACAGGACCAGGCTGCATATTGTTTGTGCTACTGTGACAAGTCTGCACAGCCTGAACATGCTACCATGGCCTACAGCGTCTCAGAATTTGTTTCCTATCAAGCATATCTGGGACATCATTGGTTAGCAATTGCAAAGAGAGCTGCCAGCAGTGTGCCCAAGTGCATTCAGCATGGTAGACCATTCCTCAGACAATCATTAATAACCTCATTCATAGCATGCCAAGGTGTTATTGTGTGAATTTCTGTGTGTGGTGTTCAAACTTAATAATTTTGTTTCCATTTTTTGTCATTTGCATATCATTAACATGTCTATCGATCCAGTGATTACAATAATTCCACAACTTTTCCTTCTTGGTGTTTGAAAGTTTGTGAACCCTTAAGTTTTTTCTATCTTTCTGAATACATTTGACCTTAAAGTACATCAGATTTTCAGTCCTAAAATTAGATACAGTTAACCAAGTCAAATAAGGGAGACAAAAATATTAGCCTTGATCATTTATTTATTGAGTAAAATGATCCAATATCACATGTCTGTGAGTGGCAAAAGTATATGAACCTTTAGAATTTGAATATGGAAGGTTAAATTAGAGTTGTATTTTAATGGGATAACCAATTGTAGTGCCCTAGTGCAGGGAGTACTTTGATATTTGGACATGTATGGACACTTGCCTATATCCCCTATGCAAAGTTAAAACGTCTTTCTTTATTTCTCTTGAAAGGGTTAACTTATACTGTTTAATACTGTGTACCTGCATTTTACATGTTGTGATATATATCCTGTTCATTATCACTGTATTTACATGGCTCTGTGGGAAGCGTTAATGAATACTGAGAGACTGTTAGGGCTTTGATTGAGAAGTTGGCAATGTTCCACAGCTGCCATAGGGTTTAAAGAAGACCATGTTTTGGAGGAAAAAAAACTCAGACTTATATACCATCATGTTTTGGAGGGAAAAAACCCAGACTTGTTTACCACCAAAAGCAGACATCTTGACCTTTTAAATGTCTGTTTTTAGCTATGTTATGTCTGGAAACTTGTTTTTGTCTGGATAACATGCTGTATCATTGCCATTGAGTATCATTAAAGCTCTAATGTAAGTCTATACCAGATGGGTGCTGAGCTTCTCCACTCTACCCCTCCCACTAGAAGGTTCTAGTCTAGCAAAAACTGTATGTAAGGAGAGCAGTCAGAGCCCCTAGTGTGCTGCAGTTAGTGACCAGTGCTTGGAGGGGAGACTCATGCCAGCCTACATGAGTGACCAGAAGAAGGCGCTGAGATGGGGACGTTGAGCCACAGACCATGGGTCACTAGCCCTGTGACCAAGGATCCACCCGGACTACTGAGCTACAGACCGTGGGCCCTTGACCAGGATGCCAGCCTTCTGAGAAAGAGAGCAACAGCTAGCTCAGGCCTTTCCTCTGCATCAAACCCTTCTTCTGCCAGGGGGAAGACTCTGCCAGACTACTGAGTGACCAGAAGAAGACGCTGATACGATGATACACTTCCACAGACCCTGGATCACCAGCCTTCTTAAGAGAAAGAGAGACAGCTAGCTCAGATCTTTGGTGCCCGCCCCTCTCTCGCTCTCCTCACACAGCCTTGACGATTGTAAGTGATCAGTGATCGTGCATGCGCGATCCTTGCCAGAGCCGTGGCGATAGATTGATTCGGCAGCAGGGTATGTGTCTGGCTCCTTCCCTCAATTCCATGGGCCAGTTTACCCGTTCCCCTCCCGCGTCTGGGGATCGTTATTAGAGCCCTGGCCACCTCAACAAGTACACATTACACTCCTAATACCACCCACAGGACACAAAAATATTCATGAGGGAGAGTTCAGTCATTGTTGTTATACGCCCCCTCAGCATGTACTTCAGCATGTAAACACAGCAATAACAGAACCATGAAAAGGTGTAAATATGGGCTTTTCTCTTAAGAAATCAAGCTTAACCAATGTATATGTATGTCCTGATGAGTTTTATAAGGTTTAATTTTTTTTTTTCAAATAACTTGGATAACCCCTTTAATCCAATAGAAAAGCTGTCAAAGGACCTGAAGAGGGAGGTTTATGGAAAGAAGCCCACCAGCATAACAGAATTGAAGCAGTTCTACACAGAGCAATGGGCCAAGATTCCTCCAAAGCAATTTTCAGGACTAATCAACAAATACCAGAAACATTTAGTTGCAGTTACTGCTGCACAAGGAGGTCACACCAGATGCAGAAAGCAAAAGTACACATATGTTTACCACCCACAGACATGTGATATTGATTCATTTCCCCTAATATATAAAAGGACAAGTCTAAAATTTTCGACTAATTTGTTTGATTATCTTTATCTACTTTTAGGACTTGAGTGAAAATATGATGCAGGAGATTTATCAAACTGGTGTAAAGTAGAACTGGCTTAGTTGCCTATAGCAACCAATCATATTTCCCCTTTCATTTTCCAAAGGAGCTGTGAAAAATGTAAGGTGAAATCTGATTGGTTGCCAGTTACTAGCCTGTTCTTCTTACACCGTTTTGATAAATTTCCACCAATGTATTTTTAGGTCAAATTAATGATGAAATATAGTATTTTCACACACTTTCAAGGACAACTGTTTATATATAGAGATGTCCGGAACATAAAATTTTCCATTCGCGAACAGCGAACGCGATTTTACATGAATGTTCGCGAACGGGCAAGCCGGGCGAACCGCCATAGACATCAATAGGCAGGCGAATTTTAAAACCCACAGGGACTCTTTCTGGCCACAATAGTGATGGAGAAATTGTTTCAAGGGGACTAACACCTGGACTGTGGCATGCCGGAGGGGGATCCATGGCAAAACTCCCATGGAAAATTACGTAGTTGACGCAGAGTCGGGTTTTAATCCATAAAGGGCATAAATCACCTAACATTCCTAAATTGTTTGGAATAACGTGCTTTAAAACATCAGGTATGAAGTTGTATCGATCAGGTAGTGTAAGGGTTACGCCCGCTTCACAGTGACAGACCAAACTATGACAGACCAAACTCCCCATTTAACGCACCACAAACAACCGCAAACAGTCCATTTGCACAACACCCCATTTGCACAAGGTTGGATACCAAGCTGGCCATGTCCCGTTCCTTGTCCTCACTGACGTCATTAAAGGTCTTTTCCTCCACCCAGCCACAGTACAACACCAAGGGTCCCTGAAAGATGACAAAGCTGACAACAAGCCCCCTGGGATGTCTGTTGTGGTTGGTCTTCCACCTCCTCAAAGCCACCTTCCTCCTCTGACTCCTCTTCTTCAGACTCCTCTCTCTGCGTTGCCGCAGGTCCAGCAATCAACGACGACAAGGCTGCTTCTGGTGGTGATGGTGACCACAACTCTTCTTCTTCATGCTCATTTACGGCCTGATCCAGCACTCTTCGCAGGGCACGCTCCAGAAAAAAACGCATATGGGATGAGGTCAATGATGTTGCCTTGGGTTTGACTGACCAGGTTTGTCACCTCCGCAAAAGGACGCATGAGCCTACATTGTGCATGAGCGTTCAGTAACGTGGCCAAAAAATACCCAGCTCCGCAGAGGCTGTTATTAAAAAAAATCTGTTCTTACCAGTTTAATCTCTGTTTTGTCCCCTATCAGGGGCCGGTGTATGGAATAGATTTTAGGAACCGGGAGATGGAAAAAGATGCTTGGTCGGTCCTCTTACTTCCAATTTAGGGGCACTGCACGTGTGCCATGCAATGTACTGTGCCACCCTATATGAGTGGTGTGTTAAGTAGTACTATTCTTATCAGTTTAATCCCTGTTACGTCCAATATCAGGGGATGTGTATCGAAAAGATTTTAGACAACCGCAAAGAGTTGTCAATAGTTGACACACATTTGGATAGGTTGTTGTGGATAGCTCACCACCCTCCTCTATATGGCAAGGGTGCTCTAGATGTAAACTGATCACCCAATCAGTAAAGGTAAATGTAATAATGGATAGAAAAACAACTGGCACTCACTATGTGGATCACATCAACAGCATTTATTAGCCACTAACTCAACAATGGAGTGTAAGCGGCAAAAATAGTACAACATATAATAAAACGCTCGAATAAAATACAATATCCGGAAATATCAATCTTAAAACACTTAAAAAGATATAAAAATATAAAATATAGACGGCAGTCCACTGGTAATGGAACCCTATATGTAAAGAGTCCTTTGAATATTGCACAGCTTGGTCAATATAATATCCTATAGCCTAAATGTGATGTATCGCACCTATATAGTCTTTATAGGCAGATTCTGGGGTAATAATATCCGCAATGTCTCTTAGTGCGAAATATGGACATCCGCTTACTATTTAGGGCAATGTCCCTTTAAATGCAGGCGATGATTTCATAAAGTTCACCTATAACTTGCCCTTTTACCGCAAAAGATATAGTTCAGACCTTGTAGAGTGTTGAGGGCCTTAAAATATTCAGGTGCACACTGATATGGGAATATTCGCTTACCGGTATGTCACCAAAGTTTCTGGCAATCCCGTTACTCAGCTTACTGCACCGCTCGGCTGTGTTTGCTTCCAGCGTCCTCACTCCTCGGTGTCTGTCACGTGGTCTCTTCCCAAAGTATTGCGGGATTTGGTATCTGTGTTGCGGTCTTCCAGTGAGATGCTATTCACTTTTAAATGCGAGAATGGAGCGCTCCAAATTCGATACGATGATTTTAAATGATCTCACTCATATCCAAATTCGCTTAATGCAGGGATATAACGCCAGATGCGTTTCGGGGACTTCTCTCCCCTTCCTCAGTGGCTATATCCCTGCTGCCACATCACTTCCTTTTATATTACCACAGGTACTTGTTAAAACCTGGACTGGAATACCTTTTTCATGTGTTGTGATTTTAATGCGTTTTTCATGCGTTTTTTTCGCAACAGGTGCGTTTTTTTCTGTATTCTCATCATATTGCTATCCCCAGTATTGGCAATGAAGGAAAAATTGGTACCAGTTTGCTTTCCATTAATAAATATACATATTACATAAAATCCATAGATATGTGTCTAATACATAAAATCCATATATATATATATGTCATCAGCACTATGAAAGTTTTCTTAAATAAAATACTTTAAGGCTCAAGCAGCATAGTCGTCATCATATTCGCATATACCCCCTTGTACTTCTCACTGTTCAGAATAATTCAATAAGGATAGAAATGGGGAAGTGGGCCTGTCCCCAAGAGGGGGTCACAGCGCCGATAAACGGCCCGGCATGTGATCCCCCATTGGATGAAAGGCCCACTGCCCTAACCTTGAAAGTTTGAATAAGTTCATATTAGGATTAAATTAAAATAATCTAAATTTAGTTTTTACTCAGAGTACTAACATTAGAGAAACTGAATTTTTGGATTTGGCAATTATGAAAGTAGGCGAAAAATATATTTGTAAGACCTATCAAAAACCCTCGGCCAGGAATGCATTTATTCTACACTCAAGTTGCCACTTACCAAACTGGCTATTGAATGTGCCCTTCGGACAGTTTCGTAGATTAAAAATAAACTGTACCGAAGAGTCGCAATTTGAAGTGGAAGCCATGCACTTGAGAGATAAATTCCTGGCAAAACAATATCCTAAAAAAATACTAGAGGGATCATTAGAAAAAGTAAGAAAACTGCCGAGGAGTACACTACTGACAATGAAAACAATACAGAATAATGAGACAGACTCCCAACTGAGGATTATTCTCCCATATATAGCACAAAGGAAAAGAGTGGAAGAGATAATTAAACGCCATTGGCACCACTTATTACAGGATAAGGTCATAGGTAGAATAATGCCATTGAGACCACAAATAATATATACGAGGGCGCCCAATTTGGGCATAAAAGTGGCCCTGTCTATTAAGATGAAACAGAGCAAACCACCAGGTGGTGGCAGACTAACTAACCTGAAGGGCTTTTATAAATGTGGACAGTGTATCTGCTGTAAAATAACAAAAATCCCAAGAAACACTAAGAGGGTAGCCTCGACCCAGAATTATTTTATGTGGGAGATAGAGCACTTTCTAACATGTAATTCAGTCAGTGTGATTTACCTCGTCCAATGTCCGTGTTCAAGACAATATATTGGACGGACAAAAAGAACCTTGAGAGAATATCCGAACATATTTCGATTATTAAAAAAGGATATCTCAAACACTCACTCTCAAGGCACTTCAAATAAGTTCACGGGCAAGACCCCGCGGGGTTGACCTTTGTGGCCTTAGAAAAAATTGACAAATATTGGAGAGGTGGAAATCACATTGAGCGAATGTCAAGAGCCGAATCCAAACAAATTTATGATTTTGGGAGTATGATGCCAGCTGGTCTGAACGCAGAACTAGAGATCTTCGGCTTTTTATAAGGTTAGGGCAGTGGGCCTTTCATCCAATGGGGGATCACATGCCGGGCCGTTTATCGGCGCTGTGACCCCCTCTTGGGGACAGGCCCACTTCCCCATTTCTATCCTTATTGAATTATTCTGAACAGTGAGAAGTACAAGGGGGTATATGTGAATATGATGACGACTATGCTGCTTGAGCCTTAAAGTATTTTATTTAAGAAAACTTTCATAGTGCTGATGACATATATATATATATGGATTTTATGTATTAGACACATATCTATGGATTTTATGTAATATGTATATTTATTAATGGAAAGCAAACTGGTACAAATTTTTCCTTCATTGCCAATACTGGGGATAGCAATATGATGAGAATACAGAAAAAAACGCACCTGTTGGGAAAAAAACGCATGAAAAATGCATTAAAATCACAACACATGAAAAAGGTATTCCAGTCCAGGTTTTAACAAGTACCTGTGGTAATATAAAAGGAAGTGATGTGGCAGCAGGGATAAAGCCACTGAGGAAGGGGAGTGAAGTCCCTGAAACGCGTCTGGCGTTATATCCCTGCATTAAGCGAATTTGGATATGAGTGAGATCATTTAAAATCATGGTATCGAATTTGGAGCGCTCCATTCTCGCATTTAAAAGTGAGTAGCATCTCACTGGAAGACCGCAACACAGATACCAAATCCCGCGATACTTTGGGAAGAGACCACGTGACAGACACCGAGGAGTGAGGACGCTGGAAGCAAACACAGCCGAGCGGTGCGGTAAGCTGAGTAACGGGATTGCCAGAAACTTTGGTGACATACCGGTAAGCAAATATTCCCATATCAGTGTGCACCTGAAGATTTTAAGGCCCTCAACACTCTACAAGGTCTGAATTATATCTTTTGCGGTAAAAGGGCAAGTTATAGGTGAACTTTATGAAATCATCGCCTGAATTTAAAGGGACATTGCCCTAAATAGTAAGCGGATGTCCATATTTTGCACTAAGAGACATTGCGGATATTATTACCCAAGAATCTGCCTATAAAGACTATATAGGTGCGATACATCACATTATATTGACCAAGCTGTGCAATATTCAAAGGACTCTTTACATATAGGGTTCCATTACTAGTGGACTGCCGTCTATATTTTATATTTTTATATCTTTTTAAGTGTTTTAAGATTGATATTTCTGGATATTGTATTTTATTAGATAGTTTTATTATATGTTGTACTATTTTTGCCGCTTACACTCCATTGTTGAGTTAGTGGCTAATAAATGCTGTTGATGTGATCCACATAGTGAGTGCCAGTTGTTTTTTTATCCAATAGTTGACACACACATGACATAAATTTTATTCCTCTATGCGTCAATCTTGGTGTAGTGATCACATGTGCTCGTGCGCACGTTTGGGAGATTGCAGGCAATGGCAGTTTTTCAAAGCCTATGGTCGTACTGAGGTAGTGACAGTTAAGGCTACTTTCACACTAGCGTTCGGCTGTCCGCTTGTGAGCTCCGTTTGAAGGGGCTCACAAGCGGACCCGAACGCTTCCATCCAGCCCCAATGCATTCTGAGTGGACGCGGATCCGCTCA
Organism: Bufo gargarizans; assembly: GCF_014858855.1. NCBI lineage: Eukaryota > Metazoa > Chordata > Amphibia > Anura > Bufonidae > Bufo > Bufo gargarizans. The sequence goes on along the minus strand of NC_058081.1, from coordinate 339,575,835 downwards.
GAATGCATCAGTCTGGCGGCGTTCAGCCTCCGCTCCGCTCAGCAGGCGGACACCTGAACGCTGCTTGCAGTGTTCGGGTGTCCGCCTGGCCGTGCGGAGGCGTGCGGATCCGTCCAGACTTACAATGTAAGTCAATGGGGACGGATCCGTTTGAAGATGACACACTATGGCTCAATCTTCAAGCGGATCCGTCCCCCATTGACTTTCAATGTAAAAGTCTGGACGGATCCGTTCAGGCTAATTTCACACTTAGACATTTTTTGACAATATAATGCAGACGGATCCGTTCTGAACGGAGCCACCGTCTCCATTAATATGAGCGGATCCGTTCAGAACGGATCCGATCAAACGCTAGTGTGAAAGTAGCCTAAGTGACCCAGAAAACAATGATTCTGCAGTGTGGGACCATTGTTGGCCTAGTAGGCTTTAATGATCACCTTAGATGATCACAAAGAAAATTAATGTTTTTTCTATGCAAAATTATCCAGCCGATCGCTTTTGGTCTGTTCACAATTAAGCAATGACCTTATCATCTGGGGTGTGCCAACACTGCCAACACACTCATAGAGGTGATCGCTTCATTGTGATACGCAAGCCCCTTCACCACAACAATGTAACGATCATTAAGGGGAATTGACACTTGTATGTGCCTTTTTTTTGTTTTGTTTTTCAGCCACAGTGCAGCACCAGTGCAGGCCAGAAAAATTAGGCATGTACACATGACTGAAAAATTTGGTATTGTTGCAGCCGCTGCTGTATCAGAAAGTGCACTAAAACATTGTGGCTTGAACCCTAGTTGGTGGCGGATAAGTCACGCAAGTCATCCGGCATGCAGAGATTAAATACAGCAGCGTGTGGACCATTTTTATCCCAAGGCATCTCATCAGGCCTTTTTTAGTCAAATGCATCCCCCACTAAATGCATCCCCCACTGTAAGTCCCTTCGGGATCCATGCCTCATTCATCTTAATAAAGGTGAGGTAATCTAGACTTTTTTGACCTAGGTGACTTCTCTTCTCAGTGACAATACCTCCTGCTGCGCTGAAGGTCCTTTCTGACAGGACACTTGAAGCGGGGCAGGCCAGAAGTTCTATCGCAAATATGGATAGCTCAGGCCACAGGTCAAGCCTGCACACCCAGTAGTCAAGGGGTTCATCGCTCCTCAGAGTGTCGATATCTGCAGTTAAGGCGAGGTAGTCTGCTACCTGTCGGTGGAGTCGTTCTCTGAGGGTGCACCCCGAAGGGCTGTGGCGATGCGTAGGACTTAAAAACCTCTGCATGTCCTCCATCAACAACACGTCTGTAAAGCGTCCTGTCCTTGCCGGCGTGGTCGTGGTAGGAGGAGGATTACTTTCACCTCTTACCCTGTTAGATTCCCGTTGTGCTGTGACATCACCCTTATACGCTGTGTAAAGCATACTTTTAACTTGTTTTGGAACTGCTGCATTATTCTTTCCGACTTCCGGTAATTCAGTAATATTTCAGCCACTTTCTGCTTATACCGGGGGTCTAGTAGTGTAGCCACCCAGTACAGGTCGTTCTCCTTCATCCTTTTGATTAGTGATGAGCGGCAGGGGTCATATTCGAATTCGCAATATTTCGCGAATATTTTAGAATATTCGTTGAATATTCGAAAATTCGAAAATTCACGATTTTTTTTCTTGAAAAAAAATCTGCAAGGTAATGATTGTGTAATATGCGAATTTTCGGATTCAAATTTTTATTGCTAATTTTTCAACTTACAACTATTAGACAAAGAAGATTATAGCACTATATTAGCTAAATTGCTCTATATTTGATTTTTTGAATATTCGCTATATTGCTATAACAGTTTTTTTCGAATATTCGTAATATATAGCAATATAGCTAATATTCGAAAAAATCTAATATAGAGCAATTTAGCTAATATAGTGCTATAATGTTTTTTTATAGTTAAATTACAACTATTAGACAAAGAAGATTATAGCACTATATTAGCTAAATTACTCTATATTCGTTTTTTTTCGAATATTCGCTATATTGCTATAACTTCGTTTTTTCAAATATTTGTAATATTCTAAAACAAGAATATATAGCAATATAGCGAATATTCGAAAAAAACGAATATAGAGCAATTTAGCTAATATAGTGCTAAAATCTTCTTTGTCTAAAAGTTGAAAAATTCACAATAAAAATTTGAATCCAAAAATTTGAATTACGAAAATTCGCATATTACACAATCATTACCTTGCTGATTTTTTCAAGAAAAAAAAATCGTGCATTTTCGAATATGAACCCTGCCGCTCATCACTACTCCTAAAGTCAAATATATTGCAGCCTTCTTATTGGCCCACAAGCTAGAAGCAGGAAGGGATCATGTGTACTGAAATTCGAATATTCGTGATCAACACTACTTTTTATACGAGGGTCCCTCAACAGGCATGACAGCATGAAAGACCCCATTTGCACAAGGTTGGATGCCGAGGTACTCGTCATGTCCCGTTCCTCGTCCTCACTGATCTCATTGAAGGTCTGTTCTTCCCCCTAGCCACATACAACACCACGGGTACCAGATAGAAGACAACGGGCACCCTGGGATGCCTGCTGTGGTTGATCTTCGTCCTCCTCAAAGCCACATTCCTCCTCTGACTCCTCTTCCTCAGATTCCTCTTCCAGCGTTGCCTCAGGTCCAGCAAACGATGCTGACAAGGCTGTTTCTGGTGGTGATGGTGACCACAACTCTTCCTCTTCCTCTTCATGCTCATCTATGGCCTGATCCAGCACTCTTCGCAGGGCACGCTCCAGGAAGAAAACAAATGGGATTATGTCGCTGATGGTGCCTTCAGTGCGACTGACTAGGTTTATCACCTCCTCAAAAGGACGCATGAGCCTACAGGCATTACGCATGAGCGTCTAGTAACGTGGCACATAAATACCCAGCTCTGCAGAGGCTGTCCTAGCACCCCGGTCATACAAATACTCATTGACGGCTTTTTCTTGTTGGAGCAGGCGATCGAACATTAGGAGTGTTGAATTCCAACGTGTTGGGCTGTCGCAAATCAAGCGCCTCACTGGCATGTTGTTTCGCCGTTGAATATCTGAAAGGTGCGCCATGGCCGTGTAGGAACGCCTGAAATGGCCACACACCTTGCTGGCCTGCTTAAGGATGTCCTGTAAGCCTGGGTACTAATGCACAAAGCGTTGTACGATCAGATTCAACACATGTGCCATGCACGGCACATGTGACAACTTGCCAAATTCAATGCCGCCAACAAATTGTTTCCGTTGTCACACAACACTTTGCCGTTCTCCAGTTGGTGCAGAGTCAGCCACTGATCCACCTGTGCGTTCAGGGCGGACAGGAGTGCTAGTCCGGTGTGACTCTCTGCTTTCAGGCAAGTCAACCCCAAGACAGCGGGACACTGTCGTATCCGGGATGTGGAATAGCCCCTGGGGAGCTGGGGGGGTGCAGTTGATGTGGAGCAAGATGCAGCAGCAGAAGAGGACTCAGCCGAGGAGGTTAGCAAAGAGGATGGAGTAGGAGGAGTAGAGGAGGTGGCAGCAGGCCTGCTTGCAAGTCGTGGCGGTGTCACCAACTCCTCTGCAGAGCCACGCATTCCATGCTTGGCAGCCGTCAGCAGGTTTACCCAATGCGCAGTGTAGGTGATATACCTGCCCTGACCGTGCTTTGCAGACCAGTTATCAGTGGTCAGATGGACCCTTGCCCCAACACTGTGTGACAGACATGCCATGATTTCCTTTTCCACAATAGAGTACAGGTTGGGGATTGCCTTTTGTGAAAAAAAAATTTGGCCGGGTACCTTCCACTGCGGTGTCCCAATAGCTACAATTTTTTGAATGCTTCAGATTCCACCAGCTTGTATGGTAAAAGCTTGCGGGCTAATAGTTCCGACAAGCCAGCTGTCAGACGCCGAGCAAGGGGGTGACTCTGACATTGGCTTCTTACGCTCAAACATTTCATTGACAGACACCTGACTGTGGGCAGATGAGCAGGAACTGCTGAAGGTGAGAGGCGGAGTAGCGGGTGGTTGAGAGGGGGCAAGGAGGACAGCAGTGGTTGACGTGGCTGAAGATGCTGGACCAGGAGGAGGATGGTGGCTTTGAGTTTGTGTGCTGTTTGTACTCATCATATGTTGATCCCATAGGCGTTTGTGATGTAAGGCTACTTTCATGCGGATCCGCTCAGAATGCATCAGTCTGGCACCGTTTGTCCTCCGCTCCGCTCAGCAGGCGGAGGCAAACGGATCCGTCCAGACTTACAATGTAAGTCAATGGGAACGGATCTGTTTGAAGTTGACACAATATGGCTCAATTTTCAAATGGATCCGTCCCCTATTGACTTTCAATGTAAAGTCTGGACGGATCCGTCTGAGCTACTTTCACACTTAGAATTTTTTCTAAAATATAATGCAGACGGATCTGTTCTGAACGGATCCCATGGTCTGCATTATATGAGCGGATCCGTCTGGGCAGACCCTAGATGGATCCGCTCTGAACGCAAGTGTGAAAGTAGCCTAAGATCATGTGCCTTCACAAAGCAGTTGTACCTAGGTGGGTGTTGGACTTCCCACGACTCAGTTTTGTTTGGCACAGGTTGCAAATGGCATCGCTGTTATCAGAGGCAGACACACACAAAAAAGCCACACTGCTGAGCTTTGCAATGACGGCATTCTGGTGGTGGCAACAGTATGTGTTGATTGGCGTGCTGCCTGGCTGACCCCGAGTGCCGATACATGCTGTCTGACTGTGCCACTAGCTCCTTGCGACGACCTCCCCCTGCTTCCAACTCGTCTCCTCCTCCTCTCTGTCTCCCCATCTGAACTTTCCCCCTGTTCTTCTTCTCTTTGAGCGGGCACCCACGTGACATCCACGGACACATCGTCATTATCAACCGCTTCACTTGTATCTGACAACTCAGCAAAGGAAGCAGCAGCGGGTACAACATCATCATCACACCGTATGTCCATGTGTGTAATGCTGCCTGACTGAGACATATCCCTGTTATCTACATCCTCTGGCAATAATGGTTGTGTATCACTCATTTCTTCCAACTGATGTGTAAATAACTCCTCTGACAGATCAAGTGAAGCGGCTGTGGTGCTAGTGTTGGTGGTGGCGGCGGGCAGGCGAGTGGTAACTTGAGGTGCCCGAAGCTGAGCTGGAGGAGGATGGTGCATCAAGGTTCCGAGAGGAAGCTGTAGAAGATTGGGTGTCCTGTGTTAGCCAGTCAACTATGTCCTCAGAACTTTTCAAGTTCAGGGTATGTGGCCTCTGAACACTGGACATTATTATAGGGCCAGTGGAAATCACAGCATCACGACCACGATGGCCCCTGCGGGGTGGCCTGCCTCTGCCTGTCATTTATTTTTAGATTAGTGGTACTATGCGTGCAAGGTACTGTGCCAACCGATATGAGTGGTGGTGGGCAGTGGGCACAGTACGATCTGTGGGCCTGACACACACTGGCAGGCAACTGCAATTATATTACAGATAAAAAATTGTATTGCTTTTTTATCTACAAGGTACTGTGCCACCAGATATGAGTGGTGGGCAATGGGCGCAGAACACTCTGTGGGCCTGACACACAGTGCCAGGCAACTGCAATTATATTACAGAGAAAAAATTGTATTGCTTTTTTATCTACAAGGTACTGTGCCACCATATATGAGTGGTGGGCAGTGGGCACAGAACACTCTGTGGGCCTGACACACACTGCCAGGCAACTGCAATTATATTACAGAGAAAGAATTGCATTACTTTTTTATTTGCAAGGTACTTTGCCACCAGATATGAGTGGTGGGTAGTGGGCACATTACAATCTGTGGGCCTGACACACACTGGCAGGCAACTGCAATTATATTACAGAGAAAAAATTGTACTGCTTTTTTATCTGCAAGGCACTATGCCACCAGATATGAGTGGTGGGCACTGACAGTGGGCACAGTACACTCTGTGGGCCTGACACACTCTGGCAGGCAACTGCATTTATATTACAGAGAAAAAAATGTATTGCTTTTTTATCTACAAGGTACTGTGCCACCAGATATAAGTGGTGGGCAGTGGGCACATTACAATCTGTGGGCCTGACACACACTGGCAGGCAACTGCAATTATATTACAGAGAAAAAATTGTATTGCTTTTTTATCTGCAAGGTACTGTGCCACCAGATATGAGTGGTGGGCAGTGGGCACAGTACACGGGCAGGCAACTTCAATATATATATATATAAAAAATAAAATAAAAAGCAGACTGATGTACTAGCCCTAAAAAGGGCTTTTTGGGGTGCTGTCAGGTCGCTGTCCTTACAGCAGATCAGATGAGTCTTTGAGGACTGGAGTGGACATAGAACACTGGCCTAGCTATCGATTTATCTATTAAATCCGCAGCAGCTGCACTCTCCCTGCTCTCACTAATACTGCAGCTTCAGAATGAATCTAAGATGGATGTTGTCCTTGCTTTTTGATAGGGGGTGGGAGGGTCTGGGAGGGAGGGTATGTTGATTGGCTGGAATGTGTCTGCTGACTGTGAGGTACAGGGTCAAAGTTTGCTTAATGATGACGTATAGGGGGCGGACCAAACATCGCATATGTTTGCCCGCCGCGGCGAACAAGCCATGCTTGCCGGGAACTGTTCGCCGGCGAATAGTTCGAGACATCTCTATTTATATATTAATACTATAAATATATATATATATATAGAGAGAGAGAGAGATGTAATTTTTCTATCATTTGGAGGTAATAATCAAGAAATGTGCACATTAAGGTTTTAAGTATTCAAGGCAAGAAACCTGATAATCTGTGTTGATGTTATGGCAGTGAAAACATGCTCAACCTTTGCTTCAAAGAAGAAACCTCTCAGCTCCCAGCTGTATAGAGCCGTCCATGCATACATGGGAACGGGCTGTGTTTCCTGCCATATGGTATTAGTTACTCAGCACTTACCCACCCAGGGAAATAACCTCTCAGAACTTCACAAAATGACATTTTCTTGGTTTTCGACTTGACAGCAGTGGATGTAAAACATCCTAATTTCTATGTAAATGATCTGTCTGGGAAAATTATATAATACTTGATTCACATAGTAATTATATGTGAGCCAAGGGTCTTAGAATTGTGGCTCCCATACAAATCTGGTTATGATGAGCAAAATGTCTTATTAGTTTTATGTTTATATAAAACTACAATTGTCAAAAGTTTTATGGCCGGAGCAGAAATAATTTTTGCATATGTGATGATTTATATACAGAACACAAACCCTTTGCCCATATACATGGAAAATGATGTATATTGGATACATAGGATTTTTTTTAAATCAAAATCTGAAGTGTAATAAAATACAGAAGCTGACAAATAGGACAGTGAGACAGTAAACTCAAAACATGGAATGCATTGTATTCCCTGCAAACAGTCATTTCAGGCTAGAGAGAGATTGTGTAGTGTTCTACCGTAAGCTACCAGAAGTCCAATATGTCTGCCGCCATGAATACTACTTTATCTGAAATACTGTATCTTCAATTATGAGAACAGCCTGCACATATCAACATATACATTATATGGAGAAAAGTATTGCATACACCCCTTAATTACAGAATTTGGGTTTTTCACTCAGTCCCATTGCCACAGGTGTATAAAATCCAGCACCTAACCATGAAGTCTGCCTTTACAAACATTTGTGAACAAATTGCTCGTTCTAAAGAGCTCTCTAAATTATAGTGTGCTTCTGTAATAGGAAGCTACCACTATAAGTCAGTTTCTAAAATTTCTTCTGTCCTAGATATTCAAGCATCAGCTGTGAGTGATATTACATAATGGCAGCATTTAGGAATAACAGCAACCCAAAGTGGGCCGTGAGGAAGGACATTGCAGACTTAACCCACTTTTCCTCGTTTGATATTAGTGTTTTGATTTTAGGTTACTATTGATTGGTAGTTTATTTTGGATGTAATTGTGTCTTTGGGTACATTTACACTTTTGTATATTTTGTGATATATTTGTGTTGGAGCAATGCAATAATAAAAGGGGGAGTCACTTATCATGGTGCATGATCTATTTTTTCTGTATCATGTTGATGTTTGCCATTTTAATTGTGGTCCTTTGTGTTGTTTTTTGTTTATATTAAATAAATTACTTTATTTATTTGTCTTCTATCTCATACCAACTTTTGTTCTTCAATTTCATAAGTCTTAATGCTTCAGCACACTAACACATTTTGGACAACTGTATGCTTCAAGCTTTGTGGGAAGAGTTTGGGGAAATATATTTGATGTTCCAGCATGATTGTGTCCCAGTGCAGAAAGCAAGGTCCATAAAGGCATGGTTGGGTAGTATTCAGTGTAGGTTCCTGTCCTAAAGAAATCGCCTTGTCAAAATGTATTTGCCAAGAATGTCACATTAACACTAGTTCATTTTCAATTGTGAGTATGGCACTATTGAATTTACTTGGCTATTTGTGTTAGCAGAGTGCTGTTGCAGTGTTTGTTTTTGGACATATATATATATATATATATATATATATATATATATATTGGAGAAAAGGAGAAAATAAGTATTTGATACACTGGCGATTTAGCAAGTTTTCCCACCTACGAAGAATGAAGAGGTCTGAAATTTTTATCGTAGGTATACTTCAACTGTGAGAGACAGAATCTAAAAAAAAAATCCAGAAAATCACATTGTATGATTTTTAAATGATGAATTTGCATTTTATTCCATGAAATATGTATTTGATACAATAGAAAAACAGAGCTTAATATTTGGTGTAACTCTTGACCAAGTTTTCACACATTGAAGCAGGGATTTTGGCCCACTCCTCCATACAGATCTTCTCCAGTTCTTTCAGGTTTCGAGCTGTTGCTGGGCAAAATTGAGTTTCAGCTCCCTCCAAAGATTTTCAAGTGGGTTCAGGTCTAGGCTAGGTTCCTCCAGGGCCTTAAAATTCTTCTTACGGAGCTACTGCTTAGTTGCCCTGTCTGTGTGTTTCGGGTCATTGTCATTCTGGAAGACCCAGCCACGACCCATCTTCAATGCGCTTACTGAGGGAAGGAGATTATTGGACAAAATCTTGCGCCCCTTCCATCCTCCCTTCAATACAGTGCAGTCGTCCTGTCCTCTTTGCAGAAAAGCACCCCTAAAGTATGATGTTTCCACCCCCATGTTTCACAGTTGGAACGGTGTTCTTGGGGTTGTATTCATCCTTCTTCTTCCTCCAAACAAAGCGACTGGAGTTGATACCAAAAAGTTCTATTTTAGTCTCATCTGACCACATGGCCTTCTCCATCTTGTGTTTCTTCCATTTTCTAATAATTGCACTAACAATTGTTGCCTTATTACCAAGCTGCTTGCCTATTGTCCTGTAGCCCATCCCAGCCTTATGCAGGTCTATAATTTTGTCCCTGGTGTCTTTAGACAGCTCTTCGGTATTGGCCATGGTGGAGAGGTTGGAGTGTGATTGATTGACAGGTGTCTTTTACACAGGTAATGTGCTCAAACAGTCGCAAGTAACAGGCAAGTGCAGGGTAGGAGGGTGTCTTAAAGAAAAACTAACAGGTGAGTTTTGAGGTTTGCTTTGTTTTTTTTTATGTTGACACTACAGAGGGTAAGTGGAAGGTGGGGCTTTAAATGTGTATCTCTGGGGACACAAAAGGGGAGCATTATATATATATATATATATATATATATATATATAGGGGCACAGAGGGGGAGCATTATATACAGTGGCATGCTATAATGTTGGCACCCCTGGTCAAAATTACTGTTACTGTGAAGATGAAATGGTCTCCAAAAGGCATAAACTTAAAGATAACACATTCCCTTTGTATTTTAAGTAAAAACTTTTTTTTTAATTTCATCTTTTAGGTTTTCAAAAAAACAAGAAAATTAAAAGGGCCCAAAGCAGAACATTTGGGAACCTTGCATGGTTAGTACCTAGTAGCACCCACTTTGGCAAGTATCACAGCTTGTAAACACTTTTTGTAGCCAGCCACAGTATTTCAATTAATTTTTGAGGGATTTTCATCCATTTCAAGTATTCAATTACTGTGAGATCCCTGGACTGTCTTGCATGCACTGCTCTTTTGAGGTCTATACACAGATTTTCAATAATGTTCAGATAAGGGGACTGTGAGGACCACGATAAAACCTTCACCTTGCACCTTTTGAGGTAGTCTATTATGGATTTTGAGGTGTGTTTAGAATTATCCATTTGTAGAAGCCATACTCTTTTCAACTTCAGTTTATTTTACAGTCGGTGCTTGCTTCCAGAATTTGCTGGAATTTTATTGAATCCATTATTCCTTCTACCCTTGAAATGTTTCCAATGCCATTGGCTGCAACATAACCCCAAATCATGACTGATCCACCCTCAAGCTTAATGGTTGGAGAGGCTTCTTTTCAGGAAATTCTGTGCCCTTTTTTTCTCCAAACATATCTTTGCTAATTGTGGCCAAAGAGTTCTATTTTAACCTCATTGGTCCACAGGACTTCTTTTCAAAATGCATTAGCCTTGTTTAGATGTCCTTTTGCAAACTTCTGTTGCTGAAGTTTTAATGAGGATGCAGGAGAGGTTTTCTTCTGATGACTCTTCCACGAAGGCCATATTTGTGCAGGTGTTGCTGAACAATAGAACAATGTACCACAACTCCAGAGTCTGCTCAATCTTCCTGAAGGTCTTTTGCAGTCAAGCTGAGATTCTGATTTACCAGTTTGGTCTTCCAGACCTTCTCTTGATATCCACCATTCTTTTTAACTGGCATTTCTTAATTACATTTCGAACTGAGAAAATGTCAACCTGAAAACGCTTTGCTATCTTCTTATAGCCTTCTCCTGCTTTGTGGGCTTCAACTATTTTAATTTTTATTGTGTTATGCAGCTGCTTAGAAGAACCCTTGGATGCTACTTTTTGGGACAAGGTTAGACGAGTCTGAGTATTTATAAAGCTTTGAAATTTGCGTCACCTGGCCTTTCTTAATGATGATTGTAAGCAAGCCTTAACCCTAACAGGCTAGTTAAGGTCTAAGACCTTGGTCAAAGTTATCTGAATGATCAAATCTCTTTGGGTTTACATTCTAAAATTTTACAAAACGAAAATAATACACTGATATTGCTTGCATGCTACTGTCTATGGGGGTACAAAAGGGGGGTGTTATTCATACTGAAGGGTCTTTGGGTGGCATTATAGCTAAAATCTCTTAGCTATAATGGGTTCCTATACTTTGCAAGGTACTTCTTTCCTGTTTACATTCAAAAATTTTACAAAACAAAAATAATACACTGATATTGCTTAAAATGTTGAAAAGTATATTTCATCTTTAACTTTATGCCTTTTGGAGATCATTTCATCTTCAACTTGCTTAACTGTTCACAGTAACAGTAATTATGACTATGGGTGCCCAAACTTTTGCATGCTACTGTACAAAAGGGGGGTGTTATTCAGCCACAAAAGGCACTGTTGAGGTGCATTATTTTATCCTGGGGGCACTATGGGGGCGATTATATCTCCTGAGAGCACTATGTGGGGCATTATATATACTGAGGGCGCTATAGGGGCATTATATATACTGAGAGCACTGCCTGGGGTGGGGATTAAAAATAAAAATTTGACGTAAAAAAATTGATAGACTGACAGAAAATAAATGCACATGCTGATTCAAAATGCTACAAAAGCTGACAGTCCAATAGGTTATTGCCTATGGGCACTGATGTTGAATCAGCTGATTTTGTGGTCATACATGTGAGATAGCTGTCAGCAATAAACATGCATGCACAGTTAAGCCTTCATATTTATTTCAGTAAGGAGAGATTAATAAGCCAATGTCTTGGCTTAAAGGGGTTGTCTCACTTCAGCAAATGGCATTTATCATGTAGACAAAGTTAATACAAGGCACTTACTAATGTATATATATCCTTCTTTGCTGGCTTGATTCAGTTTTCAATCGCACTATACATATTTCCACAGTTACAACCACCTTGCAATCCAGCAGCGGTGGCCGTTCTTGTACACTATAGGAAAAATGCCATCCTATGCCCACTCCTATGGTGCAGGCGTGGCCACAGCCGCTGGACTATATACAGTATATAGTGTAAAACAATCACAAGCCATTATCACATTATGCTTATTTATTAATACTTACTGGATGATCTTTGTCTAAATTTGGTTCGAATTTCATAATTAGGTGGTGGCAAATGTCCAGATCTTGGACTTTTCTTGGAAAAGAAGGCGCTGTTTGAATTACATAATAAAACACACATGTGAGACATGCCAAGAAGCCTAAATATGCAATGATCATTTTATCTTTACTCAAAGGGATTCTGTCATCAGAAATTAGGCCTATAACCTAAACATATGGCGAGGTCCCTACTAATACACAGAATCATAAATTGACCTTATCAAATGCACCTGTGGCTCTATAATCATATAAAACAGGTTTATATAACCTGTCACTCACGTCTCAATTGTGTCCAAGGGGACGTCTCACGATGCAATGTGCCCGGCTGCAGCCATCTCCTTTTGGTGCCCAGAGCCCCCTTCTGAATCGAAATCGCCGCCCTCCTTTTCATTAGATCCGCCTACCTCAGTTCATCGCCGCCTCTCTAACGTCCGCTCTCCTCAGCCAGATCCTGTGCGTGCTATGATGTTTCCTATCTACAGCATACCCATGGAAGAGGAGACCCTGCTCTCCTTTCTCTTTCACACCTTCAGAAGCAGGAGCAGCATGGTGGACATTATAGAGAAGTAAGCAGTGTAGAGCAGTCTAGAAGATGCATCTGCATCAACATGCCTCTCTGTCTCTCAATTTGCAGCTGATTCCTTCCCCCTCCTATCTTCACCACAGACTTCTATGGATTCTCACTGTTCTTTGTTTATTTTGGGCATTCAGTATTGGTGACATTTTGGTTGAGATGGAGTCAAGCATCACATTTAACCACTTAACTCTATATCACGTACATGTGCATCATAAGCATAAAGGGGTTGTATGGAGTGGGCTCACATGCTGAGTGACCAGGATCACCGATGACACCAGCCTTATTTATTTAACCTCTCAGATTCTGCTGTCAATGGGGACCACAGCATCTGTGGTGTAAGACAGTGGAAGGGAGTTCCCGCTGTCCTCTGATCAGAGCCCCTGCAGGGAAAACACTGGGGTTACTTGCTATGACAGCCTGAGACATTGTAAACAGTGGCGTGCGTACCTCTAATAGAGGAAGACCACGCAGCTGCGAAAGGGGCCCAGCTATGTATGGAAGGCTCTGCCCCCTAATTATGCTAAATAAATATAGCTGCTTCTAACCTGAGTCCATGTGTAAGGTTTGGGCCCTGCTTACTGGCTTTCTGCAGCCCCTGTGCTTGGCTCTGAAGGGGGGCCGGGCCCAGGCTGACTCCCCTCCCCCTTAAACAGTTCACGTCACACCCACAGTCTCTGTCCTCACCCATAACATAGAGTGTGTCTGACACTGGCTTATTTACCAATCAGCATTTAGCAATGTAGGCGCTCTTCTGTGTGGCTAGCCTCGCAGTGCACCTAGCAAGGGTAGGTGTGCTGGCACAGGAAGGCCCAGGAGCACTGCTTATCCACACTATAAGCAGCATGCACAGCAGGGCAGACAGTGCAAGGTATACTTCATAAGAGAGCTATGGTGGCACTGGCATTGTTCATAAGGGGGGCTATGGTGGCACTGGTACTGTTCTTATGGAGTTTATGGTGGCAGTAGTACTGTTCTTAAGGAGGGCTATGGTGGCACTGGCATTGTTCATAAGGGGGGCTATGGTGGCACTGGTACTGTTCTTATGGAGTTTATGGTGGCAGTAGTACTGTTCTTAAGGAGGGCTATTGGCACTGGTACTGTTCTTTTTATTTTCAAAATTATTTTTATTATCATTTTGAATATATAACAACAACGTAAGCGATACAGGTTACAAATATAGATGTAGTAGTGGAAAGTACAACGGTACATAAGCTAATGACAGTCAGTCTTTAGAAAACTGGTAAACCATTGTGCTATTGTAATGCATGTTCAGTTAAACAAGATCGCCAAGTAGGCAAAATCTAGAGACAAATCAAAAGTGAACATCAACTGCAGTTACAATTAGGCTATTAGTTTTAATGCTGTAACCTAATTCAAAAAGTTACAGGGAAAACAGGGAGGAAGGCCTAGGTAAGGGGGGGGATGTGGCTTTCATGACTCACTGTAGCGTTCCATTTTGTTCAGACTGGATTATGTATTCCACGATGAATAAGAATGTGAGAGGGTAAAGTCTCTTATTACTCGAAGTGTCTAAATTTTGCCCAGGGAGACCAGATAACCTGAAAAAGAGTATGTGATTTGGATTCCCAACTAGCTAGTTCTTCTAAGCGGAAAATGGAATACACCTTGTCAGACCATTTTGCAAGTGTAGGCGAAAGATCAGACTTCCAGAAAGTAGGTATCATAATTCTGGCTGCAGCTAAGAGTTGTCTAGTTAACCGGAGCTTGCATTTTGGGATTTTGTTCGGGAAGAGGTGTAGTAGGCAGATCTCGAGGAGAAAGGGTAGATTTAGGTCTGTGATTAAATTGATCTGGGTTAAAATGGACCTCCAGTATGGGACAATGAGAGGGCAAGACCACCATAAGTGGAAGTAAGTACCCAGTTGCTGTTTGCCTCTCCAGCAGTTAGAGTTATAATTGGCATTGTATTTTTTTATAGAACTGGAGTAAGGTGCCATCTGGTCAGTATTTTCTAGCCGCTCTCCTGCATTCTCACACACTTAGAGGTCTGCTTTGGAGCGAGGAAAATAGTTAATAGTTCTTCTTTTGAGAGCGTTAATGAAAAAGTGCTCTGTATCTGTGGGAGGGGACAGAAGTAGCTTGCAAAGGGTCGAGAATACTTTTTTAGGAGTTTTGAGCTCGGTGAGAATGGATTAGAAAGATGTGACTGACCTACTTATGTCTTTTGATGATAGTAGTCGTTTGAAGGAGAGGGTAAACCTGTTGTATAATATTTGGAATAGGGAAGGACAGTTTAGTAGATCAGAAAGCGTGCTGAGGGGAGGAATTGTGCCTATTGAGATTAAGGAGTCAATAGTGGCCTTATTGTTTTTAATCTCAGTCGATATGGTGCAGTTGTGGGCGCGATCAGGGGTGTATAATATATCTCTAATTTGTAATAGTGGGGAAGGGAAAGGAGAGCAAATTGAGTGGATTTCGCCTGTGTTCCAGGTACGTCTGGTTTCATTTATAAGAGGATTATGTGTTTTGGTGGATATAAGGCTATTTTGATCAGAGATTACTAAGTATCTAAGTGGGTAGCCTGCTATTTCTTCTTCTATGCCGACCCAAAGCTTATGAGGTGGACTTCCGATCCAGTCGACAATTCTGTTCAGGTGGACTGCTCTGACAAATGTTTGTGGAGCGGGTAGGTCTATTCTGTCAAATCTCTGTGGAAGGTGGACTATTTAATTCTCGGTTTCTTACAGTTCCATATGTCATATGTATCTTGAAAATATCCTATTCACCGTAGTATAGAAGATATTGGGGATATGAATAGGGAGTGCTTGTAATAGGTACATCATTTTGGGCCAAATGAGGCACTTAGCAATATTTTTACGTCCGAACCAAGAGATATATGGGGTAGGCCAGGAGGATAAGATTTAAGATATTATCTCATGCAGTATTGGTGGGAAATTATTTTTATATAGCTGGTTGGGCTCAGAGGAGATTTTAACCCCTAAGAATTTAATTTTGGGTTGTGACCAGTCGAAAGTAGAGGTAGCAGTATAGGTAGCGTGTATTGTCATGGTATAAGATGCAAGAGGGAAAGAAAAGATTGGGAGATATTAAAGAGGATAGGGAAGTATGGAAAAAGAAAGAACTGATAGAGAATGCCAAAGAGATAAAAGTAGACGGCAAGAACTGTGGTAAGGGGAGAAGGCGCTGTGTCTGCTTAAAATTGTGTCAGTGAACTGTAAAGATAGCTTTGTGCCAGGAGTGGGTAGCCAGAGTGGTTTTGAAACAGTCGTGTCTCAACAGACGTTTGTATTGTTGAGGCAAAAGAGAGAAACAGAAAGAGTGGGAAGTATTAAGAGGATAGTTAAGTATAAATATAAAGTACTACAAGAGAGCAGTGGAAAAGCAGAGATAGAGTGAAGAAGCGAAAGAGGGATTGGAGGAACTATATCTATTTAGATTATAGCAGCGGGAGGCAGTTTGTCAACAGTAGAATTGGGTAATGCGCTGGCCATGAAACTTGTGGAAATGCAAAACAAGACAATATATCACATTGCAAAAAAAAAAATTGGATGACTAGTCATCCTACCATCTCCTTACCCTCATTAATCTGCATTGATAGGGAGAGGGGTGAAATTAGGTAGCCAGAGAAGGTAAAACTTCTGCTAAGTAAGACATAATGTTGGACTCAGCCAGTCTATTACCACTGGGCTGGTTCAGGTGTTGTCTGTAGTAATACTTTTAGATGACAGTCGACCCGCATTTTTCTTTACTTTGGCGTTGCGACCATGGGGCACTTCTTCCCATGGGATTGGTGGTGGAATTTAAGGTAAGTTCGCCAAGTCCTTCACCACTGCCCAGTCAGGTATCTGCAGATCAGGCAAATCCACCTCTTTGTAAACTTCTGGAAGGTCTGTAACAGAACGGATCAGAAACCGTTTGCCTCCTGTTAAGAACATGAGACCGAATGGGAACTTCCAACTATATTGAATGTCCTTGGATCTGAGAGCCTCAGTCAATGGCTTAAGGGTTCTCCTCTTCTGAAGTGTTTGTGAAGAGAGATCCTGGTAAATGTGTAGTTGAGCGTCTTCATACTCTATGTAAGTGGATGATCTGGTGGAACGGAGTATTTCTTCTTTTACTTTGTAGTTGAGGAGGCGACATATTAAATTGCGTGGTGGGTTAGTGTCCTTAAGTTTCCTCTTCACTGCTCTGTAGACACGTTCTATGATAATATCATCTGAGTGGGATTCACCAAGAATGGAGTGAAAAATTTGCTGTATAGTGGAGTGTAAGGACGTAGGTGGCACTAATTCAGGGAGGCCTTTTATTCTCAGGTTGTTCCTTCGGCCCCTATTTTCCTGATCTTCAATTCCTTCAAAGGCAGCGTTGAGGTATTTTTGACATGAGGACATGCTCTCCTTGACTCCACATATGGCTGCTTGTCTATTTTCCAAGTGCTCCACTCGGGAGCTTATTTGTTTCACATCTTGCTCAATGTTTTGCAAGTCCTTTGAAAGGGGGCTTAGAGCCTTGGTCAGGGCTATGTCTAAAGATTTTTGTGAAAAAGGAACGGGAGATTGGGCGACTCCTGATGTAGAGAAGTATCAGCATCACTGTCCGTCTCCGCAGCTGTATCTATCTGTGCCATAGGAGAAGAGTTCTTGGATGCCGTTGCCAGTTTTGAGACATCAAGGATTGGGGACTTCTTTTTCATCATGTATTTATCCATTTCCCTACGTGTAGAGTTGGATTTTTTTTTTTATAGTACTGAGGTCTTTGGGGTTTGAATTTCCAATTTTTACCATGGCATCTGAGAATAGCTAAGAAGTAGTTGGTCTTTAGTAAGCTGTGTGGTTGGATTGCATCAGGAACCACAGGCTTTAGAGTGTAATGGAAAAAGTAGTTGGTTGTGGGGGTTACAACCTCAAGATATGTTGCAGTTTATGTAGACTTGGAGTAATTTCAAAATACCAGGTAAGTCCAGAAAAAATTGGAGCTTTGCTCCTCAAGGTTTTAGTAGAGGTAGATACCTGCTAGCGCTGGGGTATGAAGACTGGATCTTTATTGAGGCAGGTATGTGGCTAGAGGGTTATAGGTCAGCTGGAGGGGGAGGGGGAGTGACAGAGTGTGGACTGGCCTGAATGCAGCACTCAAGGTCACAGAGAGGAGGACCTAGGGCCCTGGACTGTTCGAGGTGCTCGTTGATGGAGGCTCACAGACACTTCTGTGTTGTCTCAAGTCCGTGCCAGACAGAGCCGCGTGACGTCCCCTTAAGTGGCAGTGAGTCCGCACTGAACCGCAATTATGTTTTTTGGCGAGCCAATCTTTGCCGGGCAAGGCCGGCTGAGGGTCTCCTGTCGCTGTCCCCGCAGTCAAAGGGAATATCCTGGCTGTTGGGAAAGGCTCACCGTCTTCCGGTGCAATGCGCGTCCCGCTACTTTAGGTCGGGGATTCAGTCCTCCAGCTAGGCCGCCATGGCAATTCAGGCTTCGTCAGGTCTTGAGACTCCAGACTCAGCCAAGACTGAAGCGGGTGAATTCCTGTAGTGGACTAGGACTGAATGAGGTCCGTTATTCGAATTTAACAGGCGGATGGTATGAGATTTTCATTCTCTTGCCAGGAGCTGCAGAGATGGCCGTCTGCTCTGCTCAGTAGCAGGCCACGGCCCTCGGCACTGGTACTGTTCTTAAGGGCTATGGTGGCACTGGCATTGTTCATAAGAGGGCTATGGTGGCACTGGCATTGTTCATAAGGGAGGCTATAGTGGCAGTAATACTGTTCTTAAGGAGGACTATGGTGGCACTGGTATTGTTTATAATGGGGCTATCGTGGCACTGGGACAGTTTACAAAGGCAGGCTATGGTGGCATTGATTTATAAGTGTGCTATGGTGGCACTGGTACAGTTCAAAAGTGAGGCTATGATGGCACTGGTATGGTTTGGGCAATAGTGGCACTGGTACGGTTCATAAGGTGGTTTATGGTGGCAACGGTAGGGTTCAAAAGCGGGCTATGGTGGCACTGATGTAGTTCATAAGGGGGCATATATTGGCACAAGTGTAGTTCATAAGGGTTACTATAGTGGTACTGGTACTATTCTTAAGGGGGGGCTATGGTGGTACTGGTACAGTTTATAAGGGGGGTGAGCTATGGGGGCACACATAGCAGCAGAGAAAACAACAGGCATAGTTCATAAAGGTGACTGCCAGTGCTGTAAGCTTAAAGTGTACCTAACCATTAAAATGTATCTGCTGAAAGCCCGGCATACATGGGCACAGGCAGGAGGGCAATGTCTCATGTGAGCTGCTGCCCTGCACTTGCTTTGCTAATAGCTGGCATTCTATGCCACTACATGTATTTTATTTTTTAATCCCTGTTTGATTAGGTTATTTATGGTACATTTTATTTCTTTGTTTGTGGGTGAAAAGGGGTAGTGGCCAGGAAGCAGCCAATGGGTAGTGGGAGGAGCTAGGAACAGGGCATAGGGGCCCAATTCAGATTTTTGCTATGGGGTCCCAATGATTTCTATGTATGCCCCTGATTGTGAAGGTTTCAGGCCTGTCATAGCAAACTGCTTTTGATGCTGTGTCTAAAGCACAGCTTCATAGGCAGCTTGTCAGAATCCCAAAAACTGCAATATTATTGCAGTCTATGGTATAAGCGTTAGAAGATAGCATGTTCAAGTCCTGAAAGGAGACTAATAATTACAATTGCAAATATTTTAAAAAGCTGGAAAATATCACAAATTCAAATCACCCCTTTACCAATTTAATAAATAAAATACACATAATAAATAAAAATAACATAAAAAACATCACTGCATCCGAAAGTGTCCCAACTATTAAAATATCAAAATATTTTTCCTGTGCATTGAGTGGAGAGAAAAAAAGAAAAAATGCGCAACTTGCCATTTTTGGTTATGTTCTTCCCAAAGCAAAATTAAATAAAAAGTGATGAAAACACCCCCCAAAATTGTACTATATTTTGCCACCCAACAAAGACGCCCTCACATAGCGCTGTTAATGGAAAAATAAAAAGTTAGGGTTGAAAATGGTGATGCAAAAAAAACTTTTATTTTTAAAAGTGTAAAGCTATACAAATTTGTTGTTGCCATAATCATATTGACCCATAGAATTTTTTCCTGTTTTCCAGTAAAAGATATGGTAAATTAAATGATGCCATTAAAAATGCTAATTGTCCCCCCACAAATAATAATGTGAACTGATTTATTTTATTTTTTTCAAAATTATTGCTTTTGGCAGAAAGGATAAAAAAAAAAAAAAAATGGCCCATCCTTAAGGGGTTAAAGGCATTTGCAATTCACTGGTGAGCTTTTTTGTTTTTCTATTTGCCGTTTATTATTTTGGATAGTGTTTAAAGATTATTGTGACCTCAGTGTTGGTAATCTCTAGTCTTCTTGATGATTAGAGAACAGTTATAAGAGATGCATAAAATCTTTAGTATCGGTTACGTACTGAATATTGTGAAACTGCGGCATGTAATGACAACTTTGCCATCTTGCATTGAAAACAAGGCAATGTTATTGCTTACGTGTTTGATCCTTGTCTACTTTCACATCGCCTGATATTTTCTTCAGTGAGGATAATAAAGAACAGATGGAAGAATTATGAATGAAGCATTTCACAAAGCACTCCAGTTCTTCTCCTTTCTTCTTACCACTCTCAGCAGGTCTGGTTTCTATATGATATATTATAGCCCCGTGTTTCTGAAGAAGAAGTACAAATACTTTACACTATGGTCAACCAATTCTTAAAGATCATGCCAAAATAATTACATGATATCAGTGCAATGTCAATCTGGTCATGTAAAGTTCCCATCAAAAGGAATGTACAGTATAACTCGTCTTGTTCATACTTATGTTGTTTTGTATTTTGTATGTGCACCCCTTATCATATGTACAGTGCCATGGAATAAATGGCACCTTAATAAATAATAATTATAAGCTATTTTTTTTACTAATTAAAATAACATACTGAAACATATTCGTTTTTCTAATCTGTTTTTATTTTCAGATTTTTTAAAATTTATTTTCTGTACATGATTATTAGACTAGCATCTTGCCTAACAGCATTTAGAGATATTTTTTACAATAGCCACATAGTCCATAGGCACAATAGTCTGGAGGGGAATCGCTGCTGTTTGTTGGAGAGTGCTCTAGACCTGTGCATAGGTCATCGTGAAGTGTGGTGGATGATGTAAGCTGTGACAATCACCTATTCTACACAGTGTGATCCAGCTTTATCTATCTGTATGGAAGTTGGTTACCTGTTATTTTAATCCTACCTGTGATGATAATGAGATGACTACTGAGACAGGACAGGAGTTTTCAGCCTATTGACTGTTGGCAAGAGTAAAAACTGCAAGATTTTAGAACAGGGTTTTTTAGCCTATTGACTGTTGGCGCAGAGTAAAAACAGCAAGATTTTAGAATTGTTTTAAGTTAGTGACAATAGACATTAAAAATAAACTTAGTAAATATATGCTTAATATAACGACTTGATTTAACCCCTTCCCACTCTATGATGTACTATTACATCACAGAGCACTGGAAATTAATGCTATGTGTTTTAATAGTACATTATGGCAATGATGATGCTCTGGGCTTGCCGGTGTAGTATTATACACCAGGCATTCAGCGCCCATGTAACACCGTCCAAGTCGGAAATTTAGATTCGGAGACCAAAGCATAGTGAAGACACCAGTGGATCCACAGAGACGGAACCAAGGATTGGGGAGCAGATAAGTGGGATTTAAAAGCAAAATTAAGTTGGACAACTCCTTTAAGTACCAAAATAGACTGCATCCTAATGCCCTTATTTTGCAGCCCCCCTGAGGCTAGCATCTCATGCTCCGATGCGCTCCCTTGCCCTGCGCTAAATCGCGCAGGGCACGTGCTCTTTTCATTATCATAACAAACTGCCGGGAAGAAGCTTCCGCCCGGCAGTGTGTTCGGTGACGTCACCGGCTCTGATGGGCGGGCTTTAGTGCTGCCCTAGCCATTTTACTGGCTAGGGCATCGCTAAATGCCGCCCATCAGTGCCGGTGATGTCACCAGGCTTCCTAGCAGCCCCATGGAGAGCCCGGTAGGTCACCGGATCTCCAAAAAATGCCTTTGCTCTGTGCGATTTAGAGCAGGGCAAAGCAGAGCATCGGAGCATGAACTGCTCCGATGCTCAAGTCAGAGGGGCTGCCTGGGTGAAAATGAAGGTATGTCCGGGTTCAGCCCTTTAAGGGGTTAAACAATAAATAATTTTCTGATGACATATTCGTTTAGGCTGTTAATATTCATTATATTAAACTATTACTGATATTACAAAGGGAAGCCAGACAATAAGGTTCCCTGGTGTTAACACATATCTACTCTCTCCCTCTTCTCTGTTGAGGCATTTGTCTACGCACTAACATGAGGAATCAAACACTTGCTGGAAAAAAGATTTTTAAAAGATTTATCCTGCTGAAAGAAGCCATTTCAGATTGTATTTTTGACATCATCATCAGGCTTGAAGATGAAGTCTCCAAGGTGTCCCTGTAGTTTAAAAATGCAGAGGATGGATGCAGGGGTTCATCTAGCCTTTCTGCTGCCACTCCCCAAAGCCAATTTCATAACCTAAACCCTTCCC
The DNA here is from genome assembly GCF_014858855.1 of Bufo gargarizans. Taxonomy (NCBI): domain Eukaryota; kingdom Metazoa; phylum Chordata; class Amphibia; order Anura; family Bufonidae; genus Bufo; species Bufo gargarizans. The sequence goes on along the minus strand of NC_058081.1, from coordinate 339,553,495 downwards.
TTCAGCCCATGACTCTATAGCTGCCCCCTCTTGCCCCTACCTGGCTTCATTGGTGGTGCACCCCTGGATGGATGTGGCCAGGACAGGATGGCTCAACATTTCTCTTTCTCAACCTTTCAAGACATTGACACTTTGTTTTAGCATGCCCTGGCCATACAGTAACGACATACACCTAGGCAGATACAGTATTCTTTCCTGTTTTCATAAATGATCTTGAAGTATGTCTGGTAGTTCACAACTGGAAAGATGCTGCGTACATCAAATATTTCAGAGAGACACTACAAAACCGTTGGAACGAATGGATGCTCACTTATCTAGTGGTGAAATATCATACTAAGTGACATCACAGTCATATCCAGCTACAATGTAGGGAACATATTTACAAAATGAGCTGAAGCAGGACAATGTAGAGTTAAAGGGGTCTAATTGGAACAACCGCTGTCTAATTAGACCCCTTTAACTATTCGGGTATATGAATGTCCTAGAGCATGGACCAGCAACCTGCGAAACTCCAGCTGCTCTAAAATGACAACTTCCAGCATGTTCCATTCACTTCTGTAGGAGTAAGAAGAACAGCCAAGCAAGTGTACATGCTGGGGGTTGTATTTTCACAGCAGCTGGAGTGCCGGAGGATGCTCATCCCTGTCCTAGAGGGAGGTTGCACTGTTAGCCAAAGAATACAGCTGCCCAGCTGACCACCAGGGGGCTAAAATGTGAAAGGAATTTGTCCTCGCTGGACAACCCCTGGTCATGTACTCAGTATTATTATTATTACTTATTTTTATATACATACAAAGTATATTTTGTAGCACATTACATTGAGTTCTTAAGTTACTCACATGTCAAACTGATTGTAAATGGTGTGAAATTTACCTCTAAAATCTTGAGGCTGCTAGAAAAAGGAGAAGCGCTGGTGTTCCCGACTGTGAAAATTAAATTCAAAGTGCTGTTGCCTTCATCAGGATGCTCACATGTTACAGCCATAGGATCAGAGGCAGTTAATGCTGATGCTTCCTTCTCCTTGCGCGCATCTTCTATAAGACTTTGCTTTCTGCACAGAGAGGGTCCCACCTCAGACCTCATAGTCAGTTTTGTAGTCAGAACTAAATTATACAAGTACAAATGATCCAGAACTGAGTTTGTTATATGACACAACTGATCGGGACATATCTGTCATTTCCACACAGGAATGCAGATAAATTAACTCCACTATCCTAAATAAGGACATATAGAATAGTAAGCATAGTTTTAACATACCTGAATTCTGAATCCCTCAGCACACAAACCCTTCTGCTAGGGATTGCAGCAAGGTCCTCTGACTTATATAGCCTGCAGTGGAGCGATTATGAATATTCATTGATATACCTTCACTTATTTCCTATTCATCCTGGTTTCTTTGTGTAGTCTCATTGTCATCAGATGCTCTGAAGTATAGGCGTAGGAAATAATCGGAATAATGACTAGATGCACTTCTTCTCATCGCAAGAAGGTGATAATATGTATCTGGTTGGCTATATTTCCGGTTGTGTTGTCTCACTTATTATAGATGTTACTGCAGCAGTCAAGGTATATTGCGATAATGTACAGTATAAGGTACTGTATAAGAGCTAACTTAGAGCTCTCCATGGTGCTGATCTATATGTTATCTCATTAAAACATCCACAAAATGGGGATAAGTGTCTGATCAGTTGGAGCCCCTGCCAATCATAATGGGGGCCTGTGTCCCCCCGTTTCAATGGAGTGGTGGACAGGCATGTGTGCTGCTTCTCTATTCAACTATTCTATTCCGACACCTGGGATCCCCACCGATCAGCTGTTTGAGAAGGCACTGGCGCTCCTGTGAGAGCCGCAGCCTTCTCGCAGCTTACCAAGCACAGCACCGTACATTGTATAGCGTCTGTGCTTGGTATTGCCCTCAGCACCATTCATTTCAATGGGGCTGAGTGCAATATCAAGCGCAGGCACTGTACAATGTACGGCACTGTGCTTGGTAAGCACTGAGAAGGCCGTCGTGCTCACAAGAGCACCAGTACCTTCTCAAGATAGGTCATGAAGTATTACCTGAATATAGGAAATCAGAGCAGAGTATCTTCTTTAACATGTTTGATGTGTCCGCTGCATGACTTGTGGAAAACTGCAAACGGGACTTGTAAGGACACTTTCACGTGACCGTATGTATTTTGCTGTATTTTGCGGTCTGTTTTTCACAGATCCGTTGTTCCATTTTTTGTTTCTGTTGTGTTTCTGTTTCAGTTCCATTTCTGTTCCGTATTTCCACAAAAACATCTCTGTATGGTTTCCGTATCAGTTTTTTGCGACTCGCAAACGGAAACAGAAAGTTTGTAATCATTACTGTAATGTACTCTAATGTTTGTAAACAGTAAACACATGGGCAAAGTGGGCATGGATCCGCAAAATACGAATGACAAATGGATGTGTTCCGTATGCATTCCGTATTTCTTGCGGACCCATTGACTTGACTTGAATGGAGCGACGGATCGTTATTTGCGGACAGTAATAGGACAAGTTCTATCTTTTAGCGGAACGGATATACGGAAACACAATGCACACGGCACATATTTCATTTTTTTTATAGATAGAGGCATAAGTCTTCCATAAAGGCCAGATTTGTGGAGTACACGTCTAATAGTTGTCCTGTGGACAGATCCTCCCACCTGAGCTGTGGGTCTCTGCAGCTCCTCCAGTGACCATGGGCCTCTTGGCTGCTTCTCTAATTAGTGCTCTCTTTGCCTTAGCTATCAGTTTAGGTAGACGGCCATGTCTTATTAGGTTTGCATTTGTGCCATACTTCTTCCATTTTTGGATGATGGATTGAACAGCGCTCCATGAGCTGTTCAGAGCTTGGCATATTTTTTATAACCTAACCCTGATTTACACTTTTCTATAACTTTACCCTGACCTGTCGGGCGTGTTCCTTGGTTTAATGTTCTCTAACAAACCTCTGAGGCCTTCACAGAGCAGCTGTAGTTACAGTCAGAAACAGAAGAATTTGAAAATCTTGAACAAGATTTTGCTAGTTCTTCCACTTAGAAATCATGGAGGGGTCTGAAATTCACATTGTAGGTGCATTACCACTCTGAGACAGTATAAAAAAAAATGTATGATGTTGTATGATTGTCAAATAATTTATTTGTCTTGCACTGCTGAACATAAGCATTTGAACACCTGAGAAAATCAGTTAATATTTGGTACAGAAGCCTTTGTTTGAAATTACAGAGGTCAAATGTTTCCTGTAGTTCTTGACCAGGTTTGCAGACACTGCAACAGGGATTTTGGCCCACTCCTCCACACAGATCTCCTCTAGATCTGTCAGGTTTTGTGGCTGAGCAGCACAGAGTTTCAGCCCCCTCCAAAGATGTTCTATTGGATTTAGGTCTGGAGACTGGCTAGACCACTCCAGAACCTTGATATGCTTCTTACGGAGCCACTCCTTGGTTATCCTGGCTGTGTCGTTGTCATGTTGGAAGACCCAGCCATGACCCTTCTTCAATGCTCTGACTGAGGGAAGGAGGTTGTTGCTCAAAATCTCACAATAAATGGCCCCATTCATCCTCTCCTTAATACAGTGCAGTCGTCCTGTCCCCTTTGCAGAAAAGCACCCCAAAGCATGATGTTACCACCCCCATGCTTCACAGCAGGGATAGTGAAATTTAGATCAAAAAGTTCTACTTTGCTCTCATCTGACCACATGACTTTCTCCCATGCCTCTTCTGGATCATACAGAAATGTCATTGGCAAACTTCAGATGGGCCTGGACATGTGATGACTTGAGCAGGGAACCTTCCGTGCATGATTTGAAACCATGACGGAGTAGTGTTCTACCGACAGTGACCTTTGAAATTCTGATCCCAGCTCCCTTCATGTGATTTACCAGCTCCTCCCTTGTAGTTCTGGGCTGATTCCTCACCTTTCTTATTATCAGTGATACCCCACGAGGTGAGATCTTGCATGGAGCCAGTTGTCTTTAGGTGAGATCTTGCACAGTCGTCTTTAGCCTCTTCCATTTTCTAACAATTGCTCCAACAGTTGATCTACTTTCACCAAGCTGCTTTCCAGCCTTGTAGCAGTCCACAATTTTGTCTCTGGTGTCTTTTGACAGCTCTTTGGTCTTGCCCATGGTAGTAGTTGGCGTCTGACTGACTGTGGGGTGGACAGGGGTCTTTAAAGAGCTCAGACAGGTGCTACTAAGTTAGATTAATGAGTGGAGTAGAGGTGGACTTTTTAAAGGCACAGTAACAGGTCTTTGAGAGACAGAATTCTTGCTGTTTCTCAGGTGTTCAAATACTTATGTTCAGCAGTGCAAGACAAATAAATTCTTTAAAAATCATACAATGTGATTTCCTGATTTATTTATTTTTATTCTGTCTCTTAGAGTGGGAATGCACATACAATGTAAATTTCAGCCCCCTCTGTGATTTCTAAGTGGGAGAACTTGCAAAATCGTAGGGTGTTCAAATACTCTGTTCCTTACTGTATACTGAGAATAATGGTGGACAGGTTTTACTGATTAGGTGATTTCTGAAGGTAATTGGCCACACTGGATTTTATTAAGGGGTCTCAGAGTACAGGGGGCTGAATTAAAAAATATTGAAAAATATGTATCATTTTCTTTTTACTTTATGCATACTTGTAAGGCTACTTTCACACTTGCGTTCGGAGCGGATCCATCTGGTGTCTGCACAGACGGATCCGCTCCTATAATGCAGACGATGGAATCCGTTCAGAACGGATCCGTCTGCATTATATTTCAGAAAAAATTCTGAGTCTGAAAGTTAGTCAGACGGATATGTCCAGACTTTACATTGAAAGTCAATGGGGGACGGATCCGTTTGAAATTGAGCCATATTGTGTCAACTTCAAACGGATCCGTCCCCATTGACTTACATTGTAAGTCTGGACGGATCCGTTTGGCTCCGCACGGCCAGGCGGACACCCGAACGCTGCAAGCAGCGTTCAGGTGTCCCCTGCTGAGCGGAGCGGAGGACAGACGGTGCCAGACTGATGCATTCTGAGCGGATCCGCATCCACTCAGAATGCATTGGGGCCGTACGGATGCGTTCGGGGCCGCTTGTGAGAGCCTTCAAACGGAACTCACAAGCGGAACCCAGAACGCAAGTGTGAAAGTAGCCTTACTTGTGTTGGTCTATTATATAAAACCAACAAAAAAAATAGTGTAGTGTTAAACAGGCTGTGACTGTAATGTACACTACACACAGGGGGGAGGATAGTGACCACTGTCTTTATTTATTGTGGGGAGGCAGGGTCATGTGACGTGGCCAGCGTCACATGACCGACAGACAGACAAATCGAGCACCGAGTGATCAGCTCGGCACTCAAGGCAGACCTAGGAGCAGGGAGCCTCTCAGCTAGCAAAGCTAGCCAAACACAGATCCTCGCTCCCAAAGCTAAGCAGCAGGTCTGCGGCTGATGGGACACCGAGTGCGCCTTAGCCCGTTGCTAATGGCAATCCCCAGCAAAAATGCATACAGTGGAGGATTCCCGCAGTGGACCACAAGTACCACAATAGACATCCTACACAAGATAGCAATTATGTGGATGTGATAACCAATATAATATTTGCGAAGGTGCACTCTGCGGTCTTACTAAACCCTCATACTGATGCTAAAATTGAGAGATTAGCCAACATATCCTACGGTGGAGGACATGTCTGAGCCCAAGCACCGCGCCAAGGTTTCTCAAGTAGCTTGAGACCTAACACTCACCTACCTTTGCCCATATGATACAGGTAGGTGAGTGTTAGGTCCCGAGCTAATTGAAACCTTGGTGCGGTGCCTGGGCTCAAACATGTCCTCCACAGTAGGATATGTAGGCTAATCTCTAAATTTTAACATCAGTATGAGGATTAAGTAGGACTGCAGAGTGCACCTGTCTTTGCAAATGTTATTATATTATTATATAAAATCCTAATAAAATACATTTATGTTTGTGGGTGTAACGTGAAAAAATGTGAAAAAGTTCAAGGGGTGTGAATACTGAATAAAGGCACTGTATTCAATTAGTTACCCTAATTATGCACTGAGCTTTATTATGATACTGCACTGTCCATCAAGCTTTGATCTGTTACTGCATCTTTGCAATAGGCTTAGTTTTGTCATCATATCTATGCACTAAACCTAGAAAATATTGTGTCAGGACACCCTAACAAGTGATGTAGGTATAATTGTATGTTTCTCTTATAATATAAAAATGATTATACTTTTAGAAGTGTGGTCATTAGTCATAGGGGATTTGATTTTTGCATGGCACCATGAAAACACCTATGTGCATTCTAGTCCCAAAGTGTGGTTATTGTTTATATATAAGCTAAAACATCTATCTGAGGGATATATAGGGATCCATACCCAGAGGTTCTTGCTTCAGTGCCACCAATGAGATCCTACCTGTTGCCCCCAGCATCTCATACTATAAAAAACGTTTCAGCATAGTTCCTTTAATGCAGTCTAATATCTTGCTGCTTTTAATTTGGCAGTGGCCCCTTGCCTGCTGGACCCATGTGTAGCTGCACGGGTAGCATATATGGTATATGGCTTTATAGCTTCCATGGCTTCATCCCCATTGATGGTATGTCACCCTGCCTACTTTTGGCGATCTTGGCTATGTAGGCTTTAAAAAGAACCTTAAACTTTTCATGAGAAAATCAGCTACTGCAATAGCATCATAGTTACATAGTTGTCCCATCTGGGACATTTATGGCAAATTGAAAGAATATGCAAGAGGAGAAAAAAGACAGGAGGCAGCGCCTCATGTGTGGTGCTGTTTGATTAGGAAAATGACATAAAAAATTGTTGCGCTTACAATAAGTTGTTGTGAAGAGTCACAACTGCTGTATTTCACCTTGCTGATAATCGCCCGATCAGCTTGCGGGATGCCTGTGCTGTTGCCTAGCTTCCTACCCTTGACGGTGATGCGGTCGTCGGGATGAAATGATCAGTAGAGAAAAACAGGAAAAAAGGGGAACCTCTGTATCGGCGCTGTCAGCAGGAATCTGTTATAAGGTAAGTATTGGTAAAAGCAGACAAATGGTTTATTTACAGTCAACGCGTTTCAAGGGCGGAACGCCCCCTTCATCAGGACAGTCATATACATGACATACAATATACATACAGTGATTTATAAAGCCATTTTTGGCGCGCAGGTCAAGGGGTGGGAAGGGGAGCTGGGGAAACAGACCTGAGCGTGTTTTGCATAATTTTCCATGTACATGTGTTGATGATCAGATGGAGGGGTTATCTTCATTATAATAAACATTTATAATCATAAAACATATTTCATTTCTTCTTATTAATAATACATTTCATCTGTATGCCTACTTAATAGAGTACAAGCGTGATTGTATGTTCTCCTATTTTACAGCCGATGCTGCGCTCCACTGTGTGCAGGTTCAGTCCTGGACATTAAACATGTATCTATATTTAAAAGGGACAAGCGCTGTTGTTTGTTATTATACATAGTTTCAAACTCCAAGGATTAATTTTCCGTGCATGCAGCTTTACACGTTAAGGACCTTGGTCGAGAATGCTCGTCCTAACTGGCCGGTACTTCAGGCACTAGGACGAGCATTCTCGTCCTAGGGTTAATGCACTGCCCCACACGCGCTGCCGCGATCAGCAGAAGGGACCTGGCTGACAGCCAGTCCCCTGCTGTATCTGCCAGCATCGGTAATAACACCAATGCCGGGAGATTAACCCCCTGAATGCCGCAGTGACACTGACCGCGGCATACAGGGGGTTTGCGGCAGCTTGTATATCCCCATCAGGTCCCCATGCTGCGGTGACAGGGACCCGATGGTTGCTATGGCATAGAGATACAGCTCCAGGGCTGGGTCTCCTATGCAACTGTTGAACTGACAGTTCAATACAGCACAATACAAATGTATTGTGCTGTATTGTAACAGGGATCAGACCCTGAAATGTTAAAGTCCCATAGTGGGACAAAAAAATAAAGTTAAAAAAGAAGTTAAAAAAATTAAGTTTTACAAAAAAAATTAAAGTTTCAAGTAAAAAAAAAAAAACGGTGTCAAAAAAGCTATTTTTTGTCACCTTACATCATAAAAAGTTTGATAGTAAGCGATAAAAAAGTCATACGAACCCAAAAATAGTCCCAATCAACCCGTCATCTCATCCCGCAAAAATGATACCTAAGACAATCTCCCAAAAAATAAAAATAAACTGGCTCTCAGACTATGGAGACACTAAAACATGATTTTATTTTTGTTTCAAAAATTATATCATTGTGTAAAACGTAAAATAAATAAAAAAGTATACATATTAGGTATCGCCGCATCCATAAGAACCTGCTGTATAAAAATATCACATGAACTAGCCCCTCAGATGAACACCGTAAAGAAATCTAATAAAAGCGGTGTAAAAAAAAAAGCAATTTTTTGTTACCTTACATCACAAAAAGTGTAATACCAAGCGATCAAAAAGTCAAAAGCACCCCAAAAGCATACTAATCAAACTGTCAACTCATCCCACAAAAAATGAGCCCCTACATAAGACAGTCGCCCAAAAAATAAATAAAAACTGTGGCAGAATATGAAGACACAAAAAAATCATCTTGTTCAAAAATGCTTTATTATGTAAAACTGAAACAAGCAAAAAAGGTATTCATATTTGCTATTGTTGTGGCCATAACAACCTGCTCTATAAAAATACTACATTATTTTACCTGTTAGATGAACATTGTAAATAACAAAAAATGGTGCCAAAACAACTATTTTTTGTTACCTTGCCTCACAAAAAGTGTAATATAGAGCACCTAAAAATCATATGTACCCTAAAATAGTACCAACAAAACTGCCACCTTATCCCGTAGTTTCCAAAATGGGGTCTTTTTTTGGAGTTTCTACTCTAGGGGGTGCATCAGGGGATATTCAAATGTTACATGGCAGCTTATGGTTTTCCCAGTGAAATCTGCCTTCCAAAAACCATGTCATTCCTTTCCTTCTGCGCAATGCTGTGTGCCTGTACAGCAGTTTACGACCACATTTGGGGTGTTTCTGTAAGCTACAGAATCAGGGCAATAAATATTGAGTTTTATTTGTCTGTTAACCCTTGCTTTGTTAGTGGAATTTTTTTTATTCAAATGGAAAATCTGCCCAAAAAGTTAAATTCTGAAATTTTATCTCCATTTTCCATTAATTCTTGTGGAACACCTAAAAGGTCTACAAAGTTTGTAAAATCATATTTTTTTATACCTTGAGGGGTGTAGTTTGTAAAATCAGTGTTTTTTGGTGGTTTCTATTATGTAAACCTCACAAAGTGACTTCAGACCCGAACTGGACCCTAAAAAGTGGGTTTTGGAAATTTTCCGAAAAATTTCAAGATTTGCTTCTAAACTTCTAAGCCTTCTAATATCCACCAAAAATATAATGGCATTCACAAAAGGATCCAAACATGAAGTAGACATATGGGGAATGTAAAGTAATAACTATTTTGGGAGTTATTACTATCTATTATAAAAGTTGAGAAATTGAAATTTGCTAATATTTCCAAATTTTTTTGTAAATTTGGTATGTTTTTAATAAATAAAAATGGAATTTTTTGACTCAATTTTATCACTGTCATGAAGTACAATATGTGACAAGAAAACAATCTCAGAATGGTCTGGATAAGTAAAAGCGTTTTAAAGTTATTACCACATAAAGTGACATGTAAGATTTTCTAAAAATGGCCTGGTCCTTAACCACCTCCGGACCGCCTAACGCGCCGATGCGTCCGGAAGGTGGTTGCTTTTCTCCTCCTGGACGCATCGGCGCGTCATCTCGCGAGACGCGAGATTTCGCCGCAGCCGGCCCGCACATGCGCATCGCGGGCCGGCATTTCATAGAGGAGTATTTCGTCAGGACCTGCCAGCCAGCGATCATTGGCTGGCAGGTTGCTGATTTTCAAAAAAGCCAATCACAGAGCCATATAGCAGATCATATTTGTAAATATGATCTGTTATATGGCTGCCTGCTCCTCTGCTGGTTCTTTTCGTCGGTTGGATCCAGCAGAGGAGCAGGCTTCACAGTGAGTACACCAACAGTACATACTTAGCCCCAGATCACCCCCCTGAACCCCTATTAACCCTTTGATCACCCCTTCTAGCCCCTGTCAATCACTAGTGAAAGGAAAAAAAGTGATCAGTGCAAACTGTCACTTTTTTTTTTCACTGGTATTGACCGTTAGGTTTTAGGTATAGTTTAGGTCCCTTGGTTAGGTAGTTAGGGATCAGTTAGCGCCCAGCCCACCGCACCGCAGTCCGTTATTCGCTGATTAGCGTATCGCTAATCAGCATTTGTACTTTTATAGTATCTGGAAGTGATCAAAACTGATCACGGTCAGATCTATAACTGTATTAGTGTCACTTTAGGTTCGCCCTCCACCCAAAACGCAGTGTTTGCCCGATCAGGCCTGATCGGTCGCCCACACGTGCGTTCGCCCACACCCGCCCCACCGCAGTGACAAAAAAAAATTTTTTTTGATCGCTGCACATCCACTTTACACGCACTGCGGCGATAAAAAAATCACTTTTGATATTTTTTATCAACCGCAGCGGCCTCCGGTACTTCGCTAGCCTCCCCTTTGTAAGACAGGCTTGCTTTTTTTACCTGGGTAGTCTCAGGGAATACCCCTAAATTTAGTTGCCCACATGTCAAACAGGGGGTATTCCTCTGAAGAGGCCTACAGGCTTCTGACCCAGTCGGATGAGGAGTGGGAACCCTCATCTGATGAATCCAGCGGGTCAGAATACGAACCTGTAGAAAGCAGCGGCTCTCTGACCCAAAGTTCGGACGAGGAGGCTGAGGTCCCTGATAGAACCAGGCGTACCCGGCCCCGTGTTGCTAGACCGCAGGTTGCGCAGGATCCGCTTCAAGAGCATCAGAGTGGGGCTGGTGCTGCCGGATTACGTGGTGAGGCATACACCAGCAGACCAGCCCATCCTGGACCTAGTACCAGCACTGCCGTACAACCTGGTGAAGTAGCGAGCACCAGAAGGGCAGTTGAAGCTGGTACGGTGGCACGAGCAGTAGTGACCCCGTCGCAGCCACCGCAAAGACGTGCCCGTAGAGCCCCTAGAATCCCAGAGGTGCTGGCAAACCCTGATTGGCAGCCCCCAACTTCAGCCGCACCTGTAGTTCCCCCTTTCACCGCCCTGTCTGGAGTTCGGGTTGAGACAGCTCAGATCGGTTCGGCCCTGGGATTTTTTGAGCTGTTCTTGACTGCGGAGCTCTTAGACATAGTCGTGGCAGAGACAAACCGGTATGCCACACAATTTATAACCGCTAACCCGGGAAGCTTTTATGCCCAGCCTTTCCGGTGGAAACCAGTCCAAGTTTCCGAATTTAAAACTTTTCTGGGCCTCCTCCTCAACATGGGCCTGACAAAAAAACATGAATTGCGGTCATATTGGTCCACGAACCCAATTCATCACATGCCCATGTTCTCTTGTGCAATGTCCAGGACACGATTTGAGACCATCCTGCGTTTCTTGCACTTTAGTGACAACACTGCCTCCCGTCCCAGAGGCCACCCTGCTTTTGACCGGCTCCACAAAATTCGGCCCCTCATAGACCATTTCAACCAGAAATTTGCAGATTTGTATACCCCTGAGCAAAACATCTGCGTAGACGAGTCCCTAATACATTTTACCGGGCGCCTTGGCTTCAAACAATACATCCCAAGCAAGCGCGCCCGGTATGGGGTCAAATTGTATAAGCTCTGTGAAAGGGCCACAGGCTATACCCACAAATTTCGTGTCTATGAGGGAAAAGATCAGACCCTGGAGCCGGTCGGTTGCCCTGACTACCTGGGGAGCAGTGGGAAGATAGTTTGGGACTTGGTGTCACCCTTATTCGGCAAGGGGTACCATCTTTATGTGGACAATTTTTACACAAGTGTGGCCCTCTTTAGGCATTTGTTTCTAGAACGGATTGGCGCCTGTGGTACCGCGCGAACTAGTCGCGCGGGCTTCCCCCAACGGCTCGTTAGCACCCGTCTTGCAAGGGGGCAGAGGGCCGCACTGTGTAACGAAGAACTGCTCGCGGTGAAATGGAGAGACAAGCGTGACGTTTACATGCTCTCCTCCATTCACGCAGACACGACAATACAAATTGAGCGAGCAACCCGTGTCATTGAAAAGCCCCTCTCAGTCCACGACTATAACCTCCACATGGGAGGGGTCGACTTCAATGACCAGATGTTGTCTCCGTATTTAGTTTCCCGCAGAACCAGACGCTGGTATAAGAAGGTGTCTGTATATTTGATTCAATTGGCGCTGTATAATAGTTTTGTTCTCTACAGTAAGGCTGGGAGAACTGGATCCTTCCTCAAATTTCAGGAAGAGATCATTGAGAACCTCCTGTATCCAGAAGGTTCCGTGGCCCCATCCACCAGTGTAGTTAGCCGTCTACACGAGCGACATTTCCCCAATGTCGTTGCTGGTACCTCAACCCAACCGTCACCCCGAAAAAGATGTCGTGTCTGTAGCAGGAGTGGAATAAGGCGTGACACCCGGTATTTCTGTCGTGACTGTCCTGACCACCCTGCCCTATGCTTAGGGGATTGTTTCCGAAAGTACCACACACAGGTACACCTAGCATAGGGATCACATCTCACCAGGATAGGCACACAGGGCTATTAGGGCCCATTCACTCACTGCTGCTGCAAACCTCTCCTTTCACCTGGGACAAAGTGCATAACGCACTTCGCCACATCTTTGGGCGATTTGCGCTTTGCACATTGACCCATGGGGGAGGAGAGGTTTGTTCTATAAAGGTAAAAAAACAAAAAAAAAAAAAAAAAAAAAAAACAGGTAAGCAAACAGGTTAATGTTTAGTTCCAAAAGTTAAAGTTACATGTTCTGTTCCAAAGTTAATAAAATTATTGCGTTGTGGCCTGGTTTTTTCTTTTTTTTTTTTTTTGTCTTTTTACCTTCCAGGTGGACCAACCGATGAACTAGCTGCAGCACCGATGTGCATTCTGACAGAAGCATTGCGCTGCTGTCAGATTACACGCAAGTCGGTGTATGCGGCGCTGCAAGACGGGATTTTCTCCTCTGCAGTGACAGATACGTTTGCCGAAGCATACGAGCTGAGGAGGAGGCGGCGTTCCTATGCTTTGGCAAGCATTTTGTATATATATATATATATATATATAAAAAAAAAATCCCGGCAATGATTTATTCATCCACATCGATTGATGCGAATGGAGAAATCTGGTTTGCCAGGGCATACGAGCTAAGTGGGTATGGATGTAGGGCGGAGCTCCTATGTCCTGGCAGACGCCTTTCCCCTCCATTTTTTTTTTTTGGCAGAGATTTTTTCATCCACATTGATCGATGCGAATGAAGAAATCTGTGCCGTTCATTTTTTTCTTTCAGCCCAGAAGCTGAACGGAAAAAAAAATCTCATTACCTGTATGCTCAATATAAGGAGAATAGCAGAAACTCCTAATGCTGGCCATACATGTAATGATTGCGGAGACCCTCAAATGCCAGGGCAGTACAAACACCCCACAACTGACCCCATTTTGGAAAGAAGACACCCCAAGGTATTTGCTGAGGGGCATATTGAGTCCATGAAAGATTGAAATTTTTGTCCTAAGTTAGCGGAAAGTGAGACTTTGTGAGAAAAAAAAAAAAAAAAATCAATTTCCGCTAACTTATGCGAAAAAAAAAAAATTCTATGAACTTGCCAGGCCCCTCATTGGATACATTGGGGTGTCTTCTTTCCAAAGTGGGGTCACATGTGGGGTATTTATACTGCCCTGGCTTTTTAGGGGCCCTAAAGCGTGAGAAGAAGTCTGGGATCCAAATGTCTAAAAATGCCCTCCTAAAAGGAATTTGGGCCCCTTTGCGCATCTAGGCTGCAAAAAAGTGTGACACATCTGGTATCGCCGTACTCAGAAGAAGTTGGGGAATGTGTTTTGGGGTGTCATTTTACATATACCCATGCTGGGTGAGAAAAATATCTTGGTCAAATGCCAACTTTGTATAAAAAAATGGGAAAAGTTGTCGTTTGCCAAGATATTTTTCTCACCCAGCATGGGTATATGTAAAATGACACCCCAAAACACATTCCCCAACTTCTCCTGAGTACGGCGATACCAGATGTGTCACACTTTTTTGCTGCCAAGGTGGGCAAAGGGGCACATATTCCAAAGTGCACCTTTCGGATTTTGCAGGGCATTTTTTACACATTTTGATTGCAAGGTACTTCTCACACATTTGGGCCCCTAAATTGCCAGGGCAGTATAACTACGCCACAAGTGACCCCATTTTGGAAAGAAGACACCCCAAGGTATTCCGTGAGGGGCACGGCGAGTTCCTAGAATTTTTTATTTTTTGTCACAAGTTAGCGGAAAATGATGATTTTTTTTTTTTCTCTTTTTTCCTTACAAAGTCTCATATTCCACTAACTTGCGACAAAAAATAAAAAATTCTAGGAACTCGCCATGCCCCTCACGGAATACCTTGGGGTGTCTTCTTTCCAAAATGGGGTCACTTGTGGCGTAGTTATACTGCCCTGGCAATTTAGGGGCCCAAATGTGTGAGAAGTACCTTGCAATCAAAATGTGTAAAAAATGCCCTGCAAAATCCGAAAGGTGCACTTTGGAATATGTGCCCCTTTGCCCACCTTGGCAGCAAAAAAGTGTGACACATCTGGTATCGCCGTACTCAGGAGAAGTTGGGGAATGTGTTTTGGGGTGTCATTTTACATATACCCATGCTGGGTGAGAAAAATATCTTGGTCAAATGCCAACTTTGTATAAAAAAATGGGAAAAGTTGTCTTTTGCCAAGATATTTCTCTCACCCAGCATGGGTATATGTAAAATGACACCCCAAAACACATTCCCCAACTTCTCCTGAGTACGGCGATACCAGATGTGTGACACTTTTTTGATGCCAAGGTGGGCAAAGGGGCGCATATTCCAAAGTGCACCTTTCGTATTTCACCGGTCATTTTTTACAGATTTTGATTGCAAAGTACTTCTCACACATATGGGCCCCTAAATTGCCAGGGCAGTATAACTACGCCACAAGTGACCCCATTTTGGAAAGAAGACACCCCAAGGTATTCCGTGAGGGGCATGGCGAGTTCCTAGAATTTTTTATTTTTTGTCGCAAGTTAGTGGAATATGAGACTTTGTAAGGAAAAAAGAGAAAAAAAAAAAATCATCATTTTCCGCTAACTTGTGACAAAAAATAAAAAATTCTAGGAACTCGCCGTGCCCCTCACGGAATACCTTGGGGTGTCTTCTTTCCAAAATGGGGTCACTTGTGGCGTAGTTATACTGCCCTGGCAATTTAGGGGCCCAAATGTATGAGAAGTACCTTGCAATCAAAATGTGTAAAAAATGCCCTGCAAAATCCGAAAGGTGCACTTTGGAATATGTGCCCCTTTGCCCACCTTGGCAGCAAAAAAGTGTGACACATCTGGTATCGCCGTACTCAGGAGAAGTTGGGGAATGTGTTTTGGGGTGTCATTTTACATATACCCATGCTGGGTGAGAAAAATATCTTGGTCAAATGCCAACTTTGTATAAAAAAATGGGAAAAGTTGTCTTTTGCCAAGATATTTCTCTCACCCAGCATGGGTATATGTAAAATGACACCCCAAAACACATTCCCCAACTTCTCCTGAGTACGGCGATACCACATGTGTGACACTTTTTTGCTGCCAAGGTGGGCAAAGGGGCGCATATTCCAAAGTGCACCTTTCGGATTTCACCGGTCATTTTTTACACATTTTGATTGCAAAGTTCTTCTCACACATTTGGGCCCCTAAATTGCCAGGGCAGTATAACTACACCACAAGTGACCCCATTTTGGAAAGAAGACACCCCAAGGTATTCTGTGAGGGGCATGGCGAGTTCCTAGAATTTTTTATTTTTTGTCGCAAGTTAGTGGAAAATGAGACTTTGTAAGAAAAAAATAAAAATAAAAAATCATCATCATTTTCCGCTAACTTGTGACAAAAAATAAAAAGTTCTATGAACTCACTATGCCCATCAGCGAATACCTTAGGGTGTCTACTTTCCGAAATGGGGTCATTTGTGGGGGTTTTCTACTGTCTGGGCATTGTAGAACCTCAGGAAACATGACAGGTGCTCAGAAAATCAGAGCCGTTTCAAAAAGCGGAAATTCACATTTTTGTACCATAGTTTGTAAATGCTATAACTTTTACCCAAACCATTTTTTTTTTGCCCAAACATTTTTTTTTTATCAAAGACATGTAGAACTATAAATTTAGCGAAAAATTTATATATGGATGTCGTTTTTTTTGCTAAATTTCACAGCTGAAAGAGAAAAATGTCATTTTTTTGCAAAAAAATCGTTATATTTTGATTAATAACAAAAAAAGTAAAAATGTCAGCAGCAATAAAATACCACCAAATGAAAGCTCCATTAGTGAGAAGAAAAGGAGGTAAAATTCATTTGGGTGGTAAGTTGCATGACCGAGCGATAAACGGTGAAAGGAGTGTAGTGCCGAAGTGTAAAAAGTGGCCTGGTCATGAAGGGGGTTTCACCTAGCGGGGCTGAAGTGGTTAAGGTGAAAAATGGCTGGGTCCTTAAGGAGTCAAAGGTAGTGCTAAGCTCTTTTTTGTGACGAAACTCAGGGCTTATATATATATATATATATATATATATAGTGCCCACATGTGTGTGTATGTATATATATATATACACATATATATATATATATATAATGAATGAAAGACACCGCAGCACTCCGTTTGGTGAAAAAAAGTGAGACCCTTTATTCACCTGTGCGACGTTTCGGTCCGCTCATTGGGACCATTCTCAAGCAATGGTCCCAATGAGCGGACCGAAACGTCGCACAGGTGAATAAAGGGTCTCACTTTTTTTCACCAAACGGAGTGCTGCGGTGTCTTTCATTCATTTTAAATTTACACCTTGGCAAGGTGCGTTCACCGCGGGCACCCATACATTTACCATCTGGAGTGCTGCTCTGATCTTTCACTGTCTATATATATATATATATATATATATACAGTACAGCCCAAAAGTTTAGACACACCTTCTCATCCAAAGAGTTTTCTTTATTTTCATGACTATGAAAATTGTAGATTCACACTGAAGGCATCAAAACTCTGAATTAACACATGTGGAATTATATACATAACAAAAAAGTGTGAAACAACTGAAAATATGTCATATTCTAGGTTGTTCAAAGTAGCCACCTTTTGCTTTGATTACTGCTTTGCACACTCTTGGCATTCTCTTGATGAGCTTCACCTGAAATGGTCTTCACTTAACAGGTGTGCCCTGTCAGGTTTAATAAGTGGGATTTCTTGCCTTATAAATGGGGTTGGGACCATCAGTTGCGTTGTGGAGAAGTCAGGTGGATACACAGCTGATAGTCCTACTGAATAGACTGTTCAAATTTGTATTATGGCAAGAAAAAAGCAGCTAAGTAAACGAGTGGCCATCATTACTTTAAGAAATGAAGGTCAGTCAGTCCGAAAAATTGGGAAAACTTTGAAAGTGTCCCCAAGTGCAGTCACAATAACCATCATGCGCTACAAAGAAACTGGCTCACATCCGGACCGCCCCAGGAAAGGAAGACCAAGAATCACCTCTGCTGCGGAGGATAAGTTCATCCGAGTCACCAGCCTCAGAAATCGCAGGTTAAACACGTCGGATGAACTTTTCTGAGCCGTCGGGTCAGACCATCCCTGATGAAGGAGCCCGACGGCTCAGAAACGCGTCGGATGAACTTTGATCTCTGGGAGCACCAGTAGCACTTGGCGGTGACGTCACACGCACAGAAAATCCTGGACGCCGAATCTGTAGTCTGCTCCCTCGCACCACACAGCTACCGGCCGGAGCAGTGTGAATGCTGGTAGGTGAGCAGTGAAGATTTACTTTTCCTTACACTTCCCTACACACAGGAACGGGAACCCGGAACATTCATCTAGCCACTCCACTCGATTTGTTATATTTCTGCCGACCAGCGCCAGTGTAAGTTTGTACCGTAAGGTAATTAACATTTAACCATAATTCCACATGTGTTAATTCATAGTTTTGATGCCTTCAGTGTGAATCTACAATTTTCATAGTCATGAAAATAAAGAAAACTCTTTGAATGAGAAGGTGTGTCTAAACTTTTGGTCTGTACTGTATGCCCCTCCAAAATAAAACATCCATGTGAACCCTATATAAGTTTTAATCACATATTTTGGATACTGCAATTTACCTCCATCGAAAGTCCCACTCACACACAGCCCCTCTCCATTCAGCCATCATTGCTGATTTCTTCATGAATATAATTTATATCCCTACCATGGGGCTGACTCCCTGATATGACACTCGTCCCCTACCCAGCACATCAACTGCTGGGCACTATATATATGTGAGCCCTGAGCTCCATCCCAAAAAAGAGCTCAGCAGACAAATGGTTTATTTACAGTCGATGTGTTTCAAGGGCGGAACGCATGACATATACATACGGAGATTCATAAATTGAAAGAATATGGCATAAATGTCCAATTGGTATGGTAATACTCCTCTGGTCTGAGACCTGCTTCTATCTCAAGAACTAGGCCCCAAAGTGAATAGAGGGCAAGCTTTGCATGCTTGGTCATACACAATTCACAGCTATGGGACATCCAAAAATAGCTGAGTGCTGACTCAACTGCTTTTGGAATTCCTGTGGCAATGAATTGAGGGGTGGTCAAGCATGAATGGCTTGCTCTCCATTCACTGCTGTAAAACTTCTGAAAATAGCCAAGCATACTGGCTTTTTTGGGAAGTCCCATGGCAGTGAATATAGAGGATACTGCTCTCTGTTCACAGCAGGGAACTTTCCAGAGGTGGAATCCACACCTATCAGATTTATGGAATATCCTAAGGATATGACACTAATGTCCTACATGAGACAATATCAACTTTTGTTAGGTCAATTTCTATATAATTCATTTCTGAATTACTTGAACCAATCAATTTTTATTTTGTTAGATAAGCATCCAGCATATTTTGAACACATTCATAGTATCTGTTTTTACTAAAGTTTTAGGGTTCCACATTCCATAGTTTAAAGGGGTTTTCCAGCCATTAAAAAATACTATATGTTAAAAGTAGCTTAAATTGTTATACAATAACAAAGTTACACTAATCTTAGCTTCCCATTGCCACTTCGGTTCCGACACTTTCTGGGTCAG
Organism: Bufo gargarizans; assembly: GCF_014858855.1. Classification (NCBI taxonomy): domain Eukaryota; kingdom Metazoa; phylum Chordata; class Amphibia; order Anura; family Bufonidae; genus Bufo; species Bufo gargarizans. Next base: position 339,534,283 of record NC_058081.1, on the reverse strand, counting down.
CCTCAGATCTCTACTCCCTACTTCCTCTTGACATGGACATGTGACCATTGTAGTCAAATACTGATCACTGCAGTGACCTGCTACAACTGGTGAGCATGACATCATTTATTGTCTGATAACATTCTAGGGCTTCTTTCACATTTGCGCTAAAATCATCTGGCAGGCTGTTCTGGCAGAGGATCAGCCTGTTGAAGTTCATTGTACAGTATCTGGCACAGCAGAGCCCAATGACTATAATGGGAACCAGCGGGGATCCGGCCTGTGTCTGAAATTAGTGCAGGATTCGACCCCACAAAAACTGCTGCAAGCCAGCTGAATCCTATTATAGTCAATGGGCTCCTGTGGGGAAAGGTATAGTATCTGGCTATGCCAGATATGATGAACTCCAGCAAGCTGTTTCTCTGCCAGAACAGCCTGGCGGAAGATTTTAGCACTAGTGTGAAACAAACCTAAGCTGATTTCACAATTATTTTTCATGGTTGGACAACATCTCTCTATCGATCTCACTGTAAAGAACCCTTCCCTGTATTTATTTTTGAATTTCCTTTCGACTACACTTAGCCCCTTCCCGGCCAGTGCCGTACATGTACAGAACTGGCTAAGGATTTAAAGATGGCATCCGCTCACAAGCATGGCGGGTGCCATAACCACTGGGTGCCTGCTGTTTCATAATGTCCGCAACCAGCAATAATGGCAGTCGATGACTTTTAACCCTCAGATGCTATGGTAAACTAAGCACACCTGGACACATTGAAACGGCGAGGATCGGAGGAGGTGGATGTGTAGTGCCCTGGAGCAGGGAGTACTTTGACATTTGGACATTTTTCGATATGTGCCGATTTCCCCTATGCAAAGTTAAAACTTCTTACTTTATTTCACCTAAAAGGGTTAACGTGCACTGTTTAATACTGTTTAACTGCATTATATATATATATACAGTACAGACCAAAAGTTTGGACACACCTTCTCATTCAAAGAGTTTTCTTTATTTTCATGACTATGAAAATTGTAGATTCACACTGAAGGCACCAAAACTATGAATTAACACATGTGGAATTATATACATAACAAAAAAGTGAAACAACTGAAAATATGTCATATTCTAGGTTCTTCAAAGTAGCCATCGTTTGCTTTGATTACTGCTTTGCACACTCTTGGCATTCTCTTGATGAGCTTTAATAGGTAGTCACCTGAAATGGTCTTCCAACAGTCTTGAAGGAGTTCCCAGAGATGCTTAGCACTTGTCGGCCCTTTTGCCTTCACTCTGCGGTCCAGCTCACCCCAAACCATCTCGATTGGGTTCAGGTCCGGTGACTGTGGAGGCCAGGTCATCTGGCGCAGCACCCCATCACTCTCTTTCATGGTCAAATAGCCCTTACACAGCCTGGAGGTGTGTTTGCGGTCATTGTCCTGTTGAAAAAAAAAAAAGATGGTCCAACTAAACGCAAACCGGATGGAATAGCATGCCGCTGCAAGATGCTGTGGTAGCCATGCTGGTTCAGTATGCCTTCAATTTTGAATAAATCCCCAACAGTGTCACCAGGAAAGCACCCCCACTCCATCACACCTCCTCCTCCATGCTTCACGGTGGGAACCAGGCATGTAGAGTCCATCCGTTCACCTTTTCTGCGTCGCACAAAGACACGGTGGTTGGAACCAAAGATCTCAAATTTGGACTCATCAGACCAAAGCACAGATTCCACTGGTCTAATGTCCATTCCTTGTGTTCTTTAGCCCAAACAAGTCTCTTCTGCTTGTTGCCTGTCCTTAGCAGTGGTTTCCTAGCAGATATTCTACCATGAAGGCCTGATTCACACAGTCTCCTCTTAACAGTTGTTCTAGAGAGGTGTCTGCTGCTAGAAGTCTGTGTGGCATTGACCTGGTCTCTAATCTGAGCTGCTGTTAACCTGCAATTTCTGAGGCTGGTGACTCGGATGAACTTATCCTCCGCAGCAGAGGTGACTTTTGGTCTTCCTTTCCTGGGGCGGTCCGCATGTAAGCCAGTTTCTTTGTAGCGCTTGATGGTTTTTGTGACTGCACTTGGGGACACTTTCAAAGTTTTCCCAATTTTTCGGACTGACTGACCTTCATTTCTTAAAGTAATGATGGCCACTCGTTTTTCCTTACTTTATTGCTTTTTTCTTGCCATAATACAAATTCTAACAGTCTATTCAGTAGGACTATCAGCTGTGTATCCACCTGACTTCTCCACAACGCAACTGATGGTCCCAACCCCATTTATAAGGCAAGAAATCCCACTTATTAAACCTGACAGGGCACACCTGTGAGGTGAAAACTATTTCAGGTGACTACCTCTTGAAGCTAATCAAGAGAATACCAAGAGTGTGCAAAGCAGTAATCAAAGCAAAAGGTGGCTACTTTGAAGAACCTAGAATATGACATATTTTCAGCTGTTTCACACTTTTTAGTTATGTATATAATTCCACATGTGTTAATTCATAGTTTAGATGCCTTTAGTATGTTTCTACAATTTTCATAGTCATGAAAATAAAGAATACTCTTTGAATTAGAAGGTGTGTCCAAACTTTTGGTCTGTACTGTATATATATATGTATATAGTGATATATATCCTGTTCATTATCACTGTATTTACATGGCTCTGTGGAAAGGGTTAATGAATACTGAGAGACTGTTAGGGCTTTGATTGAGAAGCTGGTAATTCTCCACAGCTGCCACAGGGTTTAAAGAAGACAATGTTTTGGAGGGAAAAACCCAGACTTGTTTACCACGATGTTTTGGAGGGAAAAACCTAGGCTTGTTTACCACCAAAAAGCACACGGCCTGTCCTTTTAAATGTCTGGTTTTAGCTATGCTCTTATGTCTGGAAATATGCTCTTATGTTTTTGTCTGGAAAACCTGCTATATCATTGCCATTGAGTATCATTGAAGCTCTAATGTAAGTCTTTACCAGACGGGAGCTGAAAGAATGTATGTTTGTGCTGAGTTTCTCCACTCCACCCCTCCGACTAGAAGGTTCTAGTCTAGCAAAAACTGTATATAAGGAGATCAGTCAGAGCCCCTAGTGTACTGCAGTTAGTGAACAGTGCTTGGAGGGGAGACTCTGCCAGACTACTGAGTGACCAGAAGAAGATGTTGAGATGGATCACCTGCTTGGACCAGGGTACCAGCCTTCTGAAGAGAAAGAGGGACAGCTAGCTCAGGCCTTTCCTCAGCATCAAACCCTTCTTCTGCCATGGAGGAGACTGGAGAAGCCAGCCCAATGCCTTGCCTGTATTGTTTTGTACCTGAATTCCTCCAGTAAAGAAGCACCCTGGTTTACTGCGGACCCTGACTCTCTGGACTTATTTCCCATTGGGGTGCACCACGCCTTACCATCCTTTCCAGAGAGCAGCAACATGTGGTAACACCTCGACGGTGTCCGGGGCACCCAGCATAGCATTGGGGCTACCCCAAACCTGGCCACTGCAGATGCAGTGTGCAGCAATTTTTATTTTCAGTATATAAACGCAAGAAAAACTATGCATATGTGGTCTCACCATAATCATATTTAACTGCAGAATGAAAGTAACTGCTCAGTTTTACCGTATAGGGAACAAATTCCATTTGGATTTTTTTTCCAGCTCCCCACTATATGTTATGCAATTTAAATGGTGAAATTAGAAAGTTCAACTTGCCCCAGAAAGGCAGGGAATGAAAAACGAAAACACAAATACGAAAAGTATCGGGGCTGAATGGGTTAAAGAATATTAAGCAATATTCCCTGGCCTAGCATTTGCAGCTAAAACAACAAGAGAACTAAGAGAAATAACAAAAAAAAAAGTTCCTTGCCACCTAAATGAGAGCAGTTTTACAGTCCTTATTACTGTCTTTCCATGAAACATAACATTCTCCAGTTCCAGATTACAGGTCACATCAGCAAATGCAACGTAACTGAGACAGAAAAATGATGTAATAGCATGTGTGTATTTCTTAAGCTACATGCAGAGTGGTATCTCCTGAGAATAGAGAACCATCTCGCTAGAGCCACCTTGTAGAAGTGGCTCCCTATGAGTCATAATCTGATATTTTAACAAGCCTTGAGACATGAAAAGGGAAAATAGTCAAGCCAGATATCCATCCGTAGACAGCTGAGTACTGGCTCTTCTTAATACCAGCCCTGAGTGGAGACTTACTGAAAATGCTAAATGGTATGGAGACTTGTAAGGAATGTTCCATGGGAAAACAATAAGCAAAGAGGCATCTCCTGAGAGATCCACACTAGCAAAAGTGATGTGGAATATACTGTGTTAGTGCTATAGATAAAGTATAAGAAATAAATACATTATATAATAGCAGTACTTAATATTTTTTCAAGAAAATAATAAGAATCATATCCATTTTTTATTACATAGAGCTTTATTAATAGTACAACAATTACAGACATACAATATATTTAAAATATTGGATGATTTTGACAAAATTTGGTTATTATTCTAGAACAATAAAAAAATTTATGAAATAATGTATTGTATATCTTATTAAAAACATATATAATGAAAAACATCCCTTGATGCTGAATACTTACTCCTGCCACTAATAATGGTTATACATCTGGGCACAATACCAGAGGAAGCCTTAGATTCTGTTTCTGGGGCAGCCCTGATACTGGAGAAGGAGCTATGTCATGAGTAATCACACATATAAAGTGGCGTTATCATACAGTTTCTCTTTTATATTAATCGGCACAAATATCTCCCACAGATTTTAAAGAGGTTGTCCTGCCACTTGATGACCTATCATCAGGACAGGTCATCAATATCTGATCGGCACCCCTGCCGATCAGCTGTTTGAAGAGGAGACAGAACTCCATGTGAGCGCTGCTTCCTCTTCACTACACTAAGCTAATGGAGCAAGTACTGTACTTGTCATTACACTGCACCGCCATAACAACTGACAGGAAAATGAGCATGTATGGAGCGCTTCCTCCTGTTCAAACAGTTGATTGGTGGGGTTCCAGGTGTTGGACCCCCACCGATCATATATTGATGACCTATCCTGAGGATAGGACATCAATATAAATGGCATACCAACCTCTTTAAGGTGGCCATACACATTAGATGGTTGATGATTGAACAGCAGTTGAACAAACATCTGGTGAACATTCCTTTTGCGGACATGGTTATACACATTTTATCCCATATTGGCCGTTACAGTTGTTCAGACTTCCCATACATCTTCAATGAAACCGGGGGAAGGATGAAAGATCTCTCTGGGAATGTTCTTTCAAAAGAAGATTTTTCATCCGACTGCTGAAAATGTTAAACATGGCCGACTTCTTTTCAGATAATGATGGTCTGTAATTGGTTGGCTAAAATGATGATTTGTTGTTAAATTTCAACTGACGAACATTTCATTTTGGTTGAAATTGTCTGTTTTGATCAACTTTAGACTAATGTGTATGGTTACCTTTAGTTGTGAAACCAGCCACATATGGAGACATTTATTAAGATCAGCGTTTTAGACACCAGTCTTAATAACCCTGTTATGGAACTTGTTGCGCCTAAGTTATGTAGAGGCGCCGGCCTATATAACTTAGGAGTATCCACCGCTGGCCTAAATGTACGCCAGCTCCCTTGCTGGCATAGATTTAGATAATTCTCTATGCCCAAAATAGGCATAGAAAATGATAAATGAGACGGGCCGGCCGGCGTGGCGTGGATGGGGAAGAAATCACAGATTCGGCCGCAAATCCCCTTTGCAACTGAATCTGCGACAGATACGCTAGAAATTAGCTTAAATCTAGTCATAAATGACCCCCATAGTGTATAATGCATGGGAATATATTTCATGGGACAGATCTCTCAGGTTACTATCACTAATTCATGAAATAATGTTCATAATATAATACGTTATTTGCTTATCATAAAACTCAGAATAGTTACAAATGATGTGAATAGAACATCACAAATTTAAAAGGTATGTTATATAATATCAGCAGAACAGCTAAATATTAATAATGATGCAATATGTTTTGATGATTACATATGTGTTCTATTAGTGATTTGCCATTAAACTGCAGGGTTTATATAGGATTTGATACATATGCAAATTAACCTGAGATGAGTCCTGTACGTGAGATGAGTCAGGGACAGGACTCATCTCAGGTTAATTTGCATATGTATCAAATCTGTTTTTTTTACACAATAAAAGCACACAGAGCTATGGGGACTGGGTATTGCAGATGTGCTAGTGGCCATCTAGCAACCCATGTCCTCAGCTCTATACCCAAAATCCCGGTGACAGGTTCCCTTTAAGTTATGACTTTGCAGAACAGCAACTATTATATGCCAATAGATCTATTACATCTGAAGCTAAATATTTACATAAAGATTAGTCGGGACATTTATCAAATCAGATACGTGAGTTTCGTGGTCTAAAAAAGTCTCAAGTCATGGCAACTGCCACATTTTATGCGATTGTTAGTTAAAATTGCAACATTTCATTTTCACCGCTTATACTGGTCTATGTTTAAAGGGATTGTCCGAGTACTTAAAAAAAAATATTTTGCACTGTAAAGCTGATGGGCAGCAATATATAACTAAGCTAAGCAAGTTTTAATATTTTTTTTTATTTTTTTATATTTCCTCATTTCCCTGGTTCTCTTCTGGCTCTTTGTTTACCTGCCATAACAACAATCTCTGCCCCTCACCCTGCTCTGCAAAGGGAGTTAATACAAGTGCTGCCCTGAGTGACATGTCTGCCTGCTGGGAGACTCTGCAGCATGTTATATATGTAGGACTAAAAGTCCCAGCTGTTTAATGACACTTCTGATACACAAGGGGTCTTCCCCCTACCTGTTCTTGTGCAATGCTCTGCAGAACTCCTCTAGTCTGTCAGCTCCTGTGCCCAGCATATGTCTCCTCACTGCCTGCAGCTACTCAGTAAACCCTTCATTCCTGAGTCTCTGCTGCTGGAGGGGGTTAAAGTTTTTCCTGAGGAATCCAGGGAGAGAGCAGACAGCAGCAGGCAGTGTAAGGGGGCGTGGCCAGCACTGTGACATCTTGTGTACAGATACAGATCAGCTCTCTCAGGCTTGTGCACAAAACATCATCAGAGCAGGTAGAGAAGCTAACATCACAGGTCATGTGACCCTCAGTGAAATCTGAGAAAGGAGCAACTACAGATGCAGTAAGTGCATGGTAAAGCTGTTGCATTTAACTAGTAATAAACATACGAAGAACAAAAAAAGAACTCAGACAACCCCTTTAAGTGAGATTAAAAGTGCTAAAAGTGAGATTAAACTTGGATTATAGCTCATTTACTATATGCAAAACATTTCCAACCCATGGCAGACAACCCCCTGGTGTACTGTCACACGTAAGGGTATAAACCACATTGCACTCACGCCAAATATATCAGTAAGGTGCACCAGTCCATGAATATGGTGCAGGCACACAAAGCAAAGTCAGACTTATAACTGATACAAAAACAACCTCAAATGATAAATGACAACCTAGATTTTTTACTTTGACTGTTAACTGATTCTCTGCTATTTAGAGTACATAACATAAAATTGCAATGCATATAATTGGCCACAGTGGTAACCTGGCTCAGCCGGTGATTGGCTGGGCAGGCTTGTTCTGTGTGTCGAGAGGAGACCTGATAGGCGGCAGAATGGGAGCTTCAGAGATTTGGTGAGTTATTATTTTAGCTTATTTTTGCAAACTCTGAATCATTTACCAATAATTTTTCCCTGATGGGCAACCCCTTTAGGAAATGTATAAGTCCTCATTCATTTCTTTTTGCTACTTGAAATTCAGCAAAACTGCTTCTAGGTTTCTACTCAGATAACCAGAAGGAGAACTAATTTCGCACAAAGTTCACGTTTTAAAGAGAATTCAGAATTCATTCATAGGATTGCGAATAGTTTACCACTCAATAATATATTCCAGACTATAGTAAACAATTATGTCTGGTTTTATGAAGATATTTAAATATTTAAATTAATTTTACTGCAATAACTAAACCATATACTGCTCTAATTACGCACCCGCGCCTGGTTCAAACATAAGAACCGTGTCCTGATTCCCTTCCCAGTGATTATTGGCACCAATGTGCTAGCTGGATAGGGACTTAGTCCAGACTTTAGGTTGAGTGGTGGATATAATTAAATTCCTATACCACATCACCCGAGTCTGGAGCCTGATAGTCACGGAAAGTGATATACAGTTTATTCCCGTTTTTAACTTGAGATTAATAAATATTTTATTTTCTTTTAAATACGTTCATCAGGCAGTAATTATATATATAGTGAACGTACACAAATAATATTTGATCGTGTGACATATACTGTACTTGTTGAATTGATCTGTCTTATTTATTACAAAGAAAGATATGTGTTGCTTCAATAAATCATGCATATTGTGTCTATTTTGAAAGGCAAGAAGAGCTATAGCTTGATAATTTGCAACAAATTTTAAATTTTATTAACTATCCTGCTATATATATATATATGAGAGTTAATAAAATTTCAACAAGATTGGCTTTTCCCAGCGGGCAGTGCACCCACATTTGATTTAAGGCTGTGCTGCCTTTTTTCCAATTGTGTGTATATATATATATATATATATATATATATATATATATAAATATTGTGATATTTTGTTGTTATATGATATCTGTGACCCCAATGTCATATCAATAATACTTTTATTTATGGTAAGCTCTTCAGTGTAAGGTCTTCAGAAGATTTCATTCCTTGTAAGTGCAGGTGGAGAATAACTTCACTCGAGCTTCCGAAGAGCACAGCAAAGGATCCCGATTTCACCTGTACAGGAAGCAATACAATTATAAGCATATAATATATGTTTACAACATTGCATGTATAAACTGAAAGTACAGCTTTGTTTGATAGAAGGTTGCCTAAATTGACTTTTTGGGTATATTTTTTTTTTTCAGCTCTCATCTACAACAATGACAAACTGACAAGGGAGGGACATTATTTTTTAAGCTTTACCTCCTCCTTCTTCCTTATCATATACATCCTCTTGCCTCACCTGGTTGAACTTAACTGACTTATGTAATATGTCTTTCAACCGTGCTATATAGCTTAGTCATTTTTTATCATTTTCCTCATCGACAAATTAAAAAAAAACTTTGTTCTTAGTGTTAGTGAATCATTGACAGAAGTGGAATTCAATCTGAATTTCAGGAAAAATTTGATTCGTCACAACTCTGAATTTCCTGGCGATTCATGGTAATGAATCAGATTTTTTCTAAAATTGCTGCTGCACATGTTACACAGTGAAAGTAAGAAGTCCGGGAATGAAGGATCACCCATAATGCCATGCAAATTGGACGGAAAGCAAACGGAATGCGTTTTGCATTCTGTCTGGGCATTCTGTTATTTTCCATTATAACCATGTTATAATGGAAAGCCATAACGGGATCCTTAAAGCTAGTGTGAACCCACTCTTAACATTGCTAGGGGTAGGTAGTACTAGGTCAGAACATTTTTATAGTAGAATATGGGATCTTCTATGGAGGTTACCAGGAGGAAACACAATGAAGAACATATAATGCAAACAATGAGTGATACGCCAGTCTGTAACGCAGTGATGTCACTGCATTGTGCCAGATGAGGAGAGCACAGGCTGGGAAATGATGCCTAGGTCACTATGAATGACAGATATCCATTACAGCCCAGGCCCCCAGCGATTGCGGTAGTTCTACCCTTGGTTGTGAGGAAAGATTAATGGGATCATTTATCAAACCAGACATGTCAGGTTTTTGGTCTAAAAATGTTGCACAACAGGACAATGGCAACTTGTGAAAAAGTGAGATTAGCCTTGGATTATGGTACATTAACTGTCTGCAAAACTTGAAATGTCACAAAAAAGTTGCATCCTATGCCAGGAACCCCCCTGGTATATTTTTTAGAACTGAGTCTTACAACACAATGCAGTTACACCAAATACATGAAAACTGTACACCATTTCATAAATTTGGTCCACCCCACACAATGCAAAACCAGACTTCGAAGTGACATAAAATCTCAAATGATAAATGACCTCCTAAATGAATTACATTTATTTGGTCTTGAGAAGAGGGGACATGATTAAACTATGAAAATATATAAATGTGCTGTACAAAAAATATGGTAAAAAGCTATTCCATGTAAAATCCCCTAAAAAGACAAGGGGGCACGGCCTTCATCTAGAGAAGGAAAAAGTTCAGTCTCCAGGGGGTGACAAAACTTCTATACCGTAAGAGCTGTGAATCTGTGGAAAAATCTACCTCAGCAAGTGGTAATGGTAGGCACAGTTGATGGTTATAAATAAGGCTTAGATAAATTCTTAGAACTAAATAATATTAATCCTTATGAAAATTAGAACTCTGGTTCTTACTCCTCTCTCTTAATTCACATCCCCTCCCATCCCTTGGTTGAACTTGATAGACTTATGTCTTTTTTCAACCGTAAAATGTAAATTCTGTTAAATTAGAAAATAATTGTAGGTGTTGGAAAATGTTCTGGGAGCTTGATAAATAGGGCATTCAACATGAACGTGATTCTGTTCAATTTAGTGATGCAAGAAAAGTGCCATATTTGCATTACTAAATGTGCTACAATTGCTTCCTACTGGAAATATTTTAGGTATGTCCTACTCAACTCACAGGACTGTGAAGGTCAGAAAAATTGGTAAAAATAAATTGGTGTAAATAAATTAACCCCAGAGTTATAATACAGTAAATTACTACTCACTGTTAATGCAGTCAGCTAGATTTTTCAACTGCTGTACATTATCTAAAACTTCAATGCTTTGTGTGTATGGATTATAACGCACAGAGAAAGGACGAGGAATTGTGGTAGCAAATTTCCTGTAAAATATCAGAACATTATAGGATATAAATTACTGTTGATTGGATTGTACACAATTACATCCCAACATGAGTGATTCAATTTTACAAATACAATTACGTTATGGCTCCAAATCGCCAGACTATAAAAAAAACCTTAAAATAATGCCTTTAAAGGAGTTGTCTGAGATGATAAAAATTTTTGAACAAGCTCTAAAACAGTTTAACATGAAATAAAATGTTATACTCACCCCTTTCTCCAGCATTGTTCTCTGCAGCGTTTGGTCCAGTTGTCCTGCTGCTGTTTGTTTACAACCAGCATCGGTGGCATGCCATAATATGGCACGTGACCACTGCAACCAATCACTGTCTGGCCTTTCACCACTGCTGTTTGTGGCAGGAGGACCGGGCCAGCAGTGCTGAGAACAGTGCTGGAGAAAGGCGTGAGTATAACATGCTTTTTCATTTTAAACCATTTTAGGGCTTGTCCGAGATTTTTAATTATTTCAGAGAACCCCTTTAGGATTTCCCATGGCTGCTTTCTATATTGGCTTAGTGTGTAATTTATGAACACAATCCAACACTGGGTCCCAGTTTCTCACCTAAAGAGCAATATTATTTTTGACCCACTGGCCAAATCCACTGTTATTAAGCCATCTTCCAAAGAGAATAATAAAAAATAATCTTTGGAAGATGGCTTAATAACAGTGGATTTGGCCAGTGGGTCAAAAATAATCTTGCTCTTTAGGTGAGAAACTCCAATTTTCAAGTAAAAAACTTTCCAGTTCCAAGTAAATTTTACCCAGATCTATTAAAATCTTTTGTTTGATAATATCATACTTGATACAATGGACATTGCATTATAATATAAAGCATTTGTACAATTTTCTATATTCTAATTGTCTGATGTGACTGACTTAAATATGCTCAAATTCCTGAATGCGTTGTATAGTATTTCTCCATTATGACTAATGGTCAACAGTAGTGACTGGCTACAGTGGTGCACACGGCGCTTGGAATCTGACAGGCGGGGACCAGAAAGCCAGTAAAGACAGCCCTGAAGCCATGGAGCTGGAGTGGATTGATGGGGTACAGTATAGATCTCTTCACAGGTACCGCTGGACAACTCCTTTAAGGAGCAGAACCTGGCAGAATAAAAGTTCCTATTCACACTACTACTGAAAATAAAAGCTCTGCAAAAGTAATGTTTGTATTGCTGTCCCCAGCCGCTAAGTAGTTCTATCAGCAGTTCAGCTAGTCAAAACTGCTGACAGAGTTCCTATAAATAATATTCTCACCTCAATTTTTCCTTTGCATCTTCAAAACTTTCAGCAATAAAATAAACAGGCTGGAACTCAGTTATTGGGTATTTCTGCAGAGAAATCTTCTCCGGGTCAAATGGCTTCAGATCTGGTTTGTCTGTCAAACAATACTGTAGAAATTAAAAGCAAAAATACAGTGAGAAATAATACATGAAGCACATAGCAAATATCAGCAGCTCCACAACAGAGGGCAGCATGTATACTGTGGTCATTCATGCTGTAAGTGAGTGACATTTGTTGAAATCCCATTTACTTAAATTGTACACTACACAAAACTGTTTAAATCCCGCAACCAAAACTGTGCAACAAAAATATTGTATGTGTAAACACCAGCAGTATAAACGGTCCATGGTTGACGAGGGACCTTGTCTGAGCATTGATGCCCAGGAGCTTAAACTTACATCCTTGACGTTAGGGTCTGCCTCCTTCTGCTGTAGTTTAAGGTATTTGACCAGATAGATACATTACAAGTCAAGATGCATAGTGGAAATTTGCTAAGTCTGGACCAGATTTGTGATACTGGTCACAGTTAAAGGGGTACAATATTGATGACTTACCCTCCACATAGGTCATCATTATCATATTGGTGGGGGACCAACTCCGGGCACCTCTGCCAGTCAGCTGTTTGAATAGGCCACAAGGCTGCAGTAAGAACTGCAGCCTCTTCCTAGGCCAGTGTCACCATGTTTAATCAGTGGCCTGGCCTACATGCAAGTAAATAGACCTGGGCTACAATACCGAAAGCCACTATACAGGGTGGGCCATTTATATGGATACACCTTAATAAAATGGGAATGGTTGGTGATATTAACTTCCTGTTTGTGGAACATTAGTATATGTGAGGGGGGAAACTTTTCAAGATGGGTGGTGACCATGGCGGCCATTTTGAAGTTGGCCATTTTGAATCCAACTTTTGTTTTTTCAATAGGAAGAGGGTCATGTGACACATCAAACTTATTGGGAATTTCACAAGAAAAACAATGGTGTGCTTGGTTTTAACGTAACTTTATTCTTTCATGAGTTATTTACAAGTTTCTGACTTATAAAATGTGTTCAATGTGCTGCCCATTGTGTTGGATTGTCAATGCAACCCTCTTCTCCCACTCTTCACACACTGATAGCAACACCGCAGGAGAAATGCTAGCACAGGCTTCCAGTATCCATAGTTTCAGGTGCTGCACATCTCGTATCTCCACAGCAAAATGGCCACCATGGTCACCAACCCATCTTGAAAAGTTTCCCCCCTCACATATACTAATGTGCCACAAACAGGAAGTTAATATCACCAACCATTCCCATTTTATTAAGGTGCATCCATATAAATGGCCCACCCTGTACAATGGCAGCACTGTGCTTGGTATGCTGTGAAGGGGCCGATATTGATCATGACCTATGCTAAGGATAGCTCATCAATATTGTACTCCCCGAAAACCCCTTTAATTTGTACAGAAAGCATAGAGCATAGAGACTTTACCACACAGTCTTATTTTGAGAAACAAAGTAGCTGTAGCTTCATGTTTTGCAAATTGACAGTAATAAAATGATAAAATATGAAAAGATTTTTCAAACCTGTAATTCTCCAAATGATGATAGCAGCCCAGCTCCGTAAGCCTTTATTTTATCATCTTGTTTGCAAAGTCCAAATTCAGCAGTAAACCAGTACAACTTAGGATTAAGAGGAGAAAAGGAAGTATTTTATTCAAAGAAAGCAGCAGCGGCAAATACCTAGGTATTAAACTTCAACACAATCTGCAGTATAGTCACCCATTGCCATATTTTAGACATACACAACACGCTAGGGTTAATTTCATTGGGCGCTAATCAACCTACCCGTATTTTTTGCCTTTTGCTATATAACCAAAAAACAAAGAAAAGGAAGAACATACAAACTCTGTGCAGATGGTACCCTGGGGAGATTAAAACTTAAAAATGAAGACTATGAGGCAATCAGTGCAACGGAGTTTGCACTGTCAGGAGTGGTCACACATGCAGACTGCATGGTGCCCTGAAATCTTTGATGGTAGGCCTAAAGGTGAATCACAATTTCCATGCAGCATGTATATTTGTTCTTCTTGCAGCTTTTCCTTAGTGTATTCTGCATGGCGTCTTGACATTGTTTGACGTTCAGACCATGTGTACTAAAGCAGCTGTATTCTATCTGCTATGTAATACTCTGCCACTCCATGCTATACAGGCTTGTTTTCTGTTCCTCACACTGAGGGAACAGGAAGCATGAAATGAAACCGTCCCTTCCGCCACCCCCAAAAATAAAGCTTTTGAATGAAATTAAGGAATATGTGTAGGGACAAGATTATAAATTATGTGTTATGCATTGAGTTGGAGGCTGTGCAACAAATAGAGGAATGATTTAAACAGAAATTGCCAATGTAATAAGAAAAAAAGTGTTTTACCGTAGCCAACTTTTCAATGTATTCATCTGGTGCCCCAAGTGATGCCAATCCGATCTCCTGAAAACATATTCAGTATCAGGTTATTCTGAACTACGTACTTTATCCCAAACTATCTATTGTGCATTAATATGTAGTCCTTACTTGTGAAAATTGGGCAAAACTTGGATCAGCAAAGAGGGGTGCATGTCCTAGAAGCTCATGGCAAATATCACTGTAGAGCAAAATCAGACAACATGTCATGTGCAGGTGGCAGATTTCCTATATTGTGCCATCCTGATATTGATGACCTATCCTTAGGATAGGCCATCAATATAAAAATCCTGGAAATCCCTTTAACATCATATTACAGAGCTAAAGCAAGCAAGTAAAAGAAGAAGAAATGCACTCACGGCTCAGGTGTATACATCGGTTTTGACCAATGGCGAATATATTGAGTTGAGTGAAAAACTCTGAATGCCAAGCCAGCCAGAAAATCTCTTGATGACAGCAAACCAGCGACAGGACGTAAACGGAAACCAGTACAAGCTTTATGGAAGATACAAGAATAAATTGTGTAACATGGTAATGACCATTTCATTATATAATCAAATAGGTCTACACGTAAAGAACTACTACCGTAATTCATAATCAGAAGCAAACCACCAAACAATAAGCTAGAAAAATTCCAGGTAAACGAGAGCTGAATTTTTTATGGATACTATGATGTTCCTCAACTCCCCAACACCATTTTGATTATACTTGACCAATCTTTTAGGTTGCCCGGGATCATCCCAAAATGAAGATGAACTCCAAGACTCATTAGAAAGCTTGCTAAATTTGCTTCAATAGTTGTTGGTAGTTGGTACACTGTTTCTTAGAGGGATGGGGTCTCTGTTGACACTGTTTACACAGGGAAAATTTGCTGGCATCTATTGTGTATAGGGGCACTGTTTATGCAGGAAGCTTTACTTGCACTATTCTTTATGTGGATAGTCTACTGGCACTGTTTATTTGGCCCCTCTACTGGCACTGATGGTGAATGAAGGCACTTGCCCTGCAGTAAGCATTAATTTTTTTTTTATCTAACCTACTCTGAAGACTTTCCCAATTATTTTTATTCCCTGGACAATCATTTTAAGCATGGGTAGATTTTACATAGAAAAACATTATTTTCTCACCAAAAATTATTATTACAAGTTGGCAAGTGTGACTTTGATCAAGCTTCCCCATAGGGCCTCATGTATTAAAACTAGAGCAAACAGAAATTTGAGCGCAATAGCTAATTCGATTATGGCTCTAGTTTTTCTTAGGGCTCATGCACACTGTATGCGGACCACAAAATACATACAACCGTGTGCATGAGCCCTTAGGTAAACTAGAAATTGTTCTGTTGTAGGTAGATGCTGCACTAGTTTTTGTACCACTGATGTTAGAAGTTGTACTCCATAGACATAATTGGTCAGCTATACATTTTGCATTGGTTAAGGCAATGTTCACATTGTGTTTACAGAGTACTTTAGGCAAGTGCTTCACCAAGCAAGTGCCCTTTTAGGCATCCGCCAAGCTGGTATTCTTCAGTATACCATTTTTTTTTTAACTGTACAGGACAGTATACCATGCAGCATAACTTCTTTCTTTTTATTTCATTCTTTTACATGCGACTTATGTATTGTGTTACACCACTGTATAGTATACAGTAGCAGAAATATATGTGAGTCAAACAGTTTACCTGCTTGGTAACCATTTTCATACCTTATTGCTCTTTCAAATATTGAAGGGTTCATCAATACTTATGAAGGTTCATATGTAAATGAACAGTCTCACTGTTATTTAACTGAATCATGCAGGTGAAACTCGAAAAATTGTAATATCGTGCAAAGTTTATTCATTTCAGTAATGCAACTTAAAAGGTGAAACTAACATATGAGAGACTCACTACATGCAAAGCGAGATATTTCAAACCTTTATTTGGTATAATTTGGGTGATTATGGCTTACAGTTTATGAAACCCCCAAAGTCACAATCTCAGGTCCCCTTTCCTCAGGGGGTATGGATGATTAGCTGACTAGAGGGTGACACTTTGAGCCTAGAGTATTGAACCTTTTCACAAAATTCTAATTTTAAGTTGCATTAATGCAATTCCTTTTAATTAGCATTACTGAAATAAACGGACTTTTGCGATATTCAAATTTTTCAAGTTTCACCTGTATATCAATATGTAAAGTACAAAATTCTTAATGAGGGGTAAGTACGTAGGTGCACTTACCGTAAATACTTAGTATGCAATGTGAGCTCCTGCACCACCTGCACACTAAAGTAGCTCAGTTTTCCCCCCATTTTTTTACAATCATTATATATATATATATATATATATATACACAGTATATATATATGTCTATATATATATATATATATATATATACATCTATATAGATATAATTTTATCTTAGCACCTACTTTGAAGAAAATTGGAGACATCTTCCAGCTGAGGAATATTATTTTCATTATATCCACAATATTTTTCTAGCAGAGGAAAAATATGGTTATGTTCATAGCAAGCATGTGTGGGATACAGCAATTTCAGCTCTTTGAACACTGTGCCCCAAGTCTTTTTCTCCTCTTCTGTGTAAGTAACAAATGGAATAGGTTGACCACTAAAAAAGAGGAAAAAATGGCAGTGATTCCATTATGCTGAACACATATAGTATATAAAAACGTTGCCGTTTCTACCTGGATCATAGGCAAGCTGCAATGAACAGACCTGCTATTTGTACTGTGTCTTATTTGGTATTCTGAGTTCATACATTGCAGCTTTGCTCATTAATGCCTAATGTATTGTAATTAATACTTAATATTAGGTATTCATTTCAGACTATTTTGGTGTTTGTTTAGGTGTTATTGAAGCTTCTGGGCCCCACTAAAAAATCCACCCTGCCCTAGAACAGGGATCAGCAACCTCTGGCACTCCAGCATTCTCCATTAATTTCTATGAGAGTTCTGAGAAGAGCCAGACCAAATATGCAGAAATTAAGACTTATTAGAGACGATAGAAAACTTTGATACAATCAAACATGGGATCCTTGGATTAATAAAGACTTCGGTCCTTAATTTCCATATGATTACTTGTTTTTCTAAGTGATAATTGTTAAGGCATAAGTTCCACAACCTATTAAGAGTTTGACTGTTTTCATAAAAACTTTTCTTTATGTATAATTTCATTACAATACATGACCTGACATTCAATGCTATGTATAACGATTTTATTTTCTGTATATGACATTGATTTACTTTTTCTCGCATTGTAAAGAAAAATGTTGCTTTTTGAACTTTGCAAAATTCTGAATAAATAAAGAATTTAAACAGAGCAAGTATGCATGCTGGGAGTTGTAGTTTCACAACAGCTGGAGTGCAGGAGGATGCCTACCCCTGACATAGAAAATAAAACAATGAAATTGAAAAGTATTCAAAGATTGACATGTTAATACTATATAACAAATACAAGCCACGGTTGAAGTGTCACTTTAGAACAATTAGTTTATGAATATCATATATGGCAGACTTCTGTGGCAGCAGAAACCCATTCCATACATTTGAATGTTAGTAAAAATCCATACACATGCTGCTGAAATAACCACATTCAGATGTATGGAGTAAATTCAGAAATGTTCTGCAATAAATATACAAACATTACAGGGGCCTTTCAAGCAGACCCCCCAATGTGGCTGCACCTGTGGAGGGAAGTAAACCTGCTGCTGGGTTCCAGCACTTTTGCTTCACCTTGCACAGCTGCCACTTGTCGATCTTTGGCTGTCATGGTGATGTGTCCTCCATACATCATGTGAACCAGTGACATGGTGCATAGGGGGCACATCACCACTGCAGCCAGTCATCGGCTGCAGAAGACACATGACCTGTGTCAAACTGAATGTTGACCATGGGAATCAGATAAGTATGATTCCCTTTGCAGGTCTGGTCACATTGGGGGTTCTACT
Organism: Bufo gargarizans; assembly: GCF_014858855.1. Taxonomy (NCBI): domain Eukaryota; kingdom Metazoa; phylum Chordata; class Amphibia; order Anura; family Bufonidae; genus Bufo; species Bufo gargarizans. Next base: position 339,515,761 of record NC_058081.1, on the reverse strand, counting down.
CAAAAAGCCCCCAAGGGATAAACAACCCTTTATGCATATTGAGGATGTCCACAGTGCAAGTCTTCACATTGTTACTAATCGTGCATTTTTTGCATGCAAACTTACATGTGAATTCAAATGGTGATATCCACCATTCAAAAAAAAATTGGTGAAATGCAAGACTGTATACACCATAGAGGGACAGAATGCAGCTGATCTAAGCCTTTGAAAAACAAGGTCCAGCTCTGGTTTGATCGACACCTTTTAGTTCTAGGTGGCAAGAAACTGTCCAACATTCCCCTCTTCAGAGGACATACTATAAATAGGGTGGGGGATTGTCCCAAGAGCCATGGAATGTGTGTGGAAGGTAAAGAAACTGTCCCCTGCATTCTGGGTAAAATGCTAATCTCATTACCATAACAGGGGACCCTTTTGATCATTGGTATGAGGCCATATGTCCAGAACAGGCAAAGACAAAGAAAACTCACTGTTTGTAATTAAATGCAATGTCGGCAAACTCTTTACGTCTGGTCCGATAAACAGGATCGGTGAACCCCTAAAGCAACAAAAACAGAAATACATTTATGAAACTTTAGAGTTCATATGATAGAATTTTATTTTTCCCGTGTAGCTACAGATTAAACAGTATGAGGTTTCTGTAGTCCTACGAAAAAAGGCTTGTAGGGGCTTTTATGGCACACTTTATTAAACGTTTCAAAAAGCAAGTCAAAAAGAGTAAACAAGTCTACTAATGATTTTTGACAAGCATTTTGGTAGTTTTTCTTTTTTTGACAATTTCTATATGTGTTTTTTTCTGGCTTCCTTTTAGCAAGTTTTTTTTTTATGTAGCATGTTCTAGGTGTTTTTTCTGGCACTTTGGGACTCCAAAGAGAAGCTTATATAGAAAGCATCAGAGAAACACCATACCTAGAAGCTGCTGTGTTTGACTAAATATAAATAGGGATCGGTGAACTTGCGTTTTCAAGGTTCGGGTTTGTGTCATCTAAGAATTCTGTTATGGATTTCACTACCATGGACCATAACTTATTGTCCATGGTAGCAGAATCCATAACAGAATTCTTAGATAACCCGAACCTTGTACGCCGAACTTGAAAACACAAGTTCTCTCATCCCTAAATAAAAACCCTGCTGTGCGAATCATCTTTCTTTTGCAACATCTCTTTTTACATCCTCCCTCTACTGTGACTTCACTATATAGTGTCATCACTGTGTGCTTTACCACCGTTATGTGACATCAATATGTGCATGATTGCTGAATGGCAAATACATTGCGTTAGCAATCTCTCTCATTATCTTTAGATTGCAACAACATTATGTTGGACAGCAAAACTATCAGCCACATTTGCAATCTGATACATGAGAAACTATTTCTCTACATATTATTGGAACTCGACTTAGGCTACTTTCACACTCACGTTTTGTGCGGACCGTTATGGACAGATCTGTTCAGATAATACAACTGTCTGCATCTGTTTAGAACGGATCCATTTGTATTATCTTTAACCAAGACAGATCCATCTTGAACACCATTGAAAGTCAATGAAGTACGGATCAGTTTTCTATTGTGCCCGATTGTGTCATAGAAAACGGATCCGTCCCCAGTGACTTACATTGTGTGTCAGGACGGATCAGTTTGGTTCAGTTTCATCAGTTTCAAGCAGCGATTTGGTGTCCATCTCCAAAGCAGAATTGAGACTGATCGGAAGCAAACTGATGAATTCATTTTCCATTCAGAATGCATTAGAATGCAAACTGATCCGTTTTGGACCACTTGTGAGAGCCCTGAACGGATCTCGGAAACGGAAAGCCAAAACGCGAGTGTTAAAGTAAACTAAGGAACAAGCTTGTAGACGGTTTCCAATATTAACCAAAAGAATATAGAAATTCGGAATAAAGTTTTTGAGTATAATGCAAGCTGTAAGTTTCGATCAGTAACATAATTTATCTTCAAATTTACTCAACTGTTATATATACAGGTGAAAAATAAATTGTAATATCGTGCAAAAGTCCATTTATTTCAGTAATGCAACTTAAAATTACAATATTGTAAAAAGGTTCAATATTCTAGGCTCAAAGTGTCACCCTCTAGTCAGCTAATAATCCATACCCCCTGACCAAAGGGTACCCGAGATTGTGACTTTGGGGTTTCATAAGCTGTAAGCCATAATCATCCAAATTATACCAAATAAAGGCTTGAAATATCTCGCTTTGCATGTAATGAGTCTATCTCGTATGTTGTTCGGGTTGCTGCCGCACGCAGGACCTCCACTATGACTACAGCTGTACCACTATAGGTCACCACTGGAGAGCTAAGTAGCCTATGTGTATTTTTTATGTATTTTTTATGTATTTTAGATGTGTATTTTGGATATGACTAATTCCTAACAGCTTTAAAGAGGCATTTACAGCAAGATTTGATTACCCTGTAGAATGGTCCCCTGATGATTTGGCGGATGCCAATGAAACGCGTTGGGACAAGGGACAACTATGCTAATTTGTAATTGGGACTACTGAGTCACTTTGATCATTTTTTCTATTTCCCTTTTCTTTTTCCTTATTACTTGACGAAACTGGGCAGTCACTGTCGCCTAGTGGAGGGACATTAAGGGTTAATTAGAGAGGGAGTAATAATAGAGAGAGTTTTCCTGGGACACATAGGGACAGAGTCCCAGTAGCCCTGTCTCTCTAGTGTCTATCCTCCCTCCTGTCATTTGTTACCGTGTCCTGCATTGTTTGTGGGCAGTTATAGGTCGCATCTGTTTATGCATTATATATTGGTGCGTACTTTGCCATTGTTTGTATATTAATATCAAAGTGACTCAGTAGTCCCAATTACAAAACAGACTTTTCAAAAATGAAATTAGTCATAAATGAGTCCTTATCAGACTGGAACGGATTACATGGAGTCCAGGAGAAATGGGACTACTTAAAAGGTGCATTATTGAAGGCAAAATTGCATTAGACTTGTCAGTAGAGTTGAGCGAACACCTGGATGTTCGGGTTCGAGAAGTTCGGCCGAACATCCCGGAAATGTTCGGGTTCGGGATCCGAACCCGATCCGAACTTCGTCCCGAACCCGAACCCCATTGAAGTCAATGGGGACCCGAACTTTTCGGCACTAAAAAGGCTGTAAAACAGCCCAGGAAAGAGCTAGAGGGCTGCAAAAGGCAGCAACATGTAGGTAAATCCCCTGCAAACAAATGTGGATAGGGAAATGAATTAAAATAAAAATTAAATAAATAAAAATTAACCAAAATCAATTGGAGAGAGGTTCCATAGCAGAGAATCTGGCTTCCCGTCACCCACCACTGGAACAGTCCATTCTCAGATATTTAGGCCCCGGCACCCAGGCAGAGGAGAGAGGTCCCGTAACAGAGAATCTGTCTTCATGTCAGCAGAGAATTAGTCTGCATGTCATAGCAGAGAATGAGGCTTCACGTCAGCCACCACTGCAACAGTCCATTGGCATATATTTAGGCCCAGCACCCAGGCAGAGGAGGGAGGTCCCGTAACAGAGAATCTGTCTTCATGTCAGCAGAGAATTAGTCTGCATGTCATAGCAGAGAATGAGGCTTCACGTCAGCCACCACTGCAACAGTCCATTGGCATATATTTAGGCCCAGCACACACACAGGCAGAGGAGAGAGGTCCCGTAACAGAGAATCTGGCTTCATGTCAGCAGAGAATCAGTCTGCATGTCATAGCAGAGAATGAGGCTTCACGTCAGCCACCACTGCAACAGTCCATTGGCATATATTTAGGCCCAGCACACACACAGGCAGAGGAGAGAGGTCCCGTAACAGAGAATCTGGCTTCATGTCAGCAGAGAATCAGTCTGCATGTCATAGCAGAGAATGAGGCTTCACGTCAGCCACCACTGCAACAGTCCATTGGCATATATTTAGGCCCAGCACCCAGGCAGAGGAGGGAGGTCCCGTAACAGAGAATCTGTCTTCATGTCAGCAGAGAATTAGTCTGCATGTCATAGCAGAGAATGAGGCTTCACGTCAGCCACCACTGCAACAGTCCATTGGCATATATTTAGGCCCAGCACACACACAGGCAGAGGAGAGAGGTCCCGTAACAGAGAATCTGGCTTCATGTCAGCAGAGAATCAGTCTGCATGTCATAGCAGAGAATGAGGCTTCACGTCACCCACCACTGCAACAGTCCATTGGCATATATTTAGGCCTAGCACACAGGCAGAGCAGAGAGGTCCCGTAACAGACAATCTGGCTTCATGTCAGCAGAGAATCAGTCTGCATGTCATAGCAGAGAATGAGGCTTCACGTCACCCACCACTGCAACAGTCCATTGGCATATATTTAGGCCTAGCACACAGGCAGAGCAGAGAGGTCCCGTAACAGACAATCTGGCTTCATGACAGCAGAGAATTAGTCTGCATGTCATAGCAGAGAATGAGGCTTCACGTCAGCCACCACTGCAACAGTCCATTGGCATATATTTAGGCCCAGCACACACACAGGCAGAGGAGAGAGGTCCCGTAACAGAGAATCTGGCTTCATGTCAGCAGAGAATCAGTCTGCATGTCATAGCAGAGAATGAGGCTTCACGTCAGCCACCACTGCAACAGTCCATTGGCATATATTTAGGCCCAGCACACACACAGGCAGAGGAGAGAGGTCCCGTAACAGAGAATCTGGCTTCATGTCAGCAGAGAATCAGTCTGCATGTCATAGCAGAGAATGAGGCTTCACGTCAGCCACCACTGCAACAGTCCATTGGCATATATTTAGGCCCAGCACCCAGGCAGAGGAGGGAGGTCCCGTAACAGAGAATCTGTCTTCATGTCAGCAGAGAATTAGTCTGCATGTCATAGCAGAGAATGAGGCTTCACGTCAGCCACCACTGCAACAGTCCATTGGCATATATTTAGGCCCAGCACACACACAGGCAGAGGAGAGAGGTCCCGTAACAGAGAATCTGGCTTCATGTCAGCAGAGAATCAGTCTGCATGTCATAGCAGAGAATGAGGCTTCACGTCACCCACCACTGCAACAGTCCATTGGCATATATTTAGGCCTAGCACACAGGCAGAGCAGAGAGGTCCCGTAACAGACAATCTGGCTTCATGTCAGCAGAGAATCAGTCTGCATGTCATAGCAGAGAATGAGGCTTCACGTCACCCACCACTGCAACAGTCCATTGGCATATATTTAGGCCTAGCACACAGGCAGAGCAGAGAGGTCCCGTAACAGACAATCTGGCTTCATGACAGCAGAGAATCAGTCTGCATGTCATAGCAGAGAATGAGGCTTCACGTCACCCACCACTGCAACAGTCCATTGGCATATATTTAGGCCTAGCACACAGGCAGAGCAGAGAGGTCCCGTAACAGACAATCTGGCTTCATGTCAGCAGAGAATCAGTCTGCATGTCATAGCAGAGAATGAGGCTTCACGTCACCCACCACTGCAACAGTCCATTGGCATATATTTAGGCCTAGCACACAGGCAGAGCAGAGAGGTCCCGTAACAGACAATCTGGCTTCATGACAGCAGAGAATCAGTCTGCATGTCATAGCAGAGAATGAGGCTTCACGTCACCCACCACTGCAACAGTCCATTGGCATATATTTAGGCCTAGCACACAGGCAGAGCAGAGAGGTCCCGTAACAGACAATCTGGCTTCATGTCAGCAGAGAATCAGTCTGCATGTCATAGCAGAGAATGAGGCTTCACGTCACCCACCACTGCAACAGTCCATTGGCATATATTTAGGCCTAGCACACAGGCAGAGCAGAGAGGTCCCGTAACAGACGATCTGGCTTCATGTCAGCAGAGAATCAGTCTGCATGTCATAGCAGAGAATCAGGCTTCACGTCAGCCACCACTGCAACAGTCCATGGTCATAAATTTAGGCCCAGCACCCAGGCAGAGGAGAGAGGTCCCGTAACAGACAATCTGGCTTCATGTCAGCAGAGAATTAGTCTGCATGTCATAGCAGAGAATCAGGCTTCATGTCAGCCACCACTGCAACAGTCCATTGGCATATATTTAGGCCTAGCACACAGGCAGAGGAGAGGTTCATTCAACTTTGGGTAGCATCGCAATATAATGGTAAAATGAAAATAAAAATAGGATTGAATGAGGAAGTGCCCTGGAGTCCAATAATATATGGTTATGGGGAGGTAGTTAATGTCTAATCTGGACAAGGGACGGACAGGTCCTGTGGGATCCATGCCTGGTTCATTTTTATGAACGTCAGCTTGTCCACATTGGCTGTAGACAGGCGGCTGCGTTTGTCTGTAATGACGCCCCCTGCCGTGCTGAATACACGTTCAGACAAAACGCTGGCTGCCGGGCAGGCCAGCACCTCCAAGGCATAAAAGGCTAGCTCTGGCCACGTGGACAATTTAGAGACCCAGAAGTTGAATGGGGCCGAACCATCAGTCAGTACGTGGAGGGGTGTGCACACGTACTGTTCCACCATGTTAGTGAAATGTTGCCTCCTGCTAACACGTTGCGTATCAGGTGGTGGTGCAGTTAGCTGTGGCGTGTTGACAAAAGTTTTCCACATCTCTGCCATGCTAACCCTGCCCTCAGAGGAGCTGGCCGTGACACAGCTGCCTTGGCGACCTCTTGCTCCTCCTCTGCCTTGGCCTTGGGCTTCCACTTGTTCCCCTGTGACATTTGGGAATGCTCTCAGTAGCGCGTCTACCAACGTGCGCTTGTACTCGCGCATCTTCCTATCACGCTCCAGTGCAGGAAGTAAGGTGGGCACATTGTCTTTGTAGCGTGGATCCAGCAGGGTGGCAACCCAGTAGTCCGCACAGGTTAAAATGTGGGCAACTCTGCTGTCGTTGCGCAGGCACTGCAGCATGTAGTCGCTCATGTGTGCCAGGCTGCCCAGGGGTAAGGACAAGCTGTCCTCTGTGGGAGGCGTATCGTCATCGTCCTGCCTTTCCCCCCAGCCACGCACCAGTGATGGACCCGAGCTGCGTTGGGTGCCACCCCGCTGTGACCATGCTTCATCCTCATCCTCCTCCACCTCCTCCTCATCCTCGTCCTCCTCGTCCTCCAGTAGTGGGCCCTGGCTGGCCACATTTGTACCTGGCCTCTGCTGTTGCAAAAAACCTCCCTCTGAGTCACTTCGAAGAGACTGGCCTGAAAGTGCTAAAAATGACCCCTCTTCCTCATCCTCCTCCTCCTCCTCCTGGGCCACCTCCTGTTCCATCATCGCCCTAAGTGTTTTCTCAAGGAGACATAGAAGTGGTATTGTAACGCTGATAACGGTGTCATCGCCACTGGCCATGTTGGTGGAGTACTCGAAACAGCGCAACAGGGCACACAGGTCTCGCATGGAGGCCCAGTCATTGGTGGTGAAGTGGTGCTGTTCTGTAGTGCGACTGACCCGTGCGTGCTGCAGCTGAAACTCCACTATGGCCTGCTGCTGCTCGCACAGTCTGTCCAGCATGTGCAAGGTGGAGTTCCACCTGGTGGGCACGTCGCATATGAGGCGGTGAGCGGGAAGGCCGAAGTTACGCTGTAGCGCAGACAGGCGAGCAGCAGCAGGATGTGAACGCCGGAAGCGCGAACAGACGGCCCGCACTTTATGCAGCAGCTCTGACATGTCGGGGTAGTTGTGAATGAACTTCTGCACCACCAAATTCAGCACATGCGCCAAGCAAGGGATGTGCGTCAAATTGGCTAGTCCCAGAGCTGCAACGAGATTTCGCCCATTATCACACACCACCAGGCCGGGCTTGAGGCTCACCGGCAGCAACCACTCGTCGGTCTGTTGTTCTATACCCCGCCACAACTCCTGTGCGGTGTGGGGCCTGTCCCCCAAACATATGAGTTTCAGAATGGCCTGCTGACGTTTACCCCGGGCTGTGCTGAAGTTGGTGGTGAAGGTGTGTGGCTGACTGGATGAGCAGGTGGAAGAAGAGGAGGAGGAAGCCGAGAAGGAGGAGGTGGCAACAGGAGGCAAAGAATGTTGCCCTGCGATCCTTGGCGGCGGAAGGACGTGCGCCAAACAGCTCTCCGCCTGGGGCCCAGCTGCCACTACATTTACCCAGTGTGCAGTTAGGGAGATATAGCGTCCCTGGCCGTGCTTACTGGTCCACGTATCTGTGGTTAGGTGGACCTTGCTACAGATGGCGTTGCGCAGTGCACACTTGATTTTATCGGATACTTGGTTGTGCAGGGAAGGCACGGCTCTCTTGGAGAAGTAGTGCCGGCTGGGAACAACATACTGTGGGACAGCAAGCGACATGAGCTGTTTGAAGCTGTCTGTGTCCACCAGCCTAAATGACAGCATTTCATAGGCCAGTAGTTTAGAAATGCTGGCATTCAGGGCCAGGGATCGAGGGTGGCTAGGTGGGAATTTACGCTTTCTATCAAATGTTTGTGAGATGGAGAGCTGAACGCTGGCGTGTGACATGGTTGAGACGCTTGGTGACGGAGGTGGTGGTGGTGGTGTTGGTGGTACATCCCCTGTTTGCTGGGCGGCAGGTGCCAACGTTCCTCCAGAGGCGGAGGAAGAGGCCGAGGCGGCAGCAGCAGAATAGGCCGAGGCGGCAGCAGCAGAAGAGGTAGCAGGGGGAGCCTGAGTGACTTCCTTGGTTTTAAGGTGTTTACTCCACTGCAGTTCATGCTTTGCATGCAGGTGCCTGGTCATGCAGGTTGTGCTCAGGTTCAGAACGTTAATGCCTCGCTTCAGGCTCTGATGGCACAGCGTGCAAACCACTCGGGTCTTGTCGTCAGCACATTGTTTGAAGAAGTGCCATGCCAGGGAACTCCTTGAAGCTGCCTTTGGGGTGCTCGGTCCCAGATGGCGGCGGTCAGTAGCAGGCGGAGTCTCTTGGCGGCGGGTGTTCTGCTTTTGCCCACTGCTCCCTCTTTTGCTACGCTGTTGGCTCGGTCTCACCACTGCCTCTTCCTCCGAACTGTGAAAGTCAGTGGCACGACCTTCATTCCATGTGGGGTCTAGGACCTCATCGTCCCCTGCATCGTCTTCCACCCAGTCTTGATCCCTGACCTCCTGTTCAGTCTGCACACTGCAGAAAGACGCAGCAGTTGGCACCTGTGTTTCGTCATCATCAGAGACATGCTGAGGTGGTATTCCCATGTCCTCATCATCAGGAAACATAAGTGGTTGTGCGTCAGTGCATTCTATGTCTTTCACCGCTGGGGAAGGGCTAGGTGGATGCCCTTGGGAAACCCTGCCAGCGGAGTCTTCAAACAGCATAAGAGACTGCTGCATAACTTGAGGCTGAGACAGTTTCCCTGGTATGCATGGGGGTGATGTGACAGACTGATGGGGTTGGTTTTCAGGCGCCATCTGTGCGCTTTCTGCAGAAGACTGGGTGGGAGATAATGTGAACGTGCTGGATCCACTGTCGGCCACCCAATTGACTAATGCCTGTACCTGCTCAGGCCTTACCATCCTTAGAACGGCATTGGGCCCCACCATATATCGCTGTAAATTCTGGCGGCTACTGGGACCTGAAGTAGTTGGTACACTAGGACGTGTGGATGTGGCAGAACGGCCACGTCCTCTCCCAGCACCAGAGGGTCCACTAACACCACCACGACCATGTCCACGTCCGCGTCCCTTACTAGATGTTTTTCTCATTGTTATGGTTCACCACAACAACAAATATATTATTTGGCCCAATGTATTGTATTCAAATTCAGCGGGATATAAATTTGAGGCCTAGTATTTAGGCGCTGGGTGACCGGTATGGATTTAGTGACAGAATTAGACTTGGAAATGCACAGAAGCGTGTGTGTGTGAAGTTATTCTGAATGACCCAATGTGCACCTTGAATATTATATACCCTTTTAGGGATAGATTTCAAATAGCTCTGATATAGCAGAAACCACTAAATTATGAAATTGCTAAATTGGGAATTGTACTTCAACCCAGAACAAAAAATGTGCTTTGACGGACACTAAATATCTTGCCCAGCAACAACAGTACACCGGTGGGTAACGAGAGATTTAGAGGGAATTAAATTTGAGGCCTAGTATTTAGGCGCTGGGTCACCGGTATGGATTTAGTGACAGAATTAGACTTGGAAATACACAGTAGCGGGTGTGTGTGAAGTTATTCTGAATGACCCTATGTGCACCTTCAATATTATATACCCTTTTTGGGATAGATTTCAAATAGCTCTGATATAGCAGGAACCACTAAATTATGAAATTGCTAAATTGGGAATTGTACTTCAACCCAGAACAAAAAATGTGCTTTGACGGGCACTAAATAACTTTCCCAGCTACAACAGGACAACGGTAACGAGAGATTTAGAGGGATTTAAATTTGAGGCCTAGTATTTAGGCGCTGGGTGACAGGTATGGGTTTAGTGACAGAATTAGACTTGGAAATACACAGTAGCGGGTGTGTGTGAAGTTATTCTGAATGACCCTATGTGCACCTTCAATATTATATACCCTTTTTGGGATAGATTTCAAATAGCTCTGATATAGCAGAAACCACTAAATTATGAAATTGCTAAATTGGGAATTGTACTTCAACCCAGAACAAAAAATGTGCTTTGACGGACACTAAATATCTTGCCCAGCAACAACAGTACAGCGGTGGGTAACGAGAGATTTAGAGGGAATTAAATTTGAGGCCTAGTATTTAGGCGCTGGGTCACCGGTATGGATTTAGTGACAGAATTAGACTTGGAAATACACAGTAGCGGGTGTGTGTGAAGTTACTCTGAATGACCCTATGTGCACCTTCAATATTATATACCCTTTTTGGGATAGATTTCAAAGAGCTCTGATATAGCAGGAACCACTAAATTATGAAATTGCTAAATTGGGAATTGTATTTCAACCCAGAACAAGAAATGTGCTTGAACGGACACTAAATAACTCGCCCAGCTACAGCACTAGGGACAGATTTAGCTGGATATAAATTTGAGGCCTAGTATTTAGGCGCTGGGTGACAGGTATGGGTTTAGTGACAGAATTAGACTTGGAAATACACAGTAGCGGGTGTGTGTGAAGTTATTCTGAATGACCCTATGTGCACCTTCAATATTATATACCCTTTTAGGGATAGATTTCAAATAGCTCTGATATAGCAGAAACCACTAAATTATGAAATTGCTAAATTGGGAATTGTACTTCAACCCAGAACAAAAAATGTGCTTTGACGGACACTAAATATCTTGCCCAGCAACAACAGTACAGCGGTGGGTAACGAGAGATTTAGAGGGAATTAAATTTGAGGCCTAGTATTTAGGCGCTGGGTCACCGGTATGGATTTAGTGACAGAATTAGACTTGGAAATACACAGTAGCGGGTGTGTGTGAAGTTATTCTGAATGACCCTATGTGCACCTTCAATATTATATACCCTTTTTGGGATAGATTTCAAATAGCTCTGATATAGCAGGAACCACTAAATTATGAAATTGCTAAATTGGGAATTGTACTTCAACCCAGAACAAAAAATGTGCTTTGACGGGCACTAAATAACTTTCCCAGCTACAACAGGACAACGGTAACGAGAGATTTAGAGGGATTTAAATTTGAGGCCTAGTATTTAGGCGCTGGGTGACAGGTATGGGTTTAGTGACAGAATTAGACTTGGAAATACACAGTAGCGGGTGTGTGTGAAGTTATTCTGAATGACCCTATGTGCACCTTCAATATTATATACCCTTTTTGGGATAGATTTCAAATAGCTCTGATATAGCAGAAACCACTAAATTATGAAATTGCTAAATTGGGAATTGTACTTCAACCCAGAACAAAAAATGTGCTTTGACGGACACTAAATATCTTGCCCAGCAACAACAGTACACCGGTGGGTAACGAGAGATTTAGAGGGAATTAAATTTGAGGCCTAGTATTTAGGCGCTGGGTCACCGGTATGGATTTAGTGACAGAATTAGACTTGGAAATACACAGTAGCGGGTGTGTGTGAAGTTACTCTGAATGACCCTATGTGCACCTTCAATATTATATACCCTTTTTGGGATAGATTTCAAAGAGCTCTGATATAGCAGGAACCACTAAATTATGAAATTGCTAAATTGGGAATTGTATTTCAACCCAGAACAAGAAATGTGCTTGAACGGACACTAAATAACTCGCCCAGCTACAGCACTAGGGACAGATTTAGCTGGATATAAATTTGAGGCCTAGTATTTAGGCGCTGGGTGACAGGTATGGGTTTAGTGACAGAATTAGACTTGGAAATACACAGTAGCGGGTGTGTGTGAAGTTATTCTGAATGACCCTATGTGCACCTTCAATATTATATACCCTTTTTGGGATAGATTTCAAATAGCTCTGATATAGCAGAAACCACTAAATTATGAAATTGCTAAATTGGGAATTGTACTTCAACCCAGAACAAAAAATGTGCTTTGACGGACACTAAATATCTTGCCCAGCAACAACAGTACACCGGTGGGTAACGAGAGATTTAGAGGGAATTAAATTTGAGGCCTAGTATTTAGGCGCTGGGTCACCGGTATGGATTTAGTGACAGAATTAGACTTGGAAATACACAGTAGCGGGTGTGTGTGAAGTTATTCTGAATGACCCTATGTGCACCTTCAATATTATATACCCTTTTTGGGATAGATTTCAAATAGCTCTGATATAGCAGGAACCACTAAATTATGAAATTGCTAAATTGGGAATTGTACTTCAACCCAGAACAAAAAATGTGCTTTGACGGGCACTAAATAACTTTCCCAGCTACAACAGGACAACGGTAACGAGAGATTTAGAGGGATTTAAATTTGAGGCCTAGTATTTAGGCGCTGGGTGACAGGTATGGGTTTAGTGACAGAATTAGACTTGGAAATACACAGTAGCGGGTGTGTGTGAAGTTATTCTGAATGACCCTATGTGCACCTTCAATATTATATACCCTTTTTGGGATAGATTTCAAATAGCTCTGATATAGCAGAAACCACTAAATTATGAAATTGCTAAATTGGGAATTGTACTTCAACCCAGAACAAAAAATGTGCTTTGACGGACACTAAATATCTTGCCCAGCAACAACAGTACACCGGTGGGTAACGAGAGATTTAGAGGGAATTAAATTTGAGGCCTAGTATTTAGGCGCTGGGTCACCGGTATGGATTTAGTGACAGAATTAGACTTGGAAATACACAGTAGCGGGTGTGTGTGAAATTATTCTGAATGACCCTATGTGCACCTTCAATATTATATACCCTTTTTGGGATAGATTTCAAATAGCTCTGATATAGCAGGAACCACTAAATTATGAAATTGCTAAATTGGGAATTGTACTTCAACCCAGAACAAAAAATGTGCTTTGACGGGCACTAAATAACTTTCCCAGCTACAACAGGACAACGGTAACGAGAGATTTAGAGGGATTTAAATTTGAGGCCTAGTATTTAGGCGCTGGGTGACAGGTATGGGTTTAGTGACAGAATTAGACTTGGAAATACACAGTAGCGGGTGTGTGTGAAGTTATTCTGAATGACCCTATGTGCACCTTCAATATTATATACCCTTTTTGGGATAGATTTCAAATAGCTCTGATATAGCAGAAACCACTAAATTATGAAATTGCTAAATTGGGAATTGTACTTCAACCCAGAACAAAAAATGTGCTTTGACGGACACTAAATATCTTGCCCAGCAACAACAGTACAGCGGTGGGTAACGAGAGATTTAGAGGGAATTAAATTTGAGGCCTAGTATTTAGGCGCTGGGTCACCGGTATGGATTTAGTGACAGAATTAGACTTGGAAATACACAGTAGCGGGTGTGTGTGAAGTTACTCTGAATGACCCTATGTGCACCTTCAATATTATATACCCTTTTTGGGATAGATTTCAAAGAGCTCTGATATAGCAGGAACCACTAAATTATGAAATTGCTAAATTGGGAATTGTATTTCAACCCAGAACAAGAAATGTGCTTGAACGGACACTAAATAACTCGCCCAGCTACAGCACTAGGGACAGATTTAGCTGGATATAAATTTGAGGCCTAGTATTTAGGCGCTGGGTGACCGGTATGGATTTAGTGACAGAATTAGACTGGGATATGGCCAAAAAATGAACAGACTATTGCTGGTTAAATGCACTTGGTGTGACAGCTTCACCCTGATGTAGGCTTTAGCCAAAAAACAACCACACCATTGAGGGTTAAATGCACTTGGTGACAGGCGCAGCTTGCCCCTGATTTTGTATATGGCCAAAAAATGAACAGACTATTGCTGGTTAAATGCACTTGGTGTGACAGCTTCACCCTGATGTAGGCTTTAGCCAAAAAACAACCACACCATTGAGGGTTAAATGCACTTGGTGACAGGCGCAGCTTGCCCCTGATTTTGTATATGGCCAAAAAATGAACAGACTATTGCTGGTTAAATGCACTTGGTGTGACAGCTTCACCCTGATGTAGGCTTTAGCCAAAAAACAACCACACCATTGAGGGTTAAATGCACTTGGTGACAGGCGCAGCTTGCCCCTGATTTTGTATATGGCCAAAAAATGAACAGACTATTGCTGGTTAAATGCACTTGGTGTCACAGCTTCACCCTGATGTAGGCTTTAGCCAAAAAACAACCACACCATTGAGGGTTAAATGCACTTGGTCGCAGCTTGTGCTGGCGCACCACAAGACACAAAATGGCCGCCGATCACCCCAGAAAAATGAGACTGACAAACGGTCTGTGCAGCCTAAAAACAGTGAGCAATTGAGGATCAGCAGCTCAATGATCCACAGCTGCAGATCGATCAGTTAATCAAGTCCTTTGGAGGAGTTAATCTGCCTAATCTCGCCCTACTGTCGCAGCCGCAACCTCTCCCTACGCTAATCAGAGCAGAGTGACGGGCGGCGCTATGTGACTCCAGCTTAAATAGAGGCTGGGTCACATGGTGCTCTGGCCAATCACAGCCATGCCAATAGTAGGCATGGCTGTGATGGCCTCTTGGGGCAAGTAGTATGACGCTTGTTGATTGGCTGCTTTGCAGCCTTTCAAAAAGCGCCAAGAAAGCGTCACAAAAGCGCGAAGAAAGCGACGAACACCGAACCCGAACCCGGACTTTTACGAAAATGTCCGGGTTCGGGTCCGTGTCACGGACACCCCAAAATTCGGTACGAACCCGAACTATACAGTTCGAGTTCGCTCATCCCTACTTGTCAGTAAAAGCAAAAAAAGGAAGTGGCCCAAATCATTAAAAATAAAAAGCTAGCATTTTGTAATTATAAAAAAAAAACAGAGCAATGAAGATAAGGAAATCTACAAGATTAGGCAGAAAGAGGCCAAGCAAGTTATAAGAACTTCTAAAGCTCAGGCAGAAGAAAAACTAGCTCAGTCTATGAAAAAAGGGGATAAGACATTCTTCAGATATATAAATGAAAAAAGGAAATTAAAACAAGGAATAACTAAATTAAAAACAAAGGACGGAAGGTATGTAGAAGAGAATAAAGGGCTAGCCGACTGCCTTAATGAATACTTCAGTTCAGTTTTTACAAAAGAAAAAGAAGGAGAAGGACCTCCACTAGAAAGGATGACTAATAAATCGTTTGATGCATGTGTCTTTACAGAGGAAGATGTTCTAAGTCAGCTGTCTAAAGTGAAGACAAATAAGTCACAGGGGCCTGATGAGATACACCCAAAATTATTAAAAGAGCTTAGTGGTGAGCTGGCAAAACCGTTAACAGATTTATTTAACCAATCATTAGTAACAGGAGTCGTCCCGGAAGATTGGAAATTGGCAAATGTCGTGTCCATTCACAAGAAAGGTAGTGGGGAGGAATCGAGCAACTATAGACCAGTGAGTCTGACATCAATAGTAGGCAAATTAATGGAAACCCTATTAAAGGATAGGATTGTGGAACATCTAAAATCCCATGGATTGCAAGATGAAAAACAACATGGGTTTACTTCAGGGAGATCATGTCAAACAAATCTTATAGATTTTTTTGACTGGGTGACTAAAATAATAGACGGTGGAGGTGCAGTAGACATCGCATATCTAGATTTTAGTAAGGCTTTTGACACTGTCCCACATAGAAGACTTATCAATAAACTGCAGTCATTGAGCATGGACTCCCATATTGTTGAGTGGATTAGGCAGTGGCTGAGTGACAGACAACAGAGGGTTGTAGTCAATGGAGAACATTCAAAACAAGGTCATGTTACCAGTGGGGTTCCACAGGGATCTGTACTGGGACCAATTTTGTTTAATATCTTCATAAGTGATATTGCAAAAGGCCTCGATGGTAAGGTTTGTCTTTTTGCTGATGACACAAAGATATGTAACAGGGTTGATGTTCCTGGAGGGAAACACCAAATGGAAAAGATTTAGGAAAACTAGAAGAATGGTCAGAAATTTAATGTGGATAAGTGCAAGATAATGCACCTGGGGCGTAAAAACCCAAGGGCAGAATATAGAATATTTGACACAGTCCTGACCTCAGTATCTGAGGAAAGGGATTTAGGAGTAATTATTTCAGAAGACTTAAAGGTGGGAAGACAATGTAATAGAGCAGCAGGAAATGCCAGCAGAATGCTTGGATGTATAGGGAGAGGTATAAGCAGTAGAAAGAGTGAAGTGCTTATGCCGCTGTACAGAACACTGGTGAGACCTCACTTGGAGTATTGTGCGCAGTACTGGAGGCCATATCTCCAGAAGGATATAGATACTCTAGAGAGAGTTCAGAGAAGAGCTACTAAACTAGTACATGGATTGCAGGATAAAACTTACCAGGAAAGATTAAAGGACCTTAACATGTTTAGCTTGGAAGAAAGAAGAGACCGAGGGGATATGATAGAAACTTTTAAATACATAAAGGGAATCAACTCGGTAAAGGAGGAGAGCATATTTAAAAGAAGAAAAACTACCACATAAGGACACAGTTTTAAATTAGGCTACTTTCACACTAGCGTTGTTTTAATCCGGCGTTCAATTCCGACACTGGAACTGCCCGCCGGATCCGGAAAAACGTGTGAAAACGGATTACATTTGAATCCTGATCAGGCTTTCGATCACAATGGAAAAATGCATTGGAAAAAACGGATCCGCCATTTATGGACTTTAACTTTTTTGTTCACATTTTTCGGGTTTAACATGCAAAAGCCGGATCCGTTTTGACTGAACACACGGGGCCGGATCCGGCGTTAATGCAAGTCAATGGGAAAAAAGCCTGATCAGGCGTTCAGTCAAAGTGTTCAGGCTTTTTGGCCGGAGGTAAAAATACTGCATGCTACGTTTTTCTGAAAAGCCTGATCAGTCAAAAAGACTGAACTGAAGACATCCTGATGCATCCTGAAGGACTGACTCTCCATTCAGAATGCATTAGGATAAAACTGATCAGTTCTTTTCCGGATTTGAGCCCCTAGGACGGAACTCAGCGCCGGAAAAGAAAAACGCTAGTGTGAAAGTACCCTTAGAGGGGCAAAGGTTTAAAAGTAATATAAGGAAGTATTACTTTACTGAGAGAGTAGTGGATGCATGTAATAGCCTTCCTGCAGAAGTGGTAGCTGCAAATACAGTGGAGGAGTTTAAGCATGCATGGGATAGGCATAAGGCTATCCTTCATATAAGATAGGGCCAGGGGCTATCCATAGTATTTAGTATATTGGGCAGACTAGATGGGCCAAATGGTTCTTATCTGCCGACACATTCTATGTTTCTATGTTTCTATGTTTAATATTTTAACAATGTACCATTAAATGCTAAGTTTTAATTGCGGTGAATTTCTTATATAAAGTTGTTTTTTCAATATTGTTACCGCTAATTCTTTTGGCTTTGACTAAGTTGCATTACTAAACTGTGCACGATATTCACATTTTTTGAGTTTCACCTGTACATTTTAGGGGACATTTACTAACACATTTATGCCATGTTTGTGGCGTAAATAAGTCACGCATTTTGTTGCATGACATTTGTGAGGTAGAATTTGCGACTTTTACCCTCTACTATTCCAAAGAGACGAGAAAAGGTGTGGTGTGGTTTTTCACCGATCACCGACGGATCCCTGTTGACTTTAATGGGATTCAGCACTGATACAGCTGCTTTCTTGCATAAATGCAGGGTTTTAGCCAAACAAAAACTATTGCAGCATTTTTTGGTACGACAGCTGGTATTTGTGCCAGATCAAGGAAGCCGGATCCTCCTGCCACAGATGCGAACGCGGCTAAGGGCTTGTTCACACGACCATGGCGGTTTTTGCGCTCTGAAAATTGCGGATCCGCAAAAAACAGATGCTGCCCGTGTGCCTTCCGCAATTTGCGGAACGGAACAGGAGGCCCATTATAGAGATGCCTATTCTTGTCTGTAAAACGGAAAAGAATAGGACAGGACTCATAATTTTTGCGGGGCCACGGAACATAGCAAAAGATGCGGACAGCACACAGAGTGCTGTCCGCATCTTTTGCGAACCCATTGAAATGAATGGTTCCGTATACGGACCGTATGCGGAACGCATTAAATGGTCTGTATACGGAACGCAAAATACGTTCATGTGAACGAGCCCTAAGTCTGTTGCACAGCCTGCCAGTGCAAGAGCTTGAGATTAGCATGGAAAATGCTGATCTAAATAAATGTCCCCCTATGGCTCTATATACACTGTAATGTGTACACACTTTAAGGGTGCCTTCATATGCAGAAGCCGATACAGCACGGCACCTGACTTTTTCAGGTCCCTGCCGGACTGAAAGTGTTGAGGTCCCATTACTCTTGCCACCCATCAATGCCCTCAGCTGTTATATGGGCTACAGGGACCCAACAGACGGGGACAGCGATATGGACCTTGAACAGCAGGACCATAAACCGGTGAATAGTGTGTTTTTACTTTGGGCACATGGTCCGGCCACTGTTGGTTCTATGCCGGACAACCTCTTTAAGTCTATATTAAGTATTTTTTTTCAGGGTGTCATCATAATAAGAAACTTCAGAGAAAAATATTGGCAACACTTAATCATTGTAAGCAGGAGGCAAGAAGAACTGCATATAGCGATATAAAGCCCTATTAATATTCAGCAGGACAAAGGCTTAGTTCATAGCGTATGTCAATGAACTATAAAGGGACAAGTGCTTTGTCCCTTTAGGAGGAAATGACACAAGGGTATAATAATGTTTATTTCTGCGTCTCTTTTATATCTCTTTTGAAAATATTACTCAGAACTTTATGAATCAGATCATACAATGCCTTATGCATATTGGATTCATCTAGAGCACAAGTGACCAATTATCTATAATTACACCTAATCATTTAAAGCAATAGAAACATTTTCAGCATTGAATGTGCCCTGTCTATTTCATTGTACATGAAAACTTTCCCAAGCAATGAGTATATTACATAAAAAAACACCTGAGCCCAGACTATGGCAATAACAGAGCAGATGAGAGCACTCTGACACATATGAATTGTAAATGCTGTATACTGGGGCAGGTGTGTAATAGCGTATTGATATAGGCTTCCACTGTGATATACTGTACTATATATATGGTTATATGAATGATGACTTAACCAGTGGTGCACCTATATGTGGCGGTCACAACTGGCCATGGAATATGAGGGGTTAAATGTCTGTGATTGACATTAACACCGACCACAGACATTAGCAACTGGTGTCTGGACAGCAGAACCTGGTGCCTATGGTGCCTGATACAGCCTGGAGCGGACACCATCTTTAGAGACCAGACTTCTTGCAGAGGGTAAAAAGGGGTGACGGTCTGTTTAAAAGGCACTGACCATGGACAACACTACAGCTGGTAGAGTGAGATGCTCAGTTTTCTTTTCCTCTTGGAAGGAAAGCTGGTTTGCACATCTCTTCCCCAGAGGAGCATTATGTGTTGGCCGACCTATTCCTTCTATACCCCAAAAAATTCTTAGCAAATTTAGATAAAATGAAACAAAATGAATTTGATAAAATTTGCTTATCCTTATCAGAAGTCTATGGGCTGCAAAGGTGATCCGTCCTGTTTCCGTTATGCAGGGGAGTCCTCTCCTGCATAACAGAAACGGGACGGATCCATTATGCAGACCATAGACTTCTATTATGACGGAATGAATAACGGACTGCCTCTAAAGGCATTCCATTATACATTCCGTCATAGAAGTGCGTTATGGTCCGTGGTGACGTAACATGAAATTCGCTCATCTCTAGTCATAGTGATATTCTATGGGGAATGGGTTAGACTGTGAAGAAATTACTCTAGGCTTTTTCATGGCGAAAAATACTGCTGAGTATTCTGAATCTCTTATGCAGACTGCTGGTGCCAGGGTGTCAAAATGAAATCAAAATTTAATACGCAAAAAAGGCCAGATTTTAATGAAGGAAGCTATCAGATCGAAAATACATCTACATAACAGAATACCGCATTTGCCACTAGATCCAGTTGCTAGTTCAATCAGATTAAAACAGTGGCGTAGCTTTTGTGGTTGCAGTGGTCGCAACTGCAGCTGGGCACCTAAGCCAGATGAGCCCATAGGAACCCCCTTGCCAGTGGCACTCCTCCAATTATGTATCGCTGCCCTCCCTGCACTAGGCCAGAAGCCTATTAGAGGCTGGCACAGTTGGTATGATGATGTAAACAAGCCAGAAGCGACTGCCACCGCATTGCTGACAGCAGAGGTAAGTATTTCAGTTTATTGTTTTTTATTTTGCACCATGCTGTTGGGCCACCATGGGGGGAGCACTATGGGGACATCTACTGTGGGCACTTAATAGACGCATTTTGTACTGGCACACATAAGGAGGCATGTTCTTGTACTGGCATAAATTATGGGAGGCACTATGGGGACAATGGTTCTACTAGGCGCACTAAGAGAGGGTATTTTTGTACTGGCACACAAGGGGACTTTTATGTATTAGCACACATTTTAAGGGGGCATTTTTTGCACTGGCACACATTATAAGTGGGCATTTTTTGCACTGGCACACATTATAAGCGGGCATTTTTTGCACTTGTATACAGTATAAGGGTGCATTTTTTGCAATGGCACACATTATAAGGGGGCATTTTTTACACTTGCATGCATTATAAGGGGGTATTTTTTGTACTGGTGCACATTATAAGGAGGTATTTTTTGTACTGGTGCATGATATAAGGGGGTATTTTTTGTACTGGTGCACACTATAAGGGGGAATTTTTTGCACGGACACTTATTATAAGGGGATATTTGTGCTGGCACCCATTATAAGGGGGTATTTTTTGTACTACCACACATTATGAGGGGTATTTTTTGTACTTGTGCACATTATAAGGGGGTATTCTTTGCAATGGTGTACATTATAGGGGTATTTTATGTGCTGGCGCATATTATAAGTGACAATTTTTTTGTACTGGCACATGTTATAAGGGGGGATTTTGTACTGCATTTTTCTACAGGTACACATAATTAGGAGAATTATTACTACTGGAGGACTATGGGTAATATGATTACTAGTAGGGGCACTATGGGGGCATTATTACTATTGGGGACATTGTTACAGTGGTTGTCCTATTTTAGCAAGTGGCATTTATCATGTAGAACAAGTTAATACAAGGCACTTACTAATGTATTATTTTTATTCATATTGCTTCCTTTGCTGGCTTGATTAATTGTTTCCACGGTTACAACCACCCTGGAATCCATCACTGGTGGTCGTGCTTGTACACCATATGAAAAAGCAAAGGCCTCTCTGGTGGCCGGTACCGTGGGATCACATATAGGCTACTGCTTTCTCCTATAGTGTGCAATACAACCACCAGTGATGGATTGCAGGGTGGCCGTAACCATGGAAACGAGCAGTGTATAATGTGATGGATAAGTGAATCCAGATAGCAAAGGATGCAATATGGACAATCACAATACATTAGTAAGTGCCTTGTATTAACTTTCTCTACACGATAAATGATATGTATTTGCTAAAGTGAGACAACCCCTATAACACTAACTGCTAATTATTTCTATTGGAGACATTGGGGTGCTCTATTACTGTGGGGGGCACTAGCTTAGCGCATTTATTTCAGGGGACAATTATGTTTACACTATTAGTGTCAGGGACACTATTTACTCGGCACAGTTACTTTTTAGGGTACCGTGTGCCAATAAATATTGAAGGAGTCACTATCTGTGTGGTACTAATATTTTTTCAGGGGGACTGTTTCTGCAGTATAGTAATGGGGAGCACAGGGGTCACAGGATGGGGTGTTCAGAAGGTGGGAGGATGGTCAAATAGTAGGAAAATAAGATATCTGATTGTCGTCAAACTCTGCAGAGACAAGAGAAGGCTAAAAAAATTTATCATGGCGGTCTGGTCTGAATGGAGAATAGGAGGAAAGAGAACATCTACATCACAGGAGACGTCAATAGATGTAATCAGTATGTGGCACCGTATTACCCTGTTCTGTAGCACTGTATGTAATATTTTGCAAGTATGTCTTTAAGACCGGACACACATAAGCGAGTTGAATGCAATAAACTCGAAGATGTGTCAGCGAGATGTCCCTTTCTGGTTTCTGCTCCTCTGACAGGATCTCACAGCATTAGGGCTCATTCACACGAACGTGTGAAGCCCGTGCCCGTACTGTGGACCGCAATGCACGGGCACTGTCCGTGGGGCAGGCACATGGGCCATTTACTTGAATAGGTCTGCGATCCTTCTGTTCCGCAAAAAGATAGAGCAAGTTCTACCTTTTTGTGGTGCGGAAGCACGGAACGGAATCCCAGAACGCACTCCATAGTGCTTCCGTAGTGTTCCGTTCCGTTCTTCCGTTCCGCGTCTCCGGATTTGTGCTCCCATTGAATTGAATGGGTCCGCATCCATGATGTGGAATGGCCACGGAACAGTGCCCGTGTATTGCGGATCTGCAAATTCGGTCCGCAATAGGGCAACGGGCATCACATAATCTGGGTACAATCAAATAATTTATTTATAGTTCTCGTGGTTTGTAAAGTAAGATGGGTGGAAGTATAAAAATTTATAAATATAGAGATAAAGAATAAAAAATGAAAAATAATAGAAATAAAAAATAGAAATATAATTAAAAAGATAATATTTTAGTAGAAAATATGAGTAGTGAGTGATCACCACTGGGTAATGAATACCCTGTAAAATATCTGGAAAAAAGTCTGGAAGAAAGTCTGGAAAATAAAGTCTTTCATAAACAGTTTTTCATATGATGGTGGCCACTGTTTAAAATATAAAATTGAATAAAAGATATCTTGTATGATAAGGTAGTCCTTTATGGAGGTAAAAGAACGCTGAGCAGAGGATGATGGCTCTGTTTGTATAATATATTGTAGATGTCAGTCGCCGCACAGCCCGGGATAAAGCAGCAGGCATGTACATATAGCTACAATTCAAAGCTTTAGATAATATGTAACTGTTATTTGTATTTCATATGCCAAGCTGTGGAGGGAAGGGGAGCTCTGTGCCTGAGTGCGGCGTCCCGCACTGTCTCTGGCTACAGAGGTCACTTACCCTTCCTAGGCTGCAAAAAAGTGTCACACGTGTGGTATCGCCGTACTCAGGAGAAGTTGGGGAATGTGTTTTGGGGTGTCATTTTACATATACCCATGCTGGGTGAGATAAATATCTCAGTCAAATGCCAACTTTGTATAAAAAAATGGGAAAAGTTGTCTTTTGCCGAGATATTTATCTCACCCAGCATGGGTATATGTAAAATGACACCCCAAAACACATTTCCCAACTTCTCCTGAGTACGGCAATACCACATGTGTGACACTTTTTTGCAGCCTAGGTGGGCAAAGGGGCCCACATTTCAAAGAGCATCTTTCGGATTTCACAGGCCATTTTTTACAGATTTTGATTTCAAACTACTTCGCACGCATTTGGGCCCCTAAAATGCCTAGGGCAGTATAACTACCCCACAAGTGACCCCATTTTGGAAAGAAGACACCCCAAGGTATTTCGTGATGGGCATAGTGAGTTCATGGAAGTTTTTATTTTTTGTCACAAGTTAGTGGAATATGAGACTTTGTAAGAAAAAAAAATCATCATTTTCCGCTAACTTGTGACAATATAATAAAAAATTTTTGGAACTCGCCATGCCCCTCACGGAATACCTTGGGGTGTCTTCTTTCCAAAATGGGGTCACTTGTGGGGTAGTTATACTGCCCTGGCATTTTAGGGGCCCTAATGCGTGAGAAGTAGTTTGAAATCAAAATCTGTAAAAAATGCCCTGTGAAATCCGAAAGGTGCACTTTGGAATGTGGGCCCATTTGCCCACCTAGGCTACAAAAAAGTGTCACACATGTGGTATTGCCGTACTCAGAAGAAGTAGGACAATGTGTTTTGGGGTGTCTTTTTACATATACCCATGCTGGGTGAGAGAAATATCTCTCGCAAAAAAACACTTTTCCCTTTTTTTTATAAAAAGTTGGCATTTAACCAAGATATTTATCTCACCCAGCATGGGTATATGTAAAATGACACCCCAAAACACATTCCCAAACTTCTCCTGAGTACGGCAATACCACATGTGTGACACTTTTTTGCAGCCTAGATGCGCAAAGGGGCCCAAATTCCTTTTAGGAGGGCATTTTTAGACATTTGGATCCCAGACTTCTTCTCACGCTTTAGGGCCCCTAAAAAGCCAAGGCAGTATATATACCCCACATGTGACCCCATTTTGGAAAGCAGACACCCCAAGGTATTCAATGAGGGGCATGGCGAGTTCATAGATTTTTTTTTTTGGGCACAAGTTAGCGGAATTGTTTATTTTTTTTTTCTCACAAAGTCTCCAGTTTCCGCTAACTTGGGACAAAAATTTAACTCTTTCATGGACTCAATATGCCCATCAGCGAATACCTTGGGGTGTCTTCTTTCCAAAATGGGGTCATTTGTGGGGTGTTTGTACTGCCCTGGCATTTGAGGGTCTCCGCAATCATTACACTGTATGGCCAGCATTAGGAGTTTCTGCTATTCTCCTTATATTGAGCATACAGGTAATGAGATTTATTTTTTCCGTTCAGCCTCTGGGCTGAAAGAAAAAATGAACGGCACAGATTTCTTCATTCGCATCGATCAATGTGGATGAAAAAAATCTCTGCCCAAAAAAAAAAAAGGAGGGGAAAGGCGTCTGCCAGGACATAGGAGCTCCGCCCAACATCCATACCCACTTAGCTCGTATGCCCTGGCAAACCCGATTTCTCCATTCACATCAATCGATGTGGATGAATAAATCATTGCCGGGATTTTTTTTTATTTTTTTTATATATACAAAGTGTTTGCCAAAGCATATGAACACCGCCGCCTCCTCAGCTCATATGCCTCGGCAAACGTATCTTTTACTGCAGAGGAGAAATCTCGTCTTGCAGCGCCGCATACACCGACTTTTGTGTAATCTGACAGCAGCGCAATGCTTCTGTCAGAATGCACATCAGTGCTGCAGCTAGTCGATCGGTTGGTCCACCTGGAAGGTAAAAAAAACAAAACAAAAAAGAAAAAGAAACAGGCCGCAAGGCAATAAATTTATTAACTTTTATAATAACATTTGAACGGAACATATAAACTTTATTTAACTTTTTGAACAGAACGTTAACTTTTTTGCTTACTGGTGTTTTTTTTTTTTTACCTTTATAGGACAAACCTCTCCTTCCCCATGGGACAATGTGCAAAGCGCAAATCGCCCAAAGATGTGGTAAAGTACATTATGCACTTTGTCCCAGGTGAAAGGAGAGGTTTGCAGCAGCTCTGTGTGAATGGGCCCTAATAGCCCTGTGTGCCTGTCCTGTGAGATGCAATCCCTATGCTAAGTGTACCTGTGTGTGGTACTTCCGGAAACACTCCCCAAAGCATAGGGCAGGGTGGTCAGGGCAGTCAGGACAGAAATAGCGGGTGTCACGCCTTATTCCACTCCTGCTACAGACACAACATCTTTTTCGGGGTGACGGTTGGGTTGAGGTACCAGCAACGACATTGGGGAAATGTCGCTCGTGTAGACGGCTCACTACACTAGTGGATAGGGCCACGGAACCTCCTGGATACAGGAGGTTCTCGATGATCTCTTCCTGAAATTTAAGGAAGGATCCTGTTCTCCCAGCCTTACTGTAGAGAACAAAACTATTATAGGCAGCCAATTGAATTAAATATACAGACACCTTCTTAAACCAGCGTCTGGTGCGTCGGGAAACTAAATAGGGAGCCAACATCTGGTCACTGAAGTCCACCCTTCCCATGAGCGAATTATAGTCGTGGACACAGAGAGGCTTTCCAATGACACTGGTTGCTCGTTCAATTTGTATTGTCATGTCTGCGTGAATGGAGGAGAGCATGTAAACGTCACGCTTGTCTCTCCATTTTACCGCAAACAGTTCTTCATTACACAAGGCAGCCCTCTCCCCCCTTGCAAGACGGGTGGTAACGAGCCGTTTGGGGAAGCCCCAGCGACTAGGTCACGCGGTGCCACAGCAGCCAATCTGTTCTAGGAACAAATGCCTGAAGAGGGGCACACTTGTGTAGAAATTGTCCACATAAAGATGGTACCCCTTGCCAAATAAGGGTGACACCAAGTCCCAGACTGTCTTCCCACTGCTCCCCAGGTAGTCAGGGCAACCAACAGGCTCCAGGGTCTGATCTTTACCCTCATAGATCCGAAATTTGTGGGTATAGCCTGTGGCCCTTTCACAGAGCTTATACAATTTGATCCCATACCGGGCGCGCTTGCTTGGGATGTATTGTTTGAAGCCAAGGCGCCCGGTAAAATGTATAAGGGACTCGTCTACACAGATGTTTTGCTCAGGGGTATACAAATCAGCAAATTTGTTGTTGAAGTGGTCTATGAGGGGCCGAATTTTGTGGAGCCAGTCAAAAGCTGGGTGGCCTCTGGGACGGGAGGTGATGTTATCGCTAAAGTGCAGGAAACGCAGGATGGCCTCAAATCGTGCCCTGTACATGGCAGCAGAGAACATGGGCATGTGATGAATTGGGTTCGTGGACCAATATGACCGCAATTCATGCTTTTTGGTTAGACCCATGTTGAGGAGAAGGCCCAGAAAAAAAAAATATTCGGAAACTTGGACGGGTTTCCATCGGGAAGGCTGGGCATAATAGCTTCCCGGGTTGGCGGCTATAAATTGAGTGGCATACTGATTTGTTTCTGCCACGACTATGTCCAAGAGCTCCGCAGTCAAGAACAGCTCAAAAAATCCCAGGGCTGAACCGATCTGAGCTGTCTCAACCCGAACTCCAGACTGGACGGTGAAAGGGGGAACTAATGGTGCGGCTGAAGTTGGGGACTGCCAATCAGGGTTTGCCAACACCTCAGGGACTCTAGGGGGTCTACGGGCCTGTCTGTGCGGTAGCTGCGACAGGGTAACTATTGCACGTGCCACCGTACCAGCTTCAACTGCCCTTCTGGTCCTCGCCACTTCACCATGTTGTACGGCAGTGCTGGTACTAGGTCCAGGGTGGGCTGCGCTGCTGGTGTATGCCTCACCACATAATCCGACAGCGCTGCCCTTGAAGCGGATCCTGCGCAACCTGTGGTCTAGCAACACGGGGTACGCCTGTTGGTATCAGGGAACTCAACCTCCTCGTCCGAACTTTGGGTCAGTCTGCCACTGCTTTCTACAGGTTCATATTCTGACCCGCTGGATTCGTCCATCCGACTGGGTCAGAATCCTGTAGGCCTCTTCAGAAGAATACCCCTTGTTTGACATTTGGACTACAAAATTTAGGGGGTATTCCCTGAGACTACCCAAGAAAAAAAGCAAGCCTGTCTTACAAATGGGAGGCTAGCGAAGTACCGGAGGCTTCTGCGATTGATAAAAAATATCAAAACTGATTTTTTTTATCGCCGCAGCGCTTGTCACTGCGGCGGGGCGGGCGTGGGTGAACGCACGTGTGGGCGACCGATCAGGCCTGATTGGGCAAACACTGCGTTTTGGGTGGAGGGCGAACTAAAGTGACACTAGTACTATTATAGATCTGACCGTGATCAGTTTTGATCACTTCCAGATACTATAAAAGTACAAATGCTGATTAGCGATACGCTAATCAGCGAATCAGTGACTGCGGTGCGGTGGGCTGGGCTCTAACCGATTGCTAACTACCTAACCAAGGGGCCTAAACTATCCTAAAACCTAACAGTCAATACCAGTGAAAAAAAAAAGTGACAGTTTACACTGATCACTTTTTTCCCTTTCACTAGGTGATTGACAGGGGCGATCAAGGGGTTAATTGGGGGTGATGGGGGGTGATCTGGGGGCTAAGTGTTGTGTCTTCAGTGTACTCACTGTGAACTGTGCTCCTCTGCTGAGACCAACCAACGAAAAGAATCAGCAGAGGAGCACAGCAGCCATTTAACACCTTATATTTATAAATATAAAGTGTTAAATGGCCTGTGATTAGTTTTTTTTTAAATCATCAGCATGCCAGCGATCATCATTGGCTAGCAGGGTGATGATGTATGATGTAACCCCCCTCGAACTTTTGCCGGCCCGCGATGCGCATGCGCGGGCCGGCTGTGAGCGTAATCTCGCGTCTCGCGAGATGACTCGTATATGCGATCCTGCGTTAGGCGGTCCAGAGGCGGTTAAAGGGCTTCTGTCACCCCACTAAACAGATTTTTTTTTTGTGTGTACTTATAATCCCTATCCTGCGATATTGCTATACCTTATGTTATTGCCGACAGGTGTAAAATAACTATCCAAAATCAATGCTCAGCCTTTTAAACAGGCCTTAAAGGGCTTCTGTCACCCCACTAATCAGATTTTTTTTTTATAATCCCTATCCTGCGATATTTTCGTTCAGTAGATTTTGCAAAAAACGTACTTTTATGATATGCTGATTACCTTTCTACCAGCAAGTAGGGCGTCTACTTGCTGGTAGCAGCTGCAGAAAACCGCCCCCTCCCCTTGTTGATTGACCGGGCCAGCTGCGATCTCCTCCTCTGGCCGGCCCTGTCAGCATTTCAAAAATCGGGCTCCTGTGTTGATTCGGCGCAGGCACTGTGAGATAAGGAGGCTCGCCTCCTCAGCACTCCCTCAGTGCGCCTGCGCCGATGACATCACCGAAAGAGAAGACGTCATCAGCGCAGGCGCACTGAGGGAGTGCTGAGGAGGCGAGCCTCCTTATCTCAGAGCGCCTGCGCCGAATATACACAGGTGCGCGATTTTTGAAATGCTGACAGGGCCGGCCGGAGGAGGAGATCGCGGCTGGCCCTGTCAATCAACAAGAGGAGGGGGCGGTTTTCTGCGGCTGCTACCAGCAAGTAGACGCCCTACTTGCTGGTAGACAGGTAATTAGCATATCATAAAAGTAAGTTTTTTGCAAAATCTACTCAACGAAAATTATTAATAATATAAGGTATTGCAATATCGATAGGGATTATAAAAAAATCCATTTAGTGGGGTGTCCTTTAAGGCCTGTTTAAAAGGCTGAGCATTGATTTTGGATAGTTATTTTACACCTGTTGGTGCACAGTACTCTTTCCATTTAGAAGAAAATAGATTTGCATGTCTCTATCCCAGGGGAACATTACGCATTGGCTGGCAGTGTTTTTCTCTCTTTGATTCGGCTAAAACAAATCTAAAAAAATTCAAGTTTGTTAGAATCAGAATTTTTTTAAAAATTAATGACAAATTCAGAAATATTTTTCTCAATTCTATAAAAGACTAGTGCTTGTAATATCTGCCTAAATAATTTCACGTCACTCACTCTGAGACAGGACATTAAAACAAATAGCAGTGACTATAATAAAGAAATAGGAACGCATTCTTACAGGATGATCTGCTTCAAGTTCCGCTCCATAGCTCAAGATCTGATTTGCAAACTTGTCAAGGTCTTGAATGGTTTTTGGAAACCATGGGACTAAAACAAAAGAGAAAAGCAATAACAATTGACATAATTTGTAATAATGTAATCAATATATATATTGACATTTATGTTTTCCTGATAAACCTAATATGGCTATGATGTTTCTTTTCTTTAGTACATTGTGCTACTTCACATCTCTTGTCTGCCGTCTGTTAGCATTAGGAGGCTAATGTGTATACAGTTCTGTATTGCTTCTATTGACCTGAATAGGCGCTTCATACAGATAGGACCCCTAGTGGTGACAACAGGCAGCTGAGATTTTTATTAACATTGTACTGAAGAAATAGAAATAAAAAATGTTGTTGATTTTCCAGAAGAATATGGTAAACACAATTTTAATGTGACATAAAAATGTTTTTTTTTCTTTCTGTTATAGTAATAAAGTGACTACAACAGGCTTTAGTAACTTGATAATATTCAGTTGCTATAAACTTAATAGAAATTGAAAATATTAGAAAATATAGAAAATATTATATCTCTTCATTTAAAGTTACACTTTTTTGGCGTGCATCATAATTCCCTAATAAAAAGTTTTTATTGGAAATACTCATTCTAAATGTGGAAATGATTTCATGCTCATATATAGCACTATGGAGAAACCTAGGGCCCATGCACCATGTGTTTTATGCCAACGTAATTTTGTCACAAACACCCGCGCTGAAATTTTACCAGCAGCTATGTGGTTTCTGTCTCCCATTCATTTCAATGGGATGCTGCGCTGAAGAT
Organism: Bufo gargarizans; assembly: GCF_014858855.1. NCBI lineage: Eukaryota > Metazoa > Chordata > Amphibia > Anura > Bufonidae > Bufo > Bufo gargarizans. Next base: position 339,485,267 of record NC_058081.1, on the reverse strand, counting down.
TGCGGAGTGAGAGTTTCAAGAGGGTACATGTCAGTTCTCAGCGTGGCTACTGCTGTAATGGGAGACAGAAACCACACGGCCGCAGAAAAAATCTGGGCGCGGGTGTCGGCACCGAAATTCTGCTGGCAAAAGATGCCCTGTGAATGGGCCCTAACAATATGTGCAGCCGAATACCAGCTGTAACAGATGTGTCCACACGTAACTGTTCATTTATCTCAACACATGACCAAACTAATTTCAACACAATATCCCAATCTTGTGACTCTCTGCAATTACCAAAAGTGCCTACAATACAACAGGTCACACAGCAGGTGGTGCATTGTGTTTCTAGCTAAAACCTGTAAATTGAGTCATGAGCATAACCTAGCAGAAACATTTTATACTGTACATGTAGATCAGGGGTCTCAAAATGGTCAAATATATGGGCTGCCCACAGAATTTTTTTAGGCTTTGCTCATTTCAAATACCTCCCAGCAGCATCCGATAACACTATGGGCTAGATTTATCATTAGCTCAGGTCAGAATAATGGAGTGAAAAAGTCCCCAAAAAAGTCCCAAACGCTAAAACTGCACACAAATTTTCTGCTCTGCACTATGCTCTCCAGTTTTCTGAAAGTGGGCGTGTTTTCTTATGTAAATGAATCTCTAGACAGATTTACTATTGGGACTATTTAAAAAGTCGCAATTTCACTCCAGTGAGGACCATGCTTATCTTTTGAGACTTTTTAATAGAACATGCGACTTTTTCATAAAACGTGCAAATTTTTCGTAAAGATGGGCGACTTTTGTAAAGCTGCTTACTGACGGATAAACTGCTACCGTCAAACCACATTTATTACAGTCTTAAAGGGCCGATCATAAATCTGACTTGGCTAAAACTGACTTTAGCCATATGTTAAAGTGGAGTGAGCTGTCAGAGTCATGGTAAATCTGGCACCATGTGTAGCATATAATACCTCCCAGCAGTATCCAATACCACTATGTAGCATATAATACCTCCCAGCAGTATCCAATACCACTATGTAGCATATAATACCTCCCAGCAGCCTCCGATAACACTACGTAGCATATAATACCTCCCAGCAGCATCCGATAACACTATGTGTAGCATATAATACCTCCCAGCAGCATCCGATAACACTATGTAGCATATAATATCTCCCAGCAGCATCCGATAACACTATGTAGCATATAATACCTCCCAGCAGCATCTGATAACACTATTTGTAGCGTATTATACCTCCTAGCAGCATCCGATAACACTATGTAGCATATAATACCTACCAGCGATAACACTATGTGCAGCATATAATACCTCCCAGCAGCATCCGATACCACTATGTAGCATATAATACCTCCCAGCAGCATCCAATAACACTATGTAGCATATAATACCTCCCAGCAGTATCCAATACCACTATGTAGCATATAATACCTCCCAGCAGTATCCAATACCACTATGTAGCATATAATACCTCCCAGCAGCCTCCGATAACACTATGTAGCATATAATACCTCCCAGCAGCATCCGATAACACTATGTGTAGCATATAATACCTCCCAGCAGCATCCGATAACACTATGTAGCATATAATACCTCCCAGCAGCACCAGATAACACTATGTAGCATATAATATCTCCCAGCAGCATCCGATAACACTATGTAGCATATAATACCTCTCAGCAGCATCCGATAACACTATGTAGCATATAATACCTCCCAGCAGCATCCAATAACACTATGTAGCATATAATACCTCCCAGCAGCATCTGATAACACTATTTGTAGCGTATTATACCTCCTAGCAGCATCCGATAACACTATGTAGCATATAATACCTACCAGCAGCATCTGATAACACTATGTGCAGCATATAATACCTCCCAGCAGCATCCGATACCACTATGTAGCATATAATACCTCCCAGCAGCATCCAATAACACTATGTAGCATATAATACCTCCCAGCAGCATCCGATAACACTATGTAGCATATAATACCTCCCAGCAGCATCCGATAACACTATGTAGCATATAATTTCTCCCAGCAGCATCCGATAACACTATGTAGCATATAATACCTCCCAGCAGCATCCGATACCACTATGTAGCATATAATACCTCCCAGCAGCATCCGATAACACTATGTAGCGTATAATACCTCCCAGCAGCATCCGATAACACTATGTAGCATATAACACCTCCCAGCAGCATCCGATACCACTATGTAGCATATAATTTCTCCCAGCAGCATCCGATAACACTATGTAGCGTATAATACCTCCCAGCAGCATCCGATAACACTATGTAGCATATAACACCTCCCAGCAGCATCCGATACCACTATGTAGCATATAATTTCTCCCAGCAGCATCCGATAACACTATGTAGCGTATAATACCTCCTAGCAGCATCGATAACACTATGTAGCATATAATACCTCCTAGCAGCTTCCGATAACACTATATAGCGTATAATACCTCCCAGCAGCATCCGATAACACTATGTAGCATATAATACCTCCCAGCAGCATCCGATAACACTATGTAGCGTATTATACCTCCTAGCAGCATCCGATAACACTATGTAGCATATAATACCTCCCAGCAGCATCCGATAACACTATGTAGCATATAATACCTCCCAGCAGCATCCGATAACACTATGTAGCATATAATACCTCCTAGCAGCATCCAATAAAACTATGTAGCATATAATACCAATATAATTTTGCCAGAATTCAGGTGTAGCCACAATAGTAAAGTGTGCCATCATGTTTTATGTGTTTGATGTTGCAATAAAAGCTAATATTGGTTGATATTAGACACTTCACTCAAGATGATGTGAGTACGGTACAACAGACTCCAATCAGATAGGAATTGATTGTATCATAATTCAGTATCATGCAGTCAATGCTGATGAGGGCAGCCACGGTCGGTCCAGGAGATGTGGCCGACACATAGACCATGCATGGTCGTGTGAATCAGGCCTTACAGAAGATCCCACCCTTATGGCAGCTGCACTTTTAGATCACTCACTTGCAATCACATGTTTCTGATTCAGCACAGATGCTGTGGAGAACAAGTTGTCATGAAGCAAAAAAGCAGAACTCGGACCTGAAATCAAGTGATGGAAGAAGAAGAATATAGACACACAATGCAGCACAGGTAAGAATGAGAAAAGAAAAGCAGAGAAATATGTATCAAGTTAATTATCAATTCATAATAAAGCAACCAATACAAACAGATATGCAATGATACAATGTGCAATAATATATCATATGCATATTATCATATACATAACATATATGAGCAAGAATTAAAACCTGGGCAGCAGGACACAGCTTGATTTAGAAAATATATTCAAGGATTATAATGCATGCTGGATTCATACTGATATTGCCGATGAAGCGTTAACCACTGTGCTAACAGACAACCCTATTAATCAGCTTTAACTAGCCTAAGGACTAGGTATAGTATGCATCCTGTATCCAGCGGTGCAGTTTGATATTCTTCTTACTAATTTTGTAAATCAGTTTTAAGAGACGTTTCCAGGTTAATAATCTGGATGACCTATCCTGAGGATAGGTCATCAATCTCTAATCAGTGGGAACAGGACTCCTAGCACCTCCCATGATTAGCTGTTACCTGCAGCCACTGTTACCTTCGAGCAGAGATGTGCTTTATGATCCATTGTTAGTGGTAGTTCCAGCCCTGGCATCTGCAGGTTACAGCTGATCGGTAGGGGTGCCACTAGAATAATATTATATTGATGATGACCTACTTTTTGATAAGTAATGAAACTGCTGAATTGTCCTTGGCTAATTTCGAGCTGAGCAACAAGAGCAGTTTCATGTGGAATCGTACATTCAAATTGTCACTAAGCATATCAGACAATTGCAGGAATGTAATCAACAGCAGCATTGTGGCTCTAATTTATCACATAAAGAGAGACAGGCTCTTAAGGTGTTGACTTCTAATAAGGACATCACTATCAAACCCGCCGACAAGGGGGGAGCCGTGGTGATCATGGACACGGATAGTTATGTTCGGGAGATACATGGACAGCTGAGTGATGTTAGGCAGTCTAAATAGGTTTATGTGAAATTACAACATGACCCCAAATGGGAAATTGCGGGAGGGGTGGCTAAAATTGTTGACACAGCCCTAGCGCAGGGTATTATTGATTCAGACTTATGTCAGTTTCTCAAGATTCCTTTTCCCATCACTCCGCTGATCTATGTTCTCCTGAAAATACATAAACGGTTGATAGATCCTCCAGGCAGACCATTCCAATAGTGTCGGGCAGGAAATCAATTTTCAGCAATATAGCCATTTTTTTAGATAGACTACTCCGTGTCCATGCGTCCTCGGCTCCCTCCTATGTCATGGATACCGGTCATTTTTGGAGTAAACTTAGTGAGATTGATTTACCCACTCATTTTTATCTGGTAAGTTTTGATGTAGTGTCCTTGTACACATCCATTATGCACGATTATGGATTAAGTGTCATCGATGTGGCCCTGGCCGGCACAGGACTCACCAGTGATGCGCGTCGGTTTGTTCTCGATCTCCTAGAATTGATCCTTAAGAGGAACTACTTCCTCTTTGGCAACACCTTTTACCAACAGTCATGCGGTGTGGCCATGGGGTCCAATGTGGCGCCAACTTATGCCAACATGTTTATGGCGGAGGTCGAGGACAAAATGGTATATGCGTCGGTTTATGACCGGTGGGTCCTGTGCTGGTGGCGCTACATCGACAACATTTTTATGATTTGGAGTGGTTCCATGGATAGTCTGAATGACTTTCATCAACACCTCAACAATGGGGTACCCGGACTTCAATTTACTGTGACTTCCTCCCCAGAGGAGCTACAGTTTATTGATGTCAGGGTATACCTGGAGGGTTGCAAATTAAAAACTGACCTATACAAGAAGCCTAGTGACAGGAACAATCTTTTAAGATACGATAGTAACCATCCACTGCCGCATGCTGGACTCCTTACCTTGGAGCCAGATGCTGCGTGTGAGAAGAGTGGTGTCAGATGATGATGTATTTTCCAGTCGGATTGATGAGATGTGCAATAAATTTGCTAAGAGAAAATATCCATACAGGTTGTTGCGCAGGTCGAGGGCCTGGATCTCCTTGGCTGACAGGCTGTCCACCGTACATCTAGGAGTAGGTATACGGGAAGAATCCCGTTTGTCTCTACCTTTGGCCACCACAGTGCAGATATTGCACAGATCCTGAGAAAGGACTGGCATATCTTGCACAGTGGTCTTCCTTCAGTTTGTGAATTTGATAAACCGCCACTGATGGCATACAAACGTGGAGTTAATTTGCATGATAAGCTTATCAAGACCGACATAGGTGAAGTTAATAAAGTAGGTCCGACATATTTGAAACCCAGGAAGACAGGTAATTTCCCTTGTTTGGGTTGTTGTAATTGCGGAAATATGTTGAAAGGGAACACCTTTGTTCACCCATATAGTGGAAAAAAATATAACATCAGGGAGTACTATACATGTCGTTCCAAGTTTGTCATCTACATGATCGTCTGTGCCTGCAGTTTAATTTATGTGGGGGAGACGACCATGGAGATCAGAGAGCGTATCAACAAACACAAAAGTACGATAAGGGAAAAAATGGTAGACAAACCAGTGGCCAAACATTTTGCTGACTGTGGACACTCTGTCAGCCAACTGAGATTCCAGGGTCATCGATTCTGTGCCAATTCCAAAAAGAGGAGGTGACAGGGAACGTATACTAAAGAAAAAAGAGCTAAAATGGATTTTTACTTTACAGGCTCTACAACCCCATGGGTTGAATATTGAGTTTAATGCAAACAATGTAGACAGATAGAAGATCCTTTTTGATTACATAGGTCCAATTCAGTATATTATGCTTTTATTGGGTATTTTTTATATAATTGTTTCACATTTTTACTTATATAATAGGAATATTTATCAGCACGTTATCTATATGATCATCTGCTCTTTTTGGTATTAGTTGATCTTGTGTCATTGATGCATTTCTCTGGCATCATACTTGCCAGTAATACCTGTTGTTAAGTAATGCTAGGTGTTCTTGTCTATATATGCATCCAGTTGGCGATTACATGGACCTGTTTAGTTCAATAATCTGCTTTAAATACACATCGGACATAAGGATATATTGGATATATGATGCCGTTTTTTTCAGATGCTGTTTTTAGAATATATTGCCACTGATTGTGTATTCGATCTACTGTTATTTCCTGCCTGCGCCTCTGGGACCTTCGGTGTGTCATGTGATAATCACATGACTTATGACGTGCTTGACATGTGACCATAGATGGCGTTGCATATTGGTTCACATGCGGCGCTGGTTATAGGAGGAGACCGGCCATTTTGCTGATACTGGTGACGGCGTACCGCCTACCTATGGACGTGATGACATCACAGACATGCACGGTAGGACCGTGAAGACGCCGACAGGCATGGCAAATACAGGGACAAAGTTAGTGATTGCATACTGAATAACAGGTATTTTTGACCTTTTGAAGCAACATTGCTATTGGTAGCTAAGATGATTTTATCATCTATTGGCTGTTTATTATCACAAGGGGGGCCTATTATAGTATTTATATGTGTGTTAAATTTAGTACCAGTATACTTGAGAAAGGCTACTGCGTAGCCGAAACGTCGTGTATTTTGGTGTGTGCACTGGTGTGGTCCCCAAATAAAAAGTCACACCGGACATGCTGCTGTGAAACTCTCTTTTTATCTACCTATCCTAAGGATAGGTCATTAATATCATCAGTCCAGAAAATCCCTTTAATTGCAATGTAATTATTGTTGTTCTTTTAGTAACAAATCTTTAATTGTTTTTGTATATAAATGTGCACAGGCCTAACTCCAGCATGCGTGCAGTTTATTTAGTTGCTCCATACTTAGAGATGTCACTTCAAAATATCACCACAAGGTGACACTGCGTGACTGTATATTCACTGAATATATTGACTGAATCTACCAGCCACATTTTATCTATTGAATGTTCTAGCAGAGCGGTTTTCACTACTTTGTCCAATTTTGTAGCTAAAAGCAGGGGTGGATCATAAAGGAAAGGGAAATTGTATTCCAAAACTACAATGTGTGAACACAACCTATGGCTCTATAATTCTAGAAACAGCTCTAGATAAATACTCTGAAACCTACAGTGTTGTATACTATATTCTTTTTTCAATGCTTTTTTTTTTATCAGCCTTGTTATTAAGGTGTATTGGGCTGAATAAAAATGGCTTCTCTAAAGTTATGTACGCTCTTTTCAGCTGCTCTTCACTGTAATAGATACTGATCCTGAATAAAGGACACCCTTCCTAGTTTGACTATTTAAAAATTAGTTTTCTAAACTCCATTTATCCTTTGGAAATCTCAAATAGTTTAGCCAGAATTGCAATTATGATAAAATATCTAAAACGTGTAATATTTGCTGTCGTTTTTGCAAACCAAATAAAACAATTAAAAAAAGAATTATTATTTGCATAACCATCCGATAGATAAAGGGTTTTCCAGGATTTTAATATTGATGACCTTAGGATAGGTCATCAATATTAGATCGGTAGGGGTCCACCGATCAGCTGATGGCAGGAGCCTCGGCCACTGGGACTAACTCAGTAAATGTATGGAGCTGGAGGCGCAGAAGCAGATACAAGAATGGGGCCTGAGCTGCGGTAATCTAACAGTTCCAGTGTCTTGTTCCAGCCCTGCATCTCCTGAAAAACACCTTGATCACTAAGTGTCCCAGGCCAATCTGATATTTATGGATAGGTCATCAATAGTTAAGTCCCAGAAAACCCATTTCTGAAGATTTGTGCCTATGAAAATGACTGACCTGTTGCATGTGCGCTTGGCAGCTGAAGGCATCTATCAGCTGAAGACATTGCTGAGAAAAACTATGCTTTAATATATGCAAATAAACCTCTAGGAGCAATGGGGGTGTTTCCCTTACACCTAGAAGCTCAGCTCTCTCTGCAACTGCTGTGCCTCCTGCACTTTGACAGGGCCAGGCAGTGAAGACATCCTCATTCTTGGCCCTGTCAATAAAAGTGCAGAGGGTACAGCAGTTGCAGAGAGAGCAGAGTCTCTAGGTGTAACGGCAATGCCCCTATTGCTCCTAGAGGCTAATTTACATATATTGAAACATAATTTTTCCCAGCAATGTGGGCACATGAACATGGGACCAACACAGATGCCTTCAGCTGCCAAGCGCACATGCAACAGGTCAGCCAGTGTCATAGGGACAAATCTGCTGACAGATAATATATCTTGTAGGCACTCTTTTGATATGTCTGTACCATGCTGTCTTCTGCAGGCGATACAATCCCAATATTGTGCTATGTGAAGCACTATGGAAGTTGAATGCACTATATAAATATCTTTTAATAATAAATTAAAGTGTCATTTTACTTTCACATGTACATGATTCTACATCAGCTCCTAGCTAACGTATATTTAAGCTCTAATACATGGGTGGCCTGAGATATGGCACAATTATTACGAGACGTGCCTCCTAAAAACTGTGACCCATCTGACGCCAGTGGACCACAAAGTAAGACCTTTCCTTGTTTGTGAACTTTTTGCATGGTAGTTACATTGCTGCCCATAATTATTCATACCCCTGGCAAATATTGACTTAAAGTTACTTTTATTCAACCAGCAAGGAATTTTTTGACAGGAAATGACATAGGTGTCTGCCCAAAAGATAATAAGACTATGTACAAGAGGCATTATTGTGGACAAAAAAAACATTTCTCAGCTTTTATTTACATTTGAGCAAAAAGTGTCCAGTCCAAAATTATTCATGCCCTTCTCGATAATCAATACAAAAGCCTTTATTGGCTATTAGAGCAATCAAACGCTTCCTATAATTGCAGACCTAGCTTTTTGCATGTCTCCACAGGTATTTCTGCCCATTCATCTTTAGCAATGAGCTCCAAATCTTTCAGGTTGGAGGGTCTTCTTGCCATCACCCTGATCTTTAGCTCCCTCCACAGATTCTCAATTGGATTCAAGTCTGGACTCTCTCTGGCTGGGCCACTCCAAAACATGTATGTTGTTGTCTGCTAACCATTTCGTCACCACTTTTGCTGTGTGTTTTGGGTCATTGTCATGCTGAAATGTCCACTGGTGCCCAAGGCCAAGTTTTCTCTGCAGACTGCCTGATGTTGTAGTTGAGAATCCTCATGTATTGCTCTTTTTTCATGGTGCCGTTTACTGCGATTAGGTTCCCTGGTCCATTGGCTGAAAAACACCCCCAAAGCATTAGGTTCCCACCACCATGTTTGACAGTTGGGATGGTGTTCTTCGGGTTGATGGCTTCTCCTTTTTTACGCCAAATGAAGGAAACATCATTGTGACCAAACAATTCAATTTTTGTTTCATCTGACCATAACACAGAAGACCAGAAGTCTTCTTCTTTGTCCAGATCATCTTTTGCAAAGGCCAAGCAAGCATTTGTGTGCCTTATCTGGAGAAGTGGACGTCCTCCTTGGTCTGCATCCGTGGAACCCAGAAGTGTGCAGTGTCCGTTGGATTGTCTGCCTTGAAACATTGCCACCAGCAGAGCCCATATTCACCAGGATGGCCTTTCTCACCTCTCTAACTATCCTCCTGGCCAGCACAGGTGTCACTTTTGACTTCCGACCACGTCCTCTGAGATTTTCCACAGTGCGGAACATCTTGTATTTTTTAATAATACTTTGCACTGTAGCTACTGGAGCTTGAAAACATTTACAAATAGCCTTGTAGCCCTTTCCTGACTTGTGAGCAGCCACAATGCGCAGCCGCAGGTCCTCACTGAGCTCCTTTGTCTTAGCCATGACTGTCCACAAACCAACTGCAGAGAGCTGCTGTTTTTTACCTGTTAAGTTGATTAAAACAGCTGTTCCCAATTAATCAGGGTACTTAGGGTGCTTTAGAACAGCTTGGACTATTTGGAATGGTATAGAACTTTTGATTTTCCCACAGACTGTGACAGTTTGTGAAGGGTATGAATAGTTTTGGACTGGACACTTTTTGCTCAAATGTAAATAAAAGCTGAGAATTTTTTATTTTTTCCCATAATAATGCCTCTTGTACATCGCCTTATTATCTTTTGAGAGACACCTATGTCATTTCCCGTCAAAAAATTTCTTGCTGGTTGAATAAAAGTAACTTTAATTAAAAATCGGCCAGGGGTATGAATAATTATGGACAATCACTGTATTAATCTAAATTACCAGATTGAGTCATTGCAAAGTTCTCAAGACTTCTTGCCTCCTTTACAGAGTTGTGCTATGATCTGCCTTGTCCTCTGTAAAATAATTATGCTATCAGCTAGGCCCTTCAATCGAAAACAGGTCTAGAAGAGGGACTATTTCTGGTTGGGCCAAGACATCACTCTTAGAAAGTGCAGATAGTGATGTGTAATGCTGTAAAGGCCCATGAGCCTTTCATGTTGCAAAATCCCAAGCACTGTAAAGTAAGATTTTTGGCAGGAGAGGGAGATTATCCTCCTGAGAATGACATGAATTGGTGGCCTATATTATTTCTTTTGTTGGGCTCTAAACATTTTATGCTGCTATTATTAGAAATGTATGCGCCAACAAAATCCACTTAGCTTTTAGTTGCTATTTATGAACCTACATTCCACCATTAAACATTATCTCAATTGAGACAATAAAGCCTTTCTCTTCTGTTTCTAAAAACAGCCTGAGCAATAGCTCCAGTATAAAATGAGACATGCAGCCTATGTCACACTCCGTAAATCTAAATTAATAGAATTTTCCAATAAGTGACATTCTGTCAGGGTCCTGCTACATACTTAATTGACTGTAGACAGACTGGGTGTCTTCCTGCCTAGTTATAAATCAAAGACAGGAGCTAGTTTAACATTAACCCCCAGAGAAAACTGAGGACGTCTTGTTGTCTCTTGACCAATAAATATTGATTTGATTTTTTCAGAATAAAGGATCATTTTATGGCATGCTGAACACCCAGATTGTAACCAAGTTAATGCAAGGGTCAAAATGATATAATTGGTACATTGGCTATTGTTAGGAAATGTTGGACAACTAATCAAAAGTCCATGTCATTGGTCAGGAACTCTAGTAAAGGTCACAGTTAACATTTAATGAAGTGAATCTGTTTATATCATCTAATCTATCTATCTCATGTCTATCTATTATCTATCTATCTATTTTATCTAATCTATATATTCTATATCTATCTATCTATCTTTATCTATCTATTTCTATTATCTATCTTTCTATCTATCTATCTATCTATTTATCTATCCATATAGATTTGATTCATTTATTTGATTTAGTTTGTTTTCTAGCATTGATAGTCGTTATTTTAAATATCAAGTATGTGAGAATGATTCAGCTGATTCAACCTGGTAATAAGAGCATTACATTAACAACAATGACTACTTTTATATCTATGAGTGTCCTAAAGTTGTGAGCAGTGACAGGGGTCCTCCATGGACTGGAATTATTTTTCCAGCACATCCCATGGACTCAGCAAACTTAAAGTTTGAGCAATCTGTCAACACCTTAAACTATTTGTTATATTCCTCAAACAATTTCCAAGAACTATTTTGACATGTTACAGGTTGCATTTTCTTTCTGAAAGACACCACTGCGGTTAGGAAATACCATTCCCGTGGTACATATCAAACATGCACATGAATGCCAGGACACAAGGTTCCCCAGCAGAGCATTGTCCAGAGCATCACACATCCTTGTCTGGCTTGTCTTCATAGTGTATCATGGTGCCAACTCTTCTCCACATTACACTGACATTAGCTATTAACTCGATGTACAAGACAATGACCCACATTTACCCATGGTATTGCACCTAGATTTAGGCACAAATAACACCAAAATGTTTCTCTAACTTTAGAGAAAGTATCTGCTATTAGCCTGAGAGGGTCACGGCCTTAAGATGTGCCAAAATTGCACTAGAATTCTGCATACAATTCTAACTCAAAATAAACCAACCAATTGTTGCTATAAAGTTAAAGTGTCTTTCTGTACGACATTTTCCATCCAGCCTGGCCACTGCGATAAATCTGGTGCAGGTCTAGACAGCCTGTTTAAACTTTCTCCATGCCCCAATGTGAATCATCAGACCAGGCCTGCTTCAAATGTTTCTGTTCTGATGCTCACATGCTTATTGGGTTGGTACTAACCACTACATACTGGGGACATTCCCCCCCTCCCACACACACACAATTCCCAGTGTTTTGAGATTTTCTGACCAACACAATTGCATCTTTGTCAGAACCATCCAGATCCTTACACTTGACAATTTGTACTTTTCCAACACATCACCTTAAAGACACCTTAAAGAACTTACTGTTCACTTCCTTGCCTCATACAGTATATCCCATTTCCTTGCAAGTTCCACTGTAACGCATTTTTAATTATCGTGGAAATGTAGTCGGACTGTCAGAGACCCCTGAATCCATGGTTGCCCCCAGTCATCTATGAGACCCAAAACATGGTGTGATCCAGTAGCCTTATCTGTATAGATCGCAGAAGGAAAAAAGGAGGAGGAGGACTCCTAGCATCAACTATTACCACAAATCAAGGGTATGACATTTTTGCTGACATACCTCTCTCCTGCAAGTGATGGGCTGATGGTGGCATAGACTAGCTTTGTTTTGTTTTTTATTTGCTAGAAAGGCACCTCTCTTTGGGGACTTTCCTGTTTGTAAATATAAAATATTAACTTTTTGCTTACAGCACATAATATGTCCTCGACATACTGTACATCTGATCATATCTGCTTGTGTATATCTCAGTAAACAAGAAGAGTAAACCTACAAAAGGTTTACTTGAGCACTGCTGCAATTTTTTTTTTAGCATATCAATTTCGCCTTTTTGTGTATATAGATATACAGTATCTCCAAAAAGTAAGTACAGCCCCTCACATTTTTGAAAATATTTTCTTCTATCTTTGAATGGGACAACACTGAAGATGTGACACTTTGATACAATGTAAAGTAGTCAGTGTACAGCTTGTATAACAGGGTAAATGTTGCCCTCAAAATAATTCAACAACAACCATCAATGTCTAAACTGCTGGCAACAAAAGTGAGTACACCGCTAAGTGAAAATGGTCAAATTGTGCCCAATTAGCCATTTTCCTCCCCGATGTCATGTTACTTGTTAGTGTTACAAGGTCTCAGGTATTAATGGGGAGCTGTTGTGTTAAATTTGGTGTTATCTCACGCTCTCTCACACTGGTCACTGGACGTTCAATATGACATCTCATTGCAAATGACTCTCTGAGGATCTGAAAAAAATTATTGTTGCTCTACATAAAGATGGCCTATATGCTATAAGAAGATTGCCAACAACTGAGCTGCAGCATGGTGGCCAAGCTCATACAGTGGTGTAACAAGACAGGTTCCACTCAGAACAGGCCTTGCTATGATCGACCAAAGAAGTTGAGTGCACGTGCTCAGCATCACATGCAGAGGTTGTACGAGTGCTGCCAGCATTGCTGCAGAGGTTAATCTGTCTTCTGCTTTTTATCCCCAGACTAACGGTCAGACGGAAAGAACAAATCAGACTCTGGAGCAATATAATAACTCTAAGCACAGCTCCACTGCCCAGACTCCATTTTTCTTGAACTCTGGTTATCATCCAGTTTTTACCCCTAACCTGCCAGTCTCAACTCCTATACCAGCTGTTTCTATTAGAATAACAGATCTAAAGGAAATTCAGGAAAAGTTGATTGAGTCTTTACGGGAAGACAAAAAGACTGCTGATAGACATCGCAGATCAGCCCCTTCTTTTTAAACTGGTGACAAAGTCTGGCTGTCTACTCGGCATTTGAAGATACATGTTCCTTCCTAAATTGGGACAAAAGTATTTGGGACCTTTTCCAATTACCGCTCGGATTAATCCAGTAACTTTCCGGCTGCAACTCCCTAATGGTGTGAGGATTCATCCCGCCTTCCATGTCTCCTTGCTCAAGGCCTTTTGTGAAAACCCATTTCCTGGAAGAATTCTGCCACCCCCACCACCAGTTGATGTACAGGGTGAAGAGGAATTTATTATGGAGCGAATTCTGGATTCTCGTATTCATAGGAACAAGCTTTTAGTATCTTGTTAAATGGCAAGGATATGGTCCAGAGGAAAATTCTTGGGAACCCGAAGAAAATGTGCACGCCCCCAGGCTAACAGGGGTGTACTCACTTTTGTTATTGAGTTATTTTGAGGGCACACCAAATTTACACTATTATGCTTCATGCACACGACCGTTCCGTTTTCTTGCGGTCTGCAAACTGCGGATCCGCAAAAAACGCAAGCCGCCATGTGCCTTCCGCATTTTGCAGAACAGAACGGGCGGCCCATTGTAGAAATGCCTATTATTGTCCACAAAACGGACAGCAATAGGACATGCTATATTTTTTTTGTGGGGCCACGGAACAGAGCAACGGATGCAGACAGCACACAGAGTGCTGTCCGCATCTTTTGCGGCCCCATTGAAGTGAATGGGTCCACACCCGAGTCGCAAAAAATGTGGCTCGGATGCGGACCACAACAACTGTCGTGTACATGAGGTTTTATACAAGCTGTACACTGACTACTTTACATTGTATCAAAGTATCATATCTTCAGTATTGTCCCATGAAAAGATATAATAAAATATTTACAAAAATGTGAGGGATGTACTCACTTTTGTGACATACTGTATAGATAGATAGATAGATAGATAGATATACACTACTTGGCATTCGGGTGAAATTTATGGAAAATGGAAAAAGTTCACGTTACTGTCATATTATATAATGAAAGTAGGGCATTTAATTCGAAGCATGCAATGGGGATTTTCTCATCTCAAACTATTTATTGAAACAAAACCCAACAACAGTAATGCCTCGTTTAGCATAGATGAAACCTGGCCCAAAAAATGTCAATGTCTCAATAACTTGTCATGTGGCTTTGAGCATCAATTACAGCTTGACAACGACATCTCATGCTGTTTACAAATTGACTTATTGTCTGCTGAGGTATGGCATCCCACTCTTAAACGGCGGCCCTCAGGTCATTGAGGTTCGAGGGTATAGAGTTACAAGCCTCTACATGGCGACTGAGCTGATCCCATAGGTTTTCAATGGGATTCAGGTCTGGAGAAAGTGCAGGTCACTCCATTTGAGGTACTCCAGTCTCCAGCAGCTGTTCCCTAATGATGGGACCTCAATAAGCTGGCACATTGTCATCCATGAAGATGAAATTAGGCCTGTGTTGTGGCAGAGATACAACAACTGGATTAATGATATTATTCAAGTAGTATGGGCTTGTCACGCTACCATTCACAAAGTGTAGGACAATTCTGTTTTGACTAGACACACCTGCCCATACTGTAACACCGCCATCACCAAAGGCTCGTCTGGTGACAACATTTTGCACTCTCCTTGACGTCTCTAACATCGTTGGCAGCCATCATTTAAGCTCAGCGTGAATCGACTTTTATCAGTGGTGCCTCGTTCAGCGTAGATAAACCCTGGCCCATGTAAGACAATGATGCCTGTACCTGGTGGTGTGGTCAGGTAACCTTGTAGGTTATCTAGCACGCAGACCACACAGATGTAAATGGTTTTGAATAGTATGCTGTCATACTTGGGTGCCTCTCACCTTCCTTAAATTTGCCTGGAGTTGTGTGGCATTCATCATCCTCTTCCTCGGGGCATTGTTCACAATGAAGCGGTCATCAGCGTGGGATGTGGCCAAAGGACGTCCACTTTTAGCTCTGGAGCGTGGTAGTAAGTGATCGAGTTGAATTGCTATTGGCAGTGCTCCATGAGAAAAAGGAGGCAAATTAGCTCTCCTCTACACTTGAGACAACTATTTTATTATATCTAATAATAGATAGTTTTTTTCCCTTTCCGGAGAATAACATTATTTGCATACTTTGATCCAACTTAAAGGGGTTGCCCAGCCTAGGACCTGACAATCCTAACAGTAGTAACTTATGCCAAGTAAAAAAAAAAAAACTTGCCTGTTCACAGTCCCACCATTACTATGTTGCCGCCTAATTCCCAGCCACTTTAGTCCCATTACCACTGCGGCCAACTACTGGCCTTAATGCCCAGAGCAACTTGCAGTGGCAGGGACTGAAGTGGGTAGGAATGTGGCAACAGTAAAAAAATAGAAGAAATGTGGACAGGCAAGATTATTATTTTTTTATTCGACAAAGCGTGCCAATTTGTAGAATACTTATGCTTTTCAGTTTTCATTGTGATTGGCCATAGCATCTTGTTAAAAAAGATCATTCATGAATGTCTCCTATTGAAGGCTGCAGTTCTTGACTTAGCATGAACCTCTTTGTATAGAATGCAATGCTAATATTTTGCAGGCCATTTTGCACACATTTAAACCTTTCTGGTTCAGTAGTAGTAAAAGCCAAAGCAAGGATTCAACTGTAAAATAACAGATTTGCATTCTGAGTTTTATGAATGGCGAACAGCTGGATAGAATCTCCAAATTAAAGTGATATTGGAGAACTGCTTCCAGTGTAACTTCCTATGTCATATAAGTATGATTGTTGGTAAACAGATTTGCCCTTTCATGCTGAATTTCCTGTATGTGCCAGCATGACTAATGGGTTTTACCAGTAAGTATAATGTGCCATTGTTAACAAGAGAAACTCTTGTCTCTCTCTTATTTATGTAGATAGCAAAGTTTAGAAATACCATATTTTTCAGACTATAAGACGCACCTAGGATTTGGAGTAGGAAAATAGGAAAATAAATATTTTCCATCAGACCTTAGAGCAAACCTCAAATTGGATCCCCATTCTTTATCAGACCTCGGATCAGACCATCATCAGACCGCCAATTCTAATCAGACCCCCAAATCAGACCCCCATTCTTCTTCAAACCTCAGATTAGACCCCAAAATAAGACCCTGAAGCTCCATCAGCCTCAGATCAGACCCCCAACCTCCCACAGCCTCAGATAAGACCCCCAGAATCTATTAGCCTCAGATCAGCCCCCATAAACCCCCTAGCCCCCATTAGACTCAGATCAGACCCCCAGTCAGCCTCAGATCAGACCCAATTGGCCTCAGATTGGACCTCCCAGCCCCAATCAGACTCACATCAGACCCCTAATCAGACCCTATCACCTTCAGATAACACCCCCCCAAGCCCCCATCAGCCTCAGATCGCACCTCCATTAGACCTCAGATTAGACGTTACCAAAAATAAATAATTAAACTTACCTTGTTTGCTCTGGATGGCACTGCAGATCTAGGACACACTGTTCCATAGCTTCTTCCGGCTCCTGCTGTGTACTGTGACCTGATGGCCCACAGCATCAGGTCACAGTACGTGTCTACATGCACCACGCCCTACCGCTGTGCACTGTCAGGACACCACAGCAGGACCTGGAAGAAGACCAGGGAAGGTGAGTACAGCCAGTGCAGTGCTGCCCTCACCTCCCCATGCCTACTGCCATAATGCCTTCCATAATGGAGGCTGTCATTAGCATTTAGACTATGATTAGATATACGCCACTTTTTAGCATATATCTATCGCAGATTCAGTGGCAAAGGGGATTTGAGGCCAAATCAGTGACATCTTCTCCTTCCATGCCACTTATGCCAGTTCTAAAAGAGAGGGTGTGGCATAGGCGAGTAAGAGGGCAGGCCTGTAGGCCCATCTCATTTATCATTTTTTGCATCAGTTTTTGGCATAAAACAATATCTAAATCTTCTGGTGTAGATTTAAGGCTACATGCACACAACCGTATGTGTTTTGCAGTCCGCAAATTGCGGATCCGAAAAAATAATCTGTATGCCATCCATTTTTTGGGGGTGGATCCATTGTAACAATGCCTAAAACAGACAACAATAGGACATGTTCTTTTTTTTGTGGGGCTACGGAATGGACATACTATTGCGGAAATGAATAGGTCTGCATCCTATCCACAAAAAAACTGAACGGACATGGAAACAAACAACATTTGTATGCATGTAGCCTAAGGCTGTTAGGTGCCAGCAGTGGATGTGACTAAGTTATGTAGAGGCTGGTCTTAATAAAAGACCCTGGTCTTAATACAGTAAATGATCAAAATAGTTTTTTTTAATACTGGGATATCTATGGAGGGCGTATGCTTCTGCATGTACAGTATATCTATACAGTGGCATATAACGGAGCTTTTTCTTTTAGGTACACATCAGGAAATGCAATATCTAACATATAGCTCTGATGGAAGGCGCTGATGTGATGTGAACCAGTCCTAAGTCGGAAATGGAGAATAAATGGAGCATGAAATACATATTAATGCATAGAGCCCTAATAGACAACCCCTTAATAAAAACACATAGGCCCGCTTTTACTAATGTGCCTACAATTATATTCTGGTGTAAATTAAGCCATAATAGGCTTAGAGAAAGTATCTGCCCCCTAGCCCATCAACAGAGCATTAGACAAAGGTGTCTAGCTCTGCACCCCATTTATCAGTCACCATCAGACATTGTGTTAAATTTGTTGCATGTCTAGACAGCCTTTATTATGTCATCTGTAGGGTTACTGTAATGGCAGAGTTCTGTGCCAGCTGCTGCCCCTCTTTCTGGGCCTAGCACTGCTGGAGAACAGGGGAGACCAAGCTGGAACCTAGCCCTTGCTCAGCGACCGGTCCTCGGCCAGCTGCCAAAATCTTCTGTCCTGGAGTCTGCAGTCTGCACCAGGCTGCAAGATCTCTTCCTGTCTCCTGTAGGACTTCCTTCCTCTAAAAGGGCCAGTACACAATTACTCCAATGTCCACCAGCTAATGGCTGGACAACTGTGGGTGCTTTGGGCACCTTTTCTAAGGGAGAGGTGTCTGAACTTTAGATATTCTAGTTTGCTAGTCCTTGTAAACATGTACTTTTCTGTTTGTCTGCTCCTGGTACCGAACTCTGCCCGTTTACAATATTGTTAAATATTTAGAAAGGCTCCACCAGCAAGCTACTGGAGCTTAGCCTCTCAGTTACCGACGGAAAAAAAGGGAATAAATCAATAATAATATAGGCTGGCTCACAGTATTTTTGCATATAAAATTTATTAATTCACTAAATAAAACAAAGCTAACTAAATGTCAACATATCAGCAACAATACATAAATGTCAACACAATACACATTTATGTATTGTTGCTGATATGTTGACATTTAGTTAGCTCTGCCTGTTTACAGACTCTGATTTTCTATTGCCTGTCCTGACTTCTGCCTGTTTACTGTATTAACGCTCAGCTGCCTGCCCTCAGACCTGTTTTATAAATTCACTAGAACTCTGTCTGCCTCTGTCAGAGGTGTCTACAACCCCCGAGAGTCAGCTGCAAACTGCTAGAACTATTCCAAGTCATAATGGCTTAGTGGTTCCACTGCAGTGAAGGCCAGATACTATATAGGGGTTAAAGGATGAAAACCAGAGGGCTGTCAGCCCAACACCCTTAGGTCTAGCCCAAAGTCAAAAAGGTTAGTTGGCATATTGGTTCCACACCCACTGTCCGTTGCCATTAGTAAACCTGACCTAGTATGTAGTAAGCTTCTGTGCTCAGCATATTATGTTTTAAAAGGGTTTTTCGTGTGCAAAACATTGATGACTTATCTTCAAGATAGGCAATTAATATCTGATTGGTAGAATTCCAACATCCGATATCCCCACCAGTCAGCTGTTTGAAGAGGCTGTGACACTCCGAAGAGCATCACAGCTTCTTTACAGCATACCAAGCACAGTGCCATACATTGTATAGTGGCTGTGCTTTATATTGCAGCCCAGACCCATTCACTTGAATGGGACAGAGCTGCGCTTAGGTTCACTGGAGTGCCGTGACCTCTTCAAACAGCTGATTAGGAGGGGATAGGCCATCAATATTAAACTCTCAGAAAACCTCTTTAATCTATGTCTTTATAGAGGATTTGAAGCGTAAAAAAACATAGCTCTGACCACTATAAAACTATAAGAAATTAGCACAAAATTTTAGCTCTAAAAGCAACATGTTTTTGAAAGGTGGATGTACTTTAAAGTCAAAAGTGCAAAATAAGCTGCATTTCAAATCGCTTTTGAATAGAAATAACAAAAGAGATGCATTGATCATACTATTGCTTGTATATTGCAGATTTAATCTCTCAAGACTGCTTTAACAAATACCCATTATAAATAAATAAAACATTTTAAAAATATATTCTATAATGTAAAAAAAAACTTTCACACGGGCGAGAATTCTGTGCGGGTGCGGGTGCAATGCGCATTGCACCCACACTGAATCTGGACCCATTCACTTCAATGGGGCTGTACATATGAGCAGTGATTTTCACACATCACTGGTGTGTTGCATGAAAATTGCAGCAAGCTCTGTATTGTGCATTTTTCATGCAATGCAGACCGCATAGAAGTGAATGGGGCTGCATGAAAATCGCAAGCATCCGCAATCAAGTGCGGATGCGATGCGATTTTCACACATAGTTGCTAGGAAACGATCGGGATGGGGACCCGATCTTTATTATTTTCCCTTATATCATGGGTATAAGGGAAAGTAATAGCATTCTTAATACTGAATGCTTAGTAAAATAGTGATTGAGGGGTTAAAAAAATGTAAAAACAATTAATAAACTCACCTTAATCCACTTGAACGCTCAGCCTGGCATGTCTTCTTTCTTTTTTGATGAAAAGGAGCTGTGGTGACATAACTGCGCTTATAACATGGTCCATTACATGGTCCATCACCATGTGATGGACCATGTGAGGAGTGCAGTGCTGTCATCAAAGGTCCTTTAGCCAGGTCCTGAAGAAAGTAGGTTGGGATGAGTTAAATTTGTTTATTATTTTTAATCCCTCAATGGACATTTTACTTAGCATTCTGTATTAAGAATGATATTATTGGATACCAAACATGATGATTTTTCTCACGCGCATGCAAAACGCATTAAAAAGCGCTCCCGCTGAAAAATTGCTAATTTTCCTGCAACACACCCGCATCTTGTTCGGCCCTCACACTCGATTCCCGTGTGAAAGAGGCCTCAGGCTGGGTTCACACCTGAGCGTTTTACAGCGCGTTCCTACATGCTGTAAAATGCTCAACAGGCAAGAACCAATGATTCCCTATGGGCATGGTTTTCACCTGAACGTTTTACAGCGCATACGAACGCGCTGTAAAACGCCCTATGCCCCAAGAAGTACAGGAGCTTCTTTGGGGCGTAATGTCGTGCGTTCCCGGGAATGCACGACAATGTCCGTTTGCTTGTTTCCGGATCCGTGTATGTAAAAGCCCGATACAATCCCGCATACAGAGCGCAACAGAGTTCGCCTAGGTGTGAACCCAGTGTAAGACAGATTTAAGCTGGACATACACATAAGGTACTATCAGCCAACAGCTATCTCTCACAATTCTCCCATACATACTGTATGCATGCTTTGCTTAGCCAAGTGAATGGGCAGAGGGAAGAAAGATACCTATTTCCTGAGAAATAAAGGATTGGGCTGTTAAAATCTAACAAGCCCAATCCATATCTCCCTCTGTATTAGCCATTGGGGGAGACTCAAAAGCTTTCCATACACATTGGATGGTTCACTGAACCAGGCAAAACTTTCTGGTTTGGCTGAAATAGATCTGCTGTGTATAGCCAATTTAAATGTCACTGCTCTGGTATATAAGTGCAGCCCGGAAGTACTGTCTATTATGGTTGTAGGGTGGATGTAATGAATTCTGTCTCCTACAAATAATCAAGTTAAAGCAGAACATGAGGCAATTGTGAATAAATGGAATGTGTGTTCTTGTTCCTGAAAGACAATACTGTCTGACATTTCTACTGTCTATATGTTGGCCAGGGTGCCAGGAATAATATTTTACATCAAATAGATAAGTAACCTTGTAAAAAACACTTTTTTAGTGGGTCAATACAAGAAAAGTATTGATGGTGATTTTAAATATCTTTCCAAGTTTAAGATTAAAAAATATAATGTTTTAAGGTGCAGGGAGTTTTATTTTTACCATTTTAATGTAAAGTTCAAAGTAGGAGAAATGCAGTCACAAAATCTTCTTCCTAGTTATATGTAGGAAGATGGTGGTCTATGATTATGAATAAAAAACCCTTTTAATCCAAAAAGGCAACAAGGGCAAACCCAGGGGTCTCAAACTTAGTGGGCAATAACATAGACGGGCTGCATGCTTTTCAATTACATGTGTGTCACACTCATGACCCCAAGCTTCATCTAAGCCGACTGTGCCTGGGAATGATGCCAAAAGCTACCCTAAGGGTGAGAACAGTGGGATGAGAGAGGTACCACTACTTTTTTTGTGGCATTCTAATCAGTTTTCAAAAATAAATTTCACATGGCTGGACAATCCCTTGTTAATGTAGACCGCAGATGAGACTCCTTGACCAGACCCCAGAATTAATACAGACTCCCAGACAAGACCCTAAAATTAATACAGACCCCTAAATACATAAATACAGACCCCAGATCAGTCTCAAATTCATACAAACTCTAGATTGCTTCCTAAATCTGCCCCCAAATTCATACAGACCCCAGATCAGAACCCAAATTTATACTGACCCCGGATAAAACCCCAAATTCTCACAGACACTAGATCAGAGACCACAGTTATACAGACCTCATGATTAGATCATACCCCAAATCAGCCCCCACTTTTATACAGACCCCAGATCAGATCCCAAATTTATACAGACCACACATTACACACAAAATTAGAGCTCAAATTCATACAGACCCCAAATCAGAAACCAAATTTATGCAGACCCCCAGATCAGACCCTCAATTCATACAGGCTCCAGATCTGACCTCAAATTTATACAGGCATGAGAACAGCCCCCAAATTCATACAGACCCCAGATCAGACACAAAATGTATACATACTTCAAATCAGACCACTGCAGACTCTATAACCCCCATCCAAACCCTCTGTCCCCTAAATGCAGACCTCAGAGCAAAAAAAAAAAAATGATCCCCATTCCTCTGGATGCTGTCACCACTCTTCAGTGCAAGCACTATGTTCTGGTGCCAGCACTGCACTGTGTCCTGTCATCACACAGCATCAGGTCATAGTGAGCGCCCATGTGTACTACATCCTGAAACTCTACGCTTTCAGAACATACGGCGGAGCCAGGTGAAGATGACCAGGGACCTTTGATGTATTGTGGGCCATACAATACTGCCTCTGGGAGTGCATGTGGCCTGTGGGCCATGTGTTTGAGATCCCTGCTCTAACACTTTGGTGCACCCAAGCTTCACCATTTAAATTCTGTTGTCATCTGTCTCTGTAATCTTGCACTTGCTCTGTACATCACAACCTCAGCTCAGGAGAATTACATAACCTGGTTCACATGCTCAGTGTAGTTCTTTTCAACTAAGCAGGAGTCAGCTCATGTACTGCGCATGCGTCGATGCTGGTGCAAGATTACAGTGCCAGATGAGAGCAGAATGCAGACACCTGGCCTTGTTAATTAACAAAGGGAAGAATGGGCTTCATCAGTCCTGGGGTAGAGATTCGGTCTACCAAGGGACTGGGGTGTGCCCTCAGTGAATGTAACAGCTCATCTGCTTATTGGATTAAAAAGGAGTTTTGGGACAATGCAGCAATGGACTAACACAATACAGCTACAGTTTTAATGCTGTATTTAGGTCCCTCCCCCTGTCCTTTACATCTTTTATCTCTACTCTTTATTATATTCTATATGTGTTTATTCACAGATGTGGGCAGGCTCGGACTGGCCCACAGGGGTACAGGTGAATCCCCCGGTGGGCCCCCAGGCAAGGTGGGCCCCTAGTCTCCCACCCCCTGCATAAGTGGCACATAACACAGTAGACCTACTGCACTACATACATATATTCAATGTACAGCTCCTCAACCAGCCTATGTTCATATTAAAAAAAAACTTGCTAGATTATAATTTATTATATTTATTATATTTTAATGTATCTGTACAGTGGGCCCCCAAAATAAATTTTACTGGTGGGCCCTAGGTACCCCAGTCCGAAACTGGATGTGGGCTCATTGTCTATCTGGCCACGCTATCTGCCTACCCAATGCTAATGTGTGATATGAAATTATCTATCTTCGATGCCCACTATGCTTCAATGTTTGTCTGCCTCTTTACTAGATCCATCTGTACACAGTATGTGCACTCACCATGTTATTGGTGCATGCATAGTGTCATTCCCATTGATTTATAAATTTTCCCCTCATTTGATGTTCACTCCCTCTTTTGATGTAACAGGTCATGCTTAGACCATGCCAGATGTGCATACACCACATGTGCAAACTAGGTTAGAGGTATACACAATGTTACATTAATGTCCCCTTTTCTTTGGGAGGTAACATATGTAGCTATGCCGTCATTACAAGGTATCACTGATCTTTCATTGGGCGGCAGGCTTTCAGGTGACAAATGCTTACATTGATCCAATACCTGGCGTGTTATTGCACCATGTCCCTAAGATGACATTTTACAGCCACAGTTTTGTTCACAATATAATGTTCATATCTATTCCTACCTTCCGGCACCAAGCGGTTACAGAGACAGAAGGGGGAGGAGCATCGCTACACACCTCCTTGTCCTGTTGGACGTTTTGCTGGATAACTCCGCCTGGAGGGAGTGGCTTTTTTATTATTAGGAGCTGCACACGGCAGCAGTTCTACGACATTTGAGGCGTGCAGCATCCATTTGATTTGTTATTTTGTTCCTCTCCACACGCCTACTCCTGATGAATTACTGGCATGGTCCAACAAGGAAACATTGAGTATGACGCGGATAGGAGATTAGTTATATATGTAGCCTGATGTGCATTCAGGGCTTCGCAATAGGGATGTAGCATAGGACACACCTGTTATAAGTAGCAAACCTTTGTTGCCTATTGACTCAAGTGCAGGCATGGGATCCAGCCGGTTCTCTCCGGTTCTGCCGAACCGTTTGTTAAAATTACAGGCGGTTCGCAGGACCGGTGAGAAGCAGGGATCCCGACCCGGTCCTGCAGCTGCGCCTGCACCAGTGGCGTAGCTATAGGGGTGGGGGCGGAGCGGAAGCCGAGAGGAGAGGGCCGGCCCTGTGTGACGAGCACTGTGCAGGGCAGCTGGGCAGGCGAAGTGAGGAGGGGCCGGGCCGGGGGAGCGGCTTCAGTTGAGGTGCCTCACTGTGACCTCCTGCGGCGGATCTCGCGAGATGACGCGATGACGCGGCGCGGGAAGGCACAGTGAGCGAGGCATTGGTGACCGCCTGTACCAGGATGCCACAAGCTGTGAAGGAGAGAGAGAGGTAAGTATTAATTATTTCTCCTAAGCAGGTGCCTACTCCACCTTCCCCTCATCCTGACCCAATGTTTAGATTCTTTTAGCCAAACAAGAGTTATGGATGGGGTTGATGACAATATTTAAGGTGGCCACACACAGGGAAACACATCTATTTTGCCCACAGAGTAAGAGCAGCTTTTTTAAGCGGTACTCCACTATGTAATGGCCCTCTCTTTGTTATTACTGTAATGGCCCACTCTTTATTATTATTATAATGGCCCACTCTTTATTTTTAATGTAATGGCCCCCACTTTATTATTAATATAATGGCCCCCACTTTATTATTAATATAATGGCCCCCACTTTATTATTAATATAATGGCCCCCACTTTATTATTAATATAATGGCCCCCACTTTATTATTAATATAATGGCCCCCTCTTTATTATTAATGTAATGGCCCCCTCTTTGTTATTAAAGTGGGGGCCATTATATTAATAATAAAGAGGGGGCCATTATATTAATAATAAAGAGGGGGCCATTATATTAATAATAAAGTGGGGGCCATTATATTAATAATAAAGTGGGGGCCATTACATTAATAACAAAGAGTGGGCCATTATAATAATAATAAAGAGGGGGCCGTTACAGTAATAACAAAGAGGGGGCCGTTACAGTAATAACAAAGAGGGGGCCGTTACAGTAATAACAAAGAGGGGGCCATTATATTAATAATAAAGAGGGGGCCATTATATTAATAAAAAAGAGGGGGTATATATGGTGTATGTAAATATGTCGTGACTGTGTTGCATATATATGGTGTATGTAAATATGTGTCATGACTCGTGACGCGCTGCGTATCCACCGCTGAGTAGGGAACCTGTTGTTAAAAATTTGAATCCCACCCCTGCTCAAGTGCACCCAGAGATAGGCACAGGTGATCAATTGTGGGCATATTCTGGTATCTGGCTATGTTCTGGTCGGGTGTGCTGAATATCCCTTGCCCTTATAGTACAGGGACAACCAAAAGGATTACACCACCAACCTACACCTAATTTGAATAAGTGGTAATTGTAAGGTTGGCGGTGTACTGGGTTTCCCCATTGTTGTATTTTAGATCGGCAGTCAGCCCTTAGAACACTGGTTTTTATTCAGAGATTCAAATCAATTTTTTTTTGTTTTATTTTTAATCTCTATCTTAGAATATAGTTAAGACTGTATTTAGGCCCTACACACAGTATATGGTATATTATAACCAATAATGACCAAATGATCTAATGACAAAAATATAGCATTTACATTTACATGCTTTCTCAAGCAAAAACTATAATGCAATATTGCAAAGAAAGCAACCTTCATATGTATAGATAGATAGATAAATAGATAGATAGATATGTCTTTAATCATGACTAAAAATGGGCAGCACCTGACAAGAGGCAAGGAATGCACAGTGACTGTTAAAAATCTGCAAGCAATTTTGCTTAAAAAGCCTAATATGATACAGATACACATTATTCAGGGGCATAGCAACGACTCATAGGACTTGCTAGCAAAAATTGTGATGGGGCCCCACTCCACCATGACCAACTTCAGTAGCAAGTTCAGAACATGAGCAGCATGTACTGAAATACATCAGAGATTTTACAGCACGGAAATAATTAAAAAAGGTAATGCACTGTATATGTCTCCATTAAAATATGCATATATGTATATATATACAGTACAGACCAAAAGTTTGGACACACCTTCTCATTCAAAGAGTTTTCTTTATTTTCATGACTATGAAAATTGTAGATTCACACTGAAGGCATCAAAACTATGAATTAACACATGTGGAATTATATACATCACAAAAAAGTCTGAAACAACTGAAAATATGTAATATTCTAGGTTCTTCAAAGTAGCCACCTTTTGCTTTGATTACTGCTTTGCACGCTCTTGGCATTCTCTTGATGAGCTTCAAGAGGTAGTCACCTGAAATGGTCTTCACTTCACAGGTGTGCCCTGTCAGGTTTAATAAGTGGGATTTCTTGCCTTATAAATGGGGTTGGGACCATCAGTTGCGTTGTGGAGAAGTCAGGTGGATACACAGCTGATAGTCCTACTGAATAGACTGTTAGAATTTGTATTATGGCAAGAAAAAAGCAGCTAAGTAAAGAAAAACGAGTTTCCATCATTACTTTAAGAAATGAAGGTCAGTCAGTCCGAAAAATTGGGAAAACTTTTAAAGTGTCCCCAAGTGCAGTCACAAAAACCATCAAGTGCTACAAAGAAACTGTCTCACACGCGGACCGCCCCAGGAAAGGAAGACCAAGAGTCACCTCTGCTGCGGAGGATAAGTTCATCCGAGTCACCAGCATCAGAAATCGCAGGTTAACAGCAGCTCAGCTTAGAGACCAGGTCAATGCCACACAGAGTTCTAGCAGCAGACACATCTCTAGAACAACTGTTAAGAGGAGACTGTGTGAATCAGGCCTTCATGGTAGAATATCTGCTAGGAAACCACTGCTAAGGACAAGCAACAAGCAGAAGAGACTTGTTTGGGCTAAAGAACACAAGGAATGGACATTAGACCAGTGGAAATCTGTGCTTTGGTCTGATGAGTCCAAATTTGAGATCTTTGGTTCCAACCACCGTGTCTTTGTGCGACGCAGAAAAGGTGAACGGATGGACTCTACATGCCTGGTTCCCACCGTGAAGCATGGAGGAGGAGGTGTGATGGTGTGGGGGTGCTTTGCTGGTGACACATGTTGGGGATTTATTCAAAATTGAAGGCATACTGAACCAGCATGGCTACCACAGCATCTTGCAGTGGCATGCTATTACATCCGGTTTGCGTTTAGTTGGACCATCATTTATTTTTCAACAGGACAATGACCCCAAACACACCTCCAGGCTGTGTAAGGGCTATTTGACCATGAAGGAGAGTGATGGGGTGCTGCGCCAGATGACCTGGCCTCCACAGTCACCGGACCTGAACCCAATCAAGATGGTTTGGGGTGAGCTGGACCGCAGAGTGAAGGCAAAAGGGCCAACAAGTGCTAAGCATCTCTGGGAACTCCTTCAAGACTGTTGGAAGACCATTTCAGGTGACTACCTCTTAAAGCTCATCAAGAGAATGCCAAGAGTGTGCAAAGCAGTAATCAAAGCAAAAGGTGGCTACTTTGAAGAACCTAGAATATGACATATTTTCAGTTGTTTCACACTTTTTTGTTATGTATAAAATTCCACATGTGTTAATTCATAGTTTTGATGCCTTCAGTGTGAATCTACAATTTTCATAGTCATGAAAATAAAGAAAACTCTTTGAATGAGAAGGTGTGTCCAAACTTTTGGTCTGTACTGTGTATATATATATATATATATATATATACTTAGATTATTAATGTGACCCAATAATATCCCTCAGGAGGTGTATATAGGTGTGTTTTATATATATATATATATATATATATATATATATATATATATATAGATAGATATATATATGCCCCAATTATCTATATAGATATATATACTTCTATTATTTCCCCCAATCGCGCCCACCCCCCCAGCTGATTTCCCCCCTGCAAGCACATGCCAGCACGCCTGCACGCCTGCGGGGGGGAAATTACGCCTAGGTTACTGGACAATCATGTCCAGTTTCGGCCACTTCAAAGGACAGAGGTTCAATAGATCCTCTGCCTTTTGATATCATCTCCGGCAGTGCTGGAGATGCTTTGCATTCTTCCCTGCTGCGTATCTCCGGCGCAGTAATTGCCACGCCAGAGATACGTGGTCGCTACACAGGCGGGAGGATCAAAGGCTCTGCAGTTGAGCCGAGCAGCCCCCAAGAGAGTATCATACCCTGCAAGACGAGCATCAGCGAGAAACAACCCCAGGACAACGAGCATTAACCCCCTGGAGGACGAGCAATTAACCCCTGGATGGCTGAGTAGTAGTACCATATACAACCAACACATTAACCCCTGCTTTATTATAACCCTATACCACCAACGAATCCTTTGTTTATTAATCCCTTACAACCAGTTCTGCATCACCCCAACCCCTGAACCACCAATCCTTGCTTTGCCCTGCATTAACCCCTGCATTATAAACCCTATCATTGCCACTACCACCAATCTACATTAACCATTGCAGTACCCTGAATAGATTCCCCATTAATCCCTGCAATCCCTGGGGACCCTACTATAGTTACCCCCTGCTATCCCTGCACATTCCTTAATCCCTGGGTTGCATTAACCCTTGCAGTGCCATCATCACCCTGGATTGTAATTAACTCCTTGACACTGTAAGAGGCAGCCCTGAATCAACCAGCAGCATTTCCAGCACTTATATCTATGCAGACTGTCATGTTTCCCTCCGGCCACCAGAGGCCACGGTGACTAAACAGGACTCTGAGTTGTGCTGGCCAGAGGCTAAGAAAGAGTTAAGAAGTTTTTCCTGGACTGTTCCAGAATTTGCTGGGGGCCTTGCTGAGATTACAGGGAGAGATGGACTGCTGAGAGATAACAGTAAAAGACTGGAGCAGCAGGAGGCTATATTAGCAGAGTTTTTCCTGACAGCTGTGGAGCTGCACACAGAGGACTTCACTGTGTGTTCCAGAGGAGTTATCGTGTGTAGAGACCAGTACAAGCCGGATCCTTCCTGCCAGAGCTGAAACTAGGTGGAGATCTGCATCTGTTGTGACCAGAGAGAGAAAGACAGACAAGCAAGCGACCGGACCTGGAGCCAGACTGCATCTTATTGTACCCAGGGGAATCTGCAGAACTATGAGTGGCACCGGTGCTTTCCTTTGATAGGTTATAGAGTCAGGGACTTAGTCAGTGCGCTGTAGAAGCGTCCCCTGGGTAGCAGGGCTAGATAGGAAATTGGTAGTGAGAGTAGCTTGCAAGCTGACTGCTTGCTGTTTAGGTCATTCTGTGTATATGCAAAACTCCATTGCCATTGTTGTTGATTTATGTTCACCTGTTAATACCATTCCTGTCATTGACCCATTGTGCCTCTGGTGTGGTGGTACTGTATTGTTACCCAGGTTTTCTGGCAGTTCCATTTTGCTTCTTAATAAAGCCAGTTTTTGCTTCAGTCTCCTTGTCCGCTGTACTGTACTTGAACCTGCTTTGCGGTCTCTCCCTCCTCTGACCGCTACAACACCCCATAGGGACAGTCTAGCATCAGGAGGGAGGGAGCTGATAACAGTGTGTAAGTAAGTGTGATATTTAGTGGGGTGGAAGTGTAATTGTGTAAGATATTGTATTGTGTTTAGTGTACTGTAGTGTTGTTAATATATTACTGTGTGGGACTATAAGTATATATATTTATATGTCTATTGATATAACTATATATAGTTATAGCAATAATTAGACTGTAGGCTTGTTATTGTGCAATAAATACGTTATTATTCATAGTACAGCGTATAGTGATTTATTGTAGTAGTTGCCACCGTAGTAGTAATTCGTGTGTAGTTCAGTTCAAAGTAAGTGCAAAAAGGAAGTTAGATAGTTAGTATTTATAGCATAAATAGGCCACTATTTAGCATAAATTACGCCGAATATGATTTATTAATATTAACCCAAAATATTAATAATTAGTGATGGACGAACATCAGGCGGGACAGTTCACGAAGGTGCGTTTGCGATCAAATGTTCGCAAACTGCGCGTTTGCAGCGGGCCCCATTGACTTAATGGCAGGCGAACGTGAAAATTTTTCAGATCATATTTACAGCCACCAAATACTTACTAGAAGTGCACAAGTAGTCCCACAACATGGACAGTGACATACCAGAGGGGGATCATTGGCAAAAATCCCCACAAAAAATATGTATTTTAATGCGTCTTAAAGGAAAACTCTCAACAATGTGCCCTGCTGGAGCCTAGAAAAATTAGATTTTAGGCCAAGGGAGTACAGGCCCCAAAAATTAGGCATTCACCTGACAGAAAAGAACTTGTGATAATGTGAGTGGAGGTACATTAGGCGGTCACAGGATAAAATTTTACTGTAGGCCACTGGACTAGAGGCCCCAAAAATTAGGCATTCACCTGACAGAAAAGGCCTTTTATGCCGCTGTATATAGATAAGACAAGGACCATTCTTTGTTCTTTGTTGAGGCGGATATGTCTGGGCTGGCATGAGAAAATTCAATTAAACTTGGTCATCACAGGTGTTGAATTCCTCAGAGATCTATGCCTCATTCATTTTTAGAAATGTGAGGTAGTACACACTGTTGTGAGCTAGGCGGGTGCGCTTATCGGTCACGATCCCCCTGCTGAGCTGAACGTCCTTTCGGACAGGACACTGGACGAGGGGGATGCCAAGAGTTCCATGGCAAATTGTGCCAGCTCTGGCCACAGGTCAAGCCTGCACACCCAGTAGTCCAGGGGTTCCTCGCTTCACAGAGTGTCCACATCGGCCGTTAACCCAATGTAGTCGGACACCTGTCGGTCTAGGCGTTCCACCTGTCGGTCTAGGCTGTTGATGGGTTGGCTGCAACAATGATCTTATATCTGAAGTGACCAACACATCTTCAAACCGCCCTCTTCTTGCAGGCGTGGTAGGATTGGTATCCGGACCTGTTTTGGGTAGGAATTCCTCTTCCATCTCCCGCAACAGCAGAATGCAGCATCTCTCGCAGCAAGGCCTGGAAATGCTGCATTCTGTGATGCTGGTAGAATGTCCGCCATTTTGTGTTAGTACCGGGGGTCTAAGTACATTGCCACCCAGTACTGGTCCTTGAACTTTATGCTTTTTATACAGGGGTCCCTCTTTAACCACTGGAGCATGAAGGCCCCCATTTGCACTAAATTGGAAGCGGTGGAGCGCCCTGGCTCCTGCTCATCGCCCAGGAGAATGTCGTCCTTGGTCTCCTGTGCCCTGCGGGCTCTGCTTGCTTCTCCTCTTTTTCCTCCCTCTCTGCTGCTCTGTCTCTCCCTCTGAACTTCCCTCCTCTTCCTCTCTTGTGGGCACCCATGTGACGTTGTCACGACCATGGTTATGGTCGTGACTCTTTGGTCGCATGCGGTTGTCAGCGGTTTTGGTTTATGTTTTCAACCACAGGTGAGGGCTTTGGATTTGTTGCCTCACGTGTGGTTTCCACTGGCAACATAAGGTTGTTGGCAGTGGAGCGGCCTGAGCGGTTGCTAGGCGCTCACTGTCACAGCATGCGGTTGCCGCTGGCAACTTATGTTTGTCTGCACTTTCCCTGTTTGGTGTGCACGGGGTTTATTTGTGTGATGTTGTTTGTACACCTCCCTTTTCAGTAACCTTCTCCCTTGCCTGGTGTAGGAAGGGTTAACTCCCTTCTGTGTGTGTGAACTCTGGGTGTGTCTGTGTGGGTGTGGCTACATGGGCTATTCAGCCTCTGCTGAGAGCAGTAGTCAGAGGGGTACTTCAGTCATGGTCTGCTGGAGTCATCCTCCTACTTATATACCATCTGCCAGTGGGGGCCACCCTTGTGGTCATAAGTTTATGTATAAGTTTATGTTATACACGATGTTATGAAGGTGTGTCTTTTGTAGTGCTTCTCTATTGCAGCTTATGGTCCTGGGTTCCTGTGTGATGTGTGGTGTGTGCTGTGTCCGTTTATGTTTGGTGTGGACCACAGCACTTGCACATGGGTTCCAGGCTTTGTGTCTGTGGCAGGTAGGTGTTATTCTTGTTGCATTTACCTGCCATTGCCATAAGTTGTTTGTGTTCCCCTTTTCCTTGCAGCTTGGCCAGTGAGACTCCTGTTACTCCATGCCTAGGAGGAACAGGTCGTCTTACCCTGCTCCTTGTTCCAGGGCAATCCTGAGGGCTAGCAAGGATTATATGTTCCGGTGTATGAGCCCTCCCACCATCAGGGTTGGCTCATATGGTTAGGAGTCAGGGTCAGGTTAGGGACGCGATAGGAGGTGACCTGCTCCCTAATTCTGTCGTCCTGGCCGAGCAGCCACCAACATCTTCTGGCATCATCGTCACCTTCACCTCCACTGACATTTGAGGTCTCGGAGTAGGCAGCAACAGCGGGGACCTCCCTCCTTGGGCTGATCTGGTTACTGTTGTCAGACCGCTGGGTGGCGGCCGTTGCTACCTCCTCTTCCTCATCTGATGTTAAGAATGGCTGAGCATCGGTATGGTCTGGGAATGGATGGGAAAATTATTTCTCTGACTCAAGTGGAGGGGCTATGGTGGTAATGTCTTTGGGGGTGCACACAGCAGAGAGTGAGGAGGGTGCAGATACAGAGGATGAGGAGTGTGCAGAAGCGGAAGGCTGAATGAGCCACTCAACCAACTCTGGCGTGTCCTTTGAAGTAATCGCACACGCCTTCTCCATTTCACACTTAGACTCCGGCCTGGTGCACCTGCCCGACCCCTACCACCCCTGCGGAATGGCCTGCCTCATCCTCTGCCTGTCATTTTCAAAATGACCCTGTGCCTAAGTCCCTAGAGAAGAGCAGTATTTCTGGAAGCAGGTATATTGCAGGCCTCAATCAATATTTGGTGGAAGCAGGTATATCATACCCCTTAATCATTATTTTGTGGAAGCAGGTATATCGCAGCCCTCAATCAATATTTGGTGGAAACAGGTATATCAAACCCCTTAATCATTATTTTGTGGAAGCAGGTATATCGCAGGCCTCAATCAATATTTGGTGGAAGCAGGTATATCAAATCCCTTAATCAGTATTTTGTGGAAGCAGGTATATCGCATCCCTCAATCAGTATTATGTGGAAGCAGGTATATCAAACCCCTTAATCAGTATTTTGAGGAAGCAGGTATATCGCAGGCCTCAATTAATATTTGGTGGAAGCAGGTATATCGAACCCCTTAATCAGTATTTTGTGGAAGCATGTATATCACACCCCTCAATTATTTTTTTTGCCACAACAGTTATATCACACCACCCTGTTTATTTGGGGACACAGGTATATCGCAGCCGTCAATCTGTATTTTGTAGAAGCAGGTATATCACACCCCTCAATCAGTTTTTTTGGTGGCAACAGGTATATCACACCTGCAAATAGTTGTTCCAATAGTGCTTGTCCCTGTATATAGCTGCGGTATCACAGCAGAACCGCACACAACTGCTGCACAATACAAAGAACTATAATATACTTTCTATGTTAGAAAGTATATTATAAGTATATCACACCCCTCAGTATATCACACCTTTCAATAGCACACCTATACCAGTCCTTAAAAGGACTTTTGTGGCCCTATTAGCTAGCATTTGGTGTCCCTAACAGCATGTCCCTGCTCCACAAAGCAACCTCTCACTACACTGGCAAAACACAGAATGTAAAATGGCTGCCAGATCGGGTTCTATCATAGGGTGGGGGTGTGTACACGTGCTGAAATGTCTCAATTGGCTGTCCTGTCCCACCTCATGGTTGTGTCATGGGTCAAAGTTCGGCGCAATGCAAAAGAATATGGCGCCGTCAGATATCGCCATGTGTTCGCATGTTCGGCGAATCGCGAACACGCAAAGTTCGTTGCGAAATGACCGCTGGGTGAACCGCAAGGCCATCTCTATTAATAAATAATATTACCCTTTTATATGCACTCTTCGCGAATGACAAGGAAGGTTATCCCCGTCACCGCCTGCCATTGGCTGCCTTTCCAGATGATTTAATCCGTGCACGGGGAGAAGCAGTGGCAGCTGTGCAGGGACCAGGTAAGTAGAATCAGTGTGAGGGGCCCAGGCATATGTTGGGGCATTTCCAGGCTTGGATAACCCCTTTAAGTGGAGTACGATTAGGTGAGCAATGCAGTAGAATATATCAATAATGAATGCAATGCTAGACAAGACAAGCCCTAGAATAGCTTAAAGGATTGTAGATTTTTTTATTTTATTTTTTCCTGAACATGATTTTGGGGCAGCCATCTTGCCCGAGCTGTTCTTAACAGCATTTACAAAGCATTAAACAAATTATTAATTTATAGCAGCCTCATGGTCCATAGACACAATGGACAGGAGGGGACCTCATTGACTTCTATGGGAGAGTTTTCTAGGTATGCTGTGTGACCTGTGCAGAGGTCATTGTACAAGGAAAGAATAGATGAGCTCTGACAATCACCTATTGTGAGTGATGGATCCTGTCTTATCTATACACAGAGGTGATATCTCCTTATAATTTCAGGCAGGATTAGAATAATATATAACTGCAGTAACGCGATTTGTACAGACCAAGAAGTGGTGCCATTTATTAGGCTTACTTTTGCTTTCCATTTCTGAGATCCAAGCGGTCCACAACGGATTAGTTTTGCCCTAATGCATTCTGAATGGAAAAGGGTCCGCTCAGAATGCATAAGTTTGCCTTCGATCAGTCTCCATTCCGCTCTGGAGGCGGACACTAAAACGCTGCTTGCAGCGTTTTGCTGTCCGCTTAACGAAACTGAGCCAAACTGATCCGTCGTGACACACAATGTAAGTCAATGGGTACTGATCCATTTTCTCTTGCACAATCTGGCACAATAGAAAGAGGATCCGTCTCCCAATAACTTTCAATGGAGTTCACGACGGATCCGTCTTGGCTATGTTAGAATTAATGATGGATGCATGCAGTTGTATTATTGTAACAGATCAGTTTTTGCAGATCCATGACGGATCCACCCAAAATGCGAGTGTGAAAGTAGCCTTAGTGGCCAGTGCAAAAACTATTGGAATTTATGTATTTAGTTTAAATAAAGATATTTAAATTAAAAATAACAGCACCAAAAATTCTTTAAAAATACATTAAACATAAAAATGTGATTTAAACAATAGGTCATTTTCTGATGACACATTTAGGTCCCTTTCACACGGGCGAGTATTGCGCGCGGGTGCAATGCGTGATGTGAATGCATTGCACCCGCACTGAATCTGGACCCATTCATTTCTATGGGGCTGTGCACACGAGCAGTGATTTTCACGCATTACCTCTATATTGTGCATTGCGGTGCGATAATCAACGCAACGCAGGCCCCATAGAAGTGAATGGGGCTGCGTGAAAATCAAAAGCAAGTGCGGATGTGGTGCGATTTTAACGCACGGTTGCTAGGAGACGGTCGGGATGGAGACCCGATCATTTTATTATTTTCCCTTATAACATGGCTATAAGGGAAAATAATAGCATAACGCATAATGCTTGCGGATGCTTGCGATTTTCACGCAGCCCCATAACCATGTTATAAGGGAAAATAATGCAATCTACAGAACCCCGATCCCAAACCTGAACTTCTGTGAAGAAGTTCGGGTTTGGGTACCAAACATGCCGATTTTTCTCACGCGCGTGCAAAACGCATTACAATGTTTTGCAATCGCGCATGTTCCCGCACCTTTTCCCGCAACGCCCGTGTGAAACCAGCCTTAGTTTACAAAAATTCTATTTAGTTGCTTTTCTGAATTTCACTAAGAAATTTGCTTTGTGGTGAATCACTTGTGCATTTCTTTGTAAGTAGCGGGCACAATGAGGGAGAGCATCTGAGATTAAAAATGAGGGCTTTCAGGTGTTAATCAGTTGAAAAAAATAGAAAAATACTCACCTTATCCATTTGAGCGTGAAGCGGCCACCTTGGCAGCGGCCTCTTCACGCTCAAATTGATGAGGTGAGTATGTTTTTGTTTATTTTATTGCTATTTCAGGGAAAATGTATTAATTACCACCACGAAGCACAAGGAAATTAGGCTTCGCAGCGAATCTAATTTTCCCTGAAATTCGTATTGAAGTCCACTTTAGATACTTTGATTTGCTCAACCCTAGACACATTCTCTTTAAAATAAAATAATCAGCTTATACTCACCCCTTTCTCCAGCGTATTTCTCTGCTGTGCTGGTTTGGTTCTCCTACAACTGTTCTTTTACAAACTGCTGCATGGACGTGCCAGTAGAGGTCACGTTCCATTCTGCATGTCACAGTATCGGCAAAATAATGGGATAAGGCAAGTGTCTGCTGCAGCTAATCGCTGCCCTCAGCGGTGTAAGGGGTGAGAATAACATTTTTTAAGCGATTTTATGGTTAGATTTGCATCCTTAACCTATATATGCTTGCACTTTAAGCAATGCACATGTCTAGTTCCTTTTTTTACAGCAGCAGTATACCATGACCACCATATATGGCATAGATACCCTTATATGTAAACAGGAGCCTGAATCTATGCAACCGTTTGGTATAATGAACATCATGCAATAACTTGCAGCTAGTGATAGCAAGGTGTCACAAGGGTGTCAAGAGCCACGTCTGACTCCGTTATACCCGGGGTCAGGAAGTCGCAGCGGGTGGCTGCGTGCTCTATGTCTAAAGATCACGCTGTTTCTTAATGATAGTTTTCTGTGTTTGCCTTACTATCCTTTTTGTCTCACTCAGGGATCCGTAGCTTCTCGTCCTCAGCTGTTTCTTGTCTGTCACTCCCAATCTCCTTATATTCTCCTCTCTCACTTCTCTGGTTGCCAGATATAGAGTTTCCTGCCTGGACTTCTATACTGACCCACTGGAGCTGTGAGTCCTGGTTGTTGTTCCAGAGTGTTACCCTCCGGATCCCTGTTGGGCTTTTTGTTGTCTTCTGTTGTCGCCCACCTGGGATTATATGTTGTCTGTATTGTCTGTCCTCCCCTTGGTGTTTTCCTTTAGAGTTAGTGGTGCGGACTAGTGTTCCCACCGCCCTATTCACTATCTAGGGCTCATCTTAGGGAAAGCCAGGGTTTTAGGCACACGATCGGCGTACGGGTGAGGAACCCGTCTAGGGACGTCAGGGCAGTCAGGTGCCAGCTTCAAGGTGAGATAGGGGTCACCACCTTTCCCTCTCCCTTGGACAGAGCCTTCCCTTTTCCCTCCCTTTGTGTCACGTATGTGATAGGCATGCCGGTCGTGATACAAGGCTTGGTTTACACATATACTGACCAAGAAAACCAGATTGCACCAAAATCACATGTAAAAGGTATAAAATCTTCAAAAAACATTGCTTGTAAGGCCAATAAGTAGCAATTAGAAGAGCAGTAAAACTAAGCCCTTACCGGCATCTTTTTTCTTGTCTCGGGAAAGTTCATGCACAGTAGCCCCAATGTTTAACCTCAGACATTTTACAATTTCCTCCAGAGCTGGAGTGCTCTTATTGTCCAAGTCAATGTAGAACTGGTACTCATCTTTGTTGAGCCGGGAAGGTCTGGACTCTATGTGGATCAGACTAACACCTCTCTCCTAAAATGTGAAAGATTGCATGTCGTTAACAGTAGTGAGGTTATTTGTCAAAGCTAGGCAAACTTGAGTAAGTGAATTTTAGCAGGAGCACAACTACCACTGTAGAAGCCAGAGTAGATGCTACAGGGCCTTAATATTTATTTATTTTTTGGGGGGGGGGGAGCAGGCAGTATTTTCCTTTCAGTAGCAGAGACCATAACTAGCTGAAGGGGAGCTGCTTTAATCTGCTCTATCTCAGGCTGTATAGCAGCTAGACCTTGTTTCAAAGTTGACAGTATAATCAAATTTGTTTTCTAAAGGTTTTGTTTCTGAATGTATGGCTGCTTAGAATGTAAGCTTTAAAACCAGATCTGGCTCATATCTTTAGATGCTATAGAGATAGAACAGGTTAAAACAACCCAACCCTTCAGACAGCTTTGGTTTCAAAACACTTGCCCTTCTAATCACCACTGCTATGCCTAATTACTTAGTTGAATAATGCCATAACCCAAAAGTTAGTTTACCAGTGCCAAAATCACAGTGTAAAATAAGTCACACCAAACACTTGCACCACACTCACACAAACATCAATAACGTTTATATTGTACACTGTTCTTATACAATCTTTTTTTCCTTGAAATGTGCTATTATTGTACAAAAGTAGTAAATCATAAATAAACTACACATATTTATATTGCCAAATTGTACTGACCCAGAGAATAACACATTTTTTATGAGGTGACCCATTCAAAAGTTTGCTATGGGATCAATTCTTTCCTAGTTATGCCCCTGGATTTTAGCACCACTCGGCTGAGACTGAACACTTTATTATACCAATCAGCAAGTGCTTATTAGCGGAAGCAGTAGCAGCAGTTTGGGATCATGTGAGAATCTCTGTAGGGATGTCCCCATTTATCATCACAGGCTGGGTATTATTTATGGAATTAGTCCAGTCTGCCTCTGGCTTCAAATGTACTCTCCCTATCATTCTGCTGAGCTAGTATCCTGCAAATGTTATCAGCTTCTTCGAGGGGCCTTTCCCAGTCTGTCCAGCTGTGTGTCTACAGTGCTCAGCCAGCCAACAGGACATTGAAGAAATCCAATAATGGTTGCAAGGGAAGTGTTTTAATGGTGTAAATGTTCCTCATTTCCATATACTCCTGCCCCCAGGTTTTTAGAAATTCCTATACAAGGATCTGGACTCCACTGCTGGGGGATTGCTGCAGAGCAGTTCGAGGCCAGTGGCGCAAGCAGGTAAACAAAAACTAGATCAAAGTCTAGTAGAAAGCAAGTAAACAGAGAACATATTCAGCATTAACAGAATCCAATCTCAGAGGCAGGGCAGGGTAAAACTAGGTGGGACTACTGGTGATAAGCGAAAAGGCACATGGAAGGTCAGCGAGTGTGATGTCAGAATCAACACAAAGAAGGATTAATCCAGGAGAATAGTCATCTGGCTCCGTAATCAAAGACATCAAAATTACATTCAAAATATCTCAAGGTTGTAAAGACATTGGGGCAGGTGACTATACAGATCAAATTTAAATAGAGCACTGAGTACTCAGCTTGGCCACCCTATTAGCTCACTGACTGATCTACCTGCTGAGTTCCCTGACTGGTGGGCCAGCTAGAACTTCTGATTGGCTGAGGGGTCAGGACTGATGTTTGGTCGGACAACTGTGCATAGTAAGCACTCATCGTCTGGCATCCCCACCAACACCAGCTCAATAATATAGTGGGCACCATGTTATACTACTCTTCTTTAGTGTTGATCACGAATATTCGAATTTCGAATTTTGTTCGCGAATATAGGTACTTCGAAAATTCGCGAATATTTCGAATATAGTTATATATATTCGTAATTTCGAAAATTCGATTTTTCGATTTTTTTTTTTTCCGATTTTTTTTTTTCCCGTTTTTTTTTCCTTTTTTTTTTTTTTTAAATCAGTACACATGATCCCTTCCTGCTTCTAGCTTGTGGGCCAATAAGAAGGCTGCACTATACTTGACTTTAGGAGTAGTGATGAGCGGCAGGGGTCATATTCGAAAATGCCCGATTTTTTTTTCTTGAAAAAATCGGCAAGGTAATGATTGTGTAATATGCGAATTTTCGGAATTCGAATTTTCGGATTCGAATTTTTATTGCGAATTTTTTAACTTTTAGACAAAGATTATAGCACTATATTAGCTAAATTGCTCTATATTCGTTTTTTTCGAATATTCGCTATATTGCTATATATTCTTGTTTTAGAATATTACAAATATTCGAAAAACGAAGTTATAGCAATATAGTGAATATTCGAAAAAAAAACGAATATAGAGCAATTTAGCTAATATAGTGCTATAATTTTCTTTGTCTAATAGTTGTAATTTTTTTCTCATCTGAAGTTCAGATTGGAAAAAAATTACAACTATAAAAAAAGATTATAGCACTATATTAGCTAAATTATTACTCTATATTCGTTTTTTTCGAATATTCGCTATATTGCTATATATTACGAATATTCGAAAAAACAGTTATAGCAATATAGCGAATATTAGAAAAATCGAATATAGAGCAATTTAGCTAATATAGTGCTATAATCTTCTTTGTCTAATAGTTGTAAGTTGAAAAATTCGCATTAAAAATTCGAATCCGAAAATTCAAATTACGAAAATTCGCATATTACACAATCATTACTTTGCCGATTTTTTTCAAGAAAAAAAATCGCGAATTTTCGAATTTTCGAATATTCGACGAATATTCTAAAAAATATTCGCGAAATATCGCGAATTCGAATATGACCCCTGCCGCTCATCACTACTCTTCTTCTGTAGAAAGAAAAATGAATGGCAGTATGCTACTTGCCTCTGTTTGCTTATTTTTAGATGTGGTTGACCTGATGTGACAACCTATTTAGCAGTACGTCATCTCCTGATGGTTATTGAATACTGTAGTTTATTCCAGTTTGGATTACTTTCATGATTATTTTAGCTATATAGCTATTATTTAGTACACCACTCTTAGTGGTATTAGCATTTCAGATTATTGTACACATGGTTGAGTTATACTAAAACCAGACCCTTGATCCAAAGCAATTTCCAATGCAAACAGCAGAACATGCTCAGGCTTTATCCAAACAACAAGCGCTGATCAGAATGTTGACAATGTTCAGCTTGGTTAAGAGGGTGCAGAAAGCGAATGACATTTGGAGTTTTCTTTCTTACAAATAAACAAAGGGGTGGATGTGCATTCCAAATGCTCATAGGCCAGTGAGTAGACTTGGATCATTCAAACAGCTTCCCAATCAGCATGTTTGGTAAACCTAAGAACCTCCCTTAATGAATTGCTTAAGCCCTGGGCTGTGCTCAATTACATCTGTAACATATTTGCCAAAAATACATTGCATTTTTATTCTTTCATATCCATTTGTGACATCTGGAAAACATTTATTACAATGTTGTAATATCCATGTAAAATATCAACTGTTACATATACATTAAAACTCTCATATAAATTTAGCTGTGACAAAAAATACGGATGACATCCTTGTGCATTCCATATTTTGTATAACGGAACAGCTGGCCCCTAATAGAACAGTACTATCCTTGTCCGTAATGCGGACAATAATAGGACATGTTCTATTTTTTGGCGGAACGGAAATATGGACATACGGAAACGGAATGCACACGGAGTACCTTCAGTTTATTTTTGTGGACCCATTAAAATGAATGGTTCTGCATACGGTCCCCAAAACAAACGGAACGGAAACAAAAAGAAAATATGTTTGTGTGCATGAGCCCTTATAGTAACCATTTTTGGACATAGTAAACATGGACAGTAATAAATGTATTGTAGGATACAATGTATCATAGCATTCACAGCATTCACTAATACTGAACCAAGGTCAGAGTGGCGTGCCGGGTGGGGGGGGGGGGGGGGATCTGCCCCTGGTGCTGACTTTCACAGGGATGCCAGGCCCAGAAGCAATGAGCTCTTCTATCAATACAGATGGAAGCGCTGATTGATGGAGCGCTGACTCCCACATACTGCGGCGGGGCACGAGAGCGCATAGTTCCCTTCCTGCCCCGCCGCTGATCACCGCCATAGGCTTCAGGCCTAGTAGGCCTGAGGCCTATGCGGTAGTGAAATCCAGGCACAGGCATGCGCAAAGACGTAATTGCGTTTGCCTGTGCCGGGACTCAGCAAAACAGTGAAGTGTGCGTGCCTTCCTCTGCGAGCAAGCGCCTGGACATAGGTGAGTATTTAGCTTTTAGATTTTTTTTTCATTTTTTATTTTATGTGTCAACTTTGGGGGACACAGGAGGACATGTGGGGGGGAAATATTATGGTGGGATACTGTGTGGGGGCAAATTATTATGGGAGGAATTACTATGTGGGGGCAATAATTATGGGAGGGATTAATATGTTGGGGGCAAATTACTATATGGGGCAATGTGGGGGAACTACTGTGTGGGGCAAATTACTATATGGGGTAGTGGGGGTAGTGTGGGGCAAATTAATATATGGGGCAGCGTGGGGGAAACTACTGTGTGGGGGGCACTACTGTGTGCGGGCA
This sequence comes from Bufo gargarizans, assembly GCF_014858855.1. Lineage (NCBI taxonomy): Eukaryota > Metazoa > Chordata > Amphibia > Anura > Bufonidae > Bufo > Bufo gargarizans. Next base: position 339,442,301 of record NC_058081.1, on the reverse strand, counting down.
GTGTTGGGGACACTACTGTATGGGGGCAATGTGGGGCAATTACTATATGGGGTAGTGTAGGGCAAATTACTATATGGGGCAGTGTGGGCCAAATTACTATTTGGGGCAGTGTGGGGCAAATTACTGTGTGGGGGCAGTGTGGGGGAAATTACTATATGGGGCAGTGTGTGGAAAATTACTATATGGGGTAGTGGGAGGAAAATTACTATATGGGGTAGTGGGAGGAAAATTACTGTGTCGGGGCAGTGTGGGGGAAATTACTATATGGGGCAGTGTGGGGCAAATAACTATATGGGGGCCGTGTGGGGGAAATTACTGTGTGGGGGCAGTGTGTGGGAAAATAATTGTGTGGGGGCAACTACTGTGTGGGGTGCACTACTATGTGGGGGCGGTGTGGGGCAAATTACTTTATGGGGCAGTGTGGGGCAAATTACTATATGGGTCAGTGTAGGGAAAATTACTGTGTGGGGGAAATTACTATATGGGGGTAGTGTGTGGAAAACTACTTTATGGGGGCAGTGTGGGGGAAATTACTATATGGGGGCAGTGTGGGGGAAATTACTGTGTGGGGAAATTACTATATGGGGGCAGCGTGGGGGGTGTTGCTATTGGGGAGGCACTGTAGGGGCAATTCTATTATTTCTGAGGACACTATACAGGGATTATTGCCTAGAGCACAATATAGGGTGTTATTATTACTAGGGGCACTCTAGGGGACATTATAACTGCTGTAGACACTATAGGGACATTTGGGGTAATTTATCAAACTGGTGTAAAGTAGAACTGGCTTAGTTGCCCATAGCAGCCAATCAGATTCCACCATTCATTTTTGACAGCTTTTTTGGAAATCCAGTTCTACTTTAAACCAGTTTGATAAATGACCCCAATTATGTCTACTAGGGTCCCTATTTTTTCAGCAGTATAGTACCTGGGGCATTGGGGGGCACAACCGGCACAGTATTGGGGGTACAGCAGGATGGGAAAGTTGATGGAAAAATTGATAAATCTAACGTGTCTGTGTTACAAACTCTGTAGAGACGAGATGCGGCTGAAAGAATTTGTCATGGCGGTCTAACAGAGCATGTGTTGTTCTTTTTTACCAATACTTGTTCAATTAACAGCATTTCCAAGACAGTAAACCCATTTTTTTTTTATTCTATAGCAGAGATGTACAACCTTTTCTGGCCTGAGGTCCACATTCTCAGATTAAACCAATCCTAAGAGCTACATTAAAATGTAAGGCTCATGTACACAGACTTACTTTTTTCATTTACGTTCCGTTTTTTTACAGGTCCGTATGTGGAACCATTCATTTCAATGAGTCCGCTAAAAAAAAACTGACATTTCCGCATGTCTGCATGTCTGTTCCGCAAAAAATATATGTCCTATTCTTGTCTGTTTTGTGGACAAGGGCAGGTATTGTTAGAATGAATCCACAAAAAAACAAACAAACGATGCAACACGGATCTCACACAGTCATGTGAACGAGCCCTTATACAAAATCTTTCACCACCTCCCTATTAAATTGTTTGCAAAATAAAACATTATTTTGATCCACTGCTTCATTCTCAAATTATACTTTTTCTTAATATGCAAATTAGGCCTTTGGTGCAGTGAGGGCATCATCATTGCTTTTGTTGCACCCAAGCTCCACAGCTTTCTGTGGCCAGACTAACTCACTTCTTTGACAAGGCCAGGCAGTGGCAAGGGAGTGAGCAGTAAATTCAACCCCAATCCAAAGTGCTCCAATTGCCCAAAAAAGTTATGGATGGTATTCTGGGGTCTACTAGGACTGTATGCAACTCATTTCAACTGCTTTAATACTAAGCCATCATTAGCAATCTTAAAGTGACAGCAATATATACAACTATGGATAAAGTCATGACTGCTAGTGGTGACAAACAGCCTCTGCACTGTAGGATTTTTTTACTGGCCTGGAAAAGTTTTGCTTTAGCAACAAATGCCTGCCTGTGTCTATACACATACACTGCCTAGAGTCATGTGATCCTCCTTCCTCAAGTTTCCTGTTTTCTGATCTGAAAAATGTTGATAAGTTTATCCGAATAGAAGAAAAAAAAAATAAGATTTGGATTTGACCTGAATTTTTGGAATATTCTATTTAAATTTATTTTGAATCGATTTACTCATCTCTAATGTATTTTTCTGGCTGGCTATATAATAAAGTTATGATTTGATTACAATTTGCATTGTGTTGGCATTTTTGCTTGGTGATATACCTGCTATTTATACTAGCATTTAACATATTCCCTTCACAACAGCAGTAAACTGACAATGGATTACCAACTGTATCTACCATATAGAAAAGTTTTATCACTCTGTACTGACTGCTACAGAAGGACAATATTTTGTATATACTTTTATGTGGTAGAGAACTATGGAAATGAAAAAAGAAAATCCAAAAATTCTAAGAAAAATGTTTTCTATGTATAGTGGTGTGGGGAGGATATCATCGGGGGACTATTTGAAGTCAGTTTTGCTTAACTCTGCATAAGTCTGCAAGTCTTACACTTTTGTCTAGAAATATTACTCCAGTTTTCTACACCATCCCCTACTGGAACCCTACTGGAGTGACTATGGGACTCTAGTAATAAATCTGGAGTTAAGCTAATTAACATAGCTAACCACACCCACTTTTCAAAACTGCAGTGAGTGGTGAAAAAATGCAAGTTTCAACATTTGTGTGCAATTAACTCCAAAAAGTAACAGAAGCCCTATTTTGTGACTTTTTGAAGACAGAATTCTGGAGTGCTGACAAATTAGTCCCGTAAAAAAAAAAAATCCCAAATTCTAAAATAATATATTTACCATTAATACAATAGTTAATTTTCTGATGATGCATGAGTGGTCCCTTTATTGTTTTCAAGGGACAGCACATATGAGTTGGGTGCTGCATGGTACTGTAGCTCTCTTGACTGTTGCTGAACTGCAGTACTACTGTAAAACTGATCTCCAGATTTAAATGTATAAATTAGAAAGCTATATATCAATCTGCTCAGCTCTTCCTGCTGTTATGGCACAGTGTGCTAAATACATGCCACACTGAACACAGAAGGGAAGGGAAAAGATATTAGGCCTGGAACCGAGGGAAAGGGAAATGGTCACACCTAGTGAGTCCCTACGCCGAGCCATGACTGCTATCAGTATGAACAGACCTAGAAGGTAGAAATGTTCATATGCAGGAACCTAAGCCCTATCTAACCCTAACAGGGTCCTGCAGATAGTGTCAGGACACAGATGGCCTATTTCTTCCTAGATGAAGGAATAAGAGACTTCCCCTCAGGCCTAATATTATCAGGTAGGGGAAAACAACAAACAACAAAGAAGATAAACTTAACTTCCAGAAGTATGTGGATGAGCAGGAACTCAGACAGAACCAACACCAGGACTTGCACAAACAAGGAGCTATCAACCGCATAGCATGATGGGTGAGGCCGGACTAAATAGAGGGGAAGGAATTACCACTTAAGCTACACCTGAGACAAGAGGTGTGGTCATCCCCAGCAACAACACAGAAAGGTGAATCCAAAGAGTCTGTCAATCACATCCAGCCAGTCTCCTCGATGTTCTAGTCCCTGTCACAGACAGGACCATGACACCTGCTGTACAACATACTACATGAAGATTGCACTGCATTTTGTAGTCAGTTTGTCTTTAACTGTCTTTTAACATGTAAATGACTACAGCATTGTGCACTATTGTATCTAATGGGAACTATATTTCAGTTTTTTTTAATCTAGTTCTGTTTTTGCATAAAAAATTTGCAGTTTTAAAAAATATTTAGCACCAGTTCTCACAACTGGGGCATAATGTTTTTAATATCCAGATTTCAAGTGTGACATGCTTTGAAGTTACTGTTTACCATGCAGTCAGTAGACTTGAGAGTCTGCAGATAGTGGAATGACCTTTTTAATGTCCTTCAAAAATATCTGATTTACAACACAAATATTTACTGAAGAGTTTATAGACTTTCTTCTAAAGGAAATTTCTTCATTGCACATAAACAGAACAGATTTCAAAATCAAATGCTCGGCCACGTGTTTTTGTGTGTTTTTCACTCCCCGCATTCCCAACTTTTTTATTTTTCTATTCACATAGCCTTATAATGGCTTATTTTTGGCGGAAAAAGTTGTACTTTCTAATGCCACCATTTACTGTTGCATGCCATGTAGTAGGAAGCGGTAAAAAAATTCCAAATGGGGTAGAATTGGGAAAAAAACGCAATTCTAATAAAGGTTTTTATTTTTATTTATTTTACACTGTACACTATGCAGTAAAATTGACCTGTTTTCTTCATTCTCCAGGTCACTACGGTTACAATTATTCCACACTTGTATAATTTTTATTGCGTTTTAATATTAAAAAAAAAAATTAAAACCTTTGAGGGAAAAAATAACATTTTATAGCCATATTCTGACCGGAGCTGTGTGAGGGCACATTTTTTGTGGGATGATCTGTTCTTTTTCAGTGATACCAATTTGAAGTGTGTGCGACTTTTTGATCACTTTTTATAAAAAAATGATTAGGTAGTTGGAGTGACAAAAAATGGCAATTGGCTGTTTTTATTTTTTTTCCCGTTACGCCATTTGCCGTATGCCATTAATATTGTTATATTTTAATTGTATGGGCATTTTCGAACGCGGCACTGCCCATGATGTTTATTTTTTTTATTGTTCTAGTATTTTTATTTTTATTAAAGGGGGGTGATATGAACTTTTAGTTTTTTTTTACATTACATTTACATTTGTAAGAACTTTTTTTTTACTTTTTTCTCAACTTTTTTAAAGTCACGTGCTTGCGAGAGCCATGTTTGGGGTCCTTAAAGGGTTAACCTGATAGCACTATAGCTCTTGCATGCACACAAAACTATATACTATGTAAACATTTATTTTAGATTTAGAGATTTAAAGAATAAAGTTCTAGTTTGAAAAAAAATTATCTACAATAGGGATTAATAGAGCCCTGTGTTTCACGTAAAAAAATTAAAAGCTAAACAAATAATGTGCTTACTATGTTGTATGGAGTATTATGATTACAGGAATACCAAATACTGTTTTGTAATATTTTATAGTAAGTTACAAATTAATTAATTTATAAATGAATTTACAAATTAATTTTATTTAACTTTTTTTGCACTATTATTTTAGCAACTAACTATTCTGGGAGTAAAACCTCAGGCTTTCTGTATAGCAGGCAACAGCTAACCCACTACTATCCTAAAGATTTACTTTTCTGTGCCTAAATAGTATTACTGTTTACTCTACAGGCATAATGCACAGTCCAGTCAAACTATTATGACTATTATAACCATGGGCCTAGCTATAGGGGGTGCAGAGGTAGCAGTCACTAATGGGCCCAGGAGCCTGAGGGGCCCAAAGACCCTTGTGCCGCATGAGAACACACCAGAATTATAGGAAGTACATGGTGGTCAAGTTACACCTCTGGCTGGAGTGAAGGGGTTAGGTCAAGAAATTGGCATAGGGGGGTGCCGTTTCAATATATGCCTCAGGCAGCATGCAGGCTATGTGCTTCTCTTCTCCTGGCCACAAAGCACTGAGGGAAGGGGGGCCTAAGCTGAACTCTTGCAACAGGGCCCATGAGCCTTTAGTTACACCCCTGATAATAACTATGATTTTTATCACTTCCTAGCTTGGGGGGTATACAGGTATAAGGTGTATGATAAGCTGTCTGCACACATATCTCTCATTGCTGTCATGGGTAAAAGGGCTGATTTATCAGAGTTGCAAAAAAGAATGATTACTGGCTTTTGGGCCATTTCTGAAACTGCATTTCTGAAACTGTGAGCTGTTGTGTGCTGCTGTGCTGAAAGTGTATTGGGAGTGGACAAATGCCACCATTGTGAATCAGCTATATGGAAACTGTGGCACACCATGTGCCATTGATGTGAAAAGTGAACATCAGCTATGAAGGTGCACGAGGATGGATCTACAGTTGTGTTCAAAATAATAGCAGTGTGTTTAAAAAAGAGAATAAAGCTCAAAATCCTTCTAATAGCTTTTATTTCCATACACACAAATGCATTTGGAACACTACACATTCTATTCCAAATCAAAACATGAAGAAAAATATATAACATTTGTGTTGTTCCTCTAATTTTTTTTAAAGAAAAGTGAATATTAGACAGTTCAAAAAAATTGCAGTGCTTGTATTCTTCTTTACAAACTCAAACATTCACTATATAAACTGAAAAACTTTGGAAGATTTTGCTTTCCTTGGAATCACTTAACTAATATTTAGTTGTATAGCCACAGTTTCTGAGAACTGCTGTACATCTGTATTGCATGGAGTCAACCAACTTCTGGCCCCTGTGAACAGGTATTCCAACCCAGGATGATTGGACTACGTTCCACAGTTCTTCTCTATTTCTTGGTTTTGCCTCAGAAACTGCATTTTTGATGTCACCCCACAAGTTTTCTATTGGATTAAGATCCGGGGATTGGGCTGACCACTCCATAACGTCAATCTTGTTGGTCTGGAACCAAGATGTTGCACGTGTACTGGTGCTTTTGGGGTTGTTGTCTTGTTGGAACACCCATTTTAAGGGCATTTCCTCTTCAGCATAAGGCAGCATGACCTCTTCAAGTATTCTGATGTATTCAAACTGATCCATGATCCCTGGTATGCGATAAATAGGCCCAACACCGTAGTATGAGAAACATCCCATATCATGATGCTTGCACCACCATGCTTCACTGTCTTCACAGTGTACTGTGGCTTGAGGTCAGTGTTTGGGGGTCATCTGACAAACTGTCTTCGGCCACTAGACCCAAAAAGAACAATCTTACTTTTATCAGTCCACAAAATGTTTCTTTAGGCCAGTCAATGTGCTCTTTGGCAAATTGTAACCTCTTCAGCATGTCTTTTTTTCAACAGTGGGACTTTGCAGGGGCTTCTTGCAGATAGCTTTGGCTTTACATAGGCGTCTTCTAATTGTAACAGTACTGACAGGTAACTTTAGACCTTCTTTGATCTTCCTGGAGCTGATTGTTGGCTGAGTCCTTGCCATTTTGGCTATTCTTCTATCCATTCGAATGGTAGTTTTTCGCTTTCACTTCTTTCAGGTTTTGGTTGCCATTTTAAAGAATTTGCAACCATTTTACCTGAGCAGCCTATCATTTTCTGCACTTCTTTATATGCTTTCCCCTCTCAAATCCACTTTTTAATCAAGGTACGCTATTCTTCTGAACAATGTCTGAAATGACCAATTTTCCTCAGAATTTCAGAGAGAAATGCACTGTAACTGGAATGTACAACAATTGCTGCCTTCCTTCCTTAAATAAGGGCAATAATTGCCACCTGTTTTTCAAAGAATGAATGACCTCACTAATTGAACTCCACACTGCTATTATTTTGAACATACCCCTTTCAATTAGTGATTGAATTACAGAGAATCAGCAGCATGCATGTCATGACTGTTGGGTCTGTTGGGTTTCTATTACTCTACTACACCTGCTTGTAAATTATTTGCCATGTAGAAATATCATTTCTACCAAAAACAGTGATTGATTAGGTTAGTGTGTCACGGCCTATGGTGTACGCTGTGACACTGTTGCCACACTTGCGGTTTCCCGCGGCAACGTGTTGCTGTGACAGCATGTGGTGGCAGTGTCTCGGCCTTCTGGGTGATTGCCCTGACATGGTTGCCACGCATGCTGTTGCGAGTGGTTACCTGTTTGGTAGGCTTGTGTGTGCATGTCCCCTTTAAGTTGTAGCCTCCCTCTCTCTGGTGCTGTAAGGGTTTACTCCCTGACTGGGTGTGGCTGCTTGGGCTATTTAGCCTCTGCCGGATGCCTGAAGCTCAGGGTTCCTCCAGCCTTGGTGTATGCTGGTGGTTCACTGTTCCTGGCTTTTTCCATCTGTCCAGTGAGGGCCACCCTTGTGGTGATACTGTCAACACAATTGATGGTTCACACCATAACACAAGCGACAGAACCACTGAGATGTGGACGAGGTGAGACCCAAACCCAAGTGCCAGTTCACACCAACTGCAACCTCTGTTACAGAAAACTGCACTGTAACAGGATTCCTCTTTCACCCTCCCTCCGGAGGATAAGCATGTGCGCCAGAAAATGGCAGACGACACATGCTGGGCCTCTTCCGAAAGGGAAATCCTGTTACACTGCAGGATAGAGGATAACTAGAAAAGTGGGCACAGGTCCTATAACAGACGAGCATTTCTATTTTAGTTTGACACATATTTTGGGCCAGATTTAACATTTTTATCTTATTTATTTATATATTTTTTACACCCAAAGAAAACCTTTAAGGATAGGGAATGTGAAAAGGTCCAACAGCTATGACACGACAGGTGATAAGTGTCTGATTTATGAGGTTCTGACTGCTGGGAACCCCATGATCAAGGGAACATGGTCTTAAGACCCTTGTGTACATAGATTAGCGGTAATGTAATTAAATGTTTCATTATGGTAGGACAACCCTTTTAAATATACTGTAGATTATATGCAATCTGAGGAGGTTAAGATTTGGTAAATTTTATGCCAGACATTTATGGTTAAAGGGTTTGTCTCACTTCAGTAAATGGCATTTATCATGCAAATAATACAAGGCACTTACTAATGTATTACACTGGATTACACTGTGGTAATACCCACGGATACGTGCTGTGTATAATGTGATGGAAAGGAGGCAACATGGACAATCACAATACATTGTAGTAGGTGCCTTGTATTAACCTTCTCTACATGACAAATGCCAATTGCTGAAGTGAGAAGACCCCTTTAACCCCTTTAAGTGTGATACACTTAATAGGGTTAGGCATAAATGTCTTGGTGTGTGCATTGCGTGTTTCCTATGTGTGATTGGTGTGTGCTATATATGATCTATGTATCAGTGGTGTATGTGCAGTATGTGACATATGCATCAGTGGCGTGTGAGCCACGCATAAGTGTCTTGTGTCCCACATCTGTCCAATGCGTGATTGGTGTGCGCTGCATGTGTCTTGTTTCTGTCTGACTTAAGTGCAGGATAACCATATATGTGTAAATTCTGCCACATGTATGTTTGTGCATTTTGCTGTGAGTGTCTGCCATCATACTTCATCTTTAATATTTCTGTTATCACTGTAAGGGCTCATGAACACGACCGTTGGATGTTTTGCAGTCTGCAAATTGCGGATCCACAAAACATGGATACCGGGTGTGTGCATTCCACATTATGTGGAACAGAACAGCCGGGCCCTAATAGAACAGTCCTATGCTTGTCTGTAATGTGGACAATAAGAGGACACGTTCTATCATTTTGCAGAACGGCCATGCGGACATACAGAAATGGAATGCACACAGAGTCATTTAAAAAAAAAAAATTCTGCAGCCCCATTGAAGTAAAGTAAACGGTACGGACATGGAAAAAAAATAAGTTAGTGTGCAGGAGCCCTAAGGTGGGCCCCTAGAAATAGTTACACTGGTGGGCCCTAAGTACCCCAGTCCGACACTGATCACGTCAATGCCTCAGCCACGTAATCAGAGCGAAGCAGGGAGCAGCATTGCTGGAATGGCAAATGAATATTGGGTCTTTTATTATTTTATGCCTCCCCCTTCCCCTTGGCTAGATTTTTCTGATTGGAGTCAACCCCTTTACCTGTATGACACATTATTTTTAAAGCGCTAAGGCCCCTTTCACACGAGCGAGTTTTCCGCACGGGTGCAATGCGTGACGTGAACGCATTGTGCCCGCACTGAATCCTGACACATTCATTTCAATGTTATTTTTCACGCATCAGTTCTGCGTTGCGTTAAAATCGCAGCATGTTCTATATTCTGCGTGCAACAGATCTGCAACAGAGCCTTCAATGCCAATGTAATTTCTACAAAGTAATCTACATTCTTCATAGTATATACCAGGGATGAGTAATCTCCGGCACTCATGTTGTTGTGAAATTTCAACTCTCAGCATGCACACTTGCTCAGCTCTTGAAACTTCCACAGAAGTCAGTAGAGCATGCTGGGGGCTTGAAGTTTCACAACGACTAAAGTGCCAGAGGTTGCTGACCCCTGGTAGATGTTCTTTTCAAGTCAGTATTTTGTAGTAATCACATAACATTTAAGTTGTAGGATACTCTTTAGTGATATCTTTTTTTTGTTTTCTATATTTCTATTTGGGCCTAACCACAACAGCTAATATGAATTGTAGTTGAAAACCATTAGCTGGGATAGCACATCCATAAAACACAATACAGTAAATGGCATTCACAGCATAATGTCCTCCAACATTAACCAAATATTTAATTTATAAATTGAGATGAGAAAAAATTGAAAAAATGACCTGCATTTTGCCAATCAGCTAATTTCCTACTGCAAAGCTGTATTTGTTGCTGGGAATATTCAGATCCATAGGTGAATTCATGGCATAACAGGATATTTGCATGTCAGCAAAACCTGACCGGAAAGTTGTCAGAACTTATTAATAAGATTAAAAAAAAAAATTCTCCATATTTACCATCCAAACAACCACAATTTGGAAGTATAGTAATCAGCCACAATTAGATGGCATTCACCAGTAAATGTATCTGTCAACCTGCAGCTAGAGGCATTACATAGTAATAGAAACAATATGGACAAGAAGAGCACATGTATCCATACCTCAAATATGCGCAGCACCCTGGCCAGTGCTCCAACCTCTTCTTTGAGGGAAAAGATCAAAGAGATCCTGTTGTCTTTAGTACTTTCTTCAATATAATTGGACTCCTGTGTAAAGAGGATGCTTTATTAACTACTGGGAAGACCTTATAAATGTAAGAAGAAACTGTTTAACATTTATTTCCTTGGAAAGTTACATTTGAACATGGTTCACATAGGAGAATTACAATGACCCTGATTAATAAAATGCAAGTGTCCCTCTAACTACTACAGTATGCATAGAGCCATAGAAAACACACCTCTGCAAAAGATAACGCACAAATATCACATTTTATTGTAATCCAACAAAACTATTAAAATCCAACCAGGGCAAAGAAAGCAAAATAGGCGTTCAAGATAAAGATTATTTCTAAACCAGGATAACTGTGAGAAACATTAAGGTATACTGAAACCCCTCGGTAGTACTTGATGTATCTTAATTATATATTTTCTGTAGATCTTGTTAATATGTTTTGTATACTTTTCATTTCTTTAGGCACTGTCTATCATTAAGCCAATGGTTATATTTGTTAACATTTTTTATTTATTTTATTATCTTTTGTGTGGTATAACGCTTTATTTGCATAGGTGTACTACTGCATGTCTGTCAAAAGTATGCCACATTTATGCTCCACAGTGGTGTAACTAGAACTGACTGGGCCGGTCCACGGCAATTTTTTGAACACCCAGTCCCCTAAATGCTAAATATTTAAGTCTCTTCTCTGCCTGCGGCTGCCTCTGCTCTTCGGGCGGCCCTGTGTCTAGGCACGCACTACCATGTGACTTCATGCACAGCATCAGGTCATAGTGCTGTCCTATGCACACTACGTCCCATTCGGTGAAGCTGTGCACTGCCAGGACTTAGTGCAGTGTAAGCTCCCAGGGGAGAAGACCAGGGAACAATGAGTAATACCTGTGCTAGGACTAGGAGCGCGATACTCACCGCTCCCTGGGCCTGAAAATTAATCCATTTATCCTCCTCCCTCGTCCCTTCCTGAGTTTGGGCTCCGTAGCAGCTGCTTCCCCTGCTTCCATGGTAGCTACGCCACTGATGCGCTATTATTCCACAGACAGTGCAAATACAAAATCTGAAGTCAATGACTAGTGCTAGCGGGGAGACAATAAATGTTAGATCAGTGGGGCTCCTACCTCTCAGCTGTTTCCATTACTCCCATAGAGTCTGAATGAAGCATTGACATGCACACTCGATCACTACGCCCCTCAAACTTTTTCTTGCTGTGGTAATGATCATCTGATGTTTCAACTGTTAGAGATTCCAGCAGTTAGACCCCCACCAATTTAACATTCCTTAGTTCACCTCCATTGAATAGATGATAAATGCATGTGGCTGGATTTACCCTTTAATTAGACTTTAAAGGGGTTTTCAGAGACATTTATACTGATGACCTATCCTCTAGATAGGTCATCAGTATCTGATCGGTGGAGGTCCAACACCCAGGACCCCCATCGATCAGCTGTTTGAGAAGGAAGCTCAGCCTAAGCCATGTGACATCATTTTCATCAGTCACAGTCATCAGCCTAGCTGCAGCTCAGTCCCATTGACGTGAATGTACAGTGCTACAATGTACAACGCTGTGCTTTGTGAGCTGAGAGAAGGTCATGGTACTACTGAGGGTCCTGGGTGTCAGACACCCACCTATCAGATAGAGATGGCCTATCAAGAGGATGGGTAATCTGTAGAAAAGTCTTGGAAAACCCCAATATTGCTCCATTTTTTTTACAAACCAATATTCAGACAATCATGTTTTGAAATCTATAGGAGAACCTTCCACAAGTAAGGTCTCTGATCAATATACATGTTTATGGATGCTATTCATATGAAAAGGATAGACTGCATAGAAGTTAATGATCATACCACACAGCATGGTCGTGTCATGGTTGTGACATAAGCACTCTGCATTTGAGTTTCACATAGCCCGCGTGGGCTCTAGTTAAACTAATTGGGACCGCACTGTTTAGTCAGTCTGTATTGTTAGTGTCACATACAATTAGGGCTAGCTATAGCCTGTATGGCCACATGGTAATCGATCCCAGCGTGGCAACAGTGCAACCATGACACAATCGTCGTGCTATGTGGTCACACCTTAAAAGTGAAAATAACCCGCAGAGAGTTAATATGTAAAAGTTTTTAAGTATGTAATGGAAGGTGCTCTGTAGTAAGTAGAGGTAGCATCTAAGTACCCTAAGAAAATGCTTCAAATCAAATAAATTGTTGCTTTTTTCATAGCCTTTGCTCTGCAATCTGTTATCAATATATGCCAAAAAGTGGCGTATATCTGTTAGTAAATGACCATTTTCTGGTGATACATTGACACATTTCCTTTAAACATAAAAAATATATATATATTTGCGGGTCTGGTGAATATAGCCTTTTCTATTTTTATACGCCTTTGAGGTGCTGTGGAATTTTTTTCGTTTATCTATTGGAGGTGGATCGCCTTCACAGCCGCTGGCACTCCGTCCGTATCCCATAGAGAGGTGCCCACACCTTTCTACCTTTTTATATATATATATATATATCTATATATCTGCTCCATAGCTCTACCCAACAATAGTTACCGTTTACACTGTGTAAATAAATGAGAAGATCTAAGTCATCACACTTAGCTGACTCTTTTCTTCAATTTTCCGGTATAAAAGTATTTCCTAGCTCTAGCCAGCAATGATTGTGATGTGCACATTGAGAAAAGACTACACATAAAACTGAACTTAAAGAAGGGTTTTGGCACTTTTATACTGATGGCATACACTCAGGGTAGCCCATCAATTTCCAATTGGCAGGGATCCAACACTCTGCACGCCACTGAAGAGCTGTTCTGCAGTAGCTCTGGTGGCGGACATCGGTGGCAAAACTACACAAGTCCATTGTGCAGTGGATGGAGTTGGTTATTACAGCAATGCTCTTAATGGAAGCAGCGTTACGGTAACCAGCTCCACAGTGGATGGACTTGTGTAGTTCTGCCACTGAATTCTGCCACTAGGGCTACTACAGAACAGCTGATTGGCGGGTTGCGGGTTGTCAGACCCCAACTGAACAAATATTGATGACCTATCGTGAAGACAGGCCCTCTATAAAAGTACTGGAATATCCATCTAATGTAAATCATATGACTTATGTGCACATTGATAACATAATACTTGAAGATGTGGTGCATATGTTCTGTATACCATTTCAAGCATACCAATTTTACTCTTTGTTGGTTCTTAGGCAAACTAGACCAGTACCGTGCATGGGGAGTTATCTGCAACAATAACCTTATTATTCTTGTTGCTAGGTGGAAGGAAAATGAGCCGCAAATCGAATCTAAAATTCTGAAACTACCAAAATTTTTCAAAAATTTCTAATACTAACAAAACCAAATTTCACATGATTTAAATTGGTCAAATAAATATTAGAGAGTTTTCTAGGCAATTGGGACACTTTTAGTTTGGGTTTTATTTATTCGGACCCAGATCAAATAAGTAGGCCGATTTGGCGCCATCAGACTAAATCAAATCTTAAGAAATTGACTCATCTGTACCTGCAAATATAGGACAGAACAATCTGTTTTCTTACTGGGTTTCAGCTATTTAATACAAAGTTCAGTACACCGGTCAACTTGCAGTTTGTGTTTAATTAGTAAATATTTACTGAGGGCTATGCAGAGTTGTGCTCGTACTCGTTTTAAACCACATACAAACATTTCAACTTACTAAAACTACTAAAAACTGACAGTATTAGTAAAAACACAAAAACAACTACCTCATATTCAATAAATGATATGTTGTTATGTAACCTTTTGTACATATTGTTAGGTGAAATAAAATAACAGTACACACACATGCTATTGTACAGATGCTGAGTGTAACATAAGCAGTTTTTGCAAATTGTCTATAAACAAAAAAAATTAAAACATAAGAACTTCCTACTTTGCATGCAAAAACCCATAGTTATTCCTACTTACATATGTGTGTGTCCCATTCATTTTGCAGGTCTCTGTACTCATTCTTGTTTGAGAAATGATTCACTCAGCAGAGCAGACGTCACCTATGTGAAGGTTGAGATGCCAAAGCCAACAGGAGTGTATTTAAAGCCCTCCTCCTCTCTCAATATCGCAATCATCTATGTCAATAAAACCACTGCTTTTCCATCATGTGAGTGGCTGGATCCAGCCATCGCCTCCATACTTATCTAGTTTCATGGAAATTTACATGTGGTTCTCATAAACTAACAAATAGCAGTCACTGTAGCCTGGTTTTCATCCAAAACATATGTGGTAGATCAGTGTGGCAATGGCCGCGGTATTTACTATCTGCGTTAAGGCTGCTCTCACATGTTAAATGTTTACATGATCATGGCTTTGGAGCACTATGAGCTTTGGGTTTGTTTGGAATCACACATGAAGGTTTTCTGATGCAGTGTTTTGACCCAATAGCCAGGAATGGATTTAAAAAGAGAGACTGCATAAAGGGTGCACAACCAGCACCCCTAATGTCATTCTGTGCTGCCCCAACCATCTGGTAACAGATATATCTGTTTGTGTTTAGTGGCTGCCCATCTGTATTTTTCATGCATTCTCCCATTAGATGAAAGTCCTGGAAATGTAACTAGACATTTATGATATGTATGTTTGATATGCCATAATTATTTCAGTTGGAAATACCTGTTTAACTTATATTTTTGGCCCTTTGGATTGGTTCAGTCTGACAATGTGGACCTCAACTAGAAAACGTTGTGCACCCTCGAATAAAGGAAAGACTTATGCTTTACTCTTTAAAATCCATTCCTATGTTTTACTCAAAAACCGCCACAAATACTGCATGTGTGATTAAAGCCTTACAGCTATACACATTAGATTGTTCGCTGGCCCTAAGATGAACAGCAGGTTCATTGGACAATATTCGAATGTATACGGGGGTGTAACATGGAATAGATATATAAGAAGGGAACAGGATTTAAGATAGCACTGGACTGGAGATACGGTAGGATGTAGTAACACAGAACCAAACACAGACGTACTTTATAAATGGCCTCTATAGCTATCCTTATTACCTTAAATAATATATATTAAAGTAAAGTAGTTGTAGCAGTCCACGGAGTTATGATATGGAAAATATGGGGTGCATAATATTTTTTGCCTGTTGTTTACGGCTGTTCTTTGTACCTGTTTTCATGGACATGGTAGGTTCCACCTGGAGAACATCAGGTCTGGATTTTTTAACCCTATACGATGCACCAGCCTCATCTATTGTCAATTGTAGTGGACTTTTGGTGCGGAATGTACGCCACCAATCTATGACATAGCCACAACATCCAAAATCACGCTAGTGCCATTTTCAGGTATTGTACCAGGCTTTTTGGTATGCAGACAAGTTTCTGTTTTCATGTAACAGTGTTAATAGGGCTAAATTCACACCTTGTTTGGTGTTTACTTTCAGTGGGACTATTTGGTATTGGACTGCTTAACATTTGTTCAGGAATATGCAACTGTAAGCCTATATTCACACGATTTAAAAACATTAAGGGAATACTTAGCCCCTTAGTGACCACCAATATGCCTTTTTACAGTGGTCACTAAGGGGCTTTAAGCTAAGTGGCTGATTTTTTTTATGACGGCTTCGTCTAAGCTCTGAACAGGTCTCTCATACAGAGAAGAGAAGGAGCTCAGCTCTCTTATGACAGCTGGACTTCTGCTCAAACAACCTGGAGTTAGCAGTCAGTAGTGACTGTGGCATCTAAGTGGTTTTAGAGGGAGCAGGCTCCCTCTGTCACCCAATAGCACTCCCACAAATTGGATTGTGAGGTGTCAATGTCTTTACATGGCAGCCAGGGGTCTAGTGAAGGCCCCCAGGTTTGCATTCATTGTATGACAATTAGGATGAATAGATTGCCTGCTAGTTTTACACCGTCAGCGTAATACACTATACTACATAAGTAGCACCATGCTGTCACGACTGTGTCACGGTATCGTTTTTGCTCGCTGTGACACGTGTGCAATGCATGCTAGTTGCCAGGGGATGTAGCTAGAAATACATGGCCCCATAGCAAAAAAAATTCATGCCCCCCCCCCCAATCTCCCACCCCCACATATCTATGGGGCCTACCACCACCCCTTCCAGAGCTCCCACCCAAATACCCATCCTAGATCTCCCACCGCCATGAGTATAGAAAAGTCAGAGGAAAAAACAAATAAGCCACCGCTCCATCCCCATTGACTATAGTTGGGACGGGGACGGAGCTCTGGTGCAGCACAGCAGTGTGCGGTGAAAGGCTGGCGGACGAAAAAGTACTGCAAGTCCGACTTTTTCGTCCGGTGGCCTCTCACTGCGCAGTGCCGTGCTGCACCGGAGCTACACCCCCATCCCCATTAAAGTCAATGGGGATGGAGCGGCGGTCCAGCGAAATAGTTAAAAAGAGCTGCCTGCATACCTGCAATGATGAGGAGGGTGCGGGGGCCCCCGCCCCCTTGCTTCTCTTGGGGGCCCCAAGAGAAGGAAGGGGGCAGGGGCATCCGCACCCTCCTTCACTTCAGGTCTGCAGGCAGCTCTTTTTAACTTAAGAATTCAGATCATCATTATCAACATCATCACGATACTGATCATCATAATCTTCTTAGTTCTAAGTTCTCACAATTCTTTTTCACTTAATCACTTACTTTTAGAGGCACACTGGCACAGTCAGAACAGCAACAGCTGTTACAGCAGGCACTGGGCAGCCGCAGGCATAGTCACAGAGGCAGCTCACAGTAGAGTGGACGCCGGAGTGGAGACCACTGACCAGTTGAGGAGGCAGGAGCACCAGCCGGGAGCAGACCGGAGAAGTGTCGGACCGGTCACCTGTCCCACAGCGCAGGCAGGCTGAGCTGAGGCACAGGCTGGCAGCAGTGAGACACTCTCAGTCAGTCTCAGTCAGACTCAGACACTGCTGCGGCGGGAATCTGACTGGCACCGCGGCGGGAATTGAGACCACTCCCTTCTAGACTTCAGGACCAGGTAGTACACACCCCGTGACCCCGGCCCGACCCCCTCCACTGCAGCCTATCTCATCTGCCTGGCCCCGTCGTGGCCTCACTGCCCTGCTCTCTCCTGACTCCTTCTCCCCAGCCAGGCCCGAGCCAGCCCGGGCCGCGGACCGGCCACGGACGGGTCGGCAAGTGTATGTAAAAAATAAATAAAAAATCAACAGGCCCGGGCGGGCCCCCAGTGGCGTAGGGCCCCCAGTGGCGTAGGGCCCCATAGCCACTGCTATGGTTGCTATGGCGATCCCTACGCCACTGCTGGTTGCCAGCGGCAATGTGTTGTTGTTGCAGCATGTTTTTACCTTCCTCCTTTCTACTAGTTCTTTCTCTGTCTGGTACTGGTGGGGTTAACTACCTGGCTGGGTGTGGCCACTGGGGGTTTATATCGCCTGTGGCTTTCAGGATGGAGTCATTTGTACTCCAGCCTTTGTTGGTGCTGGAGCTTTGCTCCTTTCCTGGGTGTTCCATCTGCGCAGTCCTTGAGGGCCACCTACTGGGACATCGATGTCTCTCCGATGTCTTCCCGTTTTCTCCTTTCCTTCACTATTCGTTTTGTGTAATGGTGTTGTTTATGTATGGGTGGGTCTTGTGATGTCTTGTTTGGTGTTCCATGTCTGGCCTGTCTATGGAACTACAAATCAGTGCTCCCTTTTCCCTCTGTCCAGGCCTAGTTGTAAGTGTTCAGTGGAGAGTTTCCCCCACTCCCCACTGTGACACATGCATTATGTAAGCGAACAAGATCACATATCAAAGTCTCCTTGTGGGACTAAAAAATTTTCAATTTAAAAAGATGAAAGAAAATTCCCTCAACATATTTGCCATATCTGTAGCAACCTGAAATACTGTATATCATAATTTGTACGTTGAAAAAACAAAAAGGCCAGAATTTGTTTTTTGTACGCAAAAAATAAATTAAAGCAATCAAAAAGTCTTATGCAGGGGGCATAACTATAGGGGAAGCAGGGGAAGCGGCTGCTTTGGGGCCCAAACTCAGTAAGAGCCCACACAGGAGGAGAAACAAAAGATTTTATTGTCAGGGCCTCCTTTAAAAAAATGATACATATTTGTAATCGTACTACCGGTCCAGAGAATAATGTGATCATGCTATTTACACCACAAAGTGAACATCCTAAAATTTCAAACCTAAAAATACAATGGTGGAATTGCATTTTTTTTTTTTCAAGAGAAAGATTTAAGAAAATGTAATACATGAATTATGTGTGCCTCAAAATGTTGCCATCAAAAACTACAACTTGTCCCACTAAAAACAAGCCCTCATAAAGTACATCAAAGGAATAATAAAAACGTTATAGCTCTAGGAATGTGAAAAAAAAAATGCTTGGTCACTGACAACCAAAACAGACTGGTCACTTAAGGGTTAAGCACCAAATTATAACCCCAAGGCATTTAAACTTCAGTTAGGAAGCATGAGGCTACCCATACACAATGCGCCCCAGCAGTAGGATCCTCATCCGGCTCACCACTGTAATTGTCAGCTGACACCTGTATATTATTGATTGCAAATAGCATGTACAAGAGCAAATACAGTAGAGCTTGGCGATTAGCAGTGAGATGCATGCAGAGTCTGTTGCCGAGGCCATATCATGTATTGGCAATCCTTAGCAATTAGGCAACCTCTAAGTAGGGAATGACTTTGGAGATGGTTGTAAATAAATGTAACTAGGGTTACTTTCACACTAGTGTTTTTGCTATGTCCGGCAGGGTTCAGCAAAAACGCTTCCGTTACTGATAATACAACCATCTGCATCTGTTATAAATGGATCCGGTTGTATTATCTTTAACATTGCCAAGACGGATCCGTCATGAACTCCATTGAAAGTCAATAGAGGACGGATCCATTTTCTATTGTGTCAGAAAAAACGGATCCGTCTCCATTAACTTGCATTGTGGGTCATGATGGATTTCTCTCCGGTATGAGAACTCAACCAAATGGAATGGAATGCATTTTGGAGCATTCCGTTCTGTTCACTTATGTTTTGTCCCCATTGACAATGAATGGTGGCAAAACTGAAGCATTTCTTTCTGGTATTGAGACCCTATGATGGATGTCAATATTGGAAAATAAAAACGCTAGTGTGAAAGTAGCCTAATACAAAATGGAATCTTTATCAAAACAGGGCAACTTTGTGGCAGGATTGTGGAGTCAGTCATGGAGCCGGAGTCAAAGCTAGTTTAGGGTGAAGCTGGACTCAGTCGGTAGAAAAGTATTGACTCTTACTTCAGTTTAAAAAAAATATTATCTAATAATATTGTGTATTAATATAACTTTTATAGGAATTAAGAAAAGTTTAGAAATGTTAACCATAAATATATTTTATGTTCTATCAATCTAAAGGTGCATTTACATGCTAAGACTGAGCAGGCAATAAGGGAAGGGACCGATGCAGCGATCACCTCCACTGTAAAGGGGATTATGATCGCTACTCATGCAACGGGCCGCCTCCCCCATAGCTTCCAGGGCCTTCTATATATCGCACGTCCCAGGTGTAGGAAATACCGAGTGGTGTAATGGTGTGGCCCAAATGTCTCTTTATGTGTGTCACGGTGCTCCTACCTGACCTCCTGATGAAGCCGCTGAGGTGAAATGCGCGTCGAGGTCTTGAGCTTAGGGCTTTCCTACCTCTCCTGGGCTAGATCATGTCTTCAGGTACTTCCACAGTTAGGTGTGTCTTTTAAGACACTGCCATATACAGTATCCATATAAGGCCTATGATATAGACTAGGCTGTGAGTATACCATTACCATGCTATCTACATACATGTTGTTTATGGTTACCAGGGGCGCAGGCTGTGTAACTCACAAATGTCCAGGGACTACTTTCTGATACAACTGTACCACGGTGTATAATCCCCTATTGGGGTGTGTGACACATGGTAGTACCATTTTTGTGGTACATAACGTGAGCTATTGTGAGATGCAGAGTATGGCCTGGTACCCGGTAAGTGCTTAAATTACTAGCTCTGTGGGGATACATGGTTGTCCAGTTGAGGGAATGCCCTTCGCTTCTCTGTATACCTTTTCCATTTTGACTTTTTTTCTTCATATTTTTATACATATCATGGAATAAAGTTGATATTATTTTTGATATATTATTTCCATTAGCTCTTTTTGTTACATTACTGGACCCCAGTCTTTGGCTACAAAGCAATAAATAGGGGGAATAATTAAGGGATTAAGGAAGAACTTGAATCCAGACATTGAGATGAAGTTCAATGGCAGCTTTACTTGAATAGACATTTTTCCCAAACAGATTTCAGGCTTTATCTTGAATTCAGCAGGCTTTAGCATTAAAATGGCAGGCAAACTCAACCCTGCTATATCTGACTCTGCTGTCCTGACAAGTTTAATTAGTGTCTTTGCTTTCTTCATGATGCTGTGCTTCATTCTTTGGTCGAGCTTATGTTCAGCCAAGGGATGTGGTAGAATCCGGTGAGCTCCAACATGGGGTCCCTACCAGCACACACACTACCACTAGCACTAGAACCAGTTCTAACTGGTCTCACCCTTCCTCCATGAAATAGGATTCGCCCACTTCTCTCCAGCGGGGGGTTACAATGGAATGGTCAGATCCATTCTACATAATTACAGCTCAGCCACGTTTGCTGCCACCTGCTGGTGAATCAGACATGTTATAACTAGTTGCAAACATTATTATAGATGCACGTTATGGAGAGGACCTGAAACATAATGCACATATTACTTTATGTAAGACCATTAAGGACAGTAGCAGGGTGTAGGAGTGGCAACACCACTCGGGGGTGTTACATTCTCCCTTATTTAAAACCAAGCCGCCATCGGCTTGTGCTTAGGTTGTGCTCTAAGGTACCCAAGGAAGGTTAAAGTGCTGCATAAGACTCTTTACTATTATGACATACATATACTGGTATAGAAATGGCTACCACTAGGTCTCTGCCCGTATGAGTAAGGTGTTCATTTACAGTTTCCCTCTCAGTAGTAACCAGAGTACCAAAAGACTGCACCAAGCGATCATTCCTGACTTCCTTTAGAGTATACTGGCCATGAATACCAAAAGAAGCATGGGGGTGTCTTTACTCTGTAATCCCACCAATAATCAATGAAAGCCCACAACTAGAAGAGTGGCTTCATGCTGTATCCCCTTCCAAGCACCAAGGCCTAATCATGCTTTACGCTTTGTCGCCATGATGACTAAACGGGAGCTAAACTTATTTTCCTAAAGACGCAATGCCTTAGGACATTTTGAACTAGTTGAAGGAACCGGTTTACTCTCCATAGTTCCTATGAGGGCTGCTCCCTTCTAAACACACATTTTAGCAGCTGGGTTGCCCCTGGCGTTGGTAGATCTGTGATGTACATTAATGTTTTTTAGAGGCAGTCCATATGAACTAGAAAGTAAGGTGCTAGCTATCTGGCTAACTACATAAAATCCAAAGTCCATTTAAAAGTGCATAATTGGTCACATTGTGGTAGCTGTAAAAGAGTCCAGACGAAAACGAAAGTACTTAAACGTTGCTGAAATTGTAAAATATTAGTGTAAAAATAGTGCAAATACATAATGCAATTAAATTTACATTAGAGTCTTTGACTCTTTACCTCAAGTACTTGGCTTGTCAAGTGCACCAAACTGGAACAAGTAGTGCAAAAGTCATTTGCAATCCACATGAGGTAGTAAAGTCAATATTTGTAATCCAAATGAGGTATGCATAAAATAGCAGCAATTATGATAAGAACCCTTTTTTTGCAAAGGGGGCTCCCACTTAACCTGAGAAGGTGGAAAAAAGGAATGGGCACAGACGTGCGCAAGTTGGGAACATTTTGCAGATGGGGGGACTCCTGACAATCCATGTCCATCTGTGAGAGAGATAACTCAGGGCAACAAAACAGCAAACGGGCCAACATGTCCTCACCCATCAAGTCCAGTCCATGTTGTGGCTCCCATTAGTCCACGATTTTTCCTTTCTTTAAAGATGCAGTAGAGGGGCTCCTTGGAGGAGAAACCTGAAGTCCTCCTTGCTGCTGCTACTGAAGTACATAAGAGGGCGTTCCTGCCTCTTGTACGCCAAGCTCGCTGCCATGGTGGTGCTCCACTGACCTCTAGTGAAGGACTTTGGTAGTGACCGGGTGGCCACGCTGGCTATAGCGGCAGACACTTTTTTCTGCAGGTTGCCGGAACCTCCTGCCAGAGCAGGGGACCTAAGGATCTCCGGCTACAGGGGCTGTGGTAGTTGGGCCTCAGCAAATGTTGTCGGGAACCGGGGACCTTTTGTTGCCACCGACGCCATCTTGCAGGGCAATTGGTAGTTGATCACCATCGGGTTGTAGGAGAAAGCGATGGTCACTTGGTATCGCAGCTGCAAAGTAGATGGCGGTGGCAGACCCGGGATGAGTGCCTCTTGGTAGTGGAGGACTCCATCTCTGGTCTTTTGGAGGCAGCGCACACGGCCTGCGGCTGCTGGGTCCTCCTGCCAGCTCCCAGCTGCTGGCATAGGGACAAGTGGTTTGGAGGGGAGGGTCACCCCGGTGGCAAAGAGTTCCTTGAGAGAGTTCATGGGTGTATACTCAATGCGGTCCCTCACATATAGGCTATGGTGGGCCTGAGGGAGGTAGAGGCGTTTCACAGACCGACGACCCACAAAGAGTTCCTCACCTTCTTCGTCGTCTGCCAGGAATCCGCTGCCACATTTCACCGAAAACCATAAGACGGTGGCCTGGCGTCTCTCTAGATTAGCCATGCTCAACCTGCGACCCTCCAGCTGTTGTAAAACTACAACTCCCACAAAGCCCTGCTATAGGCTGATAGCTGTAGGCTTTTCAGGCATGCTTTTCAGGCACTTTCCTGCGCCTGTCGCTCCGCAATAAACGCAGTAAATTCATTTTAGGGGTTCTCTGACAATTCTCTAGGCCTTGTAGTATAAAGACACACAGGTAAATCCTGTTTGTGACACCAAAACGGGACGCCTCCCTCTAGGACCCTCTATATATCGTGCATCCCGGGTGTAGGAAATGCAGAGTGGTGTAATGGTGCAGCCCAAATGTCTCTTTATGTGTCATGGTGCTCCTACCTGGATACTGCTGGACCCCAGACTTTAGCTCCAAAGAAATAAATAGGGGGAATAATTGAAGGATTAAGGAAGAACTTGAGTCCAGACCTTGAGATGAAGTTCAATGGCAGCTTTACTTGAGTAAACATTTTTACAAAACATACTTCAGGCTTTATCTAGGTTCCAGCAGGCTTTAGCATTAAAGTGGCAGTCAAACTCAACCCTGCGATATCTGCTGTCCTGACAAGTTTAATTAGTGTATTTGCTTTCTGAGTGATGCTGTGCTTCACTCTGAAACAGGCATATTACATGTTATAAACAGTTGCAAACATTATTATAGATGCACGTTATGGAGAGGACCTGGAACATAATGCATAGATGACTTTATGTTAGACCATTAAGGACAGTAGCAGGGTGTAGGAGTGGCAACACCACTCCGGGGTGTTACACTCATACAGTTTCATTGTTTCTGGACAGCAGATCTACATTCACACAGCACAATCTCCTGCTCAGAAATTAGGATTTAGTGTGCTGCATGAACGATGAACTCACCCGATGAATGAGCATCAGCTACACATTTACTTGGGCCTATTATTGGTGCCGCAATTGTGCGGTGTAAATCCACCATTACCATCTATTTATCATAAACAGTGATAAGCAGGGTGTTCTACTGGTGATTGAGAATTAGTTCTCGTCTCTCCTGTGTTCTCCCCTGTCTTTTATACTTCATGCCTTCATGTTACTCCAAGATGCTTAGTGAGGAGGAAATTCACTACTAGGCATCCCTGCAGACATCTCCAAACTGATAGACAGAACAGTAAGACAGTATTAAGAGGGTTGTCCAGGAAAAAGTAACTTTTCCAGAAGCTTGCACGCTGGCTCTCGTGTCCATCTTCTGGTCTGCAGTTTGCTTAATTCGTCCCTGTCACAGACATGATAATCTGCTCTGCTGCAACCAATGATTGGCTTCAGTGGTGATGCTTCTATTGTGGACACGTCACTGCTAAATAATTGGCTGCAGTGAAGCAGATGATCATGCCCATGCCGTAGAGGAAGTAAACAAGCCATGGACCGGAATATAGACACATGAGAGCCAGTGTGTAGGACTGGAGCTGCAGGGAGCAGGTAAGTATGTATATTTCCATAATGAAGGCAATGCTAGGGGCACCTGTGAAAAGTTATCTATTCCCGGACAACCCTTTCAAGCGCCGAATATAGCAGCTACACTTTTTATATTTCTTTTATTCCCATTTAGACTTATACAGAATTCTCTGCATTTCCAGAACATATATACACAGATCTTTTCTAACTTTTTCTGAGGAGAAATTGATAGATTTCTTATAATAATTACGTGTATAACAGTGTTTTCAGTTATTAACTGCGTAATGCATTGCATATTTACTTACAGGAATTTTGAAAATTTCCACACTTTTATTCCAGTAAATATGGTTTATGTTCTATACAAGTAGCCTGATTACGTACGTGATGGTGAGAAAAAAACTGATGTTAGCATTTTACAACAGTAATTACTAACTCTTTGGCTATTTATGAGTCGGAGCCAGAGTCAGACTGTGTAAAAACACAGGAATTGTAGTCGGAGTTGGAGTCAGAACTTTGGCTTACCGACTCAGCGGCCCTGCTTTGTGGTATTGGGAACTATTATCCAGAGTTAGACTTGGTTATAAACATCTGAACTGAGGTAATATCTATATACTTTCATCAACCTTTCTGTGGAGATAATATACTGTTGCATGTGTGTGTTATTCCCTAGTATGACGTCTACTCAACTACTGGGAGTGGTACTGGCCTTTCATTTTTAGCTAACTATTTATTTTCTTCTGCTGCTAATGTTTATAAACATTAATAAACATTAATGTCCTCTGACAGAAAATGAAACAAAACTCTCCAGGAACACGTAAGGGTACTTTCACACTAGCTTTTTTCTTTTCCGGCACTGAGTTCCGTCATAGGGGCTCAATACCGGAAAAGAACTGATCAGTTTTATCCCCATGTATTCTGAATGGAGAGAAATCCGTTCAGGATGCATCAGGATATCATTAGTTCAGTGACTGAACAGCGTTTTGGACGGAGGAAATACCTCAGCATGCTGCGGTATTATCTCCATCCAAAATTCCGGATCAGTTGCCGGAATGCTGGATTCGGCATATTAATGCATTAAAAATACCGCAATACTGCAAGCGGTAAAAATGTGAAAAAAAAATAGAAACGGATCAGTTTGTCCGTATGACAAACGGAGAGACTGATACGTTCTTGCAATGCATTTGTGAATAATTTGTGAGAACTGCTTGCCAGATCACTCTGCCGCAAGTGTGAAATTAGCCTAACACCTCTTCTTTTGTCTCAGTCTTAACCACCAATCAGGTATCACACCAAGCACCTGTTTTTTCCTCTCTCAACTTCTGGCTTCTGAACAGTGCCAAGGCCAGAGAGAGGGGTCCTCAAGAAACTCCCAGAGGCTCTTCCATCGTCATCTATGACACCCACCAGGGCCAGGTACATAACAGAGGCTGTCCTGGACAGTAGTCTCTCTTCATTCTATGCTTGAGACTGCTATCACTTAATTTCCTCAGGCACTGGCAATGAAGAAATTATCAACATGTTGAAGTGAATAGGGCTGAGCGCTATACAATGTACGGCGCTGTGCTTCGTGCGCATGGAGAAGGCCAAGGCGCTT
Organism: Bufo gargarizans; assembly: GCF_014858855.1. Lineage (NCBI taxonomy): Eukaryota > Metazoa > Chordata > Amphibia > Anura > Bufonidae > Bufo > Bufo gargarizans. Next base: position 339,415,873 of record NC_058081.1, on the reverse strand, counting down.
ACAGGAGTTGACGGTACCTTTTCAAACAGCTGATCGGCAGGGGTCCTCGGTGTTGGACCCCCATCAATGAGATACTGATGAGGATTGGTCATCAGTATCAATATCCAGGAAAAACTTTATATTTTAGCCCTATCCATCCACAAAACATTGGTCCAATAGCCTTCTGGCTTCTCCAGGTGATCTTTAGCAAACAGTAGATGGGCAGCAATGTTCTTTTTGGAGGACAGCGTCTTTCTCCTCGAAATCCTGCCTTGCACACCATTGTTTTTCAGTGTCCTCTTGATGGTGGAGTCAGGAACATTAACTTTACGTAATATGAGAAAGACCTTTAGTTACTTAGAGGTTACCTTGGGTTCTGTTGTGACCTTGCGGACTATTACATGCCTTGGCATGATCTTTGTTGGTCGAGTACTCCTGGGGAGTAATAACAGTCTTGAAATTCCTCCATTTGCACACAATCTGTCTTACTGTGAGTTGGAGTCTAAACTGTTTAGAGATGGTTTTGTAATCTTTTTTCAGTCTAAGTATCAACAACTCTTCTGAGGTCCTGAGAAATCTCCTTTGTTTTTGACATGAAACGCTTTCACAAACATGTGGCGAAGCTCATACTTTGATAGATTCTTGTTCTTTAAATAAACCAGCCACTCACACCTGATTATCATACCGTTGATTGAAAATACCACATTTATTTGCTAATTCTAAAGGTTCACAAACTTTCACCACTAACAGACATGGTACTGGATCATATTCTTTCAATAATAAATGACTAAAAGTCTAATAATTTTTACTTATTTGTTTGATTATCTATCAACTTGTGTAAAAATCTGATGTAGCCTTAGGTAAAATTGATTATGCAGAAATATACACAATTCTGAAGGGTCCATGGACTTTCATGCACCACTGTATACCATGCTGCGTGCACATTAGATGTCATGTTCAATGTGACAGCTTCCATTTAAAAATCACATTAGTACAGAGCTGGTTTTCAAATATTTTCATGGTTCTTAAAACATGAAAAAAAATGTTACATAATGTTACATAAGCAAGGAGACAGAAGTCTACAGCACTAGCCACAAGTCACTTTGCTCCATGGAAGTTGAGCAATCTAAGACAAACTAAGGCATTATCTTAAGGGGAAAAAAAACATGTTGCATGTTGTAATTAATGTTAGAGACAAATTGAACCTATTATGGTTGTGCAGATTGCTTCCTTTTGACGAAGGCTGTAGAATTGTGTATAATATGTTTCACATGGAATGTTTTGTATGTTTCAGTGGTGACTGTAAGTTATAATATGTGACTTATTTTCCTATGATTTTATAGCAAAAGGTAAACAATTATCACTTAATTGCTAAGAATACAAGGATATGTTTCTCTGGACAATGGTTTGATTAATAGTCTCTGCTGGGATATGCCACCAATGTCTGAGAGGTGTGGGTCCCACCTCTGGGACCTGCATCTATCTCTAGAATGCCCGGCCCCCCTCCATTCATTTCTATGTCGAATATAGCTGGGCAGCGTGCTTGGCTATTTTCAGAGGTCCCATAGAAATGAATGGGAAGCGCACCTTGTAAGATCCGTCAGCACTCCATCCACTTCTATGGGGCTATTTTTGTCAGTGCCATAGAAATAAATGAATGGTGGCTGGCTGCTTTCCTTCACTTCGTGGGCTCTGTTCTAGAAACAGGTGTAGGTCACAACTGTGGGAACAGACATTGGTGGCATATCCTAGCAAAATGCCACTAATGTGTGTGATGGGCCAACCCTTTAATAATACAGTTAGGCTGGTTTAAGGTCATCATTTCTTTTTCCTTTCTGATCCATCAGAAGAACAGAAAAAAAAAAGGTTCCTGTAAAAAAAAACTGGTCCTGTGCATCCTTTATGCACATTTGGCATCCGTTTGAGCCATTTTCTTCCGTTTTTTAAGATGGAAATAAAGTCTTGCATGCAAACTACAAAGACTTATCTCAGTCGGAAATGGCTCAAATGAATGCCAAGTGTGCATTAAACAGGATCATGTTTTTTTTTCTGATCCTATGATGAATAGTGATGTCCCGAACTATTCACCGGCGGATAGTTCCCGGCGAACATAGCTTGTTCGCGTTCGCCGCTGCAGACGAACATATGCGATGTTCGGTCCGCCCCCCTATACATCATCATTGAGTAAACTTTGACCCTGTACCTCACAGTCAGCAGACATATTCCAGCCAATCGGCAGCAGACCCTCCCTCCCAGACCCTCCCACCTCCTGGACAGCATCCATTTTAGATTACCGTATTTTTCGCCGTATAAGACGCACCGGCGTATAAGACGCACCTAGGTTTTTGGGGAGGAAAATAAGAAAAAAATTTTTTTTTAACCAAAAGGTGTGCTGTGGGTTTGGTGGGTTTGGAACTAGGTGGTCTGTGGATGGCACTATTACTGGGGATCTGTGGATGACGGACACTGTTATGGGGGGATCTGTGGATGACGGACACTGTTATGGGGGGATCTGTAGATGACGGACACTGTTATGGGGGGATCTGTGGCTTTCACTGTTACAGGGGGATCTGTGGCTGGCACTGTTACAGGGGGGGGGATCTGTGGATGGCACTGTTATACATGTGTCATCCACAGACCCTCCCAGCCCATAACTGTGCCATCCACAGATCCCCCGCCGCTCCTGTATACTAATATAATATGTCTTATTCAATTAATAGTTATTAAATATGCCTCTTTATTCCTAAAAGTACCTTAAATCCTAAGCGCTTCAGTACAATGCCGGCAGGCCGGGCAGCCGGCGCGGCGCGTCACTCACTGACGTCACTTGCCTGCGCCGCCTGCTTCATTCATAAAGTAGGCGGCGCAGGCACGTGACATCAGGGAGTTACGCTGCCGCCCGCCCGGCCTGCATTGTACGGATGCGCTTAGGATTTAAGGTACTATTAGGCATAAAAGGGCATATTTAATAACCATTCATTGAATATGACATATTTTATTAGTACACCGGAGCGGCGGGGCGGGCCTTTAGTACAGTGACTGCACCGCCCCGCCGCTATTGCCGGCCCCAGCTCCTCCTCCCAGTCCGTCCCCGAGTCCTCGCTCGCTTTACATCACTGCCAGCGATGTAAAACTGACTGCATTCGCCGTATAAGACGCAGGGGCATTTCTCCCCCATTTTGGGGGAAGAAAAAGTGCGTCTTATACGGCGAAAAATACGGTAATTCGGAAACTGCATTCACAGTGAGAGGAGGGAGAGTACTGCTGCTGCTGATTCAATAGGGAAAGCGTTAGCTAGGGCATTGTTCTATGTCCACAGACTCATCTGCTGTAAGGACAGCATCCAGACAGCACCCCAAAAAGCCCTTTTCAGGGCTGGTACATCAGTGTGCTTTTATATATATATATATATATATATATATATATTGCAGTTGCCTGGCTGCCCGTGTGTGAGAGGCTGAAGGCTCAGTCATAGACAGCACTGTGTGCACTGCACACCATTCATACAAGGTGTGACAGAAAATACCTTGCAGATAAAAAAAAATTATATTTAATATTTTTCTGTGACATAATCACATTTGCAAGCCCGTGTGTGTCAGGTCCACACATACTGTATACTGCTAGTGTCTAGGCCTGCACTCATACCGTTACAGGGTGTCATTCACCCAAATACCTCGCAGATAAAAAAAAATTCAATTGAAAATTTTTCTGTGATCTAATCACATTTGCAAGCCTGTGTGTGTCAGGCCCACACATTCTGTATTGTGCCCACTGGCTAGTGGCTAGGCCTGCACTCATACCGTTACAGGGTGTCATTCACCCAAATACCATGCAGAAAAAAAAAATTCAATTGAAAATTTTTCTGTGATCTAATCACATTTGCAAGCCCATGTGTGTCAGGCCAATACATGCTGTATTGTGCCCACTGGCTAATGGCTAGGCCTGCACTCATACCGTTACAGGGTGTCATTCACTCAAATACCTTGCAGGAAAAAAATATATATTTTAAATTTTTCTGTGATCTAATCACATTTGCAAGCCCGTGTGCGTCAGGCCCACACATACTGTATTGTGCCCACTGGCTGGTGGCTAGGCCTGCACTCATACCGTTACAGGGTGTCATTCACTCAAATACCTTGCAGATAAAAAAAAATTCTATTGAAAATTTTTCTGTGATATAATCACATTTGCAAGCCCGGGTGTACTGTACTGTGCCCACTGCCCACCACTTATATAGGGTGGCACAGTACCTTGCACGCATAGTAACACTTATCTAATAAAAAATGACAGGCAGAGGCAGGCCACGCCGCAGGGGCCGTTGTGTTCGTGGTGGTGTGATTTCCACTGGAAAAATGCCCAGTGTTCAGAGGCCACGTACTCTGAACCCCAAAAAATCGGAGAAAATAGTTGACTGGCTTACACAGGACACCCAATCTTTAACAGCTTCCGCTAAGAACCTTGACACACCATCCTCCTCCAGCTCAGCTTTGGTCACCTTCTCTCAAGTTACCACTCTCCCGCCCGCCGCCACCACCACCACTACCACCACAGCCACCACAGCCGCTTCACTTGATCCCTCAGAGGAGTTATTTACACATCAGTTGGATGAAATTAGTGATGCGCAACCATTATTGCCAGGGAATGTAGATAACAGGGATATGTCTCAGTCAGGCAGCATTACACACATGGACATACAGTGTGATGATGATAATGATGTTGTACCCGCTGCTGCTTCCTTTGCTGAGTTGTCAGATACAAGTGAGTTGATGATGACGATGTGTACGTGGGTGCCTGCTCAAAGAGAATAAGAGGGGGAAAGTTCAGAAGGGGAGGCAGAGAGAAGGAGGAGACGAGTTGGAAGCAGGGGAGGTCGTCGTAAGGAGCAAGTGGCACAGTCAGACAGCATGTATCGGCACCCGGGGTCAGCCAGACAGCACGCCAATCAATGCATGCTGTTGCCACCACCAGAATGCCGTCATTGCAAAGCTCAGCAGTGTGGCATTTTTTTTGTGTGTCTGCCTCTGACAACAGCGATGCCATTTGCAACCTGTGCCAAAAGAAACTGAGTCGTGGGAAGTCCAACACCCACCTAGGTACAACTGCTTTGCGAAGGCACATGATCGCACATCACAAACGCCTATGGGATCAACACATGATGACGAGTAGAAGCAGCACACAAGCTCAAAGCCACCATCCTCCTTCTGGTCCAGCATCTTCAGCCACGTCAACCACTGCTGTCCTCCTTGCCCCCTCTCAACCACCCGCCACTCCGCCTCTCACCTTCAGCAGTTCCATCTCATCTGCCCACAGTCAGGTGTCTGTAAAGGAAATGTTTGCGCATAAGAAGCCAATGTCACAGAGTCACCCCCTTGCCCGGCGTCTGACAGCGGGCTTGACGTAACTCTTAGCCCGCCAGCTTTTACCATACCAGCTGGTGGAATCTGAGGCCTTCAAAAAATTTGTCGCTATTGGGACACCACAGTGGAAGGTACCCGGACAAATTTTTTTTTCTAATAAGGCAACCCCAAACCTCTACTCAGTGATTGAAAAGGAAGTCATGGCATCTCTGGCATACAGTGTTGGGGCAAGGGTCCATCTGACCACTGATACCTGGTCTGCAAAGCACGGTCAGGGCAGGTATATCACCTACACTGCGCATTGGGTCAACCTGCTGATGGCTGCCAAGCATGGAATGCGTGGCCCTGCAGCGGAGTTGGTGACACCGCCACGACTTGCAGGCAGGCCTACTGCCACTTTCTCTACTCCTCCTACTCCATCCTCTTCCATAACCTCCTCGGCCGAGTCCTCTTCTGCTGCGGTGTCTGGCTGCACATCAACTGAATCCCCCCAGCTCCCCAGGGGCTATTCCACATCCCGGATACGACAGTGTCACGCTGTCTTGGGGTTGACTTGCCTGAAAGCAGAGAGCCACACCGGACCAGCACTCCTGTCCGCGCACAGGTGGATCAGTGGCTGACCCCGCACCAACTGGAGATCGGCAAAGTGGTGTGTGACAATGGAAGCAATTTGTTGGCGGCATTGAATTTGGGCAAGTTGTCACATGTGCCGTGCATGGCACATGTGTTGAATCTCATCGTACAACGCTTTGTGTCTAAGTACCCAGGCTTACAGGACGTCCTCAAGCAGGCCAGGAAGGTGTGTGGCCATTTCAGGCGTTCCTACACGGCCATGGCGCACTTTGCAGACATTCAGTGCTGAAACAACATGCCAGTGAGGCGCTTGATTTGCGACACTTTGGAATTCAACACTCCTAATGTTCGACCGCCTGCTCCAACAAGAAAAAGCCGTCAACGAGTATTTGTCTGACCGGGGTGCTAGAACAGCCTCTGCAGAGCTGGGAATTTTTTTGCCATGTTACTGGACGCTCATGCGCAATGCCTGTAGGCGCATGCGTCCTTTTGAGCAGGTGACAAACCTAGTCAGTCGCACCGAAGGCACCATCAGCGACCTCATCCCATTTGTTTTCTTCCTGGACCGTGCCCTGCGAAGAGTGCAGGATCAGGCTGTAGATGCACGTGAAGAGGAAGAGTTGTGGTCACCATCACCACCAGAAACAGCCTTGTCATCATCGCTTGCCGGACCTGCGGCAACGCTGCAAGAGGAGTATGAGGAAGAGGAGTCAGAGGAGGAATGTGGCTTTGAGGAGGAGGAAGACCAACCACAGCAGGCATCCCAGGGTGCTCATTGTTGTCACCTATCTGGGACCCGTGGTCTTGTACGTGGCTGGGGGGAAGAACAGACCGTCAATGACATCAGTGAGGAGGAGGAACGGGAAATGAGTAGCTCGGCATCCAACCTTGTGCAAATGGGGTCTTTCATGCTGTCATGTCTGTTGAGGGACCCTCGTATAAAAAGGATGAAGGAGAACGACCTGTACTGGGTGGCCACGCTACTAGACCCCCGGTATAAGCAGAAAGTGGCGGAAATGTTACCAAGTTACCGGAAGTCAGAAAGGATGCAGCAGTTCAAAACCAAACTAAAAAATATGCTTTACACAGCTTATAAGGGGGATGTCACAGCACAACGGGAATCTAACTGGGGAAGAGGTCAAAGTAATCCTCCTCCTACCACGACCACGGCGGCAAGGACAGGACGCTTTACAGATGTGTTGTTGTTGGAGGACATGCAGAGCTTTTTCAGTCCTACACATCGCCACAGCCCTTCGGGATCCAGCCTTAGAGAACGACTCGACCGACAGGTGGCAGACTACCTCGCCTTAACTGCAGATATAAACACTCTGAGGAGCGATGAACCCCGATGGGGACGTAACAGGGATTAAACTGATGAGAAGAGAGAACTATAGAAAATAGCACTCATATCGGGTGGGACAGTAAATTGCACGGCACAGACGCAGTGACTGTGGATTCAAACAAAGGGGAGGGAGCCAGCGTTTTTTTAACCATCTCCCCGTTCAAAAATCCATTCAATTCACCTTTTCGGGACCTTTGGTGTTGTACGTGGCTGGCTGGAGGAGGAAGAAACCTTCAATTACATCAACGGGACATGGCTAGCTTGGTATCCAACCTTGTGCAAATGGGAAGTTTGCGGTTGGGCAAATGGACTGTTTGCGGTTGTTTGCGGTGCATTAAAAGGGGAGTTTGGTCTGTCAATGTCTGTGAACCCTTACACTACCTGATCGATACAACATCATACCTGATCGTATACACACACTGGATGTTTTAAACCACGTTGTTAAAAAGAAAATTGGATTGTTAGGTGATTTATGCCCTTTATGGATTAAAATCCCACTCTGCGTCAACTATGTAATTTTCCATGGGAGTTTTGCCATGGATCCCCCGCCGGCATGCCACAGTCCAGGTGTTAGTCCCCTTGAAACAACTTTTCCATCACTATTGTGGCCAGAAAGAGTCCCTGTGGGTTTTAAAATTCGCCTGCCTATAGAAGTCAATGGCGGTTCGCTCGGTTCGCCCATTCGCGAACATTTGTAGAAATTTGTGTGCGTCGTTCGCGAACGGAAAATTTTATGTTCGCGACATCTCTACTGATGAATCAGAAGAAAGGAAAACGAAACGGTGATGTGAAACCAGCCTTAGTTTGCTTAAGGCTCTGCTTACATCACGCTCTACTCCTGCACCCCCGTCCTCTCAATTCACTGTTCAGATTCCTCTTCAGTGAAGATGGGCTGCCTGCTCACTGAGAGGGAGGAGAGAGAAGAAGGGAGGGGCTGCTGTTAATACTGTACAGAGACCTGTATTGCCTTCGTAGAGGCAAAAAAAAAATTTCACCCAGAGTCTCACAAGACTTTGTGAATGAATTCCGTAATCATTTCTACATCTTTAAAAACATTGACTACAGATTCCGAATCAGAATTTTTTTTTTAAACTTGTTTTTAAACTTCGGCTGAAACAAATTTTGCCTCCATAGAGACAATACAGTGTTAGAATGATTGTACTTCAGATCTATCATTCAAAGCTCGATTCGCTCAACACTAGTTTTAACCCCTTAACAAAAAAAATCAGGTACTTATACTGTATGTCATTTGTGTTAAACAGATGTATGGAGCAGGCTCACAAGTTGACACTCGCTATCAGTGACTGGAATCGGAGATGACTTCAATCCCCTCAGATACTGCGGTTGCTATTGTCCACAGCATCCACGGTGAAACCAAGGGGCTATGATTGGTTGCTATGGCAACCATGGGCAGCCATTTAGTGTATCTAAATGGTTTTATTAGTGGTTCTACAGTATTTCCTAGCATTTGTAATATGTTTCAATAAAAGTTCTTAATTTTTTCAAAAACCTACCTGAATGCCTTTAACATTTGATGCAATCTAACTACCTTAACAGTTTCTGTTGGGAAATGACCATCCCTATTTCGGGAGGATCGAAGACTAAACAGTTTGCAAACAGGCAGTGGACATACCTTATGCCACATGTTAGTGTGAGATGTCTGGCAAATAATGCAGAATTCATAAGATTAAAGCAGGTTTATAATGGTAGTCAAACTTGTAGCATTGTGTCTGGAACATTTTGGTCTGCCATCCACTTTTGCCATCTAAATAACTTCTTGGGATCTATTTTGAGAAAGCAATTTGTAAGACCAATATAAAACTGGGACACGGTTACCCTGTGTGTATCTGGCCCTATCATATTGTCCACAGAGTGGTTCAGAGCCTCATACCTCAGTTTAGCAATCAGGATAAAAATAATTTGAATACCGGGAGTATACAAAAAATACAAATATCTTCAAAGGAAAATTAGCATTTTATTTCCACAGGAGACAACCAGTGTCCCTCCTCATTATTCATTATGTCCTTAACAGAGTTAATACCTCTTTATCGCCAAGCCTCAATCATACTTGACCAGCCCGTGGGACCCAAAGCAGCATGTATTTAAAAACCAGGAAGGGAAGCATTGCTTCAGGCCCAGTATATGAGCAGCTCCACAGACCTGCTTTAGAGATCGCCTGCTTGGAAGCTACAGTCATCACTCACTACAGGAGTAACTCACATGGCATTCAAAATTTAATTTTTAGAGTGCTCCATTGATTAAAAACAGTGACAAAGGTATGTGTAACAACCAGCGGGTGTTGAACTACTGTGTCAATCAACCAATTTGAGTTTGGGTAAACCTAAGGGCATTATCCTGACAGTTCCCTGATATTCACCTTTTAACTCTCATACAGGGAGCTGAACTTCGCTGCATGAGAGACAACAGGCCTCTACCACCTGGAGTAGTCCCATTGTGGTTAGAATTTAAGGTTCATGGAAATCTGTGCGACAAATCCAAAGGCCAGGGCAGGCAGCTCAGGGTCAGTGCAGTGATGAAGGCCAGGTCAGGTGGCAGAGAACCAAAATCTGTGAATCAAGTAAAAGTCAGTACATGGGCAGACAAGCAGATGATAGCACACTAGCAAACATATTAATCAAGCAGTAAGTGGGACAAACAGTACAGCATATATAGCAGAACTGATTAAAGGGGTTGTCTGGGTTCAGAGCTGAACCAAAACATAACCTCTTCTTCACTCACTTAGCATGGCTGAGCGGCGCATCATAGCATTTCTTTCTCCGATGCTCCCCCTTGCCCTGCAATGCATTGCACAGGACAAGGTCTGTTTTTTTTTTGGTTTTTTTTTACATCGTCACTACTCTAGGCAGAGGCCTCTGCCTAACAGAAATCCCGGTGACATCACTGGCACAAGTGAGCAGTTTGATGCTGGAGCACTGGAATTGTGATAGACATAGAGTAAGGCTACTTTCCCACTTGCGTTGTTAATTCCGTTATTGAGATCTGGCAGAGGATCTCAATACCAGAATTAAACTGATCCGTTTTGATTTTGTCAATCAGGATGCATCTGTTCCGTTAGGATGCAGTTGTGTAAAATCAAAATGTACTAAAAACGATCCGTCACTAAATACATTGAAAGTCAATGGGTGACAGATCAGTTTTTTTATGGAACCTAAAAAAAAATCGGATCTGTCACCATTGACATTGTTTTCAGTGCCAGATATATTTTTTTCTGGTTTTGTGACCAGACACAAAACCAAAGCTTGCAGCAGTTTTGTGTCTGGTCACAAAACGGAATGCTGCCAGAACAGACGATATCCTGATGCATCCTGAACGGATCTCTTTCCGTTCAGAGTGCATGAGGAATAAATAGATTTTTTTTTTCCGGTATTAAGATCCTCTGTCAGATCTTAATACCAGAAAACAACAATGCAAGTGTAAAAGTAGCCTAAGTGGTACAGTGCCTGCCCAAAGTAACAGGGCAGTGGCAGGCAAGGGCCATTGACATAACAGTATGTATTACTTTCTGTCCCTAGCCGTGTCTGGTCAATTTAAATAATGCTTCTATAAAAATGCAGTCATAAGAACAGAGAAACAAAAATCATTATGTGGCACATTAGGGACACCAACAATACCTAACAGGTTCCATTGGGTCCTTCAGGTTTCCATTATGTGGCCTAACATTTTACTAGATTTCTATTTTACTTTACATTTCTTAAATAAATGGTGCAGGTGAATTTTAAAAACTTTGTAATATATTTTAGCAGAGAAAAATTCCTCAGTCTTCCCCTTCACTCCCTAAACTAACATTCTATGCTAAGTCAGACTTGAGAAATGAAAGAGACAGTCAGTTCGTTGAAGGATCAGATTACACACTGTCTATAGACGTCTAGGGAGAGAAGAGGTGGAGAAAGGTGAGGTGCTAGATGGAGAAAAATGAATTTTTCTCTGATAATATATATTACAAAGATTCTTATATTAACATGTACTAATGATGTTTGTACTATTGATGTATGTAGTTTGTTGAAAGGTTAGTGACCATTCAAGTCTTTTTAAATCAACGTGCACCAAAATATGACCTTCTGATATCAGTTTTTAAAAGTTTGGTACATAGAAAACAGCTATACACTTATCATACCAGGTAAAGATTTTGGTGCCTTGGCCCAGGGAAAATAAGGGCTTATCCTTCAGCTTCAAAATGCAAGAAACATTTAAACTACATTTTAAATCCTGTACATACAGGTCATATTAGGCTTGGGCTACACAACGACGAGTTTATAATAATAGTCTATGGTGTCGCACTGCGACTGCCATTTCGAATGGATTTTTTGCGACTGGTGTGTCGCAGTCGCAGCATGTCGCAGGGCGACACCATAGACTATCATTATAAACATTGTCGCGCAGCATTGGTGCAAAAAACTGTCGTCGTGTAGCCCTAGCCTAATCAATCACAATGGTTAATAAACTATCAAATAATCCTAATAGAGCCCAGCAGTAACTGATGCAGAAGAAGTCCTTTCATCAGCCTCATGGATACTATAGTGACTAGATCTCATACTTACAGTTGCAAGAAAAAGAATGTGAATCCTTTGGAATGATATGGATTTCTGCACAAGTTGGTCATAAAATGTGATCTGATCTTCACAAGTCACAACAATAGAGAATCACAGTCTGCTTAAACTTAATAACACACAAAGAATTAAATGTTACCATGTTTTTACTGAACACACCATGTAAACATTCACAGTGCAGGTGGAAAAAGTATTTGAACCCTTGAATTTAATAACTGGTTGAACGTTCTCTTTTTCTCCACACATAGTGTTGTGTGTTTCTTCCAAACAACTCAACTTTGGTTTCATCTGTCCACAGAATATTTTGCCAGTACTGCTGTGGAACATCCAGGTGCTCTTGTGCAAAACCAGAGTGCTAAACCAGAGTCATGTGCTAAACCAGAGTCTTGTGCTAAACCAGTCTTGTGCTAAACCAGAGTCATCAAGCTTCTCTGCCCAGGTTAATTTGGCTCCTGCTCCGTCCTCTTCCTACGTACCCGGATCTGGACCTCGTCTCTCTGCTCCTCCACATTTCAACGGTGACCCTAAGCAGTGCCGGGGGTTCATAAATCAATGCACCCTTAATTTTGAACTTTTGCCTCACCAATTTGCCTCGGACCGAGCCACAGTGGCATTTCTTATATCACACCTCACAGGGGGAGCACTGGCCTGGATCAATCCCCTTTGGGAAAGGAACGACCCAGTTATAATGGATCTTCGGGTCTTCCTAGAGACCTTCTTCAAGCTGTTCGATGAGCCCGGACGCACCACTTCTGTCACATCCTCCCTACTGCGGTTGTGTCAAGGGAACCAATCCATGGGCCAGTATGCAGTCCAGTTCCGTACACTAGCCTCTGAACTCAGCTGGAATAATGAGGCACTGGTGGCCATTTTTTGGGAAGGCCTCTGTGGGAGAATTAAAGATGAGCTGGCCGGACGGAATGTTCCTTCCACTCTGGATGACCTCATCTCCCTGAATGCTCGAATTGACTTACGGTTCCAGGAACGTGCCAGAGAAATGTCACGTGAGGGGAAGCCTTGTCATCTGGCATCTCCTCTTCAGCAAGCTTCTAACCCTCTGCCTTCCATGTTGTCTGCAGTTCCCTAGCCCATGCAGGTCGACCGAGTTAGATTGTCTGAAGAGAAACGTGATCAAAGGACTTTGTTCCTATTGTGGTGGTTCTGATCATGTCCCCTGAATCCGGGAAACTCCCGAGTCTAGGGTCCGTTGGAGAGGTGGCTCTAGGTGAAGATAATTCATCTCCACCACTGACTCTGCCTGCAAACTTGTCGTTTGGAGATAAATCGGTTCACGAAGACAGCTCTTCTGGATTCTGGATCAGCAGGAAACTCCCTGCAGCAAGCCATAGTGGATCAATATCGTATTCCAGTCCGACGCCTGCAGAGACCATTGATGGTGTGATCCGTCCATGGAAGGGCTCTATCCGAGTCCGTACAATTTTGTGCTGAACCTGTAAGACTACAGGTGGGAGCTCTTCATACAGAAGAGATTTCGTTCCTGGTTCTTCAAAGTCTGTCTCACCCTCTCCTTTTGGGGCTTCCATGGCTCCGTACCCATGAACCCGTTCTTGATTGGAAGTCTGGAGAGGTGCTTTGTTTGGGACAGTACTGCCTTGGAAAGTGTCTGTCTCCTGTTCGGCCTGCTCGGTTACCCTGGGTACCACCAAATCTTGAAAAATCTGCCTGCAGCATACCATGCCTATGCCGGCGTCTTTGATAAGAAGGAGGCTGAGACATTACCTCCACACAGGCCTTATGATTGTCCAATTAAATCATTCCTGGTTCTTCACCTCTCCGTGGTCGCATTTATCCTCTGTAACCAGCCGACACACAAGCCATGTCTGAGTACATCAAAGAAAATCTTGACAGGGGATTTATCCGGAAATCATCTTTTCCGGCTGGTGCTGGCTTCTTCTTTGTAAAGAAAAAAGATGGTTCTCTCCGCCCATGCATCGATTATAGGGGCCTAAATAAAATCACTATCAAGAACAAATACCCCCTTCCCCTTATTCCAGAGTTGTTTGACCGCCTCAGAGGAGCTAAGATCTTCTCCAAATCAGATCTGCGCGGGGCCTACAACTTGATCCGAATCCGTCAGGGGGACGAGTAGAAGACCGCCTTAAACACCTGTGACAGTCACTATGAATATCTGGTGATGCCCTTTGGACTAAGCAATGCTCCTGCAGTGTTCCAAGAATTTGTTAATGATATTTTCAGAGACTTGATATACTCTTGTGTTGTGGTTTATCTTGATGATATCCTTGTCTTGTCTCCAGATTTGGCTACTCACCGGAGTCAGGTTCGCCTGGTCCTTCAAAGGCTAAGAAAAAACGTATGTAGCCAAGTTTGAAAAATGTCTCTTCGAACAAACCTCACTTCCATTTTTGGGGTACATAATATCTGATACTGGCCTACAGATGGATCCTGAAAAGCTGCCTGCCTGCGATCATTCAACTTTGGGTTGCCCCGCAATATAATGGTAAAATGAAAATAAAAAGAGGATTGAATGAGGAAGTGCCCTGGAGTACAATAATATATGGTTAAGGGGAGGTAGTTAATGTCTAATCTGCATAAGGGATGGACAGGTCCTGTGGGATCCATGCCTGGTTCATTTTTATGAGCGTCAGCTTGTCCACATTGGCTGTAGACAGGCGGCTGCATTTGTCTGTAATGACGCCTCCTGCCGTGCTGAATACATGTTCAGACAAAACGCTGGCCGCCGGGCAGGCCAGCACCTCCAAGGCATAAAAGGCTAGCTCTGGCCACGTGGACAATTTAGAAACCCAGAAGTTGAATGGGGCTGAAACATCAGTCAGTACGTGGAGGGGTGTGCACACGTACTGTTCCACCATGTTAGTGAAATGTTGCCTCCTGCTAACACGTTGCGTATCAGGTGGTGGTGCAGTTAGCTGTGGCGTGTTGACAAAACTTTCCCACATCTCTGCCATGCTAACTCTGCCCTCAGAGGAGCTGGCCGTGACACAGCTGCCTTGGCGACCTCTTGCTCCTCCTCTGCCTTGCCCTTGGGCTTCCACTTGTTCCCCTGTGACATTTGGGAATGCTCTCAGTAGCGCGTCTACCAACGTGCGCTTGTACTCTCGCATCTTCCTATCACGCTCCAGTGCAGCAAGTGAGGTGGGCACATTGTCTTTGTACCGTGGATCCAGCAGGGTGGCAACCCAGTAGTCCGCACACGTTAAAATGTGGGCAACTCTGCTGTCGTTGCGCAGGCACTGCAGCATGTAGTCGCTCATGTGTGCCAGGCTGCCCAGGGGTAAGGACAAGCTGTCCTCTGTGGGAGGCGTATCGTCATCGTCCTGCCTTTCCCCCCAGCCACGCACCAGTGATGGGCCCGAGCTGCGTTGGGTGCCACCCCGCTGTGACCATACTTCATCCTCCTCCACCTCCTCCTCATCCTCGTCCTCCTCGTCCTCCAGTAGTGGGCCCTGGCTGGCCACATTTGTACCTGGCCTCTGCTGTTGCAAAAAACCTCCCTCTGAGTCACTTTCTGGCCTGAAAGTGCTAAAAAATGACCCCTCTTCCTCCTCCTCCTCCTCCTCCTGGGCCACCTCCTCTTCCATCATCACCCTAAGTGTTTTCTCAAGGAGACATAGAAGTGTTATTGTAACGCTGATAACGGCGTCATCGCCACTGGCCATGTTGGTGGAGTACTCGAAACAGCGCAACAGGGCACACAGGTCTCGCATGGAGGCCCAGTCATTGGTGGTGAAGTGGTGCTGTTCCGTAGTGCGACTGACCCGTGCGTGCTGCAGCTGAAACTCCACTATGGCCTGCTGCTGCTCGCACAGTCTGTCCAGCATGTGCAAGGTGGAGTTCCACCTGGTGGGCACGTCGCATATGAGGCGGTGAGCGGGAAGGCCGAAGTTACGCTGTAGCGCAGACAGGCGAGCAGCGGCAGGATGTGAACGCCGGAAGCACGAACAGACGGCCCGCACTTTATGCAGCAGCTCTGACATGTCGGGGTAGTTGTGAATTAACTTCTGCACCACCAAATTCAGCACATGCGCCAGGCAAGGGACGTGCGTCTAACCGGTTAGTCCCAGAGCTGCAACGAGATTTCGCCCATTATCGCACACCACCAGGCCGGGCTTGAGGCTCACCGGCAGCAACCACTCGTCGGTCTGTTGTTCTATACCCCGCCACAACTCCTGTGCGGTGTGGGGCCTGTCCCCCAAACATATGAGTTTCAGAATGGCCTGCTGACGTTTACCCCGGGCTGTGCTGAAGTTGGTGGTGAAGGTGTGTGGCTGACTGGATGAGCAGGTGGAAGAAGAGGAGGAGGAAGCCGAGTAGGAGGAGGTGGCAACAGGAGGCAAAGAATGTTGCCCTGCGATCCTTGGCGGCGGAAGGACGTGCGCCAAACAGCTCTCCGCCTGGGGCCCAGCTGCCACTACATTTACCCAGTGTGCAGTTAGGGAGATATAGCGTCCCTGGCCGTGCTTACTGGTCCACGTATCTGTGGTTAGGTGGACCTTGCCACAGATGGCGTTGCGCAGTGCACACTTGATTTTATCGAATACTTGGTTGTGCAGGGAAGGCACGGCTCTCTTGGAGAAGTAGTGCTGGCTAGGAACAACATACTGTGGGACAGCAAGGGACATGAGCTGTTTGAAGCTGTCTGTATCCACCAGCCTAAATGACAGCATTTCATAGGCCAGTAGTTTAGAAATGCTGGCATTCAGGGCCAGGGATTGAGGGTGGCTAGGTGGGAATTTACGCTTTCTCTCAAATGTTTGTGAGATGGAGAGCTGAACGCTGCCGTGTGACATGGTTGAGATGCTTGGTGACGGAGGTGGTGGTGTTGGTGGTACATCCCCTGTTTGCTGGGCGGCAGGTGCCAACGTTCCTCCAGAGGCGGAGGAAGAGGCCGAGGCGGCAGCAGCAGAAGAGGCCGAGGCGGCAGCAGCAGAAGAGGTAGCAGGGGGAGCCTGAGTGACTTCCTTGTTTTTAAGGTGTTTACTCCACTGCAGTTCATGCTTTGCATGCAGGTGCCTGGTCATGCAGGTTGTGCTAAGGTTCAGAACGTTAATGCCTCGCTTCAGGCTCTGATGGCACAGCGTGCAAACCACTCGGGTCTTGTCGTCAGCACATTGTTTGAAGAAGTGCCATGCCAGGAAACTCCTTGAAGGTGCCTTTGGGGTGCTCAGTCCCAGATGGCGGCGGTCAGTAGCAGGCGGAGTCTCTTGGCGGCGGGTGTTCTGCTTTTGCCCACTGCTCCCTCTTTTGCTACGCTGTTGGCTCGGTCTCACCACTGCCTCTTCCTCCGAACTGTGAAAGTCAGTGGCACGACCTTCATTCCATGTGGGGTCTAGGACCTCAGTCTTGATCCCTGACCTCCTGTTCAGTCTGCACACTGCAGAAAGACTCAGCAGTTGGCACCTGTGTTTCGTCATCATCAGAGACATGCTGAGGTGGTATTCCTATGTCCTCATCATCAGGAAACATAAGTGGTTGTGCGTCAGTGCATTCTATGTCTTCCACCGCTGGGGAAGGGCTGGGTGGATGCCCTTGGGAAACCCTGACAGCGGAGTCTTCAAACAGCATAAGAGACTGCTGCATAACTTGAGGCTCAGACAGTTTCCCTGGTATGCATGGGGGTGATGTGACAGACTGATGGGCTTGGTTTTCAGGCGCCATCTGTGCGCTTTCTGCAGAAGACTGGGTGGGAGATAATGTGAATGTGCTGGATCCACTGTCGGCCACCCAATTGACTAATGCCTGTACCTGCTCAGGCCTTACCATCCTTAGAACGGCATTGGGCCCCACCAAATATCGCTGTAAATTATGGCGGCTACTGGGACCTGAGGTAGTTGGTACACTAGGACGTGTGGCTGTGGCAGAACGGCCACGTCCTCTCCCAGCACCAGAGGGTCCACTAACACCACCACGACCATGTCCGCGTCCGCGTCCTTTACTAGATGTTTTCCTCATTGTTATCGTTCACCACAACAACAAAAATATTATTTGACCTAATTTATTGAATTCAAATTCAGGC
Source organism: Bufo gargarizans (assembly GCF_014858855.1). Taxonomy (NCBI): domain Eukaryota; kingdom Metazoa; phylum Chordata; class Amphibia; order Anura; family Bufonidae; genus Bufo; species Bufo gargarizans. The sequence goes on along the minus strand of NC_058081.1, from coordinate 339,398,038 downwards.
CCTTTTTTTAAAGACAACTAACACTATCTGGCTATCTATTTAGGTACCGTATTACACTAATACAGGCACAGCAGTAACCACAGATTTAGCTGACTATAAATTTGAGGCCTAGTATTTAGGCGCTGGGTGACAGGTATAGGTTTACTGACAGAATTAGACTTGGAAATGCACAGTAGCGTGTGTGTGAAGTTATTCAGAATGACCCTATGTGCACCTTGAATCTGATATACCCTTTTAGGGATAGATTTAAAATAGCTCTGATACAGCAGAAACCACTAAATTAGGAAATTGCTAAATTGGGAATTGTATTTCAACCAAGAACAAAAAATGTGCTTTGACTGACACTAAATAACTTGACCAGCCACAGCAGTAACGACAGATTTAGCTGGATATAAATTTGAGGCCTATTATTTAGGCGCTGGGTGACAGGTATACGTTTACTGACAGAATTAGACTGGGATATGGCCAAAAAATAACCACACTATTGATGGTTAAATGCACTTGGTGTGACAGCTTGACCAACCACACTATTGAGGGTTATATGCACTTGGTGACAGGCTCAGCTTGCCCCTGATGTAGTATATGGCCAAAACATAACCAGACTATTGATGGTTAAATGCACTTGGTGTGACAGCTTGACCCTGATGTAGGATTTAGCCAAAAAAACAACCACACCATTGAGGGTTAAATGCACTTGGTGACAGGCTCAGCTTGCCCCTGATGTAGTATATGGCCAAAAAATAACCAGACTATTGATGGTTAAATGCACTTGGTGTGACAACTTGACCCTGATGTAGGATTTAGCCAAAGACCAACCACACTATTGAGGGTTAAATGCACTTGGTGACAGGCTCAGCTTGCCCCTGATGTAGTATATGGCCAAAAAATAACCACACTATTGCTGGTTAAATGCACTTGGTGTGACAGCTTGACCCTGATGTAGGATTTAGCCAAAAAACAACCACACCATTGAGGATTAAATGCACTTGGTGGCAGCTTGTGCTGGCGCACCACAAGACACAAAATGGCCGCCGATCACCCCAGAAAAAAGTGACTGAAAAACGCTCTGGGCAGTCTAAAAACAGTGAGCAATTCAATAGCAGCAGTTCAATCATCCACAGCTGCAGATCGATCTCTGAATGAAGTCTTTTGGAGGAGTTAATCACTGCCTAATCTCGCCCTAACGTCGCGGCTGCAACCTCTCCCTATGCTGATCAGAGCAGAGTGACGTGCGGCGCTACGTGACTCCAGCTTAAATAGAGGCTGGGTCACATGGTGCTCTGGCCAATCACAGCCATGCCAATAGTAGGCATGGCTGTGACGGCCTCTTGGAGCAAGTAGTATGACGCTTGTTGATTGGCTGCTTTGCAGCCTTTCAAAAAGCTTTTACGAAAATGTCCGGGTTCGGGTCCGTGTCACGGACACCCCAAAATTCGGTACGAACCCGAACTATACAGTTCGGGTTCGCTCATCCCTACTGCTGAGGCTAAATCAGCCTTCCAAGCCTTGAAACTGGCCTTCTCTGCCTCTCCAGTACTCCGTCGTCCTGATGACAGCAAGCAATTTTTCTTGGAGGTGGATGCATCGTCTATTGGAGCTGGGGCGGTGCTTTCACAAAAATCTCCCTCCGGTAAGATGACATCATGTGGTTTCTTCTCCAGGGCCTTCTACGCTCGTGAGCGCAACTACTCGATCGGGACAGAGAGTTGTTGGCCATCAAAATGGCATTGGAGGAATACCTTCTGGAGGGAGACAGTCATCCGGTAGTGATCTATACTGACCACAAGAATCTTACCTACCTACAGTCTGCACAGAGACTTAATCCACGCCAAGCTCGATGGTCCCTCTTCTTTGCTCGTTTTGATTTTGTTCTTTACTTTCGTGCTGCAGATAAGAACATCAAAGCAGATGCTCTTTCAAGATCCTTTGATTCCACTGACCAGGAGGAGGAGCCCCAATTCATCATTGATCCCACTAAAATCTCGGCCTGTCCAGTCAAGCTGTAGTAAAGTGAGGAACCGCACTCTGTTCAAGGGATGTCACCGGTGCCAATCAAGGGCTGTTAGGCCGTGATCCAAGTAATAAAATATTGAGGCACTCAGGTTGAAAGTTTTGCAATTCAAGTATAGTTTTATTTCATTTTTCTGCATCATCCATTTGCCCGTGGTATATATAATAATCATAGAATCATGGTAACTATGTCTACCAGCCCCCCTCCCCCCCCCCCCCTGTCGTTTGCTTTTCACGGTATACTTATATCCAGATCCATATAATCATGCTCCTTAAACCCTCATGTTTTTCTACTACCTTAAATATATGAATTATGTTTCACGGACTCTATGTATTTATATGTATTTAACAACCTCTGGACACCTTCCTACCTTGCTGCTATTATTATATCAAATTTTGCTTGTAAATTATTTATTGTTATGTTATATTATTATTACAATTATGATACTTAACTTCATGCTCTGCCATCTGTAAAAGATCTATTCAAAACATGTATTTAATACTATTCAATAAAATTCCCTCCTACAAATTGGGTCCTCGCTTCATCGGTCCATTAGAAATTTTTGAACAAATCAATGATGCTACCCTACGGCCCAAGCCTATCCCCACCATCAGGGGCTCTAGTGAATACCAGGTAGCTGCTTAGTTATGCCCTTTCGGAGTATACCCAGTAAGTGGCGCAGTGGGTCCACACCCGCTTGCATAACAGCCAGCAATCATGGACACACACTTGTCTGCAGGTTTAGGACAGGATATTTATTAGAGAGTGCATCTTGTCCCAATTCCATCTTGGTGGAACTGTTGATTTTGTAATGTAGTATCCAACACATATGAAGAAACTCACTCAGCTTCTAATTTTTCTGTACAGAGGGTGAAGAAATAAAACTTGTTAGAAGCTCAGCTATAGAAGATGTGGGACAAAATGTGCATGCAAAAAATATATACAAAATGCAGCTCTGCAGTCCTGTGCCCTATTGTTTGCTTTCTACCATACACTGAGCATATTGGGTTTGGTTAGATGACTGCCAGACAGAACAGCTCCCAGCGGATTAGACTTCATTCTTTATGTGATCTGACATTTTAGTCCACATTTATTGCACCAATAACTTTGTCCTATTCAACGTGCAGGGCTTGTAGACCAGATTCCTCATCTGTGGTCTTATATTCTAAGACATCTTACAATATGTTTGTGAAGATGAGATGCAAATAATATGCAAATGAAGTGTTGGCAGACACTTGCCCTATTTATCCCTTCTTCATTATCTAAACCCAGAGTGAGCATCTACATTATTTTGTCCATTGAGTCACAGTTAAATACACCATTACGAAACGATGCCTACTGCCAGATCTTAAATGACACAAGTAAATCATTCCCACAATAAAGGATCTCTCTTTACTGTCTGCATTTCTGCCTTCAGGAAATAAGCCCTTAGGGATATCCTTGCTGCCATTGTGACTAATCTAAAGGCGTCCCTGGAGCAAAGGAGAAAGCAAGCTTTCTTGTTTACTGACTTTCCCATGTGTCCTGATTATGATAATCAGTAGAAGAAATTTTGTGAACACATCATCTAACAAGTAAGTGGCTAGGAAAAGTAATTAAACATTTAATTAACATACATAGATTCTTGACAATAGTAACACATTAAGCCATGACTTGTGATTAAACATGCTGCATGCTTCATTAGTGCTATCCATTTGAATTTTCCAACAGGCATCACTCTAATGGCATGGGTAACTCCTACTGACTGCGTGCCAGCTCCTGGGGTATTATAGCCTAAAACACTGAACATTCACATAGGCCTTTTTATCACTGGCTGAAATCAGAAGTGACTTGTGTACCCATTTAAGGACAAAGTCTCTTTTGCCCTTAAGGATGCAGTCCCATTTTTCATATCTGACATGTGTTACTTTTTGTGGTAGTAAGTTTGGAATTCTTTTGGTTATCCAAACAAGCCTAAGACAGTTTTTTCATGACACATTGTATTTCATGTTAGTGGTAAATTTTGGTCAATATATTTTGTTTTTATTAATAAAAAAATTTGTAAAAAAAATGATGAAAATTTAACAAAATATGCAATTTTCCAAATTTGAATTTCTCTGCCTTTAAGAGAGTCATGTCTCACAAAATAGTTAATAATTGATATTTAGTACACAGTCAAGTCAAATTATTATGACCAATTCCTACTTTTGACGTCGGCAGCGAGACACTTATGTGTCACGTGTCAAGAGCTGGCTTGATGGGTACAGTATATAGGGTGTACAATAGGTAGTCTGCACACATATCCTTCATTGCTGTCATGGGTAAAAAGGCAAAATGGAATGATTATTAGCTTTTGGTCCAAGGGTGGCAGTGTTTGTGAATTGTTTGCATGCTGCAGTAGTGAAAGTGTATTATAAGTGGACAACTGGCCCCATGGCCAATAAGAGAAATGGAAACTGCATGCCATTAATATCAGAGGTGAACGTCAGCTACGAAGGTGCACAAGGGCAGACGGCATGCTTTAGTGAAGCAACTCACCACCAAAATGAATTAGGGTGCTACCAGAAGTATGTCTAAAACAAGTTAACTCTACTGTGTATGGGGCTCCAAAGCAGATGGATGGTCACTACACCTCTGCTAACAAAGCTGCATTGGCAAAATAGGCTTCAATTTTAGCAGCATTATTGTAATTGGACCACCACTGATTGGCAAAGGGTTGCCTTCTTCTATGAGTCACATTTTCTGCTTCATCAAACTGATGGACATTGGTATGTCAGGGGGAAAACATCAGAGAATAGTGTTGAGCGAGCATGCTCAGCCAAACTGCCATTCGGCTCGAGCATCGCTACGCTCGGCACATCGCACTGTTCAGCCGAATACTGAGCGTGCTTGAGTACAATTTAATACAATGAAAGTCAAAGGAGACCCAGGCATTAAACCAGGCACCCCCTGCTCTGAAGAAGAGAGGGTGTCTAGTTCACCAAAAAAAGGTTAGAAATTGATGGAAAACCCATCAAAACGGTTTGGAAACAGCATCTTGGACTCCCGTTACCTATGACATAAAATTGACAACCGCACACAGGCTACATGCCAATAGCCAGGTGTGTGCAAGCCAACAATCTATCCATGAGACAGCATACCTTACAATGGCAGCCATGTGCACTATGAGACATTCCAAACCAGCTCTCATCTGACTGAGAGCCAGTAAGCCTCAAAGTTGCTTCATATCCGTTGGATAGCTTGGGTGGACCTGCGCACCTAGATCAATATCATTAGGGTGACAAAGTTTTCTGATTGTCCTAACATAATATTCAATAACCTTTCTATACAGTTTTGTCATGTAAACTCATTTGCAAAACATGGGCATATGGGAAAGAGATGCAAATTAGCAGAATCTGCCTTGTTTTTCAGCTGAAAAACCATTTGCATGAAAAATTTGCGATTAGAATATTCGCGATCTACACTACTCATGAACAGCGCCATCTATTGGATTCATAGATTTGTCATAAGACTATGAAACCAATAGATGGCGCTGTTCATCTTGTTGGGGCACTTTGCTTAACAGATGTCATGGTCTTACCTTCTTACTGTTCTCCTTCGTTTGACATGTGCTGGCGGCCATCTTGGTTTCTGGGTTTCTTGTAGCCTCCCACCCTGCGGCTTCTCCTTCCCACTGGGAGGAGCTGGATGCCTAGCTCATATATATAGGAGGTCTGTGGCTTCAGTTCCTTGCTTGGTCCTCCTGTGTTCACATGCTTCTAAGACTGCTGCTGCTTCTGGTTCCTGATCCTGGCCTCGTCTGACTACCCCGTTGGTTCCTGATCCTGGCTTCGTCTGACTACCCTGCTGGTTCCTGATCCAGGCTTCGTCTGACTACCCTTCTGGTTCCTGACCTCTGTCTACGCAAGACCCTGCTTCGGTTTAGCCATCCGTTTGGACTTTTGCTTACAGCTTGATTTTCAATAAAGCCTTCTTATTTCCACTTATCTCTTGTTGTACGTCTGGTTCATGGTTCCATGACATTAGGACCAAGCCATGAATTCTGACGGTACAGGGCCATCCTCGCTACCTACGCTGGTTGCCAGACTTGATCAGCAGGATCACCTGTTGGGTCGGTTCGCTGTGGCGTTGCAAACCCTGCTTGAACGCACGGCTCATTTCGCTTCCGTTGCCGATGGGTCGGTTGTCGCTCCTGGGCCCGCTCCTACTGCCGCTCCGGTTGTTGCGCCAGAGTCTACCCCGACACCTGTTGCTGCGCCTGCGGTGTCTCGGGGTATGACCGGTTCTGCCCCCCTTCCACAGCGCTTTGGGGAAGAGCCAACTCAGTGCTGAGGTTTCCTTAACCAGGTGGGCATTTATTTCGAGTTGCTGCCACATGCCTTTCCTACTGAGAGATCAAAGGTGGGCTTCTTGATCTCGCTGCTCTCGGACAAGGCCTTGGCCTGGGCCAGCCCTTTATGGGAGAACAACAATCCGGTGGTTGCCGAGTTTTCCGGTTTTGTTGCTTCTCTTCGGAAGGTATTCGATGTGCCGGCTCGTGCTGCCTCTGCTGCGAAGCTCCTTATGTCCATCAGACAGGGTTCACGATCCGTAGCTGAATACGCCATTGAGTTTCGTACCCTGGCAGCAGAGGTGGGCTGGAATAATGAGGCTCTGGTCGCTGCTTTCTCTCATGGTCTCTCGGATGCCTTGAAGGATGAGGTTGCAGCTAAGGACCTACCAGTGGAGCTCGAGTCTCTTATTTCTTTCCTGATTTTGATTGACACCAGACTCAGGGAGAGACCTTCCTTTAAGGAGAGCCTGCTGAGGTCTTCTAACAGATTGGCGCCTACGTTTGCTGTCCCACCCGTGCCTCCCTCTCCTCCCACGCCTCCTGGGGATGACTTGTCTGGGGGTGAACCCATGCAGCTGGGGTTTGCTCGCCTGTCCGAGGGGGAGAGGGTACTCCGGAGACGCGAGGGCCGGTGCATGTACTGTGGTCTCGGTGGGCATTTTCGGTTGGCATGTCCGAACCGTCCGGGAAACGCTCGCACCTGAGATCCTGTCGGGGGCAGATCTTGGGTGGAGTCTCCTCGTCCCCGGTTTCCCGTGTTGACAAACCACTGATCACTGTTGTCCTCTCCTGGGTCGGGGGCTCGGTGACGACCCAGGCGTTGGTGGACTCTGGTGCTGGTGGTTTGTTCATTGATAGTGTGTTCGCTGCCGCCAATTCCATTCCTCTGCAGCCTCGAGGTTCCCCACTGGCTCTGGAGGCGATAGACGGCAGACCCCTTCTGCCGCCACACGTGACTCATGAGACCCTTCCAGTGGGGATAGCCATTGGTGCCGTTCACAGAGAGTCGGTCTGTCTACAGGTGATTTCGTCTCCACACTACTCGGTGGTCTTGGGGTACCCCTGGCTCCAGAAGCATAATCCGACTTTCGATTGGAGATCGGCCGAGATCCTCTCGTGGTCACCGCAGTGTGGGGCTAGTTGCATCCATGGGCCTGTCAAGTTGCTGTGTACTTCCTCGGACTCTCTGTTGCCTCCTGAATACGAAGAGTACCGGGATGTATTCGATAAGGTGCGCGCGGTTGCCCTACCTCCGCACCGCCCATACGATTGTGCCATAGAGTTACAATCTGGTGCCGTTCCTCCTCGTGGCAAAGTCTATCCACTGTCGGTAGCGGAGAATGAGGCCATGGAGGAGTACGTGAGGGAGGCGCTTTCACGCGGACACATTCGCAAATCCTCGTCCCCGGCAGGGGCTGGATTTTTCTTTGTGAAAAAGAAGGGCGGTGAGTTGAGGCCTTGCATCGATTACAGGGGTCTCAATCGCATCACGATCAAGAACGCTTACCCGATACCCTTGATTTCCGAGCTGTTCGATCGCCTCAAAGGGGCCACGGTCTTTACCAAACTCGACCTGAGGGCGGCATATAACCTGGTAAGGATCAAGGCGGGCGATGAGTGGAAGACCGCGTTTAACACCAGGACCGGTCATTATGAATCCTTGGTTATGCCCTTTGGGTTGTGCAATGCGCCCGCAGTCTTCCAGGAATTCATCAACGATGTTTTCCGTGACCTGTTGCAGCAGTGTGTGGTGGTCTATTTGGATGACATCTTGGTATATTCTGAATCCATGGAGGCCCACATTATGGATGTCAGACGAGTGTTGCAACGGTTACGAGAGAACAGGCTGTTCGGTAAGCTTGAGAAATGCGAATTTCACCGATCCCAGGTAACCTTCTTAGGTTACATCATTTCCGCTGAGGGGTTCTCCATGGATCCTGAGAAGGTTTCGGCTGTCTTACAGTGGCCCCAGCCCAGTGGTCTCCGTGCCCTGCAGCGCTTTTTGGGCTTCGCCAATTATTATCGGAAGTTCATCAGGGACTTTTCTATGCTAGCCAAGCCTCTCACGGATCTGACCAGGAAGGGCAGTAATTTCCAGGTCTGGCCGCTCGAGGCCATCCGAGCTTTTGAGGCTCTAAAGTCCGCCTTTGTGTCGGCTCCGATTCTGTCGCATCCCAACCCTGGGTTGCCCTTTGTCCTCGAGGTGGACGCGTCTGAGACGGGAGTAGGCGCCCTTCTGTCTCAGCGTAGAACACCAGAGGGTCCTCTGCTTCCTTGTGGGTTTTACTCCCGGAAACTGTCTTCCGCGGAGTGCAACTATCAGATTGGTGACAGGGAGTTATTGGCCATCGTGCAGGCCCTTAAAGAATGGAGGCACTTGCTCGAGGGTTCGGTGGTTCCGGTTCTCATCCTGACGGACCACAAGAATCTGACCTACCTTTCTGAGGCCAAGAGATTGACACCACGTCAGGCCAGATGGGCTCTGTTCTTGTCACGTTTTAATTACGTGGTCTCCTACCTACCCGGTTCCAAGAACATCAGAGCGGATGCCTTATCACGGCAGTACTCCGAGCTGTCCGGGGAGGAGTCGATTCCGACTTCGGTCATACCTCCGAATCAGATCCTGGCCGCCATTCGCACCAGCCTGACCCCTCCCCTGGGTGAGCAGATTTTGGCGGCTCAATCTGGTGCTCCCTCTGGGAGACCCAACGGCAGGTGTTTTGTGCCTGAGGAGTTGCGCACTCGGTTGTTGCGAACCTACCATAACTCCAAGGCCACGGGGCATCCTGGAAAGAATCAGCTGTCCTGGGCTGTTTCACGTCTGTTCTGGTGGCCTTCTCTACGTTCCGACATCGCCGCATATGTAGCGGCATGCTCAGTTTGTGCCCAGAGTAAGTCCCCTCGGCACCTTCCGTTGGGCCTTTTGCAACCCATAGCCACCGGGGAGCGCCCATGGTCACACCTGGGGATGGATTTCATTGTGGACCTCCCTGCATCCCGAGGCCATACGGTCATTCTCATGATTGTGGATCGGTTTTCCAAAATGTGCCACTGTGTTCCTCTCAAGAAGTTACCCTCTGCACAAGAGTTGGCCACGATTTTCGCCAGGGAGGTCTTCCGGTTGCACGGTTTGCCCAAGGAGATTGTGTCGGATCGGGGGAGTCAGTTTGTGTCCAGGTTCTGGCGCGCCTTTTGCTCCCAGTTGGGGATTCATCTCTCTTTCTCCTCAGCCTACCACCCTCAGTCCAATGGGGCCGCAGAACGATCCAATCAGGCCTTGGAGCAATTCCTTCGTTGCTATGTCTCCGATCACCAAGACAATTGGGTTGACCTCCTGCCTTGGGCTGAGTTTGCCAGGAACACGGCGGTGAACTCTTCCTCTGGGACGTCTCCCTTCATGGCCAATTATGGGTTCCAACCTGCCGTGTTACCGGAGGTATTCTCTCCCCAGGATATTCCGGCTGTGGAGGATCACCTTTCCGTCCTACGTGCTTCTTGGGTACAGATCCAGAGGTCCCTTGAGGTCTCTGCGCAGCGCCAGAGACTCCAGGCGGATCGCAGACGAGCGCCCGCTCCTTCCTACCAGGTCGGAGACCGTGTATGGTTGTCCACCCGCAACCTCAACCTTCGAGTGCCCACTCCCAAGCTGGCGCCTCGCTTTGTTGGTCCCTTCCGAGTGCTTCGCAGGGTAAACCCGGTAGCCTATGCCCTTGCGCTTCCTCCTGGCATGCGGATCTCCAACGTGTTTAATGTCTCCCTGTTGAAGCCATTGGTGTGTAATCGTTTCACTTCCTCGGTTCCTCGGCCCCGTCCGGTCCAAGTGGGCAATCGTGAGGAATATGAGGTGAGCAATATCCTGGACTCACGCCTGGTCCGCGGTCAGGTTGCAGTTTTTGGTCCATTGGCGTGGTTATGGTCCAGAGGAGCGTTCCTGGGTTCCCTCCGCAGATGTCCATGCTCCTGCTTTGCTCCGAGCCTTCCACGCACGCTTCCCTCAGAAACCGTTCCTTACTCCGCGGAGGAGGGGCCCTTGAGGGGGAGGTACTGTCATGGTCTTACCTTCTTACTGTTCTCCTTCGTTTGATATGTGCTGGCGGCCATCTTGGTTTCTGGGTTTCTTGTAGCCTCCCACCCTGCGGCTTCTCCTTCCCACTGGGAGGAGCTGGATGCCTAGCTCATATATATAGGAGGTCTGTGGCTTCAGTTCCTTGCTCGGTCCTCCTGTGTTCACATGCTTCTAAGACTGCTGCTGCTTCTGGTTCCTGATCCTGGCCTCGTCTGACTACCCCGTTGGTTCCTGATCCTGGCTTCGTCTGACTACCCTGCTGGTTCCTGATCCAGGCTTCGTCTGACTACCCTTCTGGTTCCTGACCTCTGTCTACGCAAGACCCTGCTTCGGTTTAGCCATCCGTTTGGACTTTTGCTTACAGCTTGATTTTCAATAAAGCCTTCTTATTTCCACTTATCTCTTGTTGTACGTCTGGTTCATGGTTCCATGACAACAGAGTCCACACACCATGTAGCGCTAACACTGAGGTGTATATTGGATTGCTGCTATCATTCACACATCTTCTAGCACTTTATCTGTGATAATATAAGCTTGCTAGGGTGTATCTGAGGACTATTGCTCTGTTTGTAATGACTCATGAATAGCGCCATCTATTGGTTTCATAGTCTTATGACAAGACTAATAGTCTTGTCATAAGACTTGTAGTCTAATATTCTTGTCATAAAACTATGAAACCAATAGATGGTGCTGTTCATGAATCATGAACAGCAGCCATCTATTGGTTTCATAGTCTTTTGACAAGACTATGAATCCAATAGATGGGGCTGTTTATGAGAAGTGTAGATTGTGAATATTTTAATAAGTTTACATGACAAAACTGTATAGAATTGTTATTGAATATTATGTTAGGACAATTAGAAAACTTTGCATCCGAATGATATTGATCCACCCAAGCCATCCAACAGATATGAAGCAACTTTGAGGCTTACTGGCTCTTAGTCAGATGAAAGCTGGTTTGGAATGTCTCATAGATAGATTGTTGTCTTGCACATACCCAGCTTTTGGTATATAGCCTTTGTGTGGTTGTCTATTGTGTATCATAGGTAATGGGAGTCCAAGATACATCCAGACATCCTTCCAATGCTGTTTCCAAACTATTTTGGAGGATTTCCATCAATTTTTTACTTTTTTTTGTGAACCAGACACTCTCTTCTCTTCAAAGCAGGGGGTGCCTGGGGTTCTTCCATTGTGCTCGGTACACTTTGGTGCACAATCAACACTATCAGAGAACAAACACCCAGCTATCATTGCTAGAAGAACACAAGATGGTGGTGGCAGCGTTATGATTTGGAGAATGTTTTTGTGGCATTATCTGGGCTCAGTCATCAATGTAGAAGGCCCTCACTGACAATTTGGGTATGAATCCATACTTGCAGATTGTACACCAATACATGCTGATTGCCTTGCCTCGGGTAGATGGAATCTTACACAATGCAATATGTCACATGTCTAGAAATGTCCAACATTGTTTGGTAGAGTAGGATCAAGATTTCCAAGTACTATACTTGCCCCCTAATTTCCCAGACTGGAATCCAATTGAGTATCTGTGGGATGGCCCTGATCATCATGTTCGCTCTATGGATTCTACCCCATGCACCATGTTTACAAGAACATTTCCAAATCCTATTTTATTAGGGACTAATTAATCTCTGAAATGGCTTTGAGAGGACTATATATTAGAACCCCACACAAATCACCCAATTTTAAAAACTGCACCCCTCTTAGTATTCAAAGGAGCATTTGATAAGTTTGTTAACTCTTTAGGTGTTTCACGGGAACTAATGCAAAATGGAGGTAAAATTTGAAAATGTCTTTTTTTTTTTTTTTTTTACAGATTTTGGCACACAGCAGGTAATAAAATAGAACTAATACTCCAAAGGTATTACCCTGATTCAGCAGTTTTTAGACATTTCCCATACTGTATGTGTCCCAAGGGTGCTACTTGCTCAAATACCAGCCTTAGAATTGAAGAAGCACCTTGTGAAGTTTGTGGTCTCCGTTTTTTGGGGAAGTTTTTTAGGCACCACTTCAGGTTGCAGCAGCCTTGAGGTGCCAGAACATATCAAACACCCTAAAAATCCCTATTTTGGAAACAACGCCTCTAAAGAACTAACATAATGTTGCAGTAAGCATTTTGACCCACTGAGGTGTTTTTATAGTATTTACTACAATTAGGGCATTAAAATCAAATATTACATGTTATCAATAATATCCAGTTTTTGCCAAAAAATTTAAATTTTTACAAGGGTTAAACAAGAGAAAATGCGCCATAAATATTGTTGTGCAAATTTTCTTTTTTCAGGGTTCACCATACGGTATATATATGATAACTTTATTCTGCGAGTTGATACTGTTAGGCCTCATGCACACTACTGTATACATTTTGCAGTCCACAAACGGCAAAAGTAAATGGATCTGCAAAGAATGTAAATGCAACACGGACGGCATCCATATTTTGCAGATTTGCAAAATACATATGGTCGTGTGCATGAGGCCTTATGGTGAAGCCATATTTATTTAGTTTTTTCACATTTTACTACTTTTCCATTATAAAATCATGTTTTTATTCAAAATCAGTTGTATTTGGCATATACTAACATACACTAACATCCATAAAAGTTTAATTTTTCCATCAATGTAGCTTTGTAGGGAAGGATTGCATTTTTTTTATTGGCACCATTTTGGGATACATATGACTTTTTGATCACTATTATGTCATTGGGATTCGCCATGCTGTATATATGATATGATAACGTTGTTCCGTGGATCGATACAAATACGGCGATACCAAATGTATGTTTATTTAATGTTTTACTACTTCTGCATTATAAAAATCACTTTTATATTAACATTTTTTTTAGTTTGTATGTCCATATCTAAGACCCATAATTTTTTTATTTTTCTGTTGAGGCAGCTGTGTGAGGGCTTGTTTTTTTGCAGGACAAGCTGTAGTTTTTGTTGGTGCCATTTTGGGATTGACTTTTTGATTGCTTTCTATATCACTTTGTGGAGGGTTGAGTGGCAAAAAACAGCAATGCCATCATTGTTTTTCAGGTTGTTGTTTTTTTTTACGGCATTCACCATGCTGGATAAGTAACATGATATAGATCGGGTTGTAATGCATGCTGCAAAACAAACTAAGTGTAGTTTTTATAATATTTTTTTTTTGGGGGGGTTTCATAACTTTTTTTTGTTTGTTTTTTAAAGTCTTATTTGGGGACTTGAACGTACAGTTGTCTGATCACTATACACTGCAATAGTTATTTATTGTATTGTACATGTCAGTTTTACACTGACACTTAGCCTATGAGATATTGCTTCTGGCAGAGCCTGGCAGGCTTCTATGCACAGCAGACCTCGTGGGCTTTGCAAGGCCACCGGCTTCCATAGCAACCATTGGGACCCTGTGGGACAGCGCTTGCTCTCTCTGTAAACCCGTTAGATGCAGTGGTTGCTACTGACCATAGCATCTAATGTTTTAAAAGGCCAGGACCGGCATGAGTACTGATCTTGGCCATTGCAGCAGGGTGTCAGTTGTATGTTACATCTGATGCCTGCAGCAGTTGAAGGCAACTCAGATCCTGAGTCACTGCCATCACTATGCCCTAAATATACAGTTACAGCATGGGGCACAGAGGGGTTAAAGAAACAAACGCATTGAATTTCAGGCTGACGGAGTTATTTAACAGTAACATCTCATAGGTAAATCCAACTGTCTAGCCACTTTTTTTTTCTTTTAAACAGTTTATTAAATATTTTTCAATACAGTATAATGCAGTAGAATACGTAGATAGTCATTGCAAAAATGTTGCACATGCAGCATTGCAATACAACCCAAGATCCGATGATATAAAGGTGGGGGGTAGAGGGAAGGTGGAGGGGGGGAGGATTAGAGGTCTTTTACCGTTGATCATTGAATTATCCCTTGAGAGCAAGAGGAGTCATTAAGAGAAGTTGCTATTTGTTCCATTTTATATATATCATCGCATTTTATTAGCCATTGTGAGAGGCTTGGGGCTTCTGTAGATTTCCATTTAGAGGCTATCTAGATTCTGGCAGCGGCCAACAAAATAAAAAGTAAAGACCTAATTTGTCTATTGCATTTAATATCTCTTAGTAAGCCTAGCAGACAGCTCTTAGAGGGCATGATACATATTTTGCTTATGTGTGAAAGAGTTGTACATATTTGTTGCCAGTAGGCAGCGATATTGGGACATTGCCGCCATATGTGTATAAATGTACCTGTATTAATTTGACATCTCCAGCACTTAGGGTCACCCTCAGGGTAGATGCTGTGTAATTGTTGTGGAGTATAATACCATCTCGTGATTATTTTGTAGGAGTTTTCCTGTAGTTTTACACCTCTAGATATCTTTGGGGCTAGTGAAAGAAGGTGTGATATATCAGTGGTAGAGAGTTGGGAGCTTACCGTATTTTTTGCCGTATAAGACGCACCGGCCCATAAGACGCACCTAGGTTTTTGGGGATGAAAAATAAGAAAAAAAATATTTTTAACCAAAAGGTGTGCTTTTGGTGGGTTCGGAACTAATGGTTGTCTGTGGATGGCACTATTACTGGGGATCTGGGGATAGCACTATTATGTGGGATCTGTGGATGTCACTGTTATGAGGGGATCTGTGAAGGACACTCTTATGGGGGATCTGGGGATGGCACTGTTATGGGGGATCTGTGGATGACGCACTGTTATGGGGGGATCTGTGATGGACACTGTTATGGGGGGAATCTGTGAAGGACACTGTTACGGGGGGATCTGTGGCTCACACTGTTATAGGGGATCTGTGGATGGCACTGTTATGAGGGATCAGTGGATGGCACTATTATGGGGGATCTGTGAAGGACACTGTTATGGGAGATCTGTGGATGGCACTGTTATAGATGTGTCATCGACAGACCCCCCCACCCCATAACAGTGCCATCCACAGATCCCCCACCCCATAACAGTGCCATCCACAGACCCCCCACCCCTTAACTGTGCCATCCACAGATGTCCCCCATAAAACTGTCATCCACAGATTTCCTCACCACCACTCCAGTGCTGCAGTATACAAATATAAAATGTCTCATTTGATTAAAAGTGATTAAACATGCCCCCTCACTTCTAATATTACCGTACACCCTAACAGCTTCTGTACAATGCAGGCCGGGCGGGCGGCAGCACGACTCACTGAAGTCACAAGTGCCTGAGCCACCTGCTTCAATCATAAAGTAGGCGGCGCAGGCACGTGACATCAGGGAGTTACGCTGCCACCCGCCCGGCCTGCCTGCATTCTACAGAAGCTGTTAGGGTGTACGGTAATATTAGAAGTGAGGGGGCATGTTTAATCACTTTTAATTAAGTGAGACATTTTATTTTTGTATACTGCAGCACTGGAGTGGAGGGGCCGGATACAGTGACTGTACCGGCCCCACCGCAATTGCCGGCCCCCAGATCCTCCTCCCAGTCCCTCCCCGCTCATACATTGCAGCCTGCGATGTAAAAATGTCAGCATTCGCCCCATAAGACGCAGGGGCATTCCCTCCCATTTTTTTGGGGGGGAAAAGTGCGTCTTATGGGGCGAAAAATACGATATGTCTTTCTCCCATTTTTGAATAAAGCTATAGGTCTCGGGTCTGGACCGGGAGATCAGGTCAGTATATATCACAGCAATTATTTTTTTCAGTGTTGTAGTAGATAAAGTCATCTATTTAAATTGTGTTATGGGGTATGAGGCTCGGGCTTACCCTTGCCTATGTATTTTTTCATGTGCATTTTATGTAGGAAAGTAAGTGTACATAGTTTAGGATGGGATTCCCAATTCTCCCTTAGATAACCTGCTTCATCTAGTAAATCCACCATAGGTAGGGACACCTTTAAGTTTACTTCAGATTGTGTAGAGATGAAGGTAGATGTTGAATTCCGTAGGACATCTTCAACTTGTTAAAACAGAGGATACAGCTATAGAAGAAAGTAGTACTTTAGACAGATTAGTGTGCCATATCTTAATTGTAGATCTTGTCATATTATTCAGTGAGAGCATATACTGGGTCATATCTCTTGGTAGAGAAAATAAATACATACGCAGGGGCAGTCTTACGTCTCCTGCCTCCGCCTGTATATCTAATCTGTTTTCCATGTTTCTGAGCCATTCCAGGCATCTCATCCCATGAACTGCTCTACAATAATGTGCAATATCTGGCAAGCCCATTCCCCCTTGTCTGTTCGGTTGGATTAGTGTGGAGTGAGGGAGTATTTTATTTTTTTAATTTTTATTCAGTGATAAATGTGGTTTTTTTTCTTAACTTTTTTCCCTTTTTTTTTTACATTTTTTTGACCCAGACCCACTTGGTTCTTGAAGATCCAGTGGGTCTGATGTCTGTATAATACAGTACAGTACCCAATATAGGGTTCTGTACTGTATTTTACTTACACTGAACAGATCTATGCTTTTAGCATAGATCTGTTCAGCACCATGGACAGCAGGACGCCTGAGAAGGCGTCCTGTTGCCATGGGAACCTTCCCCGTCTGCCACAACTTCGCAGACGGGGAAGGGTGAGGACGGGGCTGTCGGGGGGCTCTCTCCCTCTCCATCGGGGGGCTGCAAAGGCACAGCAGCCCCCCGATGGGAGAGGGAGGGAGCTCCCTGACTGATGACAGTTAACCTTTTCCATACAACGGTCCGTATGGACCACAGTATGGAAAGGGTTAAACGGCTGACATCTGCACAGATGTCAGCGTTTATACCAGGGTGTCAGCAATGTGCTGACACCCTGGTATAACCACTAGACGCCAACAAATTTTCAAGGGGAGGCGGGCGGGGGATCGCGATCCCGCCTGCCGCACCGCCCGCCTCCCGCAATGCCCGCACCGCCTGCGACACCCCCCCTGCACCACCCGCCGGCATTAAATCATGCAGGGGTACAGGGGGGGGGTGCAAATCGGCACTTTTGGGCACTTTTAAGTTTCTGATCCCCGCGGTCAGGGACCGCGGGGATCAGAAACTGCAGAAATCGCAGCAAACCGCAGGTCTGAATTGACCTGCGGTTTGCGGCGATCGCCAATATGGGGGGGTCACATGACCCCCCCCCCCCGGCATTGTGACAGGATGCCGGCTGAATGATTTCAGCCGGCATCCCGTTGCGATTAACCCCCGTGGCGCTGGGATATCTATTTAAACTTAGGACGTACCGGTATGCCCTGAGTCCTTAAGGACTCGGGAAATAGGGCGGCGTACCGGTACGCCCTACGTCCTTAAGGGGTTAATCCCGAGGACTCTTCAGAGGGTTTGGGATAAATTGAAAATGATTTTGCAGGTTCCCCATGCTTTTTATTTTACCCCGCTCTGGGAGAATTGGAATTTATCGGAATTTCGGAAAATAACAGATTATACTTATTGGAGTTGTAGGGGTATTACCAGAGTGTCACATTTGTTTGTTGCAGATCGGTTTAAAGCCCTAGGGGACTTTACCTTCACAAATATCACCTTTTTAGATTTGTTTATGTATGCACGTTTAAAACACGCGTCCAAAGCCACATCCAATAAAAAATACATGATCACTCAACAACATTCATTGTTTGAGTATTGTTTTGTTCACTCAGGGAATAGGATTAAATTGGCACAGATTTATTCTAAATTGCGAGATTTACTGTCTACAGTTATTTCTTTCAAAAGTGTACATAAATGGGAACGGGAACTGAGATCTCCCCCCCTTCCCTGGCCACAGATCTTTAAAAATATTAAAAAGGTAGTATCCGCAGCCAGTTACAGACTGATTCAGTTTAAGATTTTGCACAGGTTATACTATACACCATAAATGCAGGCTAAGTTTGTTAAGAATAGAGGTCGTGAATTTTTCTGCTAGAAGTGCGGTAGTCCCAATGTTGGATATATTAATCTTTTATGGGAGTGCAGAGTGATAAAGTGTTTTTGGGAGCAGGTATTTACAGCACTGCAGGGGCAGGTTCCCCCATTTCTCCCGCGTTTGTGGAATGGAGACGTATTATGTAGAGTTTGGGAGGCGGACGAGGGGAGGCAGTGATCATGCCTTTGTCTCTTAGAATTGGGGTGGATTGTATATTTCATTTATGTAGGTAGAGTCTGTGGATTGGCTGGGGGGGGGGGGGGTTCGGGTTATTAGCGACGGCAGCCAAGGTGTGTAGGGAGGGGGGTGGTAGTTAATTTTTTTTTGGGGGGGGGGATGGAAAGGGAAAAAAAAAAGTTTTAGGTGGGATTAAAAGTACTAGGTTAGAGTTTACAGAGTTGGATTTAACGTTATTGTTTGTGATGGTGTAAGGATTATATTAATATCTTTTATTAATGTCTGTAAGTTCTCTCTGTTTTTTCAAAAAAAAAAAAAAAGGTCTCAATACCCTATAATAAGACTGTGATAACAAGACCGTGATAAGGATCGTTCTAGGAAATAGTAAAGCCTATTTAATAGTAAAGACTAGGTACTATTATCTGTTCGATTTGCTCTTTAATTTTAATTTATTTATTGCTCATTTACATTATATGATTTTTATTTTTTCTTCCATGTACCTTATAGAGAGGTACATTTTGTATATTTTGGAAAAATGAATAAAGAATAATGAAAAAAAAAAGGAAAAAAAGAATAACTCATGGGCAGGGCCTATGTTTTAATTTAAGAATACAATCCGACAGTGTAGTGTGTTATTAAACAGACTGTTTGTTACCTCCGGTTGCCATCCGTTTACCCATTGTCATATATGTCACTTTCACTGTGACATTACTAATGCTATCTTGGCATTAAGGAGCTTAAAAGGGGTTGGATAGAGTCCTAGGTGATCTCAAGGTGGTATGCAGAACGTTTCCGGGCAATCTGAGCACTTTTAATTGTAGTCAATTCTATTTGTACCTGAATCTACTGACTGATTTGTTAAACCTGAACATGAAACAGATTAAAAAATGTGTTCATCTATAGTTAGTATTTAGCCTCATATTTGTAAGCCATACAGAGAAAATGTATAATGGGAAGATTTGTGCTTATTCTGTGTTTTGGACCCCCTTCTTATTTTGGCTTACAAATGCTGATGAAAAATACTGACCAAGTACTGACCATGTGGCCTAATGAAGATGTGATCTATCTCGTGCCTGAAAATAATTTTACAAAAAAAGTTGTCTGAAGGCCAGCAACATCTCCGCTACTAACATAAGTGTAATATATGTCACATATTCACCTTACCGTCAGTGATATTTTTAAATTTTATTTATTTTTGGAACTGGAATTCCTAGAAAGAAGAATCCATAGACAGACAGCTAAATTCAGTGGTGTACCTCCAAAGGAGGCAGACCACACAGCTGAAAGTGGGCCTGACCACGGATAAAATTACAGTTGGCAAGCTATGTGCAGAGGAGAATATACCAGGTGAAGAAGGGCCTGTGCGATGTCATGTGAATAGTGTAGCAAGAGACAGAGCTCAGCAGTGCAGAGGAGAAGTGGTGAAGGCTTGTGTGATGTCACGATGTGAGGAGGCGGAGTTCCTGTGTGATTTGTGGAGGAGGGGTTTGCGGTCTCTATTCCTCTATAGGTTGTAATATCCTGTGATAGACCATAATAACATCATAGAAATGCTGGGAGTTGTAGTTCTCGTCTATTATATTTTTCTCCATATAATGTCCACTGATGCCCTATAAAAACCGTCTGGGCATACTGGAAGTTGTAGTTCTCCTCTTATACTCCCTCCCTGTAATGTCCACTGGTGTCCCATAATAAAAGCCTTGACATGCTGGGTGTTGCAGTTTTCTCTTTTTTTTACTCCCATCATGTAGTGCCCTCTAATTTCCAATAAAACAACCTGGTCACGATGAGAATTGTAGTTCTCTTGTCACTTTTATGATGTTCTAAAGCATATGAGGTGTTTATTAAGCTTTGTTCACTGTTCTGCTTTGTCATAGGAGCACAACAATGAAAATAACGGTAGTGCCGGATCAGGCACATCGCAAATGACGTCTGGCGGATTCCTCTGACTATGATGAGAGGAGATCGGTTTCCATCATGGAGCCTGGCAGGTTTGTTTCGTATATTATACTGTTCTGCAGCATTTAAGATGTGCATGATGCTAGGTGAGGGAAAGTGGGTGGTAAGTTTGTAGCAGTCCATGACGGAGTGGGGGTATTTTACCAATAAGGCTATTTTCACACTAGCGGCACGGACCTCTGGCAGGCTGTTCCGTCGGGTGTACAGCCTGTCGGATCCGTCCTGCCGCTAGTGACCATGTGCCCCCGGACTGCCGCTCCGTCCCCATTGACTATAATGGGGACGGGGGCAGAGTTCCGGCAGAGGCACGGCAACGCACGGCGAGAGGCTGCCGGAATAAATGTCGTAGTTTTATTCCAGCAGCCTCTCGCCGTGCCTCCACCGGAACTCCACCTCCGGACTTGGATTACATGAATGGCTGGTGGTGGTTGATAAGACTGAATGGTACATTTTTTTTGCCTTGTTTGTAGGTGAAAAGGGTCATGAAAAGGATAAGCCATGGAAAATAGTGGGAGGGCCAATGGCAGGTAGTAGGAGGGGCCAAGGATAGGGCATGGGGGCCCAATCCAGATTCTTGCTATGGAGCCCCATGATTTCTATGTACGCCCCTATTTAAGTCACTAGCATTAGTGTCAATATCACCCTCAATGTGTTCTAGGTTTCAACCAGAAAATATATAAAAAGGAAGGAAAACATGATAAAAAGCTCATAAAAATTGAGGTAAAAACTTCTCAGACTACAGTATAAAGCAATGAGTCAGATGTATGCATATACGTAAAGAGGGTACTGCATACCAGCTACATAGAGAACTATCAAGTCAATAAACTAAATCTCTTCAGTAGGTAATTATAGGAAATGCCTCTTGGGTCTGAACTGTAAAATGTATTTTACTTTATGTAAATGTTATGGTAGAAAAAAAGATCTGTATAATATATTTACCTATCACTGATACTCCTTCTAGAACTTTATGAAAAATATATAACTAGGGATTACCAATTGGGGGTATGTGCCTGCATAGTTCGATACTATTACATCAGTGCTGCCAGTGTCAGACTGTGAAAAGACACATCCCTTACTGGTAGCACTCAGTTGTACCTTTTAATTACGTGGTACATTTCTAGCAGGAATAATAGAGGAATGGCACAACAAAGAGTCATAAGAATGGACAGGGAATGCAAGTAGTCACAAAAATAATAAAGAAAAATTTCAGGATGTCAGGAAAGGTGATGACAGATCCTCTTTAATGACACAGTCTAGTTAGGCTGCCTTGACTTTTCATTTCTTTTAGTTTTTTTTGCTAATTTCAAGAGCCATAGTTAGTTTTTGTATTTCTCCATTAACATATGCATGTGTGGATTTGTTTTTTGGGGACAAATAGTATTTTTAATTGTACTATTTTGGTTCATATTTGATGTATTTAATAGCTTTAGTATTACTTTTTTGTAAGGTGTTGAATTTTTTTTATATCTATCACTGCAGTTTGTGTTTTTGTGGCTTTCATTTTGTTGTGTAAGAGATATGTTAAAGCAGTTGTTTCACTTCAGCAAATAGCATTTATTATGTAGAGAAAGTTCATACAAGCCATTTACTAATGTATTTGTTATTATCCATATTGCCTTACCTTTGCTGGCTGGATTCATTTTTCCATCAGATTATACACTGCTTGTTTCCATGGCTACAGACCACCCTGCAATCCAGCAGCGCTTGCGCACTATAGAAAAAAGCACTAGCCTATGTTAGCTCCCATTGTCCCGGCCACTAGAGAGGCCAGTACTTTTTCCTGTAGTGTGCAAGAACGGCCACCGCTAATAGATAGCGGAGTGGTCGTAACCATGGAAACAAGCAGTGTATAATGTGATGGGAAGAAATGAACCCAGCCAGTAAAGGAAGTAATATGGACAATCACAATACATTAGTAAGTGCCCTGTATTAACTTTCTCTACATGATAAATGTCATTTGCTGAAGTGAAGGAATTGAAGCCACGCACTCTCAAGTGGTTATGTTATGCGAAAGGGGTTTTAATGTGAAGCTCCGTGCACAAACATATAATAAAGTAGTGTAAAAAACAAAAACAAAATATGTGCCAGTTGAACATAAATATCTCCATATATTGTTTCAAAGGAAATCTTTGATTGCAATGTCCGAAATCTAGACGTTTCGGTCTGTGCAGACCTTTTTCAATGCATCGCAGTATGGAGAAGTTGTGTAGGGGAAGAGCGTCCCACATGTGAACTCGGCGTTCACATGTGGAACGCTCTTCCCCTACACAACTTCTCCATACTGTGGTTCAGGCCACACAGGTTTCTGTATGCAGTTTTGGATGCCAAAATCAGAAGTGAATTTTAAAAAAGAGAAGTTTTATCTGTCCTTTACACCTTCTCTACATTTATGATCCACTCTAGATTTTGGCTTCCAAAACTGCATCTGCATGAATTCTGACCATGTGGCTGTGCTCTATAAGGGTGGGAACCATGGAATCGCCTATACAGCTCAGTGTAGCTAGTCTCAATTCAGTTTTGACCGAGAGACACAGTAAATTCATTTCTTTTAGGATTTCCTTTTATAAGAAACATTCCAGTTGCTTACTTGGTCTCCAGACTCACTAGGGTATACTGTGGTAATGTATAGCCAGTCTACTGGTAAACATAGTACACATCCAAACTCAAAGCAGATGCTTTTCCTACACAACCTGGTGTTATTTATTTCATTTACAATATAGCTACTGCTACTTGTGTGTACTCTTGTGTATATCACTCAAAAAATCTTACCACTGCCCTCTGGTGGTATTTCTATGAAATTACATAGCCTCTGCATTTCAGACAACCTTAGGACACTGGATGTGATTACACGCCCTCTGCTGGTGTGTGTAGAAGCAGAGTGGGTACCCTCCAGCACCCTGCTATTGCTGTGGTTCACCAAAGTCACTCACCAAGACTTACTGCAAACAGAAGCCTTAAGGGCTCTTTCACACGAGCGTGTCCCTTGCGGGAATCACGCTCCATGTGGGAGAGCAATCCTCCATTCTGGACGGCACGGCAATATCATGATTGCTAATGCTATGTTCTTCTGCCTGACCTTTCTGTAACAGAATCGTACTGACAGCGTTATGTCAGCATGATTCTGTTTTAAATAACTTTATTCAGAAGTGTTGCAAATGTTCTAAAAATAATTTTCTAATATACTGTACTTTATTAATGGATTTTGCCTTTTTAGTAAAGAAGTGGGCACCTGAACGTCAGCACTCCTAAGTGCTTTAGAAGCAGTACATTCATACACCGCTGACATGTATAGCGCTGTACAGATTGCTGCTCCTGCCTGTGTCCCCTGAGCTTGGCTAAATCCTGTAACAGCACTTGTCAATGTGCTATACCTGGATTTAGCAGGCTGCTGACTGATCCTAAAAGCTCTTAATAGACCACTGTTACAGGAGAGATTCTGGCATATCACATTGGTAAGTGCTGTGCCAGGACCTAGCCAAGCTCAGGAGGCACAGACAGGAGCAGCGATCCATACAGCGCTCGATGCAGCTCCATTCATCTAGTACAGTGGAGTCTGTACACATATACACAGCTGACATGGCAACAGTATACAAATGGACTGATTCTAAATCGCTTAGGAGAGCTGAAGTTTGCTTAGTAAAAAGGCAAAATCCATTAATACAGTATAATAGAAAAATTACTTTTCGGACATTTGCAATATTTTTAAATAAAGTTGTTTAAAACTTGAGTTACTGTTTAACTTTTTCTGGACCTCCACAGTACATGTATGGTGGAAGTCTGGTCTTAAAGGTGACACCCATGCCAGAGTAGAGGGGGTGCTATAGCCTGCGGGTTTCTGCTGTTTCACATAGCAGACACCTGGGGCTAAAGTCTTCAATCAGCAATAACTTAGACAATTAACCCTCAATTGTGATTACAGCATCTGAGGTGGCCTTCATCCCGTATAGTGAACGACGTAAAAGCACCAAAATCAAAATGGCCGATTTTCTTATTTTTTATTTGCCACTTCACCTAACCCAAAAAAACTGAATAGAAAAGTAATCAAAAAGTGATGCATATTTCAAAGTGGTACCAATAAAAAGTACAGATCACTCGGCAAAAATTGTACTTTCACACAGCTCTGTAGATGTACTGTAACTATAAAAAAGTTATGGGAGTCAGAATATACAGATGCAAAGCAATAAATGTGGTTTTGCTGTAATCATACTTACCAAGAGAATGTAGGTAGCAGGTCAGTTTTACTGCCTAGGGAACGCTGTAAAACCAAACAACAATAAAATAAATCGACATATTAGGTATCCCTGTGTAGAGGGAAGTACCAGGTGTGTGTGTATATATATATATATATATATATATATATATATATTGTGGTAAGGTGAACAGAAAAGTGTATGGTAAAGTCCTGGAAGGGGTGTATATCCCATCCAGCTTCCTCAACTGGGTGAGGTAAATAAAATCCAGAAGGTTAAAATGGTCTCAGCAATGTGTAGGTTGCTGAGACAGTTTTGTTAAGTTTATGGGCTGGATTTTATTGGACTGGGAGAAGGTAGGATTGGTAGAGGGACCTCCCCAGTCCACCACATTCCGGAACAGGTTTTCCCCTAGCCTGAGGGATCCCCAGCTGAAGCCAGCTAGGACAGTGATGGCGAACCTATGGCACGGGTGCCAGAGGCGGCACTCAGAGCCCTCTCTGTGGGCACCCGCACCCTGGAAAAAGTCTATGGTGTACCAATATGCCTTAGACTTTTCCAGCCATTAATCAGCGCAGGGCGCACTATGAACAGCACAGTCAGCGCACTGAATGTAGGCAGGCTATTGTAGATAAATTATAAAGTACATGCTGTGTTGGCACTTTGCGATAAATAAGTGGGTTTATTTTGCAGTTTGGGCACTCGGTCTGTAAAAGGTTCACCATCACTGAGCTAGGATCATCAAGGGGAAATAAAGCACAGTCCAGGCTGTCAGTCTGAGGAGAGTAATGCTTGGAGAAAGTCTGGGAAACTGGCTGCCCTGCTGGCTAGAGAAGCCAAATTCTCTGTGCGACCTGTGTTCAATAGGTGAGTTAGGAACTTCACTGTATAAGCAAGAGCTCAGACGGGCAGGTGTTTATTTTGGTTTAGTTTATGTTTTGTGGTGCTGGCCCTTCACCTTACCCAGTGAATTATAACTTGGGTTGCCTGTATTGCCAGAGTGTTATAAATAAAGCAACATTTGGACTTTAACCCTGTGGTCTGCAAGATAATCTGTCATCGCCACCCTACCTGAGAGTGTAACCCCTTACAATATATACACATGTATGTGTGTGTGTATATATATATATATATATATATATATACAGTACAGACCAAAAGTTTGGACACACCTTCTCATTCAAAGAGTTTTCTTTATTTTCATGACTATGAAAATTGTAGATTTACACTGAAGGCATCAAAACTATGAATTAACACATGTGGAATTATATACATAACAAAAAAGTGTGAAACAACTGAAAATATGTCATATTCTAGGTTCTTCAAAGTAGCCACCTTTTGCTTTGATTACTGCTTTCCACACTGATGAGCTTCAAGAGGTAGTCACCTGAAATGGTTTTCACTTCACAGGTGAAAACCATCAGGTTTAATAAGTGGGATTGCTTGCCTTATAAATGGGGTTGGGACAATCAGTTGCGTTGTGGAGAAGTCAGGTGGATACACAGCTGATAGTCCTACTGAATAGACTGTTAGAATTTGTATTATGGCAAGAAAAAAGCAGCTAAGTAAATAAAAACGTGTGGCCATCATTACTTTAAGAAATGAAGGTCAGTCAGTCCGAAAAATTGGGAAAACTTTGAAAGTGTCCCCAAGTGCAGTCACAAAAACCATCAAGCGCTACAAAGAAACTGGCTCACATGCGGACCTCCCCAGGAAAGGAAGACCAAGAGTCACCTCTGCTGCAGAGGATAAGTTCATCCGAGTCACCAGCCTCAGAAATCGCAGGTTAACAGCAGTTCAGATTAGAGACCAGGTCAATGCCGCACAGAGTTCTAGCAGCAGACACATCTCTAGAACAACTGTTAAGAGGAGACTGTGTGAATCAGGTCTTCATGGTAGAATATCTGCTAGGAAACCACTGCTAAGGACAGGCAACAAGCAGAAGAGACTTGTTTGGGCTAAAGAACACAAGGAATGGACATTAGACCAGTGGAAATCTGTGCTTTGGTCTGATGAGTCCAAATTTGAGATCTTTGGTTCCAAACACTGCGTCTTTGTGCAACGCAGAAAAGGTGAATGGATGGACTCTACATGCCTGGTTCCCACCGTGAAGCATAGAGGAGGAGGTGTGATGGTGTGGGGGTGCTTTGCTGGTGACACTGTTGGGGATTTATTCAAAATTGAAGGCATACTGAACCAGCATGGCTACCACAGCATCTTGCAGCGGTATACTATTCCATCTGGTTTGCGTTTAGTTGGACCATCATTTATTTTTCAACAGGACAATGACCCCAAACACACCTCCAGGCTGTGTAAGGGCTATTTGACCATGAAGGAGAGTGATGGGGTGCTGCGCCAGATGACCTGGCCTCCAGTCACCGGACCTGAACCCAATCGAGATGGTTTGGGGTGAGCTGGACCGCAGAGTGAAGGCAAAAGGGCCAACAAGTGCTAAGCATCTCTGGGAACTCCTTCAAGACTGTTGGAAGACCATTTCAGGTGACTACCTCTTGAAGCTCATCAAGAGAATGCCAAGAGTGTGCAAAGCAGTAATCAAAGCAAAAGGTGGCTACTTTGAAGAACCTAGAATATGACATATTTTCAGTTGTTTCACACTTTTTTTGTTATGTATATAATTCCACATGTGTTAATTCATAGTTTTCATGCCTTCAGTGTGAATCTACAATTTTCATAGTCATGAAAATAAAGAAAACTCTTTGAATGAGAAGGTGTGTCCAAACTTTTGGTCTGTACTGTATATATATTAGATATAAAAAGGCTATACACCCCTGTTAAAATGTCAGGTTTCTGTGATGTAAAAAAATGAGACAGATAAATAATTTCAGAACTTTTTCCACTTATAAACTATACAACTCAATTGAAAAACAAACTGAAATATTTCAAGTAGAGGGAAGAAAAAATATAAAAATAAAATAATATGGTTGCATAAGTGTGCACACCCTTAAACTAATACTTTGTTGAAGCACCTTTTGATTTTATTACAGCACTCAGTCTTTTGGGGTATGAGTTTATCAGCATGGCACATTTTGGCTTGGCAAGATTTGCCCATTCTTCTTTGCAAAAACACTCCAAATCTGTCAGATTGCGAGGGCATCTCCTGTGCACAGCCCTCTTCAGATCACCCCACAGATTTTCAATTGGATTCAGGTCTGGGCTCTGGCTGGGCCATTCCAAAACTTTAAGCTTCTTCTGGTGAAGCCATTCCTTTGTTGATTTGGATGTATGCTTTGAGTTGTTGTCATGCTGAAAGATGAAGTTCCTCTTCATGTTCAGCTTTCTAGCAGAAGCCTGAAGGTTTTGTGCCAATATTGACTGGTATTTAGAACTGTTCATCATTTCCTCTAGCTTAACTAAGGCCCCAGTTCCAGTTGAAGAAAAACAGACCCAAAGCGTGATGCTGCCAGGACCATGCTTCACTGTGGTTATGGAATTCTTTTGGTGATGTGCAGTGTTTTTGCGCCAAACATATCTTTTGGAATTATGGCCAAAAAGTTCAACCTTGGTTTCATCAGACCATAACACCTTTTCCCACATGCTTTTGGGAGACTTTTGATATGTTTTTGCAGAATGTAGCCTGGCTTGGATGTTTTTCTTTGTAAGAAAAGGTTTTCATCTTGCCACTCTACCCCATAGCCCAGACATATGAAGAATACGGTAGATAGTTGTCACATGTAGCACACAGCCAGTACTTGCCAGATATTCCTGCAGCTCCTTTAATGTTGCTGTAGGCCTCTTAGTAGCCTCCCAGACCAGTTTTCTTTTCGTCTTTTCATCAAGTTTGGAGGGACGTTCAGTTCTTGGTAATGTCACTGTTGTGCCATATTTTCTCCACTTGATGATGACTGTCTTCACTGTGTTCCATGGCATATCTTATGCTTTGGAAATTCTTTTGCACCCTTCTCCTGACTGATACCTTTTAACAATGAGATCCCTCTGATGCTTTGGAAGCTCTCTGTGGACCTTGGCTTTTGCTGTGGGATGCGACTAAGAAAATTTCAGGAAAGACCAACTAGAGCAGCTGAACTTTATTTGGAGTTAATCAGAAGCAATTTAAATGATGGCAGGTGTATGCTGACTCCTATTTAACATGATTTTGAATTTGATTGCTTAATTATGAACACAGCTACATCCAGTTTTAAGAGGATGTGCACACTTATGCAACCACATTATTTTTGTTTTGTTTTCTTCCCTCCACTTAAAAGATTTCAGTTTGTTTTTCAATTGAGTGGTACAGTTTATAGGTCACAGGGGTTTAACAGGGGTGTGTGTAGACTTTATATATCCACTGTGTGTATATATATTCTACATGCTTCCCAAAATACACAAAGCAGGGAATCCAGGGAGGCCGATCATTTCAGGTGTGGGAACCCTCACTGAAAAAATCTCAGGTTGGATAGAGGGCATCCTGAAACCATTAGTGAGGAACACAAAAAGTTATCTACAGGACACCACTGACTTATTGAACAAACTGTCAGCCATAGGTCCCCTCCCTAAAGGCACAATCTTGGCAACCATGGATGTGGAATCCTTGTATTCAAATATCCCGCACAATGATGGATTAACTGCTTGCCGAGTATACTTGGAGGCGAATGGGATCGTCTCAGAGTCTGTACAACTGACCAAATTCATCCTCACCCATAACTATTTCTCTTTTGACAAGGAGATATATTTACAGTGTACTGGGACCGCCATGGGCAGTAGAATGGCACCGCAATATGCAAATCTGTTCATGGCAAAACTGGAAAATGACTTTTTGGTATCCTGTCTCAAAAAACCCTTGGCCTACTTCTGTTTCATTGATGACATCCTAATAATCTGGACCGACTCTGAACATGAACTGATAAAATTTCATGAACAATTCAACAAATTCCATCCCACCATAAACCTGACCCTCAACTATTCCCACACAGAAGTCAGCTTTCTGGACACCACCATAAAACTTCAAGACAGCTCAATACAGACATCCCTGTATCGGAAACCTATTGATCGGCCTACATACCTCAAATGGGACAGCTTCCACCCCAAACATATTAAAAAGTCCATCATCTATAGTCAAGCCGTCAGATATAACCGAATCTGCTCCAGCCCATTAGACAGGGATGAGCATTTACAATATCTGAAAAGGACATTTTTACACCAGGGCTACCATCCTGCTTCAATTGAAGATCAGATCACAAGAGCCACCAAGATCCCCAGAAGTCAACTTCTCCAATACAATGAAAAGAAACAGAACCAGCGCATACCTCTGGT
The DNA here is from genome assembly GCF_014858855.1 of Bufo gargarizans. Taxonomy (NCBI): domain Eukaryota; kingdom Metazoa; phylum Chordata; class Amphibia; order Anura; family Bufonidae; genus Bufo; species Bufo gargarizans. The sequence goes on along the minus strand of NC_058081.1, from coordinate 339,368,188 downwards.
TGTGACCTACAACCCACAACTAGAGGTACTGAGGAAAACTGCCAAAAAATTACATCATGTCCTACGTAAGGATGAACGACTAAAAACAATCTTCCCAGACCCCCCCTTACTAGCTTACCGACAACCTCCAAATCTAAGGAACATTTTGATCAGATCAAGTTCAAGGCCAGGTACCACAGAAAAAGGAACCCATCCCTGTAATATAAGAAGATGCAAAACCTGTTCCCATATAATGACAACAGATAAGATCCGGATCCCCAACACACAGCAGGAATATAGGATCCCTGGGACATTCACATGTTCTACATCTAATGTTGTTTATCTGATTCTCTGCACTAAATGTCCTGCTAGAGGCCTCTACGTTGGAGAAACAGGACAGAGACTCAATGCAAGGATGAGGTCCCACCGCCACACAATTAAAGAGAAGAAGCTACACTTTCCTGTGGCTAAGCATTTCTGTAGCCCGGGACACAATGTAGAACATATGAAAGTTCTCATATTAAAAGGTAACTTCAAATCCCAAAAAGCTAGATGAATTTGTCTCTGGGATTTATGACACACTACAAGATCTAAAGAGTCTTCTGAAGACATAGTCGGGGCACCAGGTCTCTGAGATAACATCAATTTAGAGACCATAAAACTTTCACACCCCTTATCTGTAAGATAATTAAGGACTCATTCTCAAGATGTTTAATATGTTGCTCTGTTTTTTTTTTTTTTTTTTTAAATGTCCATTCATTCCCCCCATGCCTCTGTTCTTATTGTATATATATTGCTGTTTCTTCATATATTCTTGTAGTACGCCTGATGAAGAGACTGGTGATGTCTCGAAAGCTCGCTATGTAACATAATTACTTCTATTTTTGTTAGCCATTAAAAGGTATCAAACCTGCAATACTCCTTTTTTGTTTCTCTTAATGAGAGCACTAAACTATATGTATGTGTGTATATATATATATATATATATATTTCCCCAGTCGTCTCCATGACAGCACACTCGGATAGATTTACTTCCTTTGATAGGATAGGAAATAATACAGAGAGGTTAAAAACCCTACCACTTCCCCTCATCGCCAGTGTTTTTTCCTGTCCTGCCAGGGAAGGTAGATCCAGAGAGGTGCTGGGAGCTCTATGGGGTTCCTGGCAGTATCGTTTTCTTCAGGATGTATTCTTTACAGACCGGAGGTCGGTTCCGATGGGTTTGGCTCTCCCTCCTCCAGTAGGGTCTGTCCAGGGCCCCTGGTGATCGATGGTGGCCCAGGTGAAGTTCCCTCCTGTGGCGGTCCAGGAGGACTAGATGCAGAGTGGTGGCTGGAGCAACGCTAGGACGTGCTTACCTCCAGCCACCGGGTGATGACGTCAGATGCATGGAAGGCGTGGCTTGCATCGTGACGTCACACAGGCGCTCGTCGGGTGTATGCCCAGTGGATAAAAAGAGGGCAATGCCAGCTGTAAGATGGTGCACAGTGGATCTTCACCTCCTGTTGTGCTTCTGGCATTCCTGGTGGATGGGACCTGTTCAGAATGAGTGCCCTACCACACCTGGCTCAGGATCAGAGCCCCCACTACCCAGTGTCCAGTGAGTAGCCTGTGTCAGGCACCCTTCATGTAATATCTTACCCTGTAGTGGTTGACCCTTCCCTCCCTTATATATTTTCAGGGAGAAAAGGAGTCTTCCTCCTCTGTTAAAGTTAAGGCCAGGAAGTGCGGCTTATGTTTAAAGCATCTGCCCTCTTCTGGGTCTAAACAGCTGTGCAAGGAGTGTACTGCATCAGTTGTGAAATCTGAGTCCTCTACCCTGTTGAAAGACATCAAGTCTATGGTTAGGGATGAGGCTAAATCTGCCCTGGCCTCACAAAGTAGGGATGCTTCCCCCAGCCCCAGGCCCCCTCCCCCTAGACCGGGAATCTCTAGAGATCTTATTAGTGTGGGAAGTGATTTCAATTTAGTAAATCCTGATCTTTCGGATCGTGAGATTTTATATATGACCCAGGAGTCCGATGAAGATAACGAATACAGGATGTTTCTGTTTAACCCTGAGACATCGAAGAGTTAATAAGAGCTATAAGGGCCACAATCAGGATGAAAATTCCCAAGAAGCTTAGAACAGTTCAGGAGGAGATATTCGGCGGTCTGCGGGAAAGACAGAGGTTTGTGTTTTTGGTGCCGGGTAATGTGCAGAAGCTAAATAAAGCCGAATGGGATAAACCTGAAAAGGGTTCCTTCATTCCCTGGGGCATTAAGAGGATGTATCTCTTTACCTAAGCAGATTGCACAGACTGGAAGTCCATCCCTAGAGTCAATGCTCCTGTGGCCAAGGTCGCAAAATGCACGGTCCTTCCTTTTGAGGATGCCGTGCAGCTGAAGGACCCTATGGACAGGAAGGCGGAGAGCCTTCTTAAGAAGACATGGGAAGCCAAGACAGCCCTTTTAAAACTGGGGGTAGCCGCGACATGTGTGGCCCGTACCCTAAAGGTATGGCTGGAACAGTTAGAGTTACACTTAGTTAATAAAACTCTGAGGGAACAGATCTTGCACAGCGTTCCCCTACTAAAGTGTAATGACCGACGTCACGCACAGGGAGGAACACAGGGAAAGCCCTGCCCAAGGGAGAGGGAAAGGTGGTGACCCCTAACTCACCTTGCGGCTGGCACCTGACTGCCCTGACGTCCCTAGACGGGTTCCTCACCCGTGCGGCGATCACGTGCCTAAACCCTGGCTTTCCCTGAAATGAGCCCTAGATAGTGAACGAGCCGGTGGGATCGCTAGTCCGCACCACTGCACTAAGAGGGAAACACCAGGGAGAGGACAGACAAATACAGACAAACACATACACCCAGGTGGGCGACCACAGCAGTCCACAAAGGTCCAACAGGGATCCGGAGGGTAGCGTTCTGAAACAACAATCAGAGGACGCAGCAACACAGCTCCAGTGGGTCAGAATAGATGTCCAGGCAGGAAGCTCTATCTCTGGCAACCAGAGAAGTGTGAGAGAGGAATATAAGGAGGTTTGGGAGTGCTGGACAAGGAACAGCTGAGGAGAAGGAGCTACGGATCCCTGAGTGAGCCAAAAGGGTTTGCAAAGCAAACCCAGAAAGCTACCATAAGAAAAACAGCCCTATCTTAAATAGAGCGTGCAGCCAACCGCTGCGACTTCCTGATCCCGGGTATAACGGAGTCAGGCGTGGTTCACGATACCCTCGTGACATAAAGATGACCACTAGCTTTCCAGCAGATGCCTCAGCGGAGTCCGTAAGACTATCTGCCCGTACAGCGGTTCTGTCTAATACAATCAGAAGAGTCCTTTCGGGAGATATGATGTCCAAGAACAAGTTGATCTCTCTTCCATTCAATGGCCAGTATGCATTTGGTCCCGACTTGGATAGAATCCTAGAAAACTCCACCAACCGCAAAAAAGGTTTTCCCGAAGACAGGTCTAAAAACAGGAGGCAGTTTTTTTGTAACAAAACACAACCTCAGAATACCAAAACAGATAGAGGAAAATCATAGGCAGGTGGAACTATACAAAAGAGGGGAAAGGAAGAAATTTCCTCTTCAATCCCAATAAAGGGGATCCCTCCCCTTCCTCCTCCAAGCAATGATTCCAGCAGCGTGGGGGGAGGACTCAGCATCTTCATAGACACCTGGGAGCGTGTCATCGCAGACCCTTTTATTGTCAACATTAAAAGAGAAGGTTATGCAATAGAACTAGAATCTCTTCCCTCTCAAAAATTCAACTTAACCCAGCTCTCCTTATCTCAAATGTCCTTTCTGTCTGAGGGCATAAGAGAGTTCATATGCCTGGGGTCAATAGAATGTGTTCCCATCTGGGAAGTAGGAAGGGGTCACTAACTATCCCACTTTATTTTTAGTTCAACAACCAAGCGGCAAGTTCAGGACTATAATAAATTTGAAGCTACTGAGCAAACATATTACTTATCGCAGATTCAAAATGGAAACCGTGAGGTCTGCAGTGAAACTCATCAAGACAGGGACTATGATGGCCACGATAGACCTCAAGGATGCTTACTTCCACATCCCGATCCATTCTCAATCCAGGAAGTATCTGTGACAAATCCCCCTCTTTTGAGTTTGCCACGAGTACTTGGAGAGGACTACTTGCCAGCCTCTTACCATGTGATTACGGTCCCATGTTGAATGTACCTGTTTTATGTAATAGCTGCATAGTTAAATAAGTACAAGTATTTTGCTGTCTTTTGCTACCATGTGGCTGATTGAGTCTGGCCTCTGCCCCTGGGAGATAAGTGGTTCACTTCTCAATTGTCTCCAGGACAAAAGACTGTGTAGGACCGGTTTTGGGCAGAAAAGCCATGAGTACAGCCAGGCCAAAGAGACTTTTACTAACTTTTGAACCCCTGGTCTAATTTGTGCCATTTTGGGATGATAAATGTCTATGTGTACTGTGTGATGTCTGTCCTATTGTCTCCCCGTGTGTATTGGCGATTTCCCTTTGTCCTTAGAGATAATTGAATTACACCTCGGTTGTCTCCAGGAAAGAAGACATTGTGTATGTTCCTGCCTGTGATAATTATGTTAACCATTGTGTACCATAATTATATCACAGGCAGAGGGGAGGATTCTATGTGGGTTGTAACCTTTGTGTTATTGGTTAATGTATATTAGTTGTGGGTGTCTCCCTTGCAGGGCATAAAAGAAAGTGTAGTTCTGAATGCCTGTGTTGCTTCCAGTAAAGTCTTGTTCAAGCATTCAGCTTTGGCTCATGTATGGACTTATTTGGCGATACCAGCGATACCAGCGCTACTGGCGATACCTGCGATAATAGCGATTTATTGCTCTGTGGATTATTTGGCTGTGCTATTTCAAGGGAAGAAGGGAATACTAGGCGGTGACACGGATGATACCGTCACAGTATATAAGATTTGCGGTACAGCTGGAAGGAAGGGTTCATCATTATCAGTTCAACTGCCTTCCTTTCGGAATATCTTCTGCCCCTTCTGTCATGGCAGAAGTAGTGGCCTCCTTAAGCCGGAAGGGAATATTAATAGTTCCATATCTGGACGATCTGTTAGTCATAGCAGAAAGTACAGATCTGCTTCAGTCACATATCCAGGTGGTCCTTTCTCATCTTCAGGATCTTGGCTGGGTAGTCAATTGGGAGAAGTCCAGCCTTCTTCCAGCCAATTGGAGAGTTTTTTTTTGGCATCCTTCTAGATTCCATCCTCCAGAAATCTTTTCTACCCTCCCTAAAGGTCCAGGATCTGAAGGTCAGAATCCAGCAATTCCTAAGGGGTCCAGTTTGCTCCATCAGAGAAGGCATGAAAATGCTGGGTCGTCTCTCGTCCTGAATCACTGCGGTTGCCTGGGCTTAATACCACATGAGACCCCTGCAAGATCTGATCCTCAGGAAATGGAACAGGTCTCAGCTAACTCTGGACCAGAAGATATATCTACCCAGGGATGTAAAAATCTCTTTACAGTGGTGGCGCAGAGATAAGAATCTACAGACGGGGGTCTGCTGGAATCAGGAGGAAGTTTTCTTATTGACAAGGAACGGATGCCATCTCCTGGGGCTGGGGCGCTCTTGCAGCCGTAAATTCTTTCTAGGGGACTTGGTCCGAATCTCAGAGGGTGATGTCATCCAATTACAAGGAGCTTGGGGCAATATGGGAAGGTCTAAAAGTAACACAGACCCAGTCAAGAAAGTGGCATGTATTGGTCCACTCGGACAACTCCACAGCAGTGGCTTTCATCCGTCATCAAGGGGGTGAAAGGCACGGTTATCTAAAGAGTCTCTCAAGACAGATATTCTCGTCGGTAGAGAAGAATCTAAAATCCCTTACAGCGGTACACATAAAGGGCTCCCTCAATCTAAGGGCAGATTTTCTCAGTCAGCAGAGACTAGATCCAGACGAATGGTCTCTTTCTCAGACAGCCTTTCGGAAGATCAAGGTTCAGTGGGGCAGTCCGAGTCTGGATCTGTTCGCCTCAAAGAAAAACCACAAGGTTCCTCATTACTTCTCCCTCAATACAAGGGATCCCTGCGTGGCAGTAGACGCTTTCACTCAGGATTGGACATCGGGTCTCGTCTATGCCTTTCCACCAATCCCGATTATCCCGAAGGTCCTGCAGAAATTCCAGACCGAGAAGTGTACCATAATGCTGGTGGTACACTTTTGGCCCAGAAGGGACTGGTTCGGTCTTCTGAGATCCCTCAGCTGGGAGGATCCAATCCTGTTTGCCCCGATGGAGGACTTCCTAATGCAAGGCCCAATCAGTCATCCTAACCCAGGCTTCTCAAACTATCAGCCTGGTTCCTGAACAGTCCATCCTCCTAGGTCTCGGTTTATCTCAGAGGGTGGTAGGTACCCTAATGCTCTGCAGAAAGTCCAATATCTCCAGAGCATAACTTAATGTGTGGAAAAAGTTTGCCACAGGTTTAACCAATCCACTCCCAATATCCCTCTCATTCTGGATTTCCTCCAGGATGGGTTGGATATGGTTCTCTCCCCAAACACTCTATAGGTGCAGGTGTCCGCCCTGGGTGCTCTCTACAACACTAGTCTTTATGATGTCCCCTGGGTTTCTAGGTTTTTGAAAGCTGCAGATAGGCTAAATACTAGAATTAATAATTTGGTAGCCTCATAGAACCTGAATACAGTTCTTTTCGGCTTGTCAGCTTCCCCGTTTGAGCCTATAGATGCTTTGTCTATCAAATGGCTTACTCTTAAGATGGTTTTCCTGGTAGCAATATCTTCTGCTAGGACAGTTTGCGAGCTTCAGGCCCTACCCATCCAGGAGCCCTTCCTTAGGGTCCTAGAATATAATTTTATATTTAAACTAGACCAATTTCCTCCCAAAGGTAGTATCTACCTCTCACAGGTCCCAAAATATTGTCCTTCCCTCATTCTGTGCCAATCCCACGAATGAGCAGGAAGTGAAATGCCATAACTAAGATATAAGAAGAGCAGTTCTTCATTATATAGACGCTACCAGAGAATGGAGGATAGACAATAAAATGTGTGCAATTTTTTTTTACCCTAATAGTGGTAGGAAAGCAGCTAAGAGCTGTAAGTGCTATTACAGAAGCGTATACAGCCTCTGGTAAAGAGCCTCCTCCTTCTTTCAGTGCCCATTTAGTGAGAGCAGTGCCTACCTCCTGGGCTGAAAGGGCCTCTGCCTCCCTAGAGCAGATTTGCAGGGCGGCCACTTGGAAGAGGGCCCATACATTTACCAAACATTATAGGTGGGATGTATTTGCCAATGAGGATATGGCCTTTGAGCACAAGGTCCTGGGTGCTGTAGTCCCTCCCTGAGTTGTTTTTGCTTTGTTAGTTCTCTGAGTTTGCTGTCATGGAGACGATTGGGAAGTCTCCATGACAGCACATATATTTCCGCCCTTTTAGTTTCGATAATTTTCTTTTTGTTCTACCCTTTATCCTGGTCTCCGTTAAAATACACTGGCGATGAGGGGAAGGGATGGGGTTTTTAACCTCTGTGTTTTTTCTGTCTTATCAGAGAAAGTCAATCTCTCTGAGTGTGCTGTCATGCAGACTTCCAGGAAACCGTATTACCGGTGAGTGTAATACTCATATATATACTTATATTCTATGCCCACCAATCACGGGTGTGTCCCCCCTCCCCCAGCTGCTGAATGCCAGCGCGCCTTTAGGGGGTAGCAGCCGCCTGAATAACTGGACAAATGTGTCCAGTTGCGGGCACATCAAAAGACAGAGGATCAAAGAGATCCTCTGCCTTTTGCTAAACACCTCCGGCAGGGCCGCAGATCTTTGGCATAACAAGGACAGGGGAACAAAGGGCTCCCCTGCCCTTGTATGCCGCGTACCTCTGGTACTATAATTACAGTGCCAGAGGTATGCGGTGACTTCAAAGGCAGGAGGATCAAAGTGATCCACCGCCTGAAAGCGCAGGGATGTGCGGGCTGGTGCGGTAAAGTCATATCACCGCACGAGCCCAAGTGCACATGCCTGCAATAAAAATTTGCCAGAAAAGCCACTTTTTGGTCACCTAGACTCACAAAAAGGGTAAAAATGGAAAAGGGAAAATGAACAATTTGGGCCTAAAATGTCATTTTTTTGGTAAAATATGTAATTTTACATGGCCAAGTGTTTCTAAATTCTGTGACACCCCCTTTAAAAATTCATTGGGGGTGTAGTTTTCAAAATGAGGTCACTTTTTGGGGTTTCCACAGTAGGGGTACCTCAGGGTCTCTTCAAATACAACATGATGCCTTAAAATTATTCCAGTGAAATCAGCCCTTCAAATGATATGGCACTACTTCCCTTCTGAGCCGTGCGGTGTTCCCATACAAGACTTTACAGCCAAATTTGGGATGTTTCTGTAACCTGCACAATCAAAGGGTTAATGTTGTGGTTTAATTGGCTGTTAACCCTTGAAATGTTATGGAAAAATGGATTAAAATGGAAAATTTAAAAAATAAATAAAAACTTCACCTCCATTTTTCCATGAATTTCTTCTGAACATGTAACAGGTTAACAAAGGTTGTAAAATCAGTTTTGAATAATTTGAGAGTATGTTTTATAAAATGAGGTCATATATGGGTGGCTTCTATTATGCAAGCTCCAACAATTTTATAATGTATCACTATCCATCTTAAAAGCAGAGAAATTCTAATATTGTATATTGCAAATTCAAATATACCACTAAAATAAAGTCCGATGTGTCATGAAAACACAGAATGGCTTGGATATGTAAAAGAATTCCAAAGTTATTACCACAATAAATGACACATGTTAGATTTGCAAAGATATCCAGGATCAGGAAGGTAAAAAATGGCAGGGCCTTGAAGGGTTTAAACCAAAAAATTATATTTTAGCTAAGCACATCACTGTTGTTGTTCAGTATCCTCCTGATGGTTGTCTCATGAACATTAACATTAGCTAATATGAGAAAGACCTTCAGTTGCTTAGAGGTTACCTTGGGTTTCTTTGTGACCATTTGGACTATTATATGTCTTCCTCAAGGCGTGATCTTCGTTGGTCAGTCACTCCTAAGGAGGGTAATAATGGTCTTTAATTTCCTCCATTTGTACACAGTCTATCTGACTGTGGATTGGTTGGAGTCTAAACTGCGATGATGGTTTTGTAACCTTTTCCAGCCTGATGAGCATCAACAACTCTTCTTCTGGGGTCCTTAGAAATCTAGTGCCATGATACATTTGCACAAATATGTCTATCACACTTTGATAGAGCCCAGTTCTTTAAATAAAACAGGTCATCCACTCACACCTAATTGTCATCTCATTGATTGAAAACAACTGACTCTAATTTCACTTTCATATTATCTACTAATCCTGAAGGTTCACATACTATTGCTATTCACGGTCATGTGATATTGAATCATTTCCCTCAATAAATAAATGACCAGACCTAATATTTTTGACTCATTTGTTTGATCTGATTATCTTTATCTACTTTTAGGACTTGTGTAAGAATCTGCTACAGTTTTAGGTCAAATTTATGATGAAAAAAGGCAATAATGAAGGGTTCACAAACTTTCAAGCACCACTGTAAATATATCTATCTTAGAATTATACCACTTAATGATATAATTTGTTTTGTAAAAAAAGATGCCATCATATAGCTGTGACTACATTTCTGCAATATAAATCCATTTTGAATGCTTTTTAGAGTTGTTAGTCCATTGTCTTTCTTTACCTTTCTCTAATACATTGATACCTTGTATTTTTACAACAGTCTAAGGCTACATGCACACGGCCGTTGTGTGTTTTGTGGTCCACAAATTGCGGATCCGCAAAACACAGATCGCATCGGTGTGCGTTCCGCAATTTCCGGAACGGCACGGACAGCCGTTAATATAAACCAGATTCCAAAAAAGTTGGGACACTAAACAAATTGTGAATAAAAACTGAATGCAATGATGTGGAGATGGCAAATGTCAATATTTTATTTGTAATAGAACGTAGATGACAGATCAAACGTTTAATCCGAGTAAATGTATCATTTTAAAGGAAAAATACGTTGATTCAAATTTTCACGGTGTCAACAAATCCCCCAAAAATTCGGACAAGTAGCAATAAGAGGCTGGAAAAAGTAAATTTGAGCATAACGAAGAGCTGGAAGACCAATTAACACTAATTAGGTCAATTGGCAACATGATTGGGTATAAAAAGAGCTTCTCAGAGTGGCAGTGTCTCTCAGAAGCCAAGATGGGTAGAGGATCACCAATTCCCACAATGTTGCGCAGAAAGATAGTGGAGCAATATCAGAAAGGTGTTACCCAGCGAAAAATTGCAAAGACTTTGCATCTATCATCATCAACTGTGCATAACATCATCCGAAGATTCAGAGAATCTGGAAGAATCTCTGTGTGCGTAAGGGTCAAGGCCGTAAAACCATACTGGATGCCCGTGATCTCTGGGCCCTTAAACGACACTGCACCACAAACAGGAATGCTACTGTAAAGGAAATCACAGAATGGGCTCAGGAATACTTCCAGAAACCATTGTCAGTGAACACAATCCACCGTGCCATCCGCCGTTGCCAGCTGAAACTCTACAGTGCAAAGAAGAAGCCATTTTTTAAGCAAGATCCACAAGCTCAGGCGTTTTCACTGGGCCAGGGATCATTTAAAATGAAGTGTGGCAAAATGGAAGACTGTTCTGTGGTCAGACGAGTCACGATTCAAAGTTCTTTTTGGACGCCATGTCACCCGAACCAAAGAGGACAAGGACAACCCAAGTTGTTATCAATGCTCAGTTCAGAAGCCTGCATCTCTGATGGTATGGGGTTGCATGAGTGCGTGTGGCATGGGCTGCTTGCATGTCTGGAAAGGCACCATCAATGCAGAATAATATATTCAGGTTCTAGAACAACATATGCTCCCATCCAGACGTCATCTCTTTCAGGGAAGACCCTGCATTTTTCAACAAGATAATGCCAGACCACATTTTGCATCAATCACAACATCATGGCTGCGTAGGGGAAGGATCCGGGTACTGAAATGGCCAGTCTGCAGTCCAGATCTTTCACCTATAGAGAACATTTGGCGCCTCATAAAGAGGAAGGTGCAACAAAGAAGGCCCAAGACGATTGAACAGTTAGGGGCCTGTATTAGACAAGAATGGGAGAGCATTCTTATTTCTAAACTTGAGAAACTGGTCTCCTCGGTCCCCAGATGTCTGTTGAGTGTTGTAAGAAGAAGGGGAGATGCCACACAGTGGTGAAAATGGCCTTGTCCCAACTTTTTGGGGATTTGTTGACACCATGAAATTCTGATTTAACATATTTTTCCCTTAAAATGGTACATTTTCTCAGTTTAAACTTTAGTTCCGTAATTTATGTTCTATTCTGAATAAAATATTAGAAGTTGGCACCTCCACATCATTGCATTCAGTTTTTATTCACGATTTGTATAGTGTCCCAACTTTTTTGGAATCCGGTTTGTATAACTGACTATTCTTGTCCTCAAAACGGACAAGAATAGGACAGGAAATATTTTTTTTGTGGACCACGGAACGGAGCAACGAATGTGGACAGCACATGGAGTGCTGTCCGTTGCGGCCCCATTGAAGTGAATGGGTCCGCATCCGAGCCGCAAAAACTGCTGCTCGGATGCGGACCAAAACAACGGTCGTGTGCATGAGGTCTAAATAATGAGTAAGAAAATCAATACAATTGAAATGCACTGCCCTACATTCAGTGATATAGTCCTTCCACAGGTCCACCACCCGAAAACTTTGATACTTTCTTGAGTAAAGTAAGTTTTATCATCTTCTCATTCCTTCTACAGAACTACAGCATTCTTTCAAAATCGTTTTTACAACCTTATTAGCATCTCCTAGTGGCGGTAATGAATACTACCTAGAGTTATACAGCTCGTTCATGCACAATGCATAAATATTACTTTGTGGTTCAGATCTACAGCTTCTAAGAGCATGATCCTCAAGGCATGCTGAGATTGTAATTTTATTATAGCTGGCGAGGAACAGGTTTTAGAACCCTTGTTTAATGTATATATAAATGGTTATAATAAGGATTCTCACAAATTAAGAATAAAATAATAAATTCACTGATAAACAGTAAAGAGACACACAACATGTTTAGAAGAAGTTAGTAGTTTTTATTTTATTTTATTATTACCACAGTTTCAGGTAAGGGGTTTTCCGAGATTTTCATACTGATTACCTATCTTCAGGACAGATCATTAATGTCTGATTGGTGGGGATCCAACACTCGGGACTCCCACAGGAGAACCTCACAGGAGCACCTGTGCCTTCTCAAACAGCTGATCAGCGGGGTCCTGGATGTCGAACCCCCACTGATCAGATACTGATATTCTATCTTGAGGGGTTAATAGTTATAACATCTTGGAAAACACTTTTAATGTTGTCTCCATTGATATTTTGAATATCTGTGGTCATTCAGAGACAAAGCAATGTGGTAAATCCCACTAACATGAGCACCTGTGCCTTCTCAAACAGCTGATCTGTGGGGAACCCGGGTGTTGGACCCCCACTGATCAGGTACTGATGACCTATTCTGAGGATAAGTCATTAGTCATAAAGTCTTGGAAAACCGTTTTAATGTTGTCTCCATTGATATTTGGATATCTGTGGTCATTCAGAGAGAAAGGGAGAATGGGGTAAATCCCACTATTAGTTATGCAAGCCCTAATGGTGCATACGAAAAGAGGTTGTCTATCAGTGATTGTTAGCTTCCTAGTTTTACTATCCTAATAAAAGCTATGGTGAAATCTCTGGCAAATGTTTTATGTGCTTTACATTCTACATGCAAATGATGCATAGTTCCTCTATGGGAAAAAGTGGAGGGCAATTATTTAACATATGAAGCTTTGAAGTTATTCAGTCCACCTCTCTATAATAACATATGACTAACATTAATGACTCCATTGTAGAATATTTGCATGTCAATAGTCAACATGCCATGGCATACAGCAGGCAAATTCTCATAGAGTTAATATGCACTGTGTAAACAAGCCAATTGGAATTCCTTAACAAAGAAAGGAAGCTTAAACAGAGATAGAAGGATTAAAATGCAACTGTGACAATGTCACAAAGGTTTTAATGGTTCCAGATGGCTTTTTAAAACATATATTATTTACCTGTTCAGATAATATAATATATACAAACACACCATGAAATACTACACGAAAGAACAGTGGAATGAGAAATATAAAATGGACAATATTGTTTTTGATCAAATACTGCTCATGAACAGTACATTTTAAAGATGACCTGCACCGCTCACCTATTTGCATTACCCATGTAATAACAATTCTGGTGAATCTATTCTTATGAATCTGTTGTATCATTCATTTATTATTCTTTTTAAAACTTTTGAATAAATTGATAGTATACAACCTAGGTCCAGGTGGGTGTAACCAGTTGGGGGGGGGGGTCCTGCACAGTCTATCACTGGCAGCACTGACTGGATAATGTTAGACTGTGAAGGGACATATCCCCAATGGTAACTCCTAGCTGGACCTTCATTACAAACTGTTAGCAATTCATTCTTAGGCCGAGTTCACATCATCGTTATGCATTCCGTTACTGTTTTCCGTTGTAACATGGTTATAATGGAAAATAACGGAATCCATAAGACGGAAATTAAAACTGAAGCCTTTAAGAGGCATTCCGTTTGATCCGTCATAATAGAAGTTTATAGGCAAGCATAACTGATCCGTCTGGTTTCCGTTATGCAGGACGGAAAACAAAGTCCTGTCAACAGGATTTTTTTTCCGTTCTGCATAACGGAAACCAATTTACATGGGCCAATAAACAAGTCAATTATTGTGAATGAAGGGTTAGTTCCTGATCATTGGCTGCTTGTATGAGCTGTTTTTACTAGGGATGAGCGAATCGTCTTCGGATGCTTCAAGTTTTAGTAGTAAGGTTTTTTACAGTCGAAATTAATTTACAAAGTTATTACCCGAAGTCTTGCAAGACTTCGTGAAGTAATAACTTTGGCTCATCATAGCCAATACATTCTAATACTGTACGGGGAAACTTTATTCCGCCACACAAAAAAGCAAGAAAAAGGAAATCTGTCTCCTAAGGTCTTGTCCTACAGCTCACAGGAAGGGAGAGTGGAAGCCTTGTGGATCGAGAGAGAGTTTTTGCATGTGCTCCACCAAACATAGCTGCAAGGGGAACTCATTCAGAGTGGTCTTCCATGATGTGGGGCTGAATTGTTGGAGCTCCTGGAGCGCATACTCTTCCACGTGTATTATCATCATGACCTGCACCAGACGATGCTGCGGTTTCAGTTGGAGCTTCTGCATTGTCACCCGGCCAGGTGGGGCCCTTCATACCACAAGATCCATCGGAGTCTGCCCATGGGATTCTCCACTATAGGCCACTAACACAGAAAAAGCTGGAGCCCCCAATGCTGTTAAACCAGCTGCTGCTACAGTCACAGTGAGCTGTAACATTACCATCAATTGTGGGGTCAAGCACATGTACAGTAAATACTCCCATGGGAGCTACCACCTGATCAGCAGGCTTGGTACAGAGTGCAGTAGAGACCAGGCTGCCCCCTGAAGTATACCTACCACCATCTCTGGAGCCAGAGCTTCTATACTCTTAGGATCCAGCAGGACCATTTGGGCTAAAAGGGCAACCATCTCAAGCAGCCAGAGCATCTACATTCTGCCTGTGGCCACAGGAGGTCACCAAAGCTCCATGTATGCAAGAGGCAGAGCTACAGCTACAAGGAAGTCTTCAGAGTTCTTTCTTGTGCATCTGAGAGGAGAAAAGGAGAACTGTCTCATCTAAGTAAACTGGAGCCATATGGAGACTATAATAGGTGAGAACTTAGGCCCTTATTATGTTTTGTGTTAAGCTGGCCCTATGTAGTCAAACCTGTAGTCTATCAGTGAAACAGACTCCTCCGCTCAGAAAAAAATAATCTAAGTTGCACTTGTTGCACCCTTTCCCCTTGCCCTTGTCAGGTAAAGCCAACATGATGACAGGTCTGTAGTGTTACAAGATCTGCACCCAAGGAATGTACTCAAAAGACTACTTGAGCTCCTTGTGACCCCATTTGTTATTCCAGGACTCTAGACTGACAGAGCCACAAGTTGGAGATCTCATATTGCACCTGTTTATCAGCAATGGTTTAAAGCTTGGACCCATCACCAGATGCTTTAACATATCTGAGTGGTGGTATGTCTGGTTTCTGTGCTACTAAAACTCACATCACAGCCTCAGACCCAGAATTGATTTGTTCATTCTCCAGTTTTCTATGGACACTAATGCAGCTGAGCTCTGTGGCCAGGACTAGGGATGAGCGAACTCGAAACTGTATAGTTCGGGTTCGTACCGAATTTTGGGGTGTCCGTGACACGGACCCGAACCCGGACATTTTCGTAAAAGTCCGGGTTCGGGTTCGGTGTTCGTCGCTTTCTTGGCGCGTTTGTGACGCTTTCTTGGCGCTTTTTGAAAGGCTGCAAAGCAGCCAATCAACAAGCGTCATACTACTTGCCCCAAGAGGCCGTCACAGCCATGCCTACTATTGGCATGGCTGTGATTGGCCAGAGCACCATGTGACCCAGCCTCTATTTAAGCTGGAGTCACATAGCGCCGCCCGTCACTCTGCTCTGATTAGCGTAGGGAGAGGTTGCGGCTGCGACAGTAGGGCGAGATTAGGCAGATTAACTTCTCCAAAGGACTTGATTAATCAATCGATCTGCAGCTGTGCATCATTGAGCTGCTGAAATTCAATTGCTCACTGTTTTTAGGCTGCCCAGACCGTTTGTCAGTCACTTTTTTCTGGGGTGATCGGCGGCCATTTTGTGTCTTGTGGTGCGCCAGCACAAGCTGCGACCAAGTGCATTTAACCCTCAATGGTGTGGTTGTTTTTTGGCTAAAGCCTACATCAGGGTGAAGCTGTCACACCAAGTGCATTTAACCAGCAATAGTCTGTTTATTTTTTGGCCATATACTACATCAGGAGCAAGCTGCGCCTGTCACCAAGTGCATTTAACCCTCAATGGTGTGGTTGTTTTTTGGCTAAAGCCTACATCAGGGTGAATCTGTCACACCAAGTGCATTTAACCAGCAATAGTCTGTTTATTTTTTGGCCATATACTACATCAGGGGCAAGCTGCGCCTGTCACCAAGTGCATTTAACCCTCAATGGTGTTGTTGTTTTTTGGCTAAAGCCTACATCAGGGTGAAGCTGTCACACCAAGTGCATTTAACCAGCAATAGTCTGTTTATTTTTTGGCCATATACTACATCAGGGGCAAGCTGCGCCTGTCACCAAGTGCATTTAACCCTCAATGGTGTGGTTGTTTTTTGGCTAAAGCCTACATCAGGGTGAAGCTGTCACACCAAGTGCATTTAACCAGCAATAGTCTGTTAATTTTTTGGCCATATACTACATCAGGGGCAAGCTGCGCCCGTGGCCAAGTGCATTTAACCCTCAGTAGTGTGGTTGGTCAAGCTGTCACACCAAGTGCATTTAACCAGCAATAGTCTGTTCATTTTTTGGCCATATACTACATCAGGGGCAAGCTGCGCCCGTCACCAAGTGCATTTAACCCTCAGTAGTGTGGTTGGTCAAGCTGTCACACCAAGTGCATTAAACCAGCAATAGTGTGGTTATTTTTTGGCCATATCCCAGTCTAATTCTGTCACTAAATCCATACCGGTCACCCAGCGCCTAAATACTAGGCCTCAAATTTATATCCCGCTAAATCTGTCGTTACCGCTGTACTGTTGTGGCTGGGCAAGTTATTTAGTGTCCGTCAAAGCACATTTTTTGTTCAGGGTTGAAATACAATTCCCAATTTAGCAATTTCATAATTTAGTGGTTTCTGCTATATCAGAGCTATTTGAAATCTATCCCTAAAAGGGTATATAATATTCAAGGTGCACATAGGGTCATTCAGAATAACTTCACACACACGCTACTGTGCATTTCCAAGTCTAATTCTGTCACTAAATCCATACCGGTCACCCAGCGCCTAAATACTAGGCCTCAAATTTATATCCCGCTAAATCTGTCGTTACCGCTGTCCTGTTGTGGATGGGCAAGTAATTTAGTGTCCGTCAAAGCACATTTTTTGTTCTGGGTTGAAATACAATTCCCAATTTAGCAATTTCATAATTTAGTGGTTTCTGCTATATCAGAGCTATTTGAAATCTATCCCTAAAAGGGTATATAATATTCAAGGTGCACATAGGGTCATTCAGAATAACTTCACACACACACTACTGTGCATTTCCAAGTCTAATTCTGTCACTAAATCCATACCGGTCACCCAGCGCCTAAATACTAGGCCTCAAATTTATATCCCGCTAAATCTGTCGTTACCGCTGTCCTGTTGTGGATGGGCAAGTTATTTAGTGTCCGCCAAAGCACATTTTTTGTTCTGGGTTGAAATACAATTCCCAATTTAGCAATTTCATAATTTAGTGGTTTCTGCTATATCAGAGCTATTTGAAATCTATCCCTAAAAGGGTATATAATATTCAAGGTGCACATTGGGTCATTCAGAATAACTTCACACACACACTACTGTGCATTTCCAAGTCTAATTCTGTCACTAAATCCATACCGGTCACCCAGCGCCTAAATACTAGGCCTCAAATTTAAATCCCGCTAAATCTGTCGTTACCGCTGTACTGTTGTGGCTGGGCAAGTTATTTAGTGTCCGTTAATGCACATTTTTTGTTCAGGGTTGAAATACAATTCCCAATTTAGCAATTTCATAATTTAGTGTTTTCTGCTATATCAGAGCTATTTGAAATCTATCCCTAAAAGGGTATATAATATTCAAGGTGCACATAGGGTCATTCAGAATAACTTCACACACACGCTACTGTGCATTTCCAAGTCTAATTCTGTCACTAAATCCATACCGGTCACCCAGCGCCTAAATACTAGGCCTTAAATTTATATCCCGCTAAATCTGTCGTTACCGCTGTCCTGTTGAGGATGGGCAAGTTATTTAGTGTCCGCCAAAGCACATTTTTTGTTCTGGGTTGAAATACAATTCCCAATTTAGCAATTTCATAATTTAGTGGTTTATGCTATATCAGAGCTATTTGAAATCTATCCCTAAAAGGGTATATAATATTCAAGGTGCACATAGGGTCATTCAGAATAACTTCACACACACGCTACTGTGCATTTCCAAGTCTAATTCTGTCACTAAATCCATACTGGTTACCCAGCGCCTAAATACTAGGCCTCAAATTTATATCCCGCTAAATCTGTCGTTACCGCTGTCCTGTTGTGGATGGGCAAGTTATTTAGTGTCCGCCAAAGCACATTTTTTGTTCTGGGTATGAAATACAATTCCCAATTTAGCAATTTCATAATTTAGTGGTTTCTGCTATATCAGAGCTATTTGAAATCTATCCCTAAAAGGGTATATAATATTCAAGGTGCACATAGGGTCATTCAGAATAACTTCACACACACGCTACTGTGCATTTCCAAGTCTAATTCTGTCACTAAATCCATACCGGTCACCCAGCGCCTAAATACTAGGCCTCAAATTTAAATCCCGCTAAATCTGTCGTTACCGCTGTCCTGTTGTGGATGGGCAAGTTATTTAGTGTCCGCCAAAGCACATTTTTTGTTCTGGGTATGAAATACAATTCCCAATTTAGCAATTTCATAATTTAGTGGTTTCTGCTATATCAGAGCTATTTGAAATCTATCCCTAAAAGGGTATATAATATTCAAGGTGCACATAGGGTCATTCAGAATAACTTCACACACACGCTACTGTGCATTTCCAAGTCTAATTCTGTTAGTAAATCCATACCGGTCACCCAGCGCCTAAATACTAGGCCTCAAATTTATATCCCGCTGAATTTGAATACAATACATTGGGCCAAATAATATTTTTGTTGTTGTGGTGAACCATAACAATGAGGAAAACATCTAGTAAGGGACGTGGACATGGTCGTGGTGGTGTTAGTGGACCCTCTGGTGCTGGGAGAGGACGTGGCCGTTCTGCCACATCCACACGTCCTAGTGTACCAACTACCTCAGGTCCCAGTAGCCGCCAGAATTTACAGCGATATATGGTGGGGCCCAATGCCGTTCTAAGGATGGTAAGGCCTGAGCAGGTACAGGCATTAGTCAATTGGGTGGCCGACAGTGGATCCAGCACGTTCACATTATCTCCCACCCAGTCTTCTGCAGAAAGCGCACAGATGGCGCCTGAAAACCAACCCCATCAGTCAGTCACATCACCCCCATGCATACCAGGGAAACTGTCTCAGCCTCAAGTTATGCAGCAGTCTCTTATGCTGTTTGAAGACTCCGCTGGCAGGGTTTCCCAAGGGCATCCACCTAGCCCTTCCCCAGCGGTGGAAGACATAGACTGCACTGACGAACAACCACTTATGTTTCCTGATGATGAGGACATGGGAATACCACCTCAGCATGTCTCTGATGATGACGAAACACAGGTGCCAACTGCTGCGTCTTTCTGCAGTGTGCAGACTGAACAGGAGGTCAGGGATCAAGACTGGGTGGAAGACGATGCAGGGGACGATGAGGTCCTAGACCCCACATGGAATGAAGGTCGTGCCACTGACTTTCACAGTTCGGAGGAAGAGGCAGTGGTGAGACCGAGCCAACATCGTAGCAAAAGAGGGAGCAGTGGGCAAAAGCAGAACACCCGCCGCCAAGAGACTCCGCCTGCTACTGACCGCCGCCATCTGGGACCGAGCACCCCAAAGGCAGCTTCAAGGAGTTCCCTGGCATGGCACTTCTTCAAACAATGTGCTGACGACAAGACCCGAGTGGTTTGCACGCTGTGCCATCAGAGCCTGAAGCGAGGCATTAACGTTCTGAACCTGAGCACAACCTGCATGACCAGGCACCTGCATGCAAAGCATGAACTGCAGTGGAGTAAACACCTTAAAACCAAGGAAGTCACTCAGGCTCCCCCTGCTACCTCTTCTGCTGCTGCCGCCTCGGCCTCTTCCTCTGCCTCTGGAGGAACGTTGGCACCTGCCGCCCAGCAAACAGGGGATGTACCACCAACACCACCACCACCACCTCCGTCACCAAGCGTCTCAACCATGTCACACGCCAGCGTTCAGCTCTCCATCTCACAAACATTTGATAGAAAGCGTAAATTCCCACCTAGCCACCCTCGATCCCTGGCCCTGAATGCCAGCATTTCTAAACTACTGGCCTATGAAATGCTGTCATTTAGGCTGGTGGACACAGACAGCTTCAAACAGCTCCTGTCGCTTGCTGTCCCACAGTATGTTGTTCCCAGCCGGCACTACTTCTCCAAGAGAGCCGTGCCTTCCCTGCACAACCAAGTATCCGATAAAATCAAGTGTGCACTGCGCAACGCCATCTGTAGCAAGGTCCACCTAACCACAGATACGTGGACCAGTAAGCACGGCCAGGGACGCTATATCTCCCTAACTGCACACTGGGTAAATGTAGTGGCAGCTGGGCCCCAGGCGGAGAGCTGTTTAGCGCACGTCCTTCCGCCGCCAAGGATCGCATGGCAACATTCTTTGCCTCCTGTTGCCACCTCCACCTTCTCGGCTTCCTCCTCCTCTTCTTCCACCTGCTCATCCAGTCAGCCACACACCTTCACCAACAACTTCAGCACAGCCCGGGGTAAACGTCAGCAGGCCATTCTGAAACTCATATGTTTGGGGGACAGGCCCCACACCGCACAGGAGTTGTGGCGGGGTATAGAACAACAGACCGACGAGTGGTTGCTGCCGGTGAGCCTCAAGCCCGGCCTGGTGGTGTGTGATAATGGGCGAAATCTCGTTGCAGCTCTGGGACTAGCCAATTTGACGCACATCCCTTGCTTGGCGCATGTGCTGAATTTGGTGGTGCAGAAGTTCATTCACAACTACCCCGACATGTCAGAGCTGCTGCATAAAGTGCGGGCCGTCTGTTCGCGCTTCCGGCGTTCACATCCTGCTGCTGCTCGCCTGTCTGCGCTACAGCGTAACTTCGGCCTTCCCGCTCACCGCCTCATATGCGACGTGCCCACCAGGTGGAACTCCACCTTGCACATGCTGGACAGACTGTGCGAGCAGCAGCAGGCCATAGTGGAGTTTCAGCTGCAGCACGCACGGGTCAGTCGCACTACAGAACAGCACCACTTCACCACCAATGACTGGGCCTCCATGCAAGACCTGTGTGCCCTGTTGCGCTGTTTCGAGTACTCCACCAACATGGCCAGTGGCAATGACGCCGTTATCAGCGTTACAATACCACTTCTATGTCTCCTTGAGAAAACACTTAGGGCGATGATGGAAGAGGAGGTGGCCCAGGAGGAGGAGGAGGAGGAAGAGGGGTCATTTTTAGCACTTTCAGGCCAGTCTCTTCGAAGTGACTCAGAGGGAGGTTTTTGGCAACAGCAGAGGCCAGGTACAAATGTGGCCAGACAGGGCCCACTACTGGAGGACGAGGAGGACGAGGATGAGGAGGAGGTGGAGGAGGCTGAGGATGAAGCATGGTCACAGCAGGGTGGCACCCAACGCAGCTCGGGTCCATCACTGGTGCGTGGCTGGGGGGAAAGGCAGGACAATGACGATACGCCTCCCATAGAGGACAGCTTGTCCTTACCCCTGGGCAGCCTGGCACACATGAGCGACTACGTGCTGCAGTGCCTGCGCAACGACAGCAGAGTTGCCCACATTTTAACGTGTGCGGACTACTGGGTTGCCACCCTGCTGGATCCACGCTACAAAGATAATGTGCCCACCTTACTTCCTGCACTGGAGCGTGATAGGAAGATGCGCGAGTACAAGCGCACGTTGGTAGACGCGCTACTTAGAGCATTCCCAAATGTCACAGGGGAACAAGTGGAAGCCCAAGGCCAAGGCAGAGGAGGAGCAAGAGGTCGCCAAGGCAGCTGTGTCACGGCCAGCTCCTCTGAGGGCAGGGTTAGCATGGCAGAGATGTGGAAAACTTTTGTCAACACGCCACAGCTAACTGCACCACCACCTGATACGCAACGTGTTAGCAGGAGGCAACATTTCACTAACATGGTGGAACAGTACGTGTGCACACCCCTCCACGTACTGACTGATGGTTCGGCCCCATTCAACTTCTGGGTCTCTAAATTGTCCACGTGGCCAGAGCTAGCCTTTTATGCCTTGGAGGTGCTGGCCTGCCCGGCGGCCAGCGTTTTGTCTAAACGTGTATTCAGCACGGCAGGGGGCGTCATTACAGACAAACGCAGCCGCCTGTCTACAGCCAATGTGGACAAGCTGACGTTCATAAAAATGAACCAGGCATGGATCCCACAGGACCTGTCCGTCCCTTGTCCAGATTAGACATTAACTACCTCCCCTTAACCATATATTATTGGACTCCAGGGCACTTCCTCATTCAATCCTATTTTTATTTTCATTTTACCATTATATTGCGAGGCTACCCAAAGTTGAATAAACCTCTCCTCTGTCTGGGTGCCGGGGCCTAAATATATGCCAATGGACTGTTCCAATGTTGGGTGACGTGAAGCCTGATTCTCTGCTATGACATGCAGACTAATTCTCTGCTGACATGAAGCCAGATCCTCTGTTACGGGACCTCTCTCCTCTGCCTGTGTGCTGGGCCTAAATATATGCCAGTGGACTGTTGCAGTGGTGGCTGACGTGAAGCCTCATTCTCTGCTATGACATGCAGACTAATTCTCTGCTGACATGAAGCCAGATTGTCTGTTACGGGACCTCTCTCCTCTGCCTGGGTGCTGGGCCTAAATTTATGAAAATGGACTGTTGCAGTGGTGGGTGACGTGAAGCCTGATTCTCTGCTATGACATGAAGACTGATTCTCTGCTGACATGAAGCCAGATCCTCTGTTACGGGACCTCTCTCCTCTGCCTGTGTGCTGGGCCTAAATATATGCCAATGGACTGTTGCAGTGGTGGCTGATGTGAAGCCTCATTCTCTGCTATGACATGCAGACTAATTCTCTGCTGACATGAAGCCAGATTGTCTGTTACGGGACCTCTCTCCTCTGCCTGGGTGCTGGGCCTAAATATCTGACAATGGACTGTTGCATTGGTGGCTGACGTGAAGCCTCATTCTCTGCTATGACATGCAGACTAATTCTCTGCTGACATGAAGCCAGATTGTCTGTTACGGGACCTCTCTCCTCTGCCTGTGTGCTGGGCCTAAATATATGCCAATGGACTGTTGCAGTGGTGGCTGACGTGAAGCCTCATTCTCTGCTATGACATGCAGACTAATTCTCTGCTGACATGAAGCCAGATTGTCTGTTACGGGACCTCTCTCCTCTGCCTGGGTGCTGGGCCTAAATTTATGAAAATGGACTCTTACAGTGGTGGGTGACGTGAAGCCTGATTCTCTGCTATGACATGAAGACTGATTCTCTGCTGACATGAAGCCAGATCCTCTGTTACGGGACCTCTCTCCTCTGCCTGTGTGCTGGGCCTAAATATATGCCAATGGACTGTTGCAGTGGTGGCTGATGTGAAGCCTCATTCTCTGCTATGACATGCAGACTAATTCTCTGCTGACATGAAGCCAGATTGTCTGTTACGGGACCTCTCTCCTCTGCCTGGGTGCTGGGCCTAAATTTATGAAAATGGACTGTTGCAGTGGTGGGTGACGTGAAGCCTGATTCTCTGCTATGACATGAAGACTGATTCTCTGCTGACATGAAGCCAGATTGTCTGTTACGGGACCTCTCTCCTCTGCCTGGGTGCTGGGCCTAAATTTATGAAAATGGACTGTTGCAGTGGTGGGTGACGGGAAGCCAGATTCTCTGTTACGGGACCTCTCTCCTCTGCCTGGGTGCCGGGGCCTAAATATCTGAGAATGGACTGTTCCAGTGGTGGGTGACGGGAAGCCAGATTCTCTGCTATGGGACCTCTCTCCAATTGATTTTGGTTAATTTTTATTTATTTAATTTTTATTTTAATTCATTTCCCTATCCACATTTGTTTGCAGGGGATTTACCTACATGTTGCTGCCTTTTGCAGCCCTCTAGCCCTTTCCTGGGCTGTTTTACAGCCGTTTTAGTGCCGAAAAGTTCGGGTCCCCATTGACTTCAATGGGGTTCGGGTTCGGGACGAAGTTCGGATCCCGAACCCGAACATTTTCGGGAAGTTCGGCCGAACTTCTCGAACCCGAACATCCAGGTGTTCTCTCAACTCTAGCCAGGACATTAGTTATTTTAGGTAGAGAGGCCTGACCCTTACCTCCATCAAGAACTGCTCCTCGGGACTCTCATTGATTGTTTAACCCTGGGTAGCTAATATTTATTTCAGGCTTTGTGAATGTATGCATGCACTAATGTGCTTAACATGTGATTAACATCCAACACTATTGGAAGGGAGCCAGCTTGATCTGACTTTTTGAGCATTTACTGCCTGTTTACCAGGGAAAATCCCAAGAACAACCTGAGGACGACTAGATTTTCAGAAAGGAGGTGTGAAGTACCTGTGGTATCTGCAATTGTTCTATGTAATGTTATTTATACTTTATATTGTGGTGTTATTTATATCAGCAAAGATACGGTACGGTTAGTTTTAGGAATGACATTTATCATCCCATTCCTCTGGGCTGGCCTACTTCCTGCCAGGAGGGGGAGTTTTAGAGAGTTCTAGGAAGAGGGAGACCTAGCTAGCCTAGTGAGGAAGCATTAACATCTACTCCCACTCCCAGGGTCTTTAGGGCCACAGAATCAGCTCAACTGTGAGGAACAGTGCTCCACGGAGACGGAAGGTCCAAGACTGTGGATATTCTTTGTAGCTACAGCACTACAGTCAGTGGGATAACCAACAACTAAAGCTTCACAGATCCCTTTGCAGATGAGGGGAGAACATGTTAATACACCCATTACCATAGCACATCTCAGACAAAACCAAAGGCCTTTGCTTATCAAGTGGACTCCTACAGCCACAGGTGCCAGTTTAAAGTCATAGTGAAGGGAAATCAGGTGAGAGAGAAGATCTACCCTAAAGTGCTATTGTCTTTCATCTTGTCTACCATCAGATCTCATCAGCTGGGTATAGAGACATTGCACCTTGTACGGACGACAGCTGAATGTACTGTAATTCATCCTTCACTCAGTAAAAAAATGCTTGCTGTTTTACATCTGCCTGATTCTCCCACACCACTTTTTTACTGCACCGAACCCCAAGGAGTGATGGCCTGAGGAAGTACACTGTGACGCAACATCTCATCAGGGCCATTACTGCTACCATCCTATGCACTAGCTCCACAGGGGCTCACTGCAGATACATGTGCAAAATACAAATCTACAGGCTCTACTACATAGACAACCATGTTTATAGGAGTGTTCTGGTTTCATGTAACTCATGCCTAACCGCATGCAATGTAAAGTTATACAACTCTCCGTTATAATCTTTGGGGGACATTTATTATCCCCTGTACAAATGAAGATGAGAAAGGATCCAGCTAGTAATTAAAATCACTTCTTATTGCATTGTTCATATAAAAAAACGCATACCCTCAAGCTGTCTGTCGCATTTCGACCGATGTATCACAAACTAAATTACAGTACAGTTTTATAGTGCTGAGAATCCATTTGTGGAACATGTAAGATGCAGATACATCGATGATCTGCTATTTATTTGTCAGGGAGATGTGTCTGCCGTGCCATCTTCTGTTTCATAATTAAATAATGATGAATAGCATTTACGTTTTACCTCTAACTTACAAAAAATGTTATTTATATTTTGGATTTAAAGTTGGAGGAGATAGCATTTTCATGCAAGAACGAACCATCCTCAGTATACAGTTAAAGCTATACCTATGGGGGAAGTAGTGCGTGCTAGATGCAACTGTAGCACGGATTCTGCTTTCCAACAGGAAATTAAAAATATCAAACAAAGGTTGCACAAAAGAGGTTATCCTGCTTGGATGTCAGACCGAGCCATGGGTAAAGTGCAAAAACTATCATGAGAAAAACTGCTGTTTTTACAAAATCACAAATCATATGATACTAAAGCTTGTATACTAATATTACAGTTCTCCAAATTCCAAATATTATATATTATAATATTATATATTTATATTTCCAAATTTACCTAAGTTATATAAGGATGAAAAATTGTAACAAATTCTACAGTATATCAAGGGTGCAAGGTTATATATAAAAAAGCGCCTACCTTAGGTCAATGTATAGCACCCAGAGTCTCAAAAACATTACAAAGTAATTGTACAGGTTTCTTTAAATGCGGCACATACCCATGTAGCGACTGTTCTTTTGTTATGCTCATCAAAGATTTCTCTGATTCCACTCATTCTATGGTACATCACATGAAGGATTATATAATTAGAGATTGGATTTAAGTGTCATAAAGATGTAATTTTTAGCTTTTCAATTAAACTCATGAATGGTCTTGTGTCTCAGGGTTCTTTGGATCACTGAAATCAATCTTAAACACCTGTGATAATTAGTTTGCCAGGTAAGCCTAGTTAAAGGAAAAGTACTTAAGAAGGATGTTCCACATTATTAACCCCTTCGCTACCAGCGCTCTACATGTACAGCGCTGGTAGGGTCTTTAAACTTGGCAACTGCTCACATGTGCAGCGAGCACCATAGCCAGTGGGTCTCTGCTGTTTCAAACAGCAGAGGCCTGCAGCTAATATCCACGACTTCAATAATGCTGATCACGGTCATTATAGCCTTTAGATGCCATGTTCCAGTGTGATCACGGTATCTAAATACCAAAATACCCGGAAGTGAGTGCTTCTGGGTTTAGACTGGTACCCCCCATCTGGCGACCGGGAATGCTGGTCATTCTTTCTAATAAGCTATTTCTCTGAAGCGACCCAGTGTATTAAAGCTGCAGTTCCTATGTTGGCCAGCAGGTGGCAGGCCAACATAGGAGATCAGCAATTAGATATTTTATTATATTGTTAGAGTATAGTAATGATCATAAAAAATAAATAAAATTGTGGACATTGTAGCAGGATGCACTTCTGGGTATTTTGGTATTTAGAGGGGCTAAAAAAAGTAAAAAATGTAAAATAAATATAAAAATATATAAAATTTAAATCACCCCAAATTTAAATTTCCTTAGAATACAAAAATAAATACATAAATAATAAACAATATAAACATTATGGGCATCATTGTGTCTGAAAATGACCATACTATTAAAATATAAAAATATCTTTCCAATGCACCAAATGGCTTAACGGAAAAAAGGACAATTCAGAATTTCTTTCATCGATTCTCTTTCCCCCAAAAATGTTGTAAAATGTGATCAAAAAGACACATACACTCTAAAATGCACCCCCAAACAGCTCAGTAGACATGAAATGTTTTTTCCCAGTAATTAAACATATAAAACTTATACATATGTGGTATCGTTGTAATCATATTGACCCAGAGAATGAAGGGCATAGGTCAGTCTTGCTGCATAGGGAACATTGTAGAGACAAAACCTGTAAAACTATGGGGGAATTATGTTTTTTTTTTTCCAATTCCACCCCATTTGGATTTTTTCCCCCGCTTCCCACTACATTGTAAGCCACATTAAATTGTGGCATTGGAAAGTAAAATTTTTACCACCAAAAACAAGCCCTTATATGGATATGTGAACAGAAAAATTAAAAATAAAAAAGACAGGAAAGAAAAATGTAAATGAAAAAAAAAACTCCGGTATCCTAAGGGTTAGGTAGGCCACTCATTTCAAGTAATATAGGAAAGAATAAAGGATCTCTCTGCTAATGATGGACGAACATCGGCCAGGACGCATTCGCGATCAAATCTTCCCGAACAGCGTGTATGCGGCGGGTCCCATTGACTTGAATGGCAGGCGAACCTGAAAAATCTTCAGGACATATTTGCAGCCACCAAAGACTTACCAGACGTGCACAAATAGTCCCACAACATGGACAGTGACATACCACAGGGGGATCATTGGCAAAAATTCCCACAAAAAGTATGTATTTTAATCAGAGGCCATTTTTATGCATCTTAAAGGAAAACTCTCAAAAATGTGCCCTGTTGGAACCTAGAAAAAAAACATTTTTTAGGCCACGGGAGTACAGGCCTAAAAAATTAGGCATTCACCTGACAGAAAAGTACTTGTGATGATGTGGCTGGAGATACATTAGGCGGTCACTGGCTAAAAATTTTACTGTAGGCTAGTACAGGCATAAAAAATTAGGCATTCACCTGACAAAAAGGACTTGTGATGATGTGGCTGCAGGTACATTAGGTGGTCACTGGATACAAATTTTACTGTCGGCTAGTACAGGCCCCAAAAATTAGGCATTCACCTGACAGAAAAGGTGTTTTATGCCGCTGTATATATATAATACAAGAACCATTCTTTGTTCTGGGTTGTGGCAGACATGTGTGGGCTAGCATGAGGAAATTCAATTACACGTGGTCATCCCAGGTGTTGAATTCCTCAGAGATCCATGCCTCATTCATTTTTAGAAATGTGAGGTAGTCCACACTGTCGTGAGCTAGGCGAGTGTGCTTATTGGTCACGATCCCCCTGCTGCGCTGAACGCTCTTTCAGACAGGATACTCGACAAGGGACAAGCCAAGAGTTCCATGGCAAATTGTGCCAGCTCTGGCCACAGGTCAAGCCTGCACACCCAGTAGTCATGGGGTTCCTTGCTTCTCAGGGCATCCACATTGGCCGTTAAACTGATGTAGTTGGACACCTGTTGGTCTAGGCATTCCCTGAGGCTGGATCCGGAGGGTGGATGTCGATGGGTTGGCTGAAAGAATGATCTCATATCCGAAGTGACCAACACATCTTCAAACCGCCCTCTTCTTCCAGGCGCGGTAGGACTGGTATCCGCACCTGTTTGGCTGCGCCCACAACAGCAGAATGCAGCATCTCTTCCTGCATTCTGCCAGCCCTCTGTGATGCTGGTAACATGTCCGCCATTTAGTCTTTTGCACCGGCGGTCTAAGTACGTTGTTACCCAATACTGGTCCTTGCCTTTTATGCTTTTTATATGGGGGTCCCTCTTCAAACACTGAAGCATGAAGGCCCCCATTTGCACTGAATTGGAAGCGGTGGAGCGCCCTGGCTCCTGCTCATTGCTCAGGAGTATGTCGTCCTCGGTCAACACCAGGGATCCCCAAAATGTTTAAAGTCCCCCTGAAAGCCTGCTCTTCTTGTTCCTCCTCAACATCCCACCAGCCACCATCCTCCTCTCACTCCTCTTCAACTCCTGCTGACTTGTATCAGATGGAGTAGCCCCCCCTGGGAATTATATGGCAGTAGTTGGCAGGCTAGCAGTTCCGACAAGCCAGCGGTCAGCCGTTGGGCAAGAGGGTTATCAAGTGTCATTAACTTTTTACGCTCGAATATTTGGGCCACGGAAGCCCGCCTTCTGCCAGATGCACACGATGGCGGCACGGTGGAGTGGAGAACAAATGGGAGGAGAGAGCAAAAGGGCGAGAAAAAGAGGCAGGACGTGGAGTTCTGGGAGTGTGGCTTTATGGGTTCTGACGGTGTTGCTCCCACTGGGCTCGTTGATGGGAGGTCAGGTGCCTTCTTAAGGCGGTCATCCCTAGGTGAGTGTTGGGCTTACCACGACGTATGCATTGACAGCACAGGCTGCAGATGGCAACGCTATTGTCAGCAGCTGACACGTTACAAAAAGCCCACACTGCTGAGCCATGTGCCGGCGTCCTGGGAGCACCAGAAGTGACTGTGCATGGTGTATGGCTTGCTCCAGATACTTTTTGCCTCCTGTGCCCTGCGAGCTCTGCCTGCTTCTCCTTCTCCTACCTCTCTCCTGATCCGTATCTCCCTCTGAACTCCCCTCCTCTTCCTCTCCTGTGGGCACCCACATGATGTCCATCGACACGTCGTCACCTTCACCACCACTTACATTTGAGATCTCGGAGTAGGCAGCAACAGCGGGGACCTCCCTCCTTGGGCTGATCTGTGTACTGTCGTCAGCTAGCTGGGTGGTGACCGTTACTACCACCTCTTCCTTATCCGATGTCAAGAATGGCTGTGCATTGGTAAGGTATGGGAATGGATGGGAAAATAATTCCTCTGACTCGAGTGGACGGGATATGGTGGTGGTGGTGGTGTCTTTAGGGGTGCACACAGCAGAGAGTGAGGAGGGTGCAGATACAGAGGATGAGGAGGGTGCAGGAGTGGAAGGCTGAATGAGCCACTCAACCAACTCTGGTGTGTCTTTTGAAGTAATTGCACACATCTTCTCCAACTTCCCACTTAGGCTCCGGCCTGGTGCACCTGCCCGACCCCTTCCACCCCTGCGGAACGGTCTGCCTCTTCCTCTGCCTGTCATTTTCAAAATTACCCTGTGCCTAAGTCCCTAGAGAAGAACAGTATTTTGTGGAAGCAGGTATCTCGCAGGCCTCAATCAATATTTGGTGGAAGCAGGTATATCAAACCCCTTAATCAGTATTTTGTGGAAGCAGGTATCTCACAGGCCTCAATCAATATTTTGTAGAAGCAGGTATATCAATCCCCTTAATCTGTATTTTGTGGAAGCAGATATATCGTAGGCTTCAATAAATATTTTGTGGAAACAGGTATATCAAACCCCTTAATCAATATTTTGTGGAAGCAGGTATATCGCAGGCATAAATCAGTATTTTGTGGAAGCAGGTATATCAAACCCCTTAATCAGTATTTTGTGGAAGCATGTATATCGCAGGACTCTATCAATATTTGGTGGAAGCAGGTATATCAATCCCCTTAACCCCTTAAGGAGACGGCCATATTTCACCTTATGGACCAGGCCATTTTTTGCAAATCTGACCAGGGTCACTTTATGTGTGAATAACTTTAAAACGCTTTTACTTATCGATTCTGAGATTGTTTTTTCGTCACATATTGTACTTCAGGACAGTGGTAAAATGGAGTAATATTTACCAAAAATCTTGAAAATGTTGCAGATTTCCAAATGTCAATTTCTCTACTTTTATAATAGATAGTAATACCTCCAAAAATAGTTATTTTACATCCCCAAAATGTCTACTTCATGCTTGGAATATTTTGGGAATGCCATTTTATTTTTTGGGGACGTTACAAGGCTTAGAAGTTTAGAAGCAAATCTTGACATTTTTCTAAAACCCACTTTTTCAGGACCAGTTCAGGTCTGAAGTCACTTTGTGAGGCTTAGAAACCACCCAAAATTGACCCCATTTTACAAACTACACCCCTCAAGGTATTCAAAACTTATTTTACAAACTTTGTTAACCCTTTAGGTGTTCCACAAGAATTAATGGAATATAGAGATAACATTTCAAAATTCTTCTTTTTGGGCAGATTTTTCATTTGAATCCATTTTTTCCAGTTACAAAGCAAGGGTTAATAGTCAAACAAAACTCAATATTTATGGGCCTGATTCTGTAGTTTACAGAAACACCCCATATGTGGTCGTAAACTACTGTACGGTCACACGGCAGGGCACAGAAGGAATGGAATGCAATCTGGTTTTTGGAAGGCAGATTTTGCTGGACCACTTTTTTTTACACCATGTCCCATTTGAAGCCCCCCTGATGCACCCCTAGAGTAGAAACTCCAAAAAAATGACCCCATTTTGGAAACTACGGGATAGTGTGGTAGTTTTGTTGGTACTATTTTAGGCTACATATGATTTTTGGTTGCTCTATATTACACTTTTTGTGAGGCAAGGTAACAAGAAATAGCTGTTTTGGCACCGATTTTATTTTTTGTAATTTACAAAATTCATCTGACAGGTTAGATCATGTGATATTTTTATAGAGCAGGTTGTCACGGACACGACAATTTTGGGGTGTGTATTACTTTTTGATCGCTTGCTATTACACTTTTTGTGATGTAAGGTGACAAAAAATTTCTTTTTTATATCTTTTTTTTTTTTGCAGTATTCATCTGAGGGGTTAGGTCATGTGATATTTTTATAGAGCAGGTTATTACAGATGCGGCGATACCTAATATGTCTTTTTTTTTATTTAAGTTTTATACAATAATTTCATTTTTGAAAACAAAAAAATCATGTTTTAGTCTCTCTATAGTCTAAGAGCTATAGTTTTTTCAGTTTTTGGGCGATTACCTTGGGTAGGGTATGATTTTTGCGGGATGAGATGACGGTTTGATTGGCACTATTTTGGGGTGCTTATCACTTTTTGATCGCTTGCTATTACACTTTTTGTGATGTAAGGTGACAAAAAATTGCTTTTTTGAAACCGTTTCTTTTTATTATTATTTTTACGGTGTTCACCTGAGGGGTTTTCGGTGTTCACCGCGCGGCGGTGATTGGAAATACACAGGACATCCTTACCATCCTTATATGAAGGACATATCTGAGCCCGAGCACCGCGCCAAGGTATCTCAAGTAGCTCGGGACCTAACGCTAACCTACCTGTGCCATATGGGTAATATCAAGAGCCAGTGGGCAAATTACAGGAGCATAAGGTCTGACTCACAGCAATTGGTATTGCCCATACATCACAGGTTAGTGTTAGGTCCCAAGCTACTTGAGATACCTTGGCGCGGTGCTCAGGCTCAGATATGTCCTTCATAAGGATATATTGGCTAAATTCTCAATTTTAACACCAGTTTGAGGGTTTAGTCAGACTTGTTTACATTCACAGTAGTGCACCTTCCTTAATGTTTATTTCATAGAGCTATTTACATTCACACATTTTTATTTCTTGTGTAGGATGTCTTTTTGTGGTGCTTGTAGTCCGCTGCGGGCATCCTAAACTGTGTGTATTTTTGCTGGGGATCGCCATTAGCAATGGGCCACAAGTACAGGATCTGCTCCCCTGGGCATAGATGCACAACTGCATATGGGGTTGAGCTCTTTCATAGAGAAGGAAACATGAAGCGCCTGCTTTCTAGCAAATGTAAACTACCGCAAGGAATTATTAACATTATATGAAGTATAGTGCTGTAAATTGGAGTCATCTTATGTATTTTCACAGTTACACATGCTGAAATATTATATACTGTTTGCTAGTAATTTTATTTCTTGTGTAGGGAGTGTCTATTCATTATTCAATTATACCACAGATGTGGATGATTTTGGAAAGCTGGTGATTGGTGATATCTTCCCATATAAGTGACTACTGCGTTCATGTATTTTAGTAAATTATTAAAGGGGTTCTGCAGTTCTTTTTAACTGATGATCTATCTTCTGCATAGATCATCAGCATCTGATAGGCGGGGGTCCGACACCCGAGACCCCCGCCGATCAGCTGTTTGAGAAAGCAGCGACAATCCAGTTGTGCTGCAGCCTTCTCTCTGTTTTCCTCAGGCGCAGTGACGTTACGACTAGTATCACTGGCCTGGGTCTGGGCTCAGCCTCATCAAGTAAGTGGAGCTTAGCCCCGCCCAGGACAGTGATACTAGTCGTGACGTCTCTGGGCCTAAGGAAAACAGAGAAGGCCGCAGCACTCCTGGAGCGACTGTGCCTACTCAGAAAGCTGTTCCTGGGTGTCGGACCCCCGCCGATCAGATGCTGATGATCTATCCAGCGAATAGATCATCAGTTAAAAAGAACTGCAGAACCCCTTTAAAGCCGATAAAGAAGTAATTTTATTTACTCATTGGATCTTTTCTCATCTTTATTTGGATGTGGATCTGTGACAATACTGCTTGATTTGGTCATTCACCTGGTGCTGGAGCATACTACTCTGTACTACCCCTGTATGCTAGAAAACTTGCGTCAAAAAGTCACAGTGGGTGGTATAGAGGCGGATATAGCCAGCCTGGAACATTTATTATAATCTACAGAAGGAAACTGGCATAAAATATAGAAAAAAATCTACTCTTGCTGGTGTATCTTTCCATTTTGGTCAACAAACCTAAACAGATGTGCTACAATTATTAAGAGGTGTGCACGTTTTAATAATTGTGGTGCATCTGCTGCCATTGGGGGGGGGGGGGATAAAGATCGGCACCTAATACAGCAGTCTTAATAAATGTCCTCCTTTATGTTTTAAGTCTTCCTTTGCTCTCAGTGAATGAGATTATTCTTACTTTTGGGCCTCATGCACACGACCATTGTTTTGGTCCGCATCCGAGCCGCAGTTTTTGCGGCTTGGATGCAGACCCACTCACTTCAATGGGGCCGCAAAAGATGCGGACAGCACTTCGTGTGCTGTCCGCATCCGTTGCTCCGTTTCGTGGTCCGGAAAAAAAAATATAACCTGTTTTGCAGACAAGAATAGGCAGTTATATCAATGGCTATCTGTGCCGTTCCGCAAAATTGCGGAACGCACACGGACGCCATCCGTGTTTTGCAGATCCGCAATTTGCGGACCACAAAACACACAACGGTTGTGTCCATGAGGCAGAAAAACTCATACATACTTTAACACTGCTTTTAGCTAAGAAGTGGACACATCCTATGTAAGCAGTGCCCTGAGACCTAAACAGCTTGAGTTATATACTGTATATACTGATATACTGTAGCAAACTAAGAGCTGAATCAGCAAAGACTTGTGTCTTTGCAGTGTTTAAAGCAGGAAGCCTTTCATAATAGCAGGTGCTTGGAGTTATATATCTTTGTCCCCTAGGGGGTGCTCTATGCTCATCAAATACAAAAAAAAAAAAGAGGGATTAGAAAGTCAACCTCTTGTTTATACCTCAGGAAGCAGCACCTGTCCGTCTCATGTTCTGTGGGTAAAGAGGTTAATGATAAAAGAATAAGAACGTGTCAGCCTGTCACAACTGGTTTCTACTTCTGAGTGTATTGCTCAAGCACCAAATTACTCTCACTTCTATCCAGGCCTATTTCAGTGGCCATAAAAAACTATAAAGCCAAATTTATTAGACATTATTTGGCTATTTGGTTTTAAGGTATATCACCACAGATGCTCAATTTCAGTGTAAGAATTGAAAATACAATATAGGTAAAAAAGGGAATACATATATGGTGGTCGTGTCTGGATATACAGTGGATATAAAAAAAAGTCTACACACCCCTGTTAAAATGTCAGGTTTCTGTGAAAAAAATTAGACAAAGATAAATCAATTCAGAACTTTTTCCACCTTTAATGTGACCTATAAACTGTACAACTCAATTGAAATCCTTTAGGTAGAGAGAAGAAAAAATATAAACATAAAATAATATGGTTACATAAGTGTGCACACCCTTAAACTAATACTTTGTTGAAGTACCTTTTGATTTTATTACAGCACTCAGTCTTTTGGGGTATGAGTCTATCAGCATGGCACATTTTGACTTGGCAAGATTTGCCCACTCTTCTTTGCAAAACCACTCCAAATCTGTCAGATTGCGAGGGCATCTCCTGTGCACAGCCCTCTTCAGATCACCCCACAGATTTTTAATTGGGTTCGGGTCTGGGCTTTGGCTGGGCCATTCCAAAACTTTCATCTCCTTCTGGTGAAGCCATTCCTTTGTTGATTTGGATGTATGCTTTGGGTCGTTGTCATGTTGAAAAATGAAGTTCCTCTTTATGTTCAGCTTTCTAGCAGAAGCCTGAAAGTTTTGTGCCAATATTGACTGGTATTTGGAACTGTTCATAATTCCCTCTAGCTTAACTAAGGCCCCAGTTCCAGCTGAAGAAAAACAGCTGCAAAGCATGATGCTGCCACCACCATGCTTCACTGTGGGTATGGTGTTCTTTTGGTGATGTGCAGTGTTGTTTTTGCGCCAAACATATCTTTTGGAATTATGGCCAAAAAGTTCAACCTTGGTTTCATCAGACCATAACACCTTTTTCCACATGCTTTTGGGAGACTTCAGATGTGTTTTTGCAAAATGTAGCCTGGCTTGGATGTTTTTCTTCGTAAGAAAAGGCTTTAGTCTTGCCAATCTACCCCATAGCCCAGACATATGAAGAATACAGGAGATTGTTGTCACATGTACCACACAGCCAGTACTTGCCAGATATTCCTGCAGCTCCTTTAATGTTGCTGTAGGCCTCTTGGTAGCCTCCCAGACCAGTTTTCTTCTCGTCTTTTCATACATTTTGGAGGGACGTCCAGTTCTTAGTAATATCACTGTTGTGCCATATTTTCTCCACTTGATGCCTTGGAAATTCTTTTGTGTCATTCTCCTGACTGATAGCTTTTAACAATGAGATCTATCTGATGCTTTGTAAGCTCTCTGTGGACCATGGCTTTTGCTGTGGGATACGACTAAGAAAGTTTCAGGAAAGACCTACTAGAGCAGCTGAACTTTATTTGGGGCTCATCAGAGGCACTTTAAATGATGGCAGGTGTATGCTGACTCCTATTTAACATGATTTTGAATGTGATTGCTTAATTCTGAACACAGCTACATCCCCAGTTATAAGAGGGTGTGCACACTTATGCAACCACATTATTTTAGTTTGTTTTTCTTTCTTCCCTCCACCTAAAAGATTTGTATTTCAATTGAGTGGTACAGTTTATAGGTCACATTAAAGGTGTAAAAATGTTCTGAAATGATTTATCTTTGTCTCATTTATTTTATCTTTACTCATAATCTAATCATTTCACTTATTACCTCCCATATTTACAAAAATGGTGTACAGTAAGTGATTTGGTTTTTCTACGGTCTTTATTTGCATAGATTTCCAGAGAAGCAGAGAAGGGGTTAACACTTGAAACCACCTGAAGGACCTCAGCCCAAAGTACAGAGGTTAAGTATGATTTCTATACAGTTCCTTTCCAGCGCAATGAGTCAATATTTATCCATTATTCGTTGACATACGGGGTTAAAAGAGAGGAGAGAAATGATTTATGGATCAGAAGTGTCTTTTTCCCTGTGTGCTCAGTACTTTGAGGAGAAGGGTGGGTCTCCTGTGGATCTAGGGAGATGATGGACAGGGAACATATGACCACACAATGGAGACACACGACTGGCCTCAGCCACTGACTGCTGTGTCTAAAAGCAATCTCCAGTTCCTAAGGAGGTGGAAGAACAAGGTAGTAAAAAAGAGTAAATAAACACCTGGGCTACTCCTTGAAGAAAGGATATTGAGTTCCTTGGCTTTCTGCCTGCTAGACTAGACGCACACATAACTGATAAAACCCAAGCAGGAATGTCCAGACATCTCCAAGAGGTTTTATCCACTGTCCATTCAATAAATCTGACCATAGACATAACACTAGACAGTTGATCAAGACACTGATTACATGGCTTCATGTATGGTACCAAAATGATCAGGTGCCATCAGCCAAAATCATTTAACACATATCAAAATGTTTTTGAACATATTTCAACATTTTAGTGTTGGTGAAACAATGGTGGTGCAGAGGTAGCAGTCAGACCTGTGCTCTGGTTCCTGAGGGTGGCCAAAGACTCCTCTGCCACAAACAAGACAATATTATAGATGGGGCATAGTCAAAGACCTGGCTTTGGGTCACAGGAGCCCCATTATATGTGTTTAGTAAACCAATGAGACATGGATTTTGGATATGCTGATAAATGTGTAATTACAACTCAGTTCTAATCAGTTAATATCCTGTTACATCTGGTACGGCTACTTGGCCGCATGGCAGCCACATCGCAACCACATGGCCATACCCTAACTGGTTATAATGAATTTAAAATGTTTTATCGACACCAAGTTAACTAAATAATACATCATTTGATAAAAAAAATTAAAGGAAAGGGAACCCATCAGGAGACTTAAACTAACCAAGAGCAGCATGAAATCCCTACAGGCTTCCTTATTACAGACAACTCCTTTTTACTGTAAAACACCACAGAGGCGTGGGTGCACCAACAGTTTACTCTGCCTTGTCTAATTTGTTTATCTACATGACTAGGGCAGTGAGCTGAATCACTGCCCCAGGTGAATAAAAAGCTACCTGAGCCTATAAGGCATGCGGAAAGAGGTTTCTTTAAAGGGGACAGTCTCTTCACGCTAGCTATACATAAAGATCAGCTTATCCAAAAATATATGTCATCAAAATAACTAGACTGGGATACCCACTATCACCTTAAAAAAGCTTCTGCATGTCTATAATAATGCATGTAAGTGATTTGAACTCATGGAACACAATTACTGGTGGATTATTACAGAGACATAGGGTGCTTCCACATAGTTTTTTTTTTTTTTTACTTTAAAAAAACACCATGAAATTCATGTTTTTTTTACATAAATAAAAGCAGTGTTTGTAAGGCGTTTTGTAGTTTCCTATGGCACAAAATGTAACACCTAGTTGTGGCTTTTTTGGGTCTAAGAAAAAGATACAGACAAAAAAGTGGAATTAAAAAAAAAAAAAAAAAAACCTGTGTGCAGTAACCTTGCGGAGGGGGTAATATTCTGAGCTGAAGGGGTATTCCATTTTAGCAAGCTATACGCTATCCACAGGATAGGAGATAACTAGATTGTTGGGAGTTTGATCATGAGAATGTGGGTCCCCTATCCCATAGGGCCCCCTCCAAAAGGAACAGAGAGACAGGTCAGGCATGTGCACTGCTACTCTTGCTGTACCATGCTTCTCTATGAGAGTTCCAGAAATAGCTCAGTGCTGTACTTGGCTTTCTCATAGAGCCCCACAGAGAGACAGTGCGGATGTTGACCTGCCACTCTGTTTACTTTAGGGGGGCCCACCAAGTATGTGGTCCACATTCTCCCAGCGTTAAAGGAGTTGTCCGGGTTCAGAGCTGAACCTGGACATAACCCCTTTTTTCACCCAGACAGCCCCTCTAATATGAGCATCGGAGCATTTCATGTCCAATGCTCTCCCTTGCCCTGCACTGTATCGCACAGGACAAGGGCTGTTTTGTTTATATTTTTACACAGCTAGGAGGATGCTTCTGCCTAGCGGTGTTCCCGGTGACGACATCGGCACAAATGGGAGGGCTTTTGTTTTACAAGCTAGGGCAGAGCTAAAGCTCACCCATTAGTTCCAGTGACGTCACTAGGCTCACTGCTAGGCGGAAGCCTCCACCTAGCAGATACCGGGTACTTCACCGGATGTAATAAAAAAAGCCCTTGCCCTGCATGATTCAGCACAAGGGAGGGCATCAGAGCATGAAATGATTCAATGCTCATCTCAGAGGGGCTACCTGGGTGAAAAAGGAGACATGTCCGGGGTTCAGCTCTGAACCCGGACAACCACTTTAAGATTCCCATCCATCTTGTGGATCACAACTGGAATACCCTCTTAAGGTCTAGGGGCCTGTATAATATTCTTGCCTAGGCACCATCTGTTGTATACATAAGCTTTATTACTTACCTAAACTTGACCAATTCAAGCTAACTTGTATTAATTGTCCTGAAAGCTGTTGGATATTCAATATCCGGGTGACCTTTACTTCTACAAACATTTTCATGTTAAAACATCTTCACTTCAGTTTATTTTTATCATCAATACACCCAAGTGCAATCTGTGCAAGATCAATAAAAGAAAATGATTACACGTAGAGGCTTGTCTGATGGAGACTTTTGATGCCACCCACTGCATCCCTTCTCCTGTAGCTGAGGTGTTTCTATACAAACTACAGCGTCCAGTTGTCATATTAATTATTACACAGGGTAATGACTGAAATAGTCAAAATAAGGAGGGGGTAGGGGGGACTCAAGAGAGTCCTTTCTTGGTGCTCAAAGATTTAGAAAAGGAAGGCTTGCAACAAAGCATTAATTGGTCTGCAGAAATAGTCTGACAAGGCATGGAAGATAGGTTTCATACAGCCAGGCAATTGTGAAAGGGGGAAGAGGCCTGTGAATAGACCCCACGCTTCTTTTCTAAACTCTCTTGCTGAGCAAAAAATGGACTGCATCTTGAATACAGCCCTGATCTTGAATGCTATACCCAGCAGAGAAAGAAAAAAATGCACCATTTATTGGAACTTTCTTCCAGCTATTCATGTGTTGTGTGGAGAGAATCAGCTGGATTTGTTTACCATGAAAGACCCGTATTTTATTTTCTCTCCTCCTGGTAGAAAAAAGATTCTGTCCTAAAACTCAGGCCGCTTCTACTGTAACAAAATGATGTGTAACAAATGTACAGGCGCTCCTAATGGATCCGATGTGTAGCGATGAACGACTTTATTCGGTGACCTCAAGAAAAGGTATTTAATGGAAATGGCTCTTTAAGAAAGAGGAGAAAAAACACACAGCTTATCCGTCTATACGGACATCAAAAGGACTGCAGAGAGTAGCTGGTAAGGGGGGTGCTAAGCTAATAAAATTGTGACAGTTCAGGATTAACTAAAAGAAGAAAAAAGGATCACCCCTGGCTGGTAAAGTGAGGTACAATTGTCCCCACAAGTCCTGCTCAACGCTTCATTTTTGGAGGTTCTAAATACAATAAGAACTTTTGTGCTCAACATGACTTGCTGGAAATAAAAATGCCTACCGTGGCAGAATGGAAAAACTCCATTAAAAAAACTACAGTCCGGTTCACACAAAAAAAAGTTTAAAACGGATTATATTGTTATTATTTGGTAATCAGGAT
Organism: Bufo gargarizans; assembly: GCF_014858855.1. NCBI lineage: Eukaryota > Metazoa > Chordata > Amphibia > Anura > Bufonidae > Bufo > Bufo gargarizans. The sequence continues at coordinate 339,327,865 of NC_058081.1, read as the reverse complement.
TAAAGGAGTTTTTCCAAAGTTATAGCATAAGACAGGATATGCTATAACTTATTGATCCATGGGAATCCTCCACCTGGGATCCCTACCTATAAACAGAGGGATCTGACTGAGATATCAATAAGGTACAAACATCACTCAAGATTTTCTGTCTATATAGATCCCACCCTAACCCTGGTTTCACACCTAAGCGTTTCTCAAACGCGCGTTTTTATGCGCGTTTTTGTCGCGCGTTTTTATGCGCGTTTTTTGTAATAGTAAACGCGCGTTTGACGCGCGTTTGGGTGATTGACAGCAGTGTTGTCCAAAGAGTCTATGGCCCAAACGCGCGTCAAACGCCCCAAAAAAAGCTCCTGAACTTGTTTATGTGTCGGGCGTTTTACAGCGCGTTCAAACGCGCTGTAAAACGCGAAAATGTGAACCAGCCCCATAGGGAAGCATTGGTTTTCATGTGTTGCGCGTTTTACAGCGCGTAGGAACGCGCTGTAAAACGCTCAAGTGTGAACTTAGGGTAAAGGGAACATGCCCCTGCTGCTGGATGCCATACCCTCACCGTACCCTCACCAGGAGACTTAGATATTGGGTTAAGTTGGCAAATGAAAAAAAAAAAAAAAACTTAGTTTACTCTCGAGTAAACCCATTAAAAGTTCCACTCCAGTAGAGTATCTTCTTAAAAACTGGAAAAACATTAGCAAAGCCAGCAGAGTGCCACCACATACATAGTGCCCTCTCATAAACACGAGGGAATGAGCTGTAATACCAGACAAATCCTGTGGACATGAATGGAGCTGTTTCTGTCTAGACATTCCCTTTAAAATGATATACCTCTAGCTGCCTGCAGCTACACAACTCCCAGTAAAGTTAAAGGGGTTGTCTGGTATTTAAAAAATATGGTAAAGATGAATATTATAAAAGATAAGAAGGATTAATACTCTCTTGTTCAATCCTCCATTGCTCAAGATATATTGGTCTCCACTGATCCTGCAATTCTATCACTTATGTGACCACTGCAGCCAATCACTGGACTCAACAGTCACATAGTGTCCATGGAGGTGTGACCACTGAAGCCACTGAATGGCTGCAGGAGCACATGAATGATGTATGTGCTTTCATCACTGCAAGACTGCTGGGGACCAGCAGAGCTTCTGAAGTAGCAGGGGATTTATTTTAACACATTGTATACATATTTACAAAGCCCTCGCAGATTTATCATTTAAAGGGAATGTCTAGAATTGGAAACTGTGCCATTTATGTCCACAGGCTTTGTCTGTTAATACAGTGTATCCTTACTGTATATGGGTTGGCAAACTGCTAACACTTTGTATGGGTAAGCTGTAGTATGCTGCCCATCAGCATTAACTTATCAGAGCTTACTAAAGAGGTGCTGTTATCACAGACATTTATGGCAGAAGATATGCCGTAAATATGCAATAGATGTCAAGCAATCTGATAGATATTGAGTCTCCCAGCCCCTATCCCACTTGGTGATGTGGTCTGTGATGGGAATTACCCTTTAAGCCATGTATGCAGTGCAGTAAAGTCTGATGACTAATGCAGAGCTGTATTTGCTACTAGGCACCTGAGGGCAGAATTTAGGTGGTCAGCACTATAAGGACACCACCTGCACATGTGTGTTTTTTCTGCACTGATTCCCATGCGAGAAAACCTCAGCATAGTACAGTAACAGAAAAGTGTATGAGATTACATAAATCTCATGTACACTGCCTTTTTTTCTGTGCAGAAATTGTTGATTGTTTGAAGTTTTACCCTTTTCTAAAGAAGGGTAATATCTGCGGTAAAACTGCATCAAATCCGCACCAAAAACCATTGTTAGAAATTGCTTATTTTGTATATGTTGCTACATGCGTTCACCCTAAAGAGTCAATTTTTTAATAAATAAAAAAATAAAAGGTAGCCACTGCCCACTATGCTGCCCACTACCCATACTACTTTGCTGTGTTCACCTTTTATGACGAAGCTAAGGGCAATAATTTGTGAGTAATTTAATACGGTATATACATTATGTAGTAAGTGCCGGGCATACACAGATCTCGTAGGGCCCCATAGCAAAAGAATTATAATACAAATAGTCGCCATATGATTCACTTACTTTATCTGACTTCTATGTTGGAAAAACTTGAAGAGGTGCTTCAGAAATATGGAGCTCATTGAGAACACCATAGGTATAAATGTATTTACCAGGCAACCGCCAAAAATATATTGATAAATCTTTCCCCCACAGATCCATCTCCTGCTTCCGTTCATTACATGATAAAAGTGGGTGCCCGCAGCCACCACTAGGGGGGGACTCAGGGCACAGGAATTTGTACAGTTACCTGAAAAAGGAGGAGGAGGTCACACTGGTTGATATTAGAAACACTAACATTTTTCTACAATTGATATAAAGCACAAGGCCTTATATCAGTAGAGTTAAAGCGTTAAGGGCAAGTTGAGGTATTCTTTATGCTCAGTTGCTCATTCTGATGTTAAAGGGGTTCTGCAGTTTGTTTTAACTGATGATCTATCCTCTGGATAGATCATCAGCATCTGATCGGCCGGGGTCTGACACCTGGGACCCCCGCTGATCAGCTGTTTGAGAAGTAGTATCAACTGGCCTGGGCGGGGCTAAGCTCTGTTCACTTGAATGGAGCTTAGCCGCGCCCAGGCCAGTTTATACTAGTCGTGACGTTACAGGGCCAGCAGAAAACAGTAAGAAGGCCGCAGTGCTACTGGAGCGCCGCTGCCCTCTCAAACAGCTGATCAGCGGGGGTCCCGGTTGTCGGACCCCCGCCGATCAGATGCTGATGATCTATCTAGAGGATAGATCATCAGTTTAAAAAAACTGTAGAACCCCTTTAAAGTTTATGGCTGGGCCAGCTAGAGGTCCAAAACATCCAACATTGTCTAATCGATTTTTCTTAAGTTATCTGATGTTTCTCAGTGTGACTAATATATTGGTATCTCATTACAGACATTGGTAGTATACAGTTGCGACCCCTACGATACGCAAAGCATTCTTCTCTAAACAACCCCTTTAATGCATCTTTGAGTTTCATCTAATCTGTGTAGCCCCCTCTAGATTGAGCATGATGGCAAGATGATTTCAATTATTTGCAAAAAATGTAATATATATATATATATATATATATATATATACTTAATAAAATAGGTACCACCTGCATACAAATCGTCAAGTGCTACTCTGTATGCTGAGAAGGCATTGATCACTAGGAGATATAATATATGTGCTCTATAATCATCTGTATTCAAGCAATGTAGAAAACATTCATTTACAGTATAACTAGAATATAGTTGTACCATGATACTACTGACAGTAGCAGCTCTGGTGTATGGCCAACTACAAAGTATCATGCAATGTTCATAGACCAGCCAATATCTATCTGTCTGTCTGTCCATCTTTATATAGACAGAGATATTAGTCATTGCAGTATGTAAAGATAGATAGATAGATGCATTTAGCATACATCAGGTAAATAGTCTGTCTGGAACATGTATTTAGAGGTCCCTTGCTCTGAATGACGTGCTGGCAGTGCAGGGGTTAATCCCTGGACTGTTCCTGTGTGACATGCGGTGGGGGGGTTACTACCTGTGACGTCACCCATCAGACTGACACCTCATGGTCAGGCACAGTGTGATCCCCTGATAAGTGAGGTCCTATCTAGATATGCTGCTCAGACTGGCGGCACTGCCAGCACTCGGGCCGCTTGATCACAGATCGCTGTGTGACTAATGGGCCGGCAGGGCCTTTATACCTCCTCCCTTGCCCCATAATCTATCTAGGCACTGTGGAGTTGACAGGTGCATAGGGCACAGGTCACACATCATCACATTTCAACTCCATGTTACCTGTGGCGACCTCTGGATATGAATATATTCCAAACTAAGAACAAGTGGCTGTTTGCTTCAAGAGTTTGCATTACAGATGGGCTGGGACTTGTAGTACTATTCCAGTGCTGATATGTATGATAGGTGTACAGCAGATTCTGTGTTTTCCATAGCAGTGATATCATTCCCCTATATGTGCCACGCTATACTTCCCTGTAGTATACCACTGCTATCGCACACAGTGACAACTTCTGTGAACACTGGATTGCTGTTACCAGGAGTCAGATGAGGACAATACAGAAGCGGGTTTCCCCAATACACAAAATAACATTTCAACAATCTGATACTGGGATAAACATGGGATTGTGACTGGGGCTAGCCGCTTACTAGGTGCTATCTGATGGAAATGAAGCATACATAAGGAATATGCTGCAGTGCACACCATATTAGTAAGAGGATGGGGGGGGGGGGGGCTGGTATTGATACTCAGTACATTACATTGATAAGGGAATGGGGGCTGGTATTGATGCTCATTTAATTATATTGATAAGAGAATTGGGGGGATGGTATTGATACTCAGTACATTACATTGATAAGGGAATGGGGGCTGGTATTGATGCTCATTTAATTATATTGATAACAGAATTGGGGGGAAGGGGGCTGGAACTGATACTCAGTACATTATATTGATATGAGGATGGGGGGCTAGTATCAATACTCAGTACTTTGCATTGATAAGAGAATGGGGGGCTGGTATCAAAGCTCATTAAATTACATTGATAAGAGAATTGGGGGGATGGTATTGATACTATGTACAATATATTGATGAGAATGGGGGACTGGTATTGATACTCAGTACATTATATTGATTAGAATGGGGGGCTGGTATTGATACTATGTACAATATATTGATAAGTGGATGGGGGCTGGTATTGATAGTAAGTACATTATATTGATGAGAATGGGGGGAGCTGGTATTGATACTAAGTATATTATATTGATGAGAATGGGGGGGCTGGTATTAAAACTATGTACAATATATTGATAAGTGGATGGGGGCTGGTATTGATAGTAAGTACATTATATTGATGAGAATGGGGGGGCTGGTATTGATACTATGTACAATATATTGATAAGTGGATGGGGGCTGGTATTGATAGTAAGTACATTATATTGATGAGAATGGGGGGAGCTGGTATTGATGCTATGCACATTATATTGATGAGAATGGGGGCTGGTATTGATACTAAGTACATTATTACTTAGTGGATGGGGGACTGGTATTGATACTCAGTACACTGTCATACACTGGTGCAATAAAAAGTGTATGGGTGGTGTGAGAGGCAGTTATAAGTAGCTTGATAAACCAGGCTGTTGGAGTACCAGGTACAGTATATAAATTGAAATGCTAACTCATAGTACTTGGTATGAGCATGGTACTGGCGTGTTGCATTCATTGGTATTAGGAGGGCACTACACTAATGGGTTGGTCATGATAGTGAGAGGCTGCAGCACATGGTAGGAGCATGGTAGTGACAACTAATACGCATAATATGAATCTGGGCATGGTAATACCACTTTACCTAATAATGACTTACAGGATGTAATATGACAGGTGCCTATGTGCTAATGACTGACTGGGTGTAATATGGATAGGCATGGTGATATGACAGGTGCCTATGTGGTAATGACTGACTGGGTGTAATATGGATCTACATGGTGATATGACAGGTACCTACGTAGTAACGACTGTGTGTAATATGGTTAGGCATGGTGATATGACAAGTGCCTATGTGCTAATGACTGACTGGGTGTAATATGGATAGGCATGGTGATATGACAGGTGCCTATGTGCTAATGACTGACTAGGTGTAATATGGATATACATGGTGATATGACAGGTGCCTATGGGGTAATGACTGGGTGTAATATGGATCTACATGGTGATTTGACAGGGGCCTATGTGCTAATGACTGACTGGGTGTAATATGGATAGGCATGGTGATATGACAGGTGCCTATGTAGTAATGACTGACTGGGTGTAATATGGTTATACATGGTGATATGACAGGTGCCTATGTGGTAATGACTGACTGGGTGTAATATGGTTATACATGGTGATATGACAGGTACCTATGTAGTAATGACTGCGTGTAATATGGATAGACATGGTGATATGACAGGTACCTATGTAGTAATACTGACTGGGTGTAATATGGATAGGCATGGTGATATGACAGGTGCCTATGTGCTAATGACTGACTGGGTGTAATATGGATATACATGGTGATATGACAGGTGCCTATGTAGTAATACTGACTGGGTGTAATATGGATAGGCATGGTGATATGACAGGTGTCTATGGGGTAATGACTGGGTGTAATATGGATAGGCATGGTGATATGACAGGTACCTATGTGCTAATGACTGACTGGGTGTAATATGGATAGACATGGTGATATTACAGGTACCTATGTAGTAATACTGACTGGGTGTAATATGGATAGGCATGGTGATATGACAGGTGTCTATGGGGTAATGACTGGGTGTAATATGGATATACATGGTGATATGACAGGTACCTATGTAGTAATGACTGACTGGGTGTAATATGGATAGGCATGGTGATATGACAGGTACCTATGTAGTAATGACTGACTGGGTGTAATATGGATAGACATGGTGATATGACAGGTACCTATGAGGTAATACTGACTGGGTGTAATATGGATAGGCATGGTGATATGACAGGTACCTATGTAGTAATGACTGACTGGGTGTAATATGGATATACATGGTGATATGACAGGTGTCTATGGGGTAATGACTGTGTGTAATATGGATATACATAGTGATATGACAGGTACCTATGTAGTAATACTGACTGGGTGTAATATGGATCTACATGGTGATATGACAGGTGCCTATGTGGTAATGACCGGGTGTAATATGGATATACATGGTAATATGACAGGTGCCTATGTAGTAATGACAAGGTGCCACTGCTTATGGTAGGAGGCTGCAAGTTGTAAAGTTCGGTGAAGCCTGGCATGTTGGGGTTGGACAACTGCCCCTTTATGCTGACATGGCGAGTGGGTATAGTGATAGACAGGCGCCTGATATATGAGGGAATTACATTGCCAGGTATGAGGCTGGCATGACAGGCGCGGCAGTCTGAAGTGAGGGCTCGGAAGTTTGGTGGCTTCATTGACTGGTTCTGTAATGACAGCTCCCTGGCGGGACAGGTTCCTGTGAGGCTGCCCTTGGTGGTACAGTTGGCAGTGTACCAGTCCCTCTGAGCCTCTCCCCGCTGGTAAGGCTCAGGGTGGCTGTTACACTGCTCAGTACGGCACAGCGGGCAGTGTCAGGGTCGTGGCCTGGTGACATGACAGGTGGATATGTGGTCTAATGCCAGGTTGGTGCGGAGGCGCCTGCAGTGAGTGGTACAGCTGGCAGCGTCTGCCCCGTCCCTCAGTGTCAGTGAGCTGTTTATTCAGGACTCGGAGCGGCACGCGTCAGGCGCACGCACTGGAACAACAGAGCGCCTAGAATGGAGCCTGGGGAGAGGGGCGGGGCCAGGCGCGCACGTCCAGCTTGTGCCCATTCAAAAGGCGGCGGCGTCCGGGCGACCCCAGTACTTAGCGCTGATCCAGGGAACGTGCGGCACGGAGCTGCCCGACACACACGCGAGTGACACGAGTCTCCCCCGCTGCCCGGACACTCACTGCCAGCCACATGGACGCCACTGCCAAGGCAGAGAATGGCTCCAGCCAGCCCTTCCTGCAGCCAGCCTGCTACTATGCCCAGAGCTTGCCGCTCAGTCCGGGAGACCCAGGGCAGCCCGGCGCCAAGTCCCTGCCAAAGCAGGTGAAGAGGCAGCTCTCGTCCTCCCCGGAGCTTATGAGGTGCAAGAGAAGGCTCAACTTCAACGGCTTTGGCTACAGTCTGCCCCAACAGCAGCCGGCGGCGGTGGCCCGGAGAAACGAGCGCGAGAGGAACAGAGTCAAGCTGGTCAACCTGGGCTTTGCCACCCTACGGGAGCATGTGCCCAACGGCGCTGCCAACAAGAAGATGAGCAAAGTGGAGACGCTGCGCTCGGCGGTGGAGTACATCAGGGCGCTGCAGCAACTGCTGGATGAACATGACGCTGTCAGCGCTGCCTTCCAGTCCGGGGTGCTGTCACCCACCATCTCACCCAACTATGGGCATGACATGAACTCTATGGCAGGGTCTCCTGTCTCCTCCTACTCCTCCGATGAAGGTTCATATGATCCCCTGAGTCCGGAGGAACAAGACCTGCTAGACTTCACCACCTGGTTCTGAGCTTTAAGGAGCAGGTGAGTTGTCTTCTCCCTCATTCTTGGCACTTGAGAATTATACCACCTTGTACACTTGGTACCATCATCCTTACACTAACTTGTCTAGATGTCCCAAAGGTTTTGTGGTAGACTGTCACCATTCTCATGTCGTGTCAGGGTAGACACCGCCAGGACAATAAAGATGTTAATGTGTAACCATGCTTTGATGTTTCCTCCTGCCAGTGTCTGAATGAGTAACTGATCACCTTCTTTGTATTTCAGGACTGTTGCTCAGATGACAAGTTCAACTTTCTGCTCAGAAAGAGAAAGTGAAGCACATGGGAGCTACCAGCCCCTCCAAGAACACTGAAGCACTACATTGCACTCCAGCTGGGTCTACAGGACTACCAGAGACTCAGACCTGTGGTGGGACATGGGTGGTGGAGCCTACACCATCCAACTCACACAACCAAGAGACTTTCTGGCCTGAATGATCCCAAGAACAAGCCAGGGGCTTCCCCCCCCCCCCCTCCCCCCAAAAAAAAGCCCTTCAGAGACAGACCTGTCCTGTGTTCAAGGATGTTCTCAGTTCCAGGATCTTGAATTGTGGAGTTTGTTGCATTCAACCTATGCTGATATTCAAAGAACCCTTTGAGAACCCTCTACTACTATTTTTATACCACTTTCATCTAAAATGCTTCCAATCTTTTTATGATTTTTTTTTATTATAAAAATCTATTTCTATCTATCCCACATGTGAGGGATGTATTAAGCTATTTTTGTATATAAGAGAGAGATTTATAGAAGTTTTTGTACAAATGTTCTACAAATGTGTATATCTTGATACATTAATTATGTAATGCTTATTACCTCTGCATATTTAGACTTGTAGTCTATATATTTCAGCGATAGTCACCCTGTGGAGCTCTGGCTGCTGGCGAATTGCATCCCCATCATGGGGTATGTAGTTTAGCATCAGCTGGGGGTGCCAAGGCTGCCCGTCCCTGCTATAATTACCTTGCAACTGCCATTTTGTATGTGGTTTTGTGAAAGGACACTCCTTTAAGGTGGGGTTGGAATTCCTCCGGATGTACTTAAGCACCGCGCACCGACGTGTCTTACTTTATAGAAAGTTTTGATAATGTATTAATTGTGTTATTAAACAATGTTCACAGTGAACAAAGTTTATGCAGCTATTGTCCAAACAAGCAAAATAGTGGTCCATTGTTTCGATGCTGCCTTTTGGAACCTTACACCACTGCCTTTTCTTACTGTTTTATTACAAACTTACAAAGGTCCTGCATAACAAATGTGTTTTTTTTACACAATAGTTTCATAATAAAATATTTTATATGAAAAAACAAAAAACAAATTCAGTGATCTGCCTTTATGTTTCATTCTGTCCTCCAGTCCTTTGTAAAGAGTCAGGATGCTGCTTAGGGATGGATGGCTAGGTCCTGGCTGATGTATCTATTTAAGACAGACACAATAAAGATGGGGGCCAATTGTTGGCCGTCCCATACATGAAAAGGCTGCTGTGCAAAAGGATTGATTAATGGGTTTATTGTCCTCTAAACCAGCACCCAAGGAAGAATGGCTAAAAGAAAAAAAAGGGTCTGAGGAGAGGGCGCTCTATACCAACCAGTGAAGACTCAGCGCAGCCCCCTTCTCCCTCCTTCAAGACCCCGCATCATAATAGATACATCATCTAGATATAACGCACAATTTTAGATTTGACCTTAATAACTCAAAGGTATCATAGACTTTCCCCCCCTCCCCCCCTTTCTCAATAAATCCAACTTTTCTAAATCTCCTCATGCTGTTTTCAAGAAATAGACAGCTTAAAAGGGGAGGAGGAGGCAGCGAGATCAGAGACACTGATCTATAAGCATGTCATTCTATCCAAAAAGCGTGATCTGCCTGTAAAAGTGCCCAATTACTAAGATTCAAAAAGAAATTGGTGCTGTTTTTTTTTTTTTTGGCAGGGTAGCTTGTTGTCAGTTAGCAAGGACGTGACTAGAATGATAGCCCTATTCTCTTTGCCTGGATACTCGCTCTCTTCCTAAATTACTTGCAAATTCAGTTTGCGTGCGCCAAGCCAAGCGGAAAGCAAAGCGCAAAATGCAGCTTAGAAAACCCAACAAAAGACACAGAGGCAGCATGCCCTACACAGCTCCAAATCTGTCCTGGCTCTGTTTGTACATCCATTCCTCTTATTTACATAGATTTTTACAGAGGCCCTCATGCATTCAGGAAGCACAGTTCCCTTGCACTTGCAGGGATAGTCCGCACACATTTCCTAAGTTTACAGATTATGAATCGGACGCCATGAGGCCAATGATTTTTCTTCTCCATGCAGATGTTTGTCTGATGGTTTGGTTTGTTACTGTCGCATGTATTTTTTTTTTTCTGGAGGGCATGTTACTTTTCCCTTTTGTCAGTTTGTGTAGCGAGCGGGCGGAAAGCAAGTGTAACATGTCATTTATGCCTATGAATATAACATTAGGATAATGTTTCATCCTCCACAAAAGGGGGGTGGGTGGGTGGGGGGGATTCTTCCCTGTGTAGACAGGTGTTCCCCTGTTGCTGCCTCTTGAATTGTAAATATCCAGACTCATTAAAGTAAAAGCAAAGTTAAGCTGTTGTTTGCAACATTGTGTAAGACACACTGAGAAATTCACAAAAACACACAATTTTCCTTAAAATAGGAAAGGGCAAAGCAGGATTGGGGTAAATCTCATTATATCTGCTCTAATCGCTTAGCAACACAAAGCCCTTTCTTCTAGGAGCAGGGCCGGCTATTGAGGCAGCCCCTGACAGTGTGCACTTAGCATTTGTAAACTCCATAAATCAAGGGCTTCTCCTATGTGTGCCGCACAGTTACACGGCTGCGACCATTCTTCAGATGGAACATTTCTATCTCTGCGCTAAACTATTGCCACGCTGTCACTCTTTATTAGCCATTTTTCCCTCGAACAATTTGTTAATTAATTCACAAGTATCACATAGATATAACTGGGAGTTGCTATATTGTTCTACTGAGTTAATTAATTAATAATCCATTAATATGTGAATATTATTTTAAAGGAATTCTTAATACCAAAAAACATTATCATTAAAGGCATGTCTGTTTTGGAAAGCCAAAGTTGAGGATATTCTATGTTAAAGAGGTTGGCCCATCTCAGATGTTGATGGTATATCACTAGGATATGCTATCAATGTCAGAAAGGTTCAGGTCCCACCTCTGGGACCAGCTCCTATCTCTAGGACTTGAAGTGAACAAAGAGCAGTTACGTATGGGCAGTCACCCTCCTTTCACTTCTATGGGAGTTTCAAAAGTAGCCGAGAAGCGTCTTAGTGGTGAATGGAGTGGTAACCGCGCTTGCGCAGTGCACTCTCCATTCGTCACTATGGGACTTCTAAAAACATCCCAGTGTGCTTGTTCAGCTATTTTCAGAACGGCCATAGTATGCAAGGGGGGTTGCTTTCACTTTGGGGACTCCCTCTAGAGGTAGGAGTGGGTACCACAGGTAGCCTTTCAGGTTGCCATTAGGGATGAGCGAACCCATGGGTTCGGACGTATTTCAGGTCAAAGTTTGGGTTCGGGACCAGAACTTGACCCTAAACCTGAACCCCATTGAAGTCAATAGGGGCCCGAACTTCACTTTTAATTATTTTGCGTTATAATATGGTTATATCAGAAAATAATAGCATTGTTTTTTTGTTTATGTTATAACGGAAAATAATAAAATCACCCAAACACCAAACCCGGAGTTCAGTGAAAAAGTCCAGGTTCGGGTTCGTCATCCCTAGTTGCCATCTATTAGCCAGGGTGGAGAGCAGCCATACAAAGTGTTTCTCCCACTGGAGGGCCCAGCATGTCCATGTAATGCTTTCCTTTCTCCGGTTGTGCTGCAGAGAAACTGATCGTTTGATGCTGGGTTCCCCCACAGATTACAGATGATTCAGCAGCAGAAAACTTTGAGATCAGCCTATTGTGAAGGGACTTTTGACAAAAACAAAAATCCCCACTAATTGAATCACTTATTATTTAGGTGCAAGACTGACCCAGTTGAAGTGCCCAGTTGTTTATTCCTGAAAAGTAGCTATGAATGATATTCCCTACTTTTCTATCCCAGTAAAATATATATTCGAAAGTCTGCCAAGAGGAACTGGCTCTTTAAATCCAGCAACTATAGATGGTCATGAAGCCAGCAGCAGTGCTAACCAGAGTTCTTGGGTGCTGAATTTAGCTAACCAGCATTGATCTAAGCTCTTGTAGATCCAGGCATTCGATGTACTTCATACTGCAATATTATAGAGTTCTGTTTATAAATTCATAATGTAACAATGTTAAAAATTAGAATGTGCAATAGTTACAAAATGACAAAATGATTTTCAATTACATCCAAAGCTTAGAGAGGTTGTCTGAGACCAGGAAAAAAACCACACAACTTTTCCAGGTGTCCTGGTTCCGGCACCGTCTTCAGTGGTCATGTGCTGTTCATGCACATGTCCCACTATATACTGCTGGTACTCAGCAAATACTTACTTTTAGCTCATGAAACCCTGGTGAAATCAGCGCGTCTGTCACTACTTTATGCTGCCTCAGTGGATGATAGGTTCCCTTTAAGATGGTAGGGCTCGTGGAAGCATACATATAAATGGTTTCAACAAAAACATGCATTCATTGTACGGTATAGTAAAATATATATTCTGTATAATTGTTTCACATTTCTCAAGAATTCTGCTTGCAGTCATTGAATAGGAACTTTCATTGTTTACTTCTAGTGGATAGACATCTCTCACGCTCATGTGTTCATCACACGGGTACAAAGCCCTTTTTACAAGACAGATCTGATAACTGTACTGTAACCGGTTTGCTGTATATCTGGGGGTCTATCACAAGATCGGGATTAGTATTTTTATCCACTGGAAGTCACAAATGAGGGTCCCTATTGTTTTCAGCTAGTAGACATCTTGAACACCGTGATGAGCGAAGTTTGAAAACATTTTATTCAGCTGCTTTGCCGAATATCACAAAGAAATTCACTTTGTGACAAGCGCATTTCTTTTAAAGTAGCGGGTGCAATGACGGGGAACAGTGATCGCGCCGACTCCCGTCATTGAACCCGTCAGATGCCGCGTTCATCGCTGATCGCGGCATCTGTGAGAAAAAATTAGGGCTTTCAGGGGTTAATCAGTAAAAAAAAAAAAAACGTATCTATTTGAGCGTGAAGAGGCTGCTGCGGCCATCTTGATTAAAGATCCAGCGGGAAATATTGCGTGGTGCGTGATGATATCATCGCGCTGCCCAATGTGGTGGCATCATATGTCACCATGCACAAGATTTTGTGCGGGATCTTCAATTAAGATGGCCACGGCGGCTTCTCCACGCTCGATGAGATCAGTATTTTTATTTTTACTTTCTTAACGCCATTTCCGGGGAAATTGATTCATTACCATGAAGCACAAGAAAATTTGTCTTCGTGACAAATTGAATTTTCCCTGAAATTCGGTTTGAAGTCCACTTCGAATACTTCGATCCGCTGAACTCTAACCGCGAGGAAGAAAGTATATTGGAAAACTGGTATTAGACGGGCAGATATTTCTTTATTAACCCGTTAGTGACCTGCCAGCTGTAATATTTTAATGTTTTTTTTTCACCTTTATTGCTCCTATCTGACATTCTCGGCTGTGGTCACATGGCCATATCCATGCAGATCTTTCTTATTTCCTGGGATGTTGTGTTCATGGGCATGTGCAAGCAGCATAGGGGAGTGTCTATGTAACTAGCTGGGTGGGAGGAGCTATAAATTATCTGGGATTTATTAGGGGTGGGGCTGGAGCTGTGCTAGAGAAAGGAGAAGTGCATCATGGGTTTGGTTGGATATAGTAACAGGAAGTTCTACATACAGGATGGAAACAAACCAGAGTGATTGGTTTACATGAAAAACAGGTCAGAAAAATCCAAAATGGAAAGTTTGGGGAAAATGAACATGTACAACTGGATGAGTATATCTGTTAAAAAGCATAGGAATCCCGACAAATCCCTTTAACCCCTCCCCGACCAGCGCCGTACTAGTACAGCACTGGCTGGGTCTTTAAAGATGGAGCGGGCACCATAGCTGAGTGGTGCCTGCTGTCATAGCCATGGGGTGCCTGCTGTTTCTTACAGCAGACACCAGCGGCTAATGTCTGCAACTGGTGGTAATGCCTACCGCAGACATTTTACACTTCAATCCTGACCACGGCATCTGAGCGCGCAAAACACTGGATGCTCCTACTCCCCTGTGCTGCAATTGGTGAAGCCTGAGCTTGTGTGCAGCAGACCCTGTCTTTGTGAATGACAGGAGGCTGCTGTGTAGTATATTCTATGGTGCCCTTGTCTGTAATAGGGCTCCATAGGAAACTAGTCATTTTCTCATAGACTCCAATGCTAGTGCATTGGGGTCTATGAGAATAGCAATCTAATGATTGCTTGTTACCGTTCCCTATGAGAACTATAAAAAATAAAGAAAAGCATAAAAATTCTAATTAGCCCCCTTTCTCCAAAATCAAAATAAAACAAACAAAAATAAATAAATACACATCATGGGTATCGCCATGTGCAGAAATGCCCATAAGTATAAAAATATGTTCCACATACGGCAAACGGCGAAAACAGAAAAAAGCGTCAAAATGGACGATTCTCCGTTTTTGGTCGCTTTATTCTTTAAGTGATCAAAAAGTCATACACACCCCAGAATTATATCAATGAAAAGTACAGATTGTTCCGAAAACAAATTAGCCACTAGAAAGCTCTGTACACATAATTACAAAAAGGGCTAAAACACAAGAAAAACTATACATATGAAGTATCTACGGATTCGTACTGACTTATAGAATAAAAATAAGTAGTCAGTTTTATCGCACATCGAATGTCGTAAATTAAAAACCCGCAAAACTGGCAGAATTGCTTTTTTTTGCAATTTCACTCCATTTGGAATGTTTTTACCTCTACATTATATGCAATATTAAATGGTGGCGTTGGAAAGTACAACTTGTCCTGCAAAAAGCAAGTCCTCATGCGGCTATGTGAACGGAAAAATAAAAAAGTTATGGCTCTGGGAAGACAAGGAGCCCAAAACGAAAACATAAAAACATAAAAAAATCCGGGGTAGAAGGGGTTAAGTCCAACTATGCAGCAAATTATTGGGAACACACCATTTGATCCTGATAAATAAGCAGAGGTAAGAGCTACATTTACATGTCGCAGTCTCCTCCACTGTATGGGAACAAGCAGTCACAGCTACTGCAATCGCTTGTCCCCATACAGATTCATTGTTTCTGGGCAGCAGGTCCCTTTTGTTGACACTGGTGTCCGCATTAATAATGCCTTAACCTGATGAATGGTTTTCGAACACTTGTTCCCGATGATTGCCCTGATTGTCAGCCCGTGTAATAATCAGGCCATTTGTTGACTATTTGACTTAAATCTACAGTTCTGGTGAATATGTACAGATATGTGGGCAGCATGGTGCCTTGCAGCGCTGGGGCCGTAGGTTCGAATCTGACCAAGGGCAACATCTGCATGGAGTTTGTATGTTCTCCCTGTGCTTGTGTGGGCTTCCTCCAGTTTCCTCCTACACTTCAAAGACATACTGAAAGTGACCTTAGATTGTGATCCCCATTGGGGACCGTTGGATGCTAATGTCTGTAAAGTGCTGCGGAATATAGTAGCGCTATATAAGTGCATAAAATAAAAAAAATGTCCACATAGACATAAGCATAGATAATACATAGGAACTAGCACATCTACTTTTATCTCTAGGAGCTGTTATGCATCTAAAGCACTGCATGGACCAGACTTTTAGCCACAAACATGATTTTTTATGCATTTTCTTTTTACAAAACTTTATTCTTTGATGCAAAATTGCATTAATTCATTTTCAAAATGTATCAGATGTCTACCTTCAGAAAATATATGGCTGTGTTGTAATATGAAAGTGTGAAAATTGCCCAGAATCCTAGTCACAACGAAACTGAGAAGTACCAAAGAGGTTTAAAGGGGTTGGCCAACTTCCCACGACATTTCTCA
This sequence comes from Bufo gargarizans, assembly GCF_014858855.1. Classification (NCBI taxonomy): domain Eukaryota; kingdom Metazoa; phylum Chordata; class Amphibia; order Anura; family Bufonidae; genus Bufo; species Bufo gargarizans. Next base: position 339,311,644 of record NC_058081.1, on the reverse strand, counting down.
AAGTGCTATATATAGTCATGTATGCTCCACACAAATCATACATGACTGTATACTGTCCCCCAGCTGTCCTAAGGAAGGCCCCTGGGCTGCCCCACCATCAGTAAATTAACCACCTGCCGCCACGCTAACGCCGAAAGGCGTCATTGCGGCGGCTCTCCCAGGTCACACTAACGCCGATTGGCGTCATCTCGCGTGAGCCGAGATTTCCTGTGAACGGGAATGGGAACGGAAGGTAAGCAAGTGGATCTCCAGCCTGCCAGCGGCGATCATTCGCTGGCAGGCTGTAGATGCGATTTTTTTAACCCCTAACAGGTATATTAGACGCTGTTTTGATAACAGCGTCTAATATAACTGCTACCTGGTCCTCTGGTGGTCCCTTTTGTTTGGATCGACCACCAGAGGACACAGGTAGCTGTGTAAAGTAGCACCAACCACCACTACACTACACTACACCCCGTCACTTATTAACCCCTTATGAACCCCTGATCACCCCATATAGGCTCCCTGATCACCCCCCTGTCGTTGATCACCCCCCTGTAAGGCTCCATTCAGATGTCCGTATGTGTTTTACGGATCCACGCATCCATGGATCGGATCTTCAAAACACATAAGAACGTCTGAATGGAGCCTTACAGGGGGGTGATCAGGGAGTCTATATGGGATGATCACCCCCCTGTAAGGCTCCATTCAGACGTCCGTATGTGTTTTACAGATCCACGCATCTATGGATCGGATCAGCAAAACACATACGGACGTCTGAATGGAGCCTTACAGGGGGGGTAATCAGTGACAGGGGGGGTTATCAGCCCATATAGACTCCCTGATCACTTCCCTGTCATTGATCACCCCCCTGTAAGGCTCCATTCAGACGCCCGTATGTGTTTTACGGATCCACGCATCCATGGATCGGATCCGCAAAACGCATACGGACGTCTGAAAGGAGCCTTACAGGGGGGTGATCAATGACAGGGGGGTGATCACCCCATATACACTCCCTGATCACCCCCTGTCATTGATCACCCCCCTGTCATTGATCACCCCCTGTAAGGCTCCATTCAGACGTCCGTATGTGTTTTGCGGATCCGAGCCATGTATCCGTGGATCCGTAAAAAACATATGGACGTCTGAATGGAGCCTTTCAGGGGGGTGATCAATGACAGAGGGGTGATCAGTGACAGGGGGGTGATCACCCCATATACACTCCCTGATCACCCCCTGTCATTGATAAATATCTCGTCAAAAGACAACTTTTCCCATTTTTTTTTATACAAAGTTGGCATTTGACCGAGATATTTCTCTCACCCAGCATGGGTATATGTAAAATGACACCCCAAAACACATTGCCCAACTTCTCCTGAGTACGGCGATACCAGATGTGTGACACTTTTTTGCAGCCTAGGTGGGCAAAGGGGCCCACATTCCAAAGAGCACCTTTAGGATTTCACAGGTCATTTTTTACAGATTTTGATTTCAAACTACATCTCACGCATCTGGGCCCCTAAAATGCCAGGGCAGTATAACTACTCCACAAGTGACCCCATTTTGGAAAGAAGACACCCCAAGGTATTTTGTGATGGGCATAGTTAGTTCATGGAAGTTTTTATTTTTTGTCACAAGTTAGTGGAATATGAGACTTTGTAAGGAAAAAAAAAAAAAAAAAGAAATCATAATTTTCCGCTAACTTGTGATAAAAAATAAAAAGTTCTATAAACTCACTATGCACATCAGTGAATACCTTAGGGTGTCTACTTTCCGAAATGGGGTCATTTGTGGGGTGTTTGTACTGTCTGGGCATTGTAGAACCTCAGGAAACATGACAGGTGCTCAGAAAGTCAGAGCTGCTTCAAAAAGCGGAAATTCACATTTTTGTACCATAGTTTGTAAACGCTATAACTTTTACCCAAACCATTTTTTTTTTTACCCAAACATTTTTTCTTTATCAAAGACATGTAGAACAATAAATTTAGCGAAAAATTTATATATGGATGTCATTTTTTTTGCAAAATTTTACAACTGAAAGTGAAAAATGTCATTTTTTTGCAAAAAAATCGTTAAATTTCGATTAATAACAAAAAAGTAAAAATGTCAGCAGCAATGAAATACCACCAAATGAAAGCTCAATTAGTGAGAAGAAAAGGAGGTAAAATTCATTTGGGTGGTAAGTTGCATTACCGAGCAATAAACCGCTAAAGTTGAGAAGTGCCAAAGTGTAAAAAGTGCCTGGTCACTAGGGGGGGTATAAACCTGTGGTCCTTAAGTGGTTAAACATACTCAATGAGGATCCTCTGCATCCTTGGCCTGCAGAATGACAATGAAACTTCCTCGGACTGCTCCTGGGTACCTGTAAGGCCTCTTTCACATGACCGTATGTTTTTTTCAGTGTTTTGCGGTCTGGTTTTCACAGGATCCTTTGTTTCATTTTTTTGTTTCCATTGTGTTTCCGTTTTTACGTTCCATTTTTACGTATGGCATATATAGTATACAGTAATTACATGGAAAAAATTGGGCTGGGCATACAATTTCCAATAGATGGTCCTGCAAAAACGGAACGGATACGGAAGACATACGGATGCATTTCCTTATGTGTTCCATTTTTTTGGCAGACCCATTGACTTGAATGGAGCCACGGAACGTGATTTGCAGGCAATAATAGGACATGTTCTATCTTTCAACGGAAAGGAAAAACGGAAATACGGAAATGGAATGCATACGGAGTACATTCCATTTTTTGGCGGAACCATTGAAATGAATAGTTCTGTATATGGACCTTATACGGAAAGCAAAAAACGGCCCATAAATGGAAAAAAAAAAAACGGTCATGTGAAAGAGGCCTAATTCCATGCAGTTGCTGAACAGCAAGTGGAGGCGTCCGTTGCATTTGCAGATACAGGCAGCAGAATTCTTTTAAAGGGTTTGTCCCAAAGTGACATCTTATCATCTATTCGCAGGATGGGTGATAATTGCTTGATCAGTGGGGGCCTGACCACTGGAACCTGTGTCAATAGTTTGAATGTGCAAGTGGTCAGTGCAGCGAGCCTCAAGGGATGGCGGAAAGGACAGGATCCATAGTAGCAATGATAGAGGTCGTGGTTACTCATCGTAGCAGTCCTCTCTCTGTATCTCTTCTGGGCTGTGTGGTGAAGGGAAGGGCATACCGCTTCCTTCCTTCAGGACACACCCTGGTTTGGGGGCTCTCCTGTCTGAATTTTGAGGTGCAAGGCAGGGTTCCCTGAAGTATGAGGCAATGATAAGGCAGGCTTAACAGCTGAATGGTTCTTTACTTGCAGTCAAATACAGCAGTGATGGTTCTCAGCATGCATGGACTGGCAGTTCTTATACAGTTTAGCACCTTCCACAGATTTTACAGTTCTCATGGCTGGAAAAGGTAGTTAACAGGCCAATTTCTCTGTGAAGTCTTGTGTTATCCTCAAATACAAGCATCCAGAATTAGGGGTGCACACTTCACTTCTCTCACTCTTCTCTTTACTCACAAGCAGAAGTTGCAGTTCCTGAGAATTTTAAAGGCTGGGTCACATCTGCGCTTTAAATTCTGGAAGTCTGTTCCAGTGGAGGAAAAGAATGCCAGAATTCACTGTATCTGGCGTACATGCCTGCTTTAAGATGGACAAAAAATACTACACGCAGGATTTTTTGTCTAGCCAAAAGGCGGCATATACAGTCATGTGAAAAAATTAGGACACCCTTTGAAAGCATGTGGTTTTTTGTAACATTTTTAATAAAAGGTTATTTCATCTCCGTTTCAACAATACAGAGAGATTAAAGTAATCCAACTAAACAAAGAAAACTGAAGAAAAGTCTTTTCAAGATCTTCTGTAAATGTCATTCTACAAAAATGCCTATTCTAACTGAGGAAAAAGATAGGACACCCTCACATGTATTCCCTCTTAAATTGGCTCAGATCTCACACAGGTATATCACACCAGGTGCACATAATTAGTAGATCGTTACTCTGCATGTTGAATGAGGCTTGCCCTATTTAAACCTCAGACATTTAGTTTGGTGTGCTCCTGACTGTTGAAGTGAGAGTGAGCACCATGGTGAGAGCAAAAGAGCTGTCAGAGGACTTCAGAAAAAAGATTGTAGCAGCCTATGAGTCTGGGAAGGGATTTAAAAAGATCTCAAAAGATTTTGAAATCAGCCATTCCACTGTCCGGAAGATAGTCTACAAGTGGAGGGCTTTCAAAACAACTGCCAACATGCCCAGGACTGGTCGCCCCAGCAAGTTCACCCCAAGAGCAGACCGCAAGATGCTAAAAGAGGTCTCCAAAAACCCTAAAGTGTCATCTCGAGAACTACAGCAGGCTCTGGCTACTGTTGATGTAGAAGTACATGCCTCTACAATCAGAAAGAGACTGTACAAGTTTAACTTGCATGGGAGGTGTGCAAGGAGGAAACCTTTGCTTTCCAAGAGAAACATCGAGGCCAGACTGACATTTGCCAGAGATAAAGTTGACAAAGACCAGGACTTCTGGAATAATGTTCTTTGGACAGATGAGTCCAAAATTGAATTATTTGGACACAACAGCAGAGGACATGTTTGGCGTAAACCAAACACAGCATTCCAAGAAAAGAACCTCATACCAACTGTGAAGCATGGAGGTGGAAGTGTCATGGTTTGGGGCTGCTTTGCTGCAGCAGGACCTGGTCAGCTCACCATCATAGAATCCACGATGAATTCTACTGTGTATCAGAAGGTGCTTGAAGAACATGTGAGACCATCAGTTAGTAAATTAAAGCTGAAGCGGAACTGGACCATGCAACATGACAATGACCCAAAACATACTAGTAAATCAACCAAAGATTGGCTGAAAAAGAAGAAATGGAGAGTCCTGGAATGGCCAAGTCAAAGTCCAGATTTGAATCCCATTGAGATGCTGTGGGGTGACTTGAAAAGGGCTGTACGTGCAAGAAACCCCTCAAACATCTCACAGCTGAAAAAGTTCTGCATTGAGGAGTGGGGTAAAATTTCCTCAGACCGATGTCGAAGACTGGTAGATGGCTACAAGAACCGTCTCACTGCAGTTATTTCAGCCAAAGGAGGTAACACTCGCTATTAGGGGCAAGGGTGTCCTATCTTTTTCCTCAGTTAGAATAGGCATTTTTGTAGAATGACATTTACAGAAGATCTTGAAAAGACTTTTCTTCAGTTTTCTTTGTTTAGTTGGATTACTTTAATCTCTCTGTATTGTTGAAACGGAGATGAAATAACCTTTTATTAAAAATGTTACAAAAAACCACATGCTTTCAAAGGGTGTCCTAATTTTTTCACATGACTGTATGCCGGACAGCAGCCAGATTCCTGCCGGATCCCATTACAGTAAATGAAGACCTGGCAGTGCCAGATACAGAGAACTCCGGCGGTCTGTTCCTCCGCAGGAACTGCCAGAATTAAAAGTGCAGATGTGAACCCAGTCTTAAATGGCATTTAGATCTACAAAAACTGGTGCTTTCACATGGTTTATTTTGGTGCATTCCTTTCTAGCACACATTACCAACGTGTGCAGCAGAAAACTGTCGCACATACAGTATAATAGCTCCTGGCTGGCATAGATTTCATTTTCACATCAACCTCTTGAGAATGTGCCAACTAGAATACCATTGTAGTTTGATAATTCAGGTGCATCTTATGCCAGCATGTTTCTTTATTACGACTGCTTGTACAGTCCGCTGTATGTACCTCACTGTATTGAAAAAAAATATAAGTACATAGATATCTGTGATCCAGGACTGCGTCTCAAAACTGACTAGATTTTGGTGGACGGATAAATAAAGAAGTTCTTGATTTAATTACACATATCTATGGAGGGCCGTGGTTGTTTTTCTATAGATTTAGATGGTATCATCTGTTTGCCTGAAATTAAAATGAGACTTTTGCCAATATATTCTTGTATCAGAGCCTGCGCACCCCGTCAAGGTCTCTCAAAGTGTCATGGGACCTAACACTAACCTACTTGTGCCGTATAGGCAATTACAGGGGCCGTATAGGCAATTACAGCGGCATAAGGTCCGACACACAGCGAACAACTCCCAGTTTCCTCCAGCGACCAGCGTGAAATCACACATACAATGGGAGGAGGGAGGATGCTGTGAGTCCCACCTACCACTGACTCATGTGACGCAGGCCGCACAGGTGCACCTGAATGTTATCCATAGATCAAAATCCCATAAAGCACTATCATAATTTATAATTTGTGTATTTATTACATCTAGTGAAATTCTAACATATTAAACTATGTTTTTTGAATTTGGGGTGCATACAAGGTAATATCCCTGCATTATCCAAATGTATGGCGATACGTATTTTAAAAGTAGTTGTCTGAAGTTGATTAAAATGACAGTACAAATTTTGCCCATTAAGAGTTATAATTTTGCCCATGAAGAGGTATAGCTGTGTTAATAAAAAATTACTATAGACTACTCGATGGAGTCATTTATAAAAAGATTGTGGTGTTTACACATATGGAAGAATGAGTCCTAAATAGTCATAAATACGTAGTCCTGGCAAAATAATATTTCTGTGCTGGGTATGATTGCATTCCTTGTTGCTGAGCACATTTAGCAGTGATCGTATCCAGCACCTCCTCCTACTTTCCGATTGCTTCCCACCTCATTTAGCGGTAATAATCATTATATGACCATTATAATGGCCGTTTAGTACTGATTGTTTCATTAAACTGCTCAGGGGATTACCAACATAATAGTGACTATTCAAACACGGAATGTGTAAAGGTCTTTTTATTTCAAATACAATTATTAAGTGCATTTGCAGCACCACAAGGCAGTATTAATTGCGTAGGTCACATACAAAAATGTATATAAGCTCTTAGTTGGATGTTTGTATCTTAAAAGAAATACCAAAGATACAGAAATGTGCCAATGTGATCATTATTTAATATAAGTTTTACTTTTCTTTGCAGCTCTTTCCTTAGATTATTATGTTTTTTTATGTTACAAAAATTATAGTACAGTAAAACTGAGGCGTTAAAATGACAGTACATTATTATTTAACCATTTGGCAATCTGGAAACTTTGATAATTGATCATCTGTCAAATTATATTGTGATTTGTTTGAATAAAAAATGATAAAATAGGAGATTAATCTAGTTTAATGGGAAAAAATATCTTAGAAATAAATAAAAACTCCTCAGTGATCACCCACTGCCCCTATTGCATAGATGAACAGTCACCTGCCTTTTTTCTACTTCCTGCTGCAGTGATGATGTCTTGACACATGGACAGGTGACTACTGCAGTCAATCGCTGATGGCAGTGATCACTGATTGGCGCCACTCTCACCAGCGGTACTCCCGCAAAATTTTCCTACAGAGCGCCAGCTTCTTCTCGCCAGTTTCTTCTCATCATCACCAGCGGCATTAGTCTGAAGAAGGCCAATAGGCCGAAACGTTACATTGAAGCCGCAATTTCAATAAAAAGTTATACAAACTTGCAAATTACGCTGGAGTTTGTCTATTTATGTTTAATTGGGGCGGGAACCCTACTCCAAGCTACTACAGAGTGCGACAAGGTTACAACCATGATTGGCTGCACAGTCACATCTCCCTGATGTCATTGCTGCAACAGGAAGCATTGCGTTTACCTTCTGCTGAGCTGTTTTAAAGCAATTTTTTTCCCTCAACAACCCCTTAAGGAGGTTATATGGGAATAGAAAAATATGGGCACTCTTTCTTGTTTATGGGATATATACTGTGACCGTGATGAGGGGACACCCTTTGCTTCTAGAGAAAAGAAGGTTTGTACACAAACATGGGAGAGGATTCTTTACGGTAAGAGAAGTGAGACTATGGAACTATAGTGATGGTGAATTCACAAAAAGAGTTTAAGAGAGATCTGCTTGTATCTCTGTTTTAACAGAATTCTAAATCCAGGGAATTATTTTGATTGCGTGATTGGAGTCAGGAATTTTTTCCCCTAAAATTAGGAAAATTGGCTTTCACCTCATGTTTTTTTTTTTTTTTCTCTGGATCAACTTGCAAGTTAACAGGCTGAGAACTGGATGGATGGATGTTTTATTTCAGCCTTATAAACTATGTTACCTAGTATTACAGCTCATCCACATTCATGTGAATGCGACTGAACTGTAATGCTAAACAAGGTTCATGGACAAACACTGAGCTGTTTATGTAAAAAAAAAATATATATATTTACATTTTTTCTCTTCTTCAAAGAGATTGAACAAAATTAGAAACTCATGGCTGCTTTAGATTTTGTTTCTAAGGCTACTTTCACACTCACGTTTTGGCTTTCCGTTTGTGAGATCCGTTCAGGGCTCTCACAAGCGGTCCAAAACGGATCAGTTTTGCCCTAATGCATTCTGAATGGATAAGGATCCGCTCAGAATGCATCAGTTTGGATCCGTTCAGTCTCCATTCCGCTCTGGAGGTGGACACTAAAATGCTGCCTGCAGCGTTTTGCTGTCCGCTTGACCAAACTGAGCCAAACAGATCCGTCCTGGCACACAATGTAAGTCAATTCATGATGGATCCGCCAAAAACGTAGCCTAAGATAGCCTAAGATATTTGAGGTGTGAATTTGTGGATTTCTTCCAAAAACATCCCAACTCATTTCAGTGGAGCTGAAATACAATATTAGACACAACCAATCAAGAAGCATGGAGCTGTTTGTGGAAAATGCAGCTGTATTTTCTAATCCTATAAAAGATTTTAAACTAGAGATGAGTGAACCTCTTGAAATTTGAAAATGAAATGTTTCCAAAAATTTCTAATCGATTGTACACAAATGAAAAGTGCTGTAATCTGCCTGTAAATTGATATATGATACTTAAAGGTCTCCTAGGACTCAGATTTTTTTTATCTTGCTGTTCTCTCTTTAAAAAAAAAAGTTAACAAATTTTTGCTCTCCTTTTCCCCATTTGTAAGCTTTTTAACGCAATGACAGCAATAGCAAATGACGTCAAAGTGACACTGACATACATAGCTATGGGTAAAAGCGGTTTTAAGAAACAATTTGTTTAAAAGCCCACTGTGCCATCACATTTATTATGCTTTTTATATAAAAAAGTAGAAACCTTCCAAAAATTGTTCCTTATCGGGGTAGATGGTGTTTTTAACACACAGTGTTATTGGAAAAAAATAGTGGCTTATTGAGACCAAGCGTCCAAAAATAATTCCTAAATACAGGAAGATCCCTACCTCTGTTTATACAGATTAATGTAATAGCAAAATGGCTTGTTCTGCACAAGTGTCGAAAAATTATGCTTTAATGGGGCAGAATTTTTGCACATATTTCTACACACACAAGTGTTAATTGTCAGAAGAAACAGTGGCTTGTTCTGAATTTGAACAAGACTGGAATAAATCTTCCTTTTATTTGTGAGCAGTAGCAGTACAATTGTAAAACCTCAGAGTGGTGTTACCACTACTGCACCCTGCTACTATCTCTAATGGGCTAACAAAATGTCATCCTATGTATTGTGTCTAGGTCCTATACACTGTGCATTCCTAATCTTTTTGCAACTGTTATGTTTATATGTAATGTACCTGGTTCACCAGCAGGTGAAAAAAACTCACTGAAAAATTGGCCGTTGAGTGGTAGGACCCCATGCTTGCTGAGACACCGTGATGTGGTGTATGGGGGGCCCCGATATGTTCCTGACTGGAAGATATTGGCAAAGTTCTCAGCTTTTAACATCGTCTTGAGGAATTAGCTAGTATTGTCAGTTGCGTATCATTTTGGTGCATTTTTTGCAGTGATTTTTTTATTTATATATTTTTTCATCTGCACAATGTATCATTTTGTGTAAGATGTCCTTGTGGTGCATGTGGTCCGCCCCGGCATCCTCCATTGTACGCATTTTTTGGTGGGGATTGCCGTTCTACGGACCGCATGCGGAGGAATTGCTCCCCCGGTTATAGACACGCTACAGTGTCTGGGTTTGGAGCAATTCCACCCATTTAGGCCACTTTGTTCAGTGAGTTTTTTTCTTTATGTGTATGGAATGTGCCACTTCCTTTTGTTGGTAATGTTCTTTTGCACCTGGCAACTTCTGTGTCACATGGTCTGTTGTGGGTGCGGCTCACAGCTTTATCCTACCTCACAGGGCATTGGTGATACCACTATGGAGGCATGTGAGAGTCTGGCTGTGAGTTGGTCTCTAGCATTGTTCAGACCCTGTTCACACACCACGGGCAGTTGAGTGGTAGGACCCCATGCTGGCTGAGACACCGTGACATATTGCATGAGGGGCTCCGATATGTTCCTGACTGGAAGATATTGGCAAAGTTCTCAGCTTTTAACATCGGCTTGAGGAATTAGCTAGTATTGTCAGTTGTGTATCATTTTGGTGCATTTTTTGCAGTGATTGTTTTATTTATATATTTTTTCATCTGCACATTGTATTATTTTGTGTAAGATGTTCTTGTGGTGCATGCGGTCCGCCCCGGCATCCTCCATTGTACGCATTTTTTGCTGGGGATTGCCGTTCTGCGTACTGCATGCGGAGGAATTGCTCCCTCGGTTATAGACACGCTACAGTGTTTGGGTTTGGAGCATTTTCACCCGTTTAGGCCACTTTTTTGGAATGTGCCACTTAATTTTGCTGGTAATGTTCTTTTGTACCTGGCAGCTTCTGTGACACATGGTCTGTTGTGGGTGCAGCTCACAGCATTATGTTACCTCACAGTGCATTGGTGATACCACAATGGAGGCATGTGAGAGTCTGGCTGTGAGTTGGTTCTAGCACTGTTCAGACCCTGTTCACACACCACGGGCAGTTGAGTGGTAGGACACCATGCTTGCTGAGACACCGTGACGTGGTGCATGAGGGGCTCCGATATGTTCCTGACTGGAGGATTGCAGTGATTTATTTTTATTTTTCACCAGCAGGTGGCAGCAAACATGGCAGAGCTATAGTTAGAGAGAATGGAACTTGCCATTCTATTCTAACCCCCCCCCCCCCCCCGGAGGGAAGTGGGCTAGCCCTACATCCTGCACAGGCTTGGACTGGCCCATAGGGGTACAGGTGAATCCCCCATAGTCTCTCACCCCCTGAACAAGTGGCACATAACATAGTAGACATATATTCAATGTACAGCACCTTAACTTACCTATGTTCATATAAAAAAAAACTTGAAGATTATTAAAGAAACTACCCAGTTTGTTATTATAGATATGATCAGAGCGAAGATGACTTCTAGGTATAGAGGAAAGCTAGCCAGTATCCTCTTTCCCCCAGTAATTACCTTCTTTAAGTTGCTGCAGGGACCCCCATATTCAATCATCTGGTAGCATCTTGCTGCTGTGTGAGCAGGTAATAGTTGAATATATCCGTATGGTGGGCTCCCAAAATAAATCTTACTAGTGGGCCCTAGGCACCCCATTCCAACAATGGATGTGTAGGGGTAATAGTTGTAGCAGTAGGAGCACAGCATGGAGCAGACAAGGCAGTAGATGTGTGTGTTGCTGTGCTGTAGTAGTGGTGTAGTATAAGTGATGGCTTTGCAGGGGTAATAGAGGGATTAGCAGTGGGATGTAGTAGCTGAGGCATTGGGGGAATCAGTAATCATACAGTACAGAACATGATGATAGACAGGCAGACAGCAGCAGTGGCACGGGGTTGGCGATAAATAGCCACCGTCAGCAATGGCAGATCTATTAATCAACCTCAGCTGGAGGTGTGTGAAAACATGGATCAATACCTCATTCATTTTTACAAAAGAGATGATTTGTACACTGGCAGAGGACAACTTTGTCCATTTGGGTGTAGCAACATCACCTGCCATGGTGAAACCCCTCTTTGAGATGACATTGAAGGCTGAACAAGACAGTACAGAGAGAGAAAACTGGGCAAGTATTGGTCACTGTTGTAATCTGCCTGCCGGAAATCCATGGGATCAGGGAATATGGAATACACTGGAGAAAGGCCACAGTCCAGGTAGGACTAAACCTGGTTGTTCAGGTGGTACGTCTCCATTTGCTGATTTGTATCAGCCTGGCCCCACACATGAAAAAACTGCTCCATCATGTTAATGAGATTGAACTGGTTCCTGCTAATGCCGCTTCTGCTGCCTGTGGTAACTTAGATAGTGTAAGTTGTGTGACTCGGTGTGGGGTGGAGGGGACTCCTGGTCTGACACGCAGGCACAAGTGTCAGCTGTCCGAAAGCGACAAGTATAAAATGGTAAATGGTAAAACAATGGTAAAATATTCCCCCATTTTGCTTTGATAGCAAGGGTCCAAAAGCATGGCTACCTAGTAATCATCAGTTTGCTTGATGCTAGCGATACGCCTCCTCCAGTGCTAGCTCTTCATCCTCCTCCTCTTCCATGGCACTTTGTCTGTGTGGGTCCCTATCAGCTACAGCGCAGCCAGCAAGATGTAGAAGCTGTTCTTCTTATGCTATCCCGTTTTGCATGAGCGTCTGCTCTAAGATAAATATAAGGGGGATTACATTGTTCATACTGCAGTTGTCCTTACTGACAAATCTGGTGGCCTCTTCGAAGGGCCTGAGTAAGATATATGCGTCTCCGATGAGCTGCCACTGCTTGGAAACGAAAAATTGCGCAAGGCGCACCATGTGTGAAAACAATTACAGGCAAAAAGTCTTAGGACCAATGATGGTTGCTCACCAGATTTCCACTTGATTGTAGGTGTATCCCTGGAAACCAACCAGAGCAAAGTCCTAGATCCACTCCAGACCCTGTCACTGCCTCAAAAAAACGCATGCTCCCTGCTGAGGGGGTCTGGTGCATGATGAAATTATTCACCACTTTATGCTAATCATACAGATGATCCAGCATATGCAAGGTAGAATTGCAGATCATGGCAGATCAAGAGGTGCAATAGCAGACCATTCTGACACTCCAAGTTCTTGCAGGGAGTTTCTTGCCACATAAGAATGGCTGAAATGTGAGCATAGTCTTCTGGACATAGCCAGAATCCTTTGAAGTCACAGAAATTTTCCAAAAAGCATTGCATAACTAAACTTACGCCATGCGCCATGCAGAGAGCATGTGCTTTCCCTCAAATGCAGCACATCCACAATGTTTGCCCATTTGGAATTGTTGGGGAGACAGCCAACCTGTGTTCATACTTTTGCCTAGGCTCATCAGCTTTAAAGCAGGATGGCAAAGCTTCATTTTACACATATGATAGGAGGGAGGGAGAATGGAAGTAATGCTCTGCCCTGCTTCTGTTGTAGATGTAGATGAAGGATGTCCATTGAGGAGGACATGGAAGAGCAGGAAAGGTGCCAGGTATGGGAACCAGAATGACACAAACATGAAGGTGTCAATAGGATCTGGCCTCTTTGCAGTGATGCTGCATCGATTTTTGCCATGAAATGCATTGACCTAGTAGGCTGTGAGACATGTACTATCCCTGCCGGTAACAGCTGCCCCGGGTGTCCATGGTGGCATGCACCTTGCCGCACAAAAATAATTGCAAGAGGCGGCCCACATTCTACACCACGTGAGAGTACAAGGCAAGGCTGAGCACATGCTATGAATTCCTTGAGGACAGCAGAATCCACTAACTGGTACGGCAACAACTGTACCACCAGTAACTTGGCAGGTGAGAGTTAAGCTTGCACACCATTGTATTGCTGGGTGCTTAGAGTTGTTTTTTAGGACACACATTCTGTTATTGACTACAAACAACTTTGCAAAGTAGGAGGAGGAGGAGTCTGAGCGGTAGAAGCAGTAACTGATTATGATGTTGACACTGGACTGCGGCTTGGCTGCCACAAAGTAGACCAGGAGACAGAGAACACTCTTGTTCCCATTGCTGGTGGCTTATTCTATATTTCCACTGGATCGGGTGATGACACCTTATGTGCTGCAATAGAGCCTTGTTGCCTTCATTTGTGTTTGACTGCCCACGGCTTATTTTAATTCCTGCAGATTTTGCACACAGCAATGCTTTTGTTCTCTGGAACTAGCCAGAGACTAGCTACTTGCACAGATCGTGGCTTAGGTCTGGCATGTTTTGAGCCCACACTCACAGTATCAGCTGATTCGCCAGTTCCCAAGCCGACCATAATAGAAGCACATTTGGCCATAGCCATGCCGCCATGGACACCACCCTCCAGCTCCCAGGTCCTGTCTAACGCATAATCATTGGCTGATTCCTCACCCTCCCTGCCACTTTCATTAGACTCTGATACAGTATGTCATTGTGGGCTCCATGGCCCCCCCCGATTCCCTGCTCTGTATTTGCCCCAAGTGCCACTGTCACTTCTACTGCCTCTGCCTCCTCCATCGTGGCTACAAATGCCACTACTATCAACACCACCAATACAGTTTTTTATGGGGTCCCCCACCTCCCCATGAATATCCTCCTCAGGACATGTGGAGAATTAAGTCATCAACAGGGAGAATGTCTTGCGTATCATCCATATCATATGTGGTTTTGTTGCCTTTTCTTAGGAAAAAAGAAGGTGCCTGTCACGGTGGAGAGTGGGGGAAACCCCCCACCGTATAATGGAAACTGTTACTAGGCCAGACAACAATGAACGGAGTAGGCCACAACCTACAGCCGCCCTAATCCTGACCATGATCTCCTGACCGCATGAGCAAACCCTAAAGGTGGGAGGGCTCATGCACTGGAACCTGGATCCTGCTGACCCTGACGGTCCCTGGCATAGGGGTCAAGAATAGGAGACAACCGGTTCCTCAGGGACTCAGACGAACCGCAGTCTCTAGCTGTCTAGTAACAGGTGGAAGGGAAATGACCATATGCAGCATCTGGATCGGCAGGTAGGAACATTGGAAAACACACTTACCTGCCGCTGCCACCATGACTGGAACCCAAGCATAAGTACAGGTGCCCACACACCAAACAGGACACTGTACAGACAAGACACACACACCCAGGTATCCAGCACTGCTGATACTGCCTGGACCCCATGCCGCAAGGAGCACGGCAGCCCCAGGCAGCGCTGCATACAGACTAATGGTGAACCCCTCTGGGAAACCAGCACCCTCATGGAGGTATCAACATACAGGGTAACGTATAGCATACATGCAGGAACCAACACCAACAGCCCAGACATGTAACAACCAACAAAACGCTACACACACCCAGAACATAAACCCACTCCACACATACAACAAGTGAGGGTAAAGGTACAAGGAGGGTACAAAAGGGAGGACAATTTATGTTCCATAAGGTGGCCCTCAAGGACTGGGCTGGAACACCCAGGCAAGGAGCAAAGCTCCAACACCAAGCAAGGCTGTAGTACAACTGCACCCAGCCAGCAAGCCACAGGTTTATATCAACCACACCTAGTAAACACCTTAATCCCCACTAGCCAGAAGATTAACCACTTGCTCATCAAACAGCAGGGAGGCACACCTTAAAGAGGAAGTGCACGTGCAAACCACACGTTGCCCCTGACAACCGGTCTGCATGGCAACCGCATCAGGGTCAAACATCAATATGACCGTGACACTCCCACCCCTCAAAGCCCCCCCAACAGAAAAGCTAGTGAGGAACCAACAAACAGTGATGGGGGAAGGGAAAAAAAAAGTTGTGCTGAATCAGTGTCAGCGCAAGCGAGTCTCCCCAGAACTGCTGCCAGCCCCTGGAGCAACACACAGAAACCAGGGCGCCAGCCGCCAAACAGCACGGAGAGACCGCACTGATCACTGCGTCCACACTCAGACACGGTTCACACCAAGTCGCTGCCAGCATGCATCCCCCTCCAGCATACACCAAAGCCACACACACAAGTGCAGGTTCACACCAACTGCAACCACTGTTACAAAGAACCGCACTGTTAACAGGATTCCCCTTTCATCCTCCCTCCGGAGGATAAGCATGTGTGCCAGAAAACGGCAGGCGACAAATACTGCTCCCTCTTCCGAAGGAAAAACAGAGATGCCTGTATGGAACAAACTGACACGGTGGGGAGTGGGGGAAACTCCCCACCCTATAGTAGGATCTGTTACTAGGCCAGACAATAATCCACAGGTTTATATCAAGCTTGTGGCCACACACCCAGGAAACACCTTAATCCCCACTAGCCAGGGGCCTAGCTATAGAGGGTGCAGAGGTAGCAGTCGCTACCGGGCCCAGGAGCCTGTGGGGGCCCAAAGACCCTTGTGGTGCATAAGAAGACACCAGTATTATAGAAAGTCCATGCTGGTCAAGTTACACCTCTGGCTCAAGGTAAGGGGGCAGGGGTGCCATTTCAATTTTAGCCTCGGGCAGCACGAAGGCTATGCACTTCCTGGCCTTGGCCACAAAGCACTGAGGGAAGGGGGGCCCCAAGCTGAACTCTTGCACCAGGGCCCATGAGCCATTAGCTATGCCCCTGCCACTAGCCAGAAGATTAACCCCTTGCTCATCAAACAGCAGGGAGGCACACCTTAAAGGGGAAGTGCACGTGCAAACCACACGTTTTCCCTGGCAACCAGTCTGTGTCATGGTCAAACACCAATATGACCGTGACAGTGCCCTACTAGGAGGGGGGAGTGAAGACAGATGATACAAGTAAAAAACCTTTCTGGGGCCTCAAGAAGGGGGAACAGGAGGAATGTTGTGACCCCTGGTTCCAAGGCACAGTGTCAAACTCAGAGGGGACCTCAACACCTTTCTGCTTTGACTGAGAGGAAGAATGGGCCATCCAGTCCACAATCTCATCCCCTTCATCCTCAATAATAATGTGGCGCCTATTGGAAGCAAAGGAGAGCTGTGGCCTACAACTACTACTTTTGACCAGACAAATGGTGCTGCTACTGCTGTTTACACTACCACCTACAGTACAGACCAAAAGTTTAGACACACCTTCTCATTCAAAGAGTTTTCTTTATTTTCATGACTATGAAAATTGTAGATTCACACTGAAGGCATCAAAACTATGAATTAACACATGTGGAATTATATACATAACAAAAAAGTGTGAAACAACTGAAAATATGTCATATTCTAGGTTCTTCAAAGTAGCCACCTTTTGCTTTGATTACTGCTTTGCACACTCTTGGCATTCTCTTGATGAGCTTCAAGAGGTAGTCACCTGAAATGGTTTTCACGTCACAGGTGTGCCCTGTCAGGTTTAATAAGTGGGATTTCTTGCCTTATAAATGGGGTTGGGACCATCATTTACGTTGTGGAGAAGTCAGGTGGATACACAGCTTATAGTCCTACTGAATAGACTGTTAGGATTTGTATTATGGCAAGAAAAAAGCAGCTAAGTAAAGAAAAACGAGTGTCCATCATTACTTTAAGAAATGAAGGTCAGTCAGTCTGAAAAATTGGGATAACTT
Source organism: Bufo gargarizans (assembly GCF_014858855.1). Lineage (NCBI taxonomy): Eukaryota > Metazoa > Chordata > Amphibia > Anura > Bufonidae > Bufo > Bufo gargarizans. The sequence continues at coordinate 339,294,381 of NC_058081.1, read as the reverse complement.
TGAAAGTGTCCCCAAGTGCAGTCACAAAAACCATCAACAAAGAAACTGGCTCACATGCGGACCGCCCCAGGAAAGGAAGACCAAGAGTCACCTCTGCTGCGGAGGATAAGTTCATCAGAGTCACCAGCCTCAGAAATCGCAGGTTAACAGCAGCTCAGATTAAAGACCAGGTCAATGCCACACAGAGTTCTAGCAGCATACACATCTCTAGAACAACTGTTAAGAGGAGACTGTGTGAATCAGGCCTTCATGGTAGAATATCTGCTAGGAAACCACTGCTAAGGACAGGCAACAAGCAGAAGAGACTTGTTTGGGCTAAAGAACACAAGGAATGGACATTAGACCAGTGGAAATCTGTACTTTGGTCTGATGAGTCCAAATTTGAGATCTTTGGTTCCAACCACCGTGTCTTTGTGCGATGCAGAAAAGGTGAACAAATGGACTCTACATGCCTGGTTCCCACCGTGAAACATGGAGGAGGAGGTGTGATGGTGTGGGGGTGCTTTGCTGGTGACACTGTTGGGGATTTATTCAAAATTGAAGGCATACTGAACCAGCATGGCTACCACAGCATCTTGCAGCGGCATGCTATTCTATCCGGTTTGCGTTTAGTTGGACCATCATTTATTTTTCAACAGGACAATGACCCAAAACACACCTCCAGGCTGTGTAAGGGCTATTTGACCATGAAGGAGAGTGATGGGTTGCTGCGCAAGATGACCTGGCCTCCACAGTCACCGGACCTGAACCCAATCGAGATGGGTTGGGGTGAGCTGGACCGCAGAGTGAAGGCAAAAGGGCCAACAAGTGCTAAGTATCTCTGGGAACTCCTTCAAGACTGTTGGAAGACCATTTCAGGTGACTACCTCTTGAAGCTCATCAAGAGAATGCCAAGAGTGTGCAAAGCAGTAATCAAAGCAAAAGGTGGCTACTTTGAAGAACCTAGAATATGACATATTTTCAGTTGTTTCACACTTTTTTGTTATGTATATAATTCCACATGTGTTAATTCATAGTTTTGATGCCTACAGTGAATCTACAATTTTCATAGTCATGAAAATAAAAAAAACTCTTTGAATGAGAAGGTGTGTCCAAACTTTTGGTCTGTACTGTATATACTGACTCTTGGATGATGAGCCATGGGTCTTTTGTTTTGCGCTCTTCCATTTAACAGACATTTTATTATGAGGTCTATAACTGAAAAGTTACAGGTTTGGTAAACAGATTATTAAATGATACTACATATAACATGTTTCCTTCCAGCAGCACACTGCACATTGGTAGTTTTTGCAGTAAAATGCTTTTGCTGTATCTACATGGTATTCTGAAGTAACACAAAACGTAAAGTAAAATGGGTAAAATAATGCAATTTTTGAAGTAAAATGCATTCACTAACATGGGTATACTGATGGCATTATTGCAGTAAAAATGCCTTTGTAACTATAGAAACAAGGTTTTGAAAAAAAAAAAAAAAAAAAAAAAAAAAGAAGAAGCTGTCTGGCTGTCCATATACAGAAATAAAATAGCATTTTGTAATGCATAAATTACCAACAAGCCGTATGAACTATGAAACTACACAAAACTCAGAGTGACCAGTCCCTCACTCTCTATGCTATGTTTCCCTGATAGCTTCCCCTAATAAAGCAAGATTACTACCGTAAGTTGTCTTTCTAATAGCTTTTTGTCAGACGCAGCCAAAATATATATTTTGAGGTAGCAAGTTGAACAAAGAATGGTGTTCTATGGCATTCTCAGCAAAAGGACCTGCCTGGATCCTTCGTCTGGTTGACTGATCAGGCTGTCTTTCAGCCTCTAAGCCAATCAGGGCAAATCCTCCCCCCTCACATGTAATCCTTCATGCTCCCTCCTGTTTTACCCTCCAATTTCCACAATAAAATGGTGATGTGAGCTGTTTTTGCATGATTTGTCGGACTGCTATCATTCCTATCTTCTGTTAAAAATTGTACAAGTTACATGGAGAGAATTGCTGCAAAAAGTACCTGCCACCAGAGCTACCAGATTCAAATAAATCTAAGGCTACTTTCACACTAGCGTTCGGGTGGATCCGTTCTGAACGGATCCGCTCATAATAATGCAGACGGAGGCTCCGTTCAGAACGGATCCGTCTGCATTATTTTTAGCATAGAACAGCTAAGTGTGAAAATAGCCTAGTACGGATCCGTCCAGACTTTCAATGTAAAGTCAATGGGGGACGGATCCGCTTGAAGATTGAGCCACATTGTGGCATCTTCAAACGGATCCGTCCCCATTGACTTACATTGAAAGTCTGGACGGATCCGCACGGATCCGCACGCCTCCGCACGGCCAGGCGGACACCCGAACGCTGCAAGCAGCGTTCAGCTGTCCGCCTGTCCGTGCGGAGGCGAGCGGAGCGGAGGCTGAACGCCGCCAGACTGATGCAGTCTGAGCGGATCCGCCTCCATTCAGACTGCATCAGGGCTGGACGGCTGCGTTCGGGTCCGCTCGTGAGCTCCTTCAAACGGAGCTCACGAGCGGACCAGCGAACGCTAGTGTGAAAGCAGCCTAATATAGCAATTGGAGCAATACATGGGGAGATCTTGTGGGGTACAGGGTTGGTTCTAGCTTTGTTATAGTTTTTATAGGGACCATTTTGAGGTATATTATTATTTTTACAGAGCTTGCTGTGTGGTATAAATACCATGATAATTTTATTCTGAGGGTCGGTACAATTATGACGACACCAAATTAGTATATTTTTATTAGGACCTTTTTTTTCCAAAATAATTTTAGGGTTTTCTAACTGTGTTTTCTGTGACCAATAAATAATGTATTAGGCTAATAATATGGATTGTTAGAAAAGCAGTGACTTTTTTCTTTTTCAATAATGAAATATTGTATACAGGAGAAATTAATTTTCATTCTCTCTGTAAAACTACGTCTGTAGATATAAGGGGTTAAACAGATAATTAGACATAGAGAGAGAAAAAAGACCCATAAAATATGTGACAATCAGAGAGCAATGATGGCCTCTGAATGTTATGGTGGAATATAACATGAAGGGTTAATGTCACCCCTTTTCATGGGATAATGTAAACTCATAAAGTGACAGGAGGAAGCTCTGTGAGCCTTCTGCTCTCTCGAGATGCTGACTGCTCATCCCCCTCCAGCCCCAAACTCCTCTTCCACACAGACTGAAGTGAGAGCTACTAGTACAGTATATCTTATGCAATACAGTATTGTCCTGTTCTGCTTAAATTAATCCAGTTTGAGCTAATCATTAGGGGGAGCAAAGCTTCTTCCTCTACTTATCAGTCTCCTCTCCTCCTCCTCTCTGCCTCACAAACTGTCCCCTTACTCTGAAATCACTGATTAAATCCATCTCCAGAGAGAGAAAAACTTTTAAGCTTCACTGAGACATTAGGTTACAGTTACCCATAGAAGTCTATGGAGAGGGAAGGGGAGGAGGGAGCAGGAGACAGGCCGCAATGATGTCTCCCATACAAGGAACACATATGAAACAGTAGATTCTGCTCCTCTATCACTCTGTGGCATACTCTCATAAGCAGCACCACCATAGAGGATATTGTAGGGAAGTTATAAATAGCTGGGGTAAGATAAAACACCTACTAAAGTTAGTAGCATCTATGTGTGTTTGGGTGGCAACTGTAACCTAAACTCTCAGTGAAGTTGAAAAAACATTTCCTCTCTGGAGACTGATTTTATAAGTAAATTTAGAATGAATGAACAATTCAATAGGTGGTGCAATTAAAAAAAAGAAAAGATACATTACAATATTCCATATCTACCCTTGAAGTATCAGAAGTGTACTATAAATACTTTAGTTTTAGCTCAGCACAATTTTTTTTCAATTTTAGCTCACTAGATAACACTAGATAAAAATAGATGATGTAAAATTAAAACTATATTACATAGGACACCTGGGTTAGAAATATAATCACTAGACATCATGTTACTCAGTATTAATTGAAGTGCATGACAAATATACTTCATGGGGTCCAAGCCAAATTAAATATTTATCCTTTCTTCTAGTGGTCACCAACCATCATATCTGTGGAGAGTCAAGCTTAACTCATTGAAGTAGACTCCTTATATAACCCTAAATGATTGCTAGGGATCATTCCAACTGTGCACAATATAACCTCTTCAGTTATTATATCACTTCACTTGTCAAGATTCCTCAAATGGTAGCTTCTTCTTCTGATCCTTAGATCAGATTAGTGTAGATTTAGAGCATGAGGAATCTGCTCTTCTTCTCAATTTCTAAGCTCCATGCTTAATAAGATTTTTATTAGACAGAAGAAAGGGGGATAACTGATATATCTCTTTAGTTGTCTACATTTCTAAATATCTCCCTTCTCAGTGGGCATCTTGTATATACAACATGTTCCTGTACTAAAGAGGTGATCCATGATGAACTAAGTCAGTTGTGCATGCTACAATGTACTACTGGTGGACTATAAATGCACATTTCTGCTATGATTTATTACATTTTTTATATTATATGTTATATAGGGCCAATGAAAAAGGTAGACATAGTGAAGAAAACTAATGTAGTAGAAAATTAATAATTCGAGCATACTATATAGTGGGTGCCCTTGCTGGTAGAGTTGTGCTCCACATAGGTACAGATGATTAGGGGCCTAGAGCAATGGCAGATGATGCCATTTTCTCTGAATGTATAACTACTATGGTCTTAGCAAGGTACAAATGCATAAATATTGGCAGTATTGAGATTCATCTATATAGTTTGTATTTTCACACAACATGCCCCGTGTCCTAGGTCTATTTGACCTAGTAAATCAGTCAGCAATTTTAACCATGCTATACTGTTGACAGTACAGGTTAGGGCTAGAGAGAGCACTACAAGAATACATTTTTGGGAAGTTTAATCATGAGAGTAGTGAGAATATAAACTTTTATTCTGTCAGAAACTGGAAGTAAGGATGAGCGAACTGGTTCTACCAGTTCAGGATTCGGTCCGAACTTCTCAAAATGTTCAGATTCAGTCAAACCCAATTTTTTTGGGGGGGTTGGGGGGGGGGGGGAGAGAGAGGCTAGTACACAACTGTGTTTCATATAGTGGTACTCCTTCTCATTATGGAGAGTCCATGGTACACCGCTGTGTATGCAGTATTGTAGGCCAGGCATTATTTTTACACAGCAAAGTGGCAGAGATGCCTTCTTGTCTTTCAAACATGCTTATCCAGCAAAATAGCTAAGTCAGCCTCACATCAGCAAGTAGTTGTGCCCATTCACAAGAAAGGTAGTAGGGAGGAATCAGGCAACTATAGGTCAGTAAGCCTGACATCAATAGTTGGGAAATTAATGGAAACCATACTTAAGGAGAGGATTGTGGAACATCTAAAATCCCACGGATTGAAAGATGAAAAACAGCATGGTTTTACTTCAGGGAGATCATGTCAAACTAATCTCTTTAAATTTTTTTGATTGGGTGACTAAAATAATAGATGGCGGAGGTGCAGTAGACATCTCTTATCTAGACTTTAGTAAGGCTTTTGATACTGTCCCACATAGAAGGCTTATCAAAAAATTGCAGTCTTTGAGCTTGGACTCCCATTGTCACGGGGCGCCGGCGATGTTCTCACTCTCCGCAGCGCCGATGGCGGCCCGCCTCTGCGCAGGAGCGAGGACACGTGCAGCGCCCTGGCCTCCTAGGTGATGGGGGTGGGACGGACCTCAGCGTGGGCGGCGTCCTCTGTTCCCCCAGCAACCAGACTAAGTGTCAGGGATCGAACCGGGAGACTCCAGCGTCCTAGGCTGTAGCCTTGCTCACTATACCACAGAGCTTGCTGGACAGTTTCTGTTACTTTTTTGAACCACCTCCTTGACCTGAATGTTCCTGCTTTTGGTTTGACCAATCAGATCTGTGTACGCCCTATTTAAGGAAGACCATGTCACTTCCTCCCTTGCCAGATTATTGAGCTATCTCAGCCGTAGTCTTGCTTCAGCCTCTCAGTATTTTGTCTGCTAACCTGCTCGTGTACCGAACTCTGCCTCCATCGACTACTCTCCTGCCTCATCCTGAATCCTTGCACCTGCCATCTCGTGTACCGAACTCTGCCTCCATTGACTACTCTCCTGCCTCATCCTGAATCCTTGTACCTGCCATCCCGTGTACCGACCCAGGACTGCCTGACTACTCTCTTGCCTTCCTCGTTCTTCGGCACTCATCTACCACGTGCACCTTATCGGGTCCATTGAGCCACCGCCATTCCTGCATATCGGGATCATTCATCCATTCCGTTTCCACGCTCCTCTGTTCCTGTGTCGCTGCCATTGGACTCCTTCCCCTCTTCGAGTAACCTCTACAAGCAATTGTGCAGGTAACCCTAACAGAATAATCTGGCCTCAAAAATGGAGTCCGCAGTGACGCTCCTGAAAAAACAAGTTATAGAGCTACAAGAATTCGGAACCACTTATCAGGAAAAGTTTTCCCAGTTACAAAGTGTGGTACAAGATCAACAAGGGGAAATAATCGCCCTACAGAGACAACTCCTGGAGGGGCAGGCCCCAGCTGGAGATACTCGCATGCCGCTCCCAGCAAGGTTTAATGGAGATCGACGCCAATTCCGAGGTTTTTTGAACCAATGTCGAATCTATTTTGAAATGAATCCAGCCCGGTTCACTACTGGAAAGATGAAGGTATTGTTCATCATCAATCTTTTGTCTGATGAGGCTCTCGCATGGGCATCTCCTTACGTGGAGACCGACAGCAGCCTTCTGCGGGATCTGGAGACCTTCATCTCTGCCATAAGTCAGATGTTTGATGATCCTAATCGTTGTGCTACTGCGGAACTCAAACTACATAATCTACGCCAAGGAAACCGTTCAGTGGCCGTTTACACAGCCGAATTCCGCCGCTGGGTGACCGACACCACCTGGAATCATGCCGCCCAAAAGAGTCAGTTCCGGCGGGGGTTGTCTGAGCAAATGAAAGATGAACTTGCTAGGACAGATATTCCAGAAGACTTTGAAGACTTCATTAAACTTTGTATCAGAGTCGATCAGAGACTTACTGAAAGGAGAAGGGAGAAAGAATGGGCGCAGGAAAACCGACCCACCTATTTTTTCAGACCATCAGCTCCCCGTAATCCTGAACCTGCACCGGAACCTATGCAAATCGATGCATTACGGAGATCCATAACTGTAGCGGAAAAGGAAAGACGCATCTCAGAAGATCTTTGTCTCTACTGCGGAAAACCGGGACATTATGCTATCGACTGCCCTAGAAGGGTCCGTAGAATAAACGCGGTCAGAGAGATAGAAGATCAATTGGAATCAGAAAATCCATACTCCATACACTCTGAAATAAACTCTATTTCCCGTATTGCTTGGAAGAAAGACCAAACTACTATCCCCGAGTCTCATTTCATGGTACCCATTCAGATCTTCACCTCTGAACTCGAAATCTCCTGCTCTGCTATGCTGGACTCTGGGGCCGGGGGCAATTTTATGGACTTAACATTTGCACAAAAAAACCATATCCCACTATTAAAGAGAACAACACCATTGGATATGGAGACTGTGGACGGCTCACCTCTTTCCTCAGGTCCAGTTACGCAAGAAACGGTAAAGCTCCAAATGCGCATCAACACGGATCACCTTGAGGACATCCATTTTTCTTTGATCTCTTCACCAAAATTTCCCATAATCTTGGGGATCCCATGGTTGGCGATTCATAATCCATCCATTGACTGGGAAAATCATGTACTACACTTCCCGTCGGAATTCTGTCAGTGTAATTGCCTGCAAGACACTCAGTCTTCAACTCCAGCGATCCCTCTGGTTCCGGAACAGTCTACAAGTGAGTTATTACCTCTGCCGTACAAGGATTTTCAGGATGTTGGCGACAAGAAAAATGCAGATAAGCTTCCTCCTCACCGTTCTTACGACTGTCCGATTGAACTATTACCGGGAGCGGAAATACCGTTTGGCTGCATTTATCCGCTTTCTGATCCTGAATTGAAGGCTTTGAAAAAATATCTAGATGAAGATCTAAAAAAGGGGTTTATCCGACCCTCCACCTCTCCAGCTGGTGCTCCTTTTTTCTTTGTAGAAAAGAAAGATTCCTCTTTACGCCCCTGTATAGACTACCGGAAACTTAATAGTATCACTGTAAAAAATCGTTATCCCCTTCCTTTAATATCTGAACTTCTCGAAAGACTGCGCACTGCCAGAATATTTACGAAACTCGATCTCAGAGGAGCATATAACCTGGTCCGTATTCGTCCGGGTGACGAATGGAAGACTGCTTTCCGAACTAGATATGGACATTTCGAATACCTCGTTATGCCTTTCGGACTGTGTAATGCGCCAGCTACATTTCAACACTTTGTTAACGATGTGTTCCGGGACATGTTGGATCAGTTCGTAATAATATACTTGGACGACATTCTAATTTTTTCTGAAAGTCTGGAGCAACATCGTATGGATGTCTACAAGGTTCTACAGAGACTTCGAGAACACCAACTCTACATTAAACTTGAGAAATGCGAATTTGAAAAAACAACTGTTCAGTTTTTGGGATACATCATTTCTCCGAAGGGTCTAGAGATGGACCCCAGCAAGATTAGAGCTGTAACGGAGTGGCCTACTCCCAGAAATGTAAAAGACATACAAAGATTCATCGGTTTTGCCAATTTCTACAGGAGATTTATCTGGAATTTCTCCAGGGTCATCAAACCAATCACACAACTCACAAAGAAAACCGTACACTTTACCTGGACTCCCGAGGCACAAGACGCATTTAGTCAACTAAAGACTCTGTTCACAGGCACACCAATACTAATCCATCCAGATCCAGAACTACCATTCACGGTAGAAGTGGATGCATCTGATTCAGCAATGGGGGCGGTTTTGTCACAACGTACAGGAGATAAAGAGTTGCTTCACCCTTGTGCCTATTTTTCTCGCCAAATGTCCCCAGCCGAGAAAAATTACGACATCGGGAATAAGGAACTACTTGCAATCAAGGAAGCTTTCTCGGAGTGGAGACACCTTTTGGAGGGGGCCACCATTCCCGTAACCGTCTTGACTGATCACAAGAACCTTGAGTTTCTGCATAACGCCAAAAGATTATCCTCCAGACAGGCCAGATGGAGCCTGTTCTTTTCTCGTTTTAACTTTATTATTACCTACCGTCCAGGTTCTAAGAACGGCAAAGCAGACGCGCTGTCCAGAATGTTCTCTGACGCCTCCCAAGAAAATAAGAATCAGACCACGATCCTGCCTGAAAGAAACTTCTTGGGGGCCACCCATTCGGGGGATTTATGGAAACTAATTAAAGACGGATATCAGAGTGACTCTTTCCTTAGCCACCCCACTAGTGAGGTTAACCTTCACTTCCAGGATGGTTATTGGATCAAACCGGATCATCAACTATATGTTCCCGAAATAGCTCGACTTGAAGTCCTTAAACTGGCTCATGATTCCAAGTTGGCCGGTCACTTGGGCATAAAAAAAACTCAAGAACTGTTATCTCGTTCCTTCTGGTGGCCCCTTTGTAAAGGGGATGTGAAAAGGTATGTTTCTTCATGTTTGACCTGTGCGCATTACAAGACACCACGTTCTTCCCCTCTGGGATTATTACAACCACTTCCGGTTCCTTCTCGCCCTTGGGGCTCAGTCTCAATGGACTTCGTGGTCGATTTACCTCCTTCTCAAGGAATGAACACTATCCTTGTTGTCATAGACCGTCTTACCAAGATGGCACACTTCATACCTTTCAAAGGAATACCATCTGCAAAACAGACAGCAGAACTCATGATCCGTGAAGTGTTCCGGCTACACGGGATTCCAGACAACGTGGTCTCTGATCGTGGGGTACAGTTCACGTCCAAATTCTGGAAAAACTTCTGTTCTGCCCTTGGAATCAAAGTAAATTTGTCATCAGCTTTTCACCCACAATCTAATGGTCAGACTGAAAGAACTAATCAAACCCTCGAACAGTATCTGCGCTGTTTTCTTACCCATTTACAAGATGACTGGATGGAACATCTCTCCACCGCAGAATTTGCATACAATAACTCGGAACACAGTTCGACTTCTTTCAGCCCGTTTTACGCAAACACAGGCCTCCATCCAGTCTTCATTCCCCATCAGCCAATCACCACGGCCCTCCCAGCAGTAACCGAACGGTTAACTAACCTGCAGGAGGTACAGGGAAAAATCATGGAGAATTTACACGAGGCCCAAAGACGCTCCAAACAAGCTGCGGACAAACACCGTAGACCAGAACCCGTTTTTCATATTGGGGACAAAGTGTGGCTGTCTACAAAAAATATTAAGCTGAGAGTCCCTTCTCAAAAACTGGGTCAAAGATACATTGGACCATATCAGATTTTGGCTCAAATTAATGATGTCACATTTAAACTCAAACTCCCGGATTCGCTCAAGATACATCCGGTCTTCCATTGTTCACTCTTCAAACCATTTGTCGAGAATACTTTCCCTGATTGCTTTTTGATGCCACCCCCACCAGTCAGGGTGCATGGAGAAGAGGAGTTTGTTGTAGAAAAGATCCTGGACTCTAGAATTTGTCGAAGAAAACTGCAGTATTTGATCCGTTGGAAGGGTTATGGTCCTGATGAGGACTCGTGGGAACCCAAGGAGAATGTTCACGCTCCCAGACTGGTCAGTGAGTTTCATCAGCAATACCCCGACAGGCCTATCTTGGAGATGCCCGGAGGTCATCGTGGAGGAGAGGGAGTACTGTCAGGGATCGAACCGGGAGACTCCAGCGTCCTAGGCTGTAGCCTTGCTCACTATACCACAGAGCTTGCTGGACAGTTTCTGTTACTTTTTTGAACCACCTCCTTGACCTGAATGTTCCTGCTTTTGGTTTGACCAATCAGATCTGTGTACGCCCTATTTAAGGAAGACCATGTCACTTCCTCCCTTGCCAGATTATTGAGCTATCTCAGCCGTAGTCTTGCTTCAGCCTCTCAGTATTTTGTCTGCTAACCTGCTCGTGTACCGAACTCTGCCTCCATCGACTACTCTCCTGCCTCATCCTGAATCCTTGCACCTGCCATCTCGTGTACCGAACTCTGCCTCCATTGACTACTCTCCTGCCTCATCCTGAATCCTTGTACCTGCCATCCCGTGTACCGACCCAGGACTGCCTGACTACTCTCTTGCCTTCCTCGTTCTTCGGCACTCATCTACCACGTGCACCTTATCGGGTCCATTGAGCCACCGCCATTCCTGCATATCGGGATCATTCATCCATTCCGTTTCCACGCTCCTCTGTTCCTGTGTCGCTGCCATTGGACTCCTTCCCCTCTTCGAGTAACCTCTACAAGCAATTGTGCAGGTAACCCTAACACTAAGCCTGAGCTCCGAGCTGGGCACTCGGTGCTCAACCATTTGCAGCAGGGTGAGTCATGTGACGCTGGCCACTTCACATGACCCCTGCTAGACAGTATTTAAACAGGCAGCCTGCTGGCCACAGGTTGCCTGTTATTTAGGTTCCCCCTGTGATTTTGTCTGACCTGGCGTACTTACCTTCTGCTGATTTCCTGACGATCCTCTGCCTGCTCCTTGTGTACTTCGCTGCTCTCCTGGTATTCTGACCCCGGCTTCCTCCTGACAATCCTCTCCTGATTCCTTTTGTACTTCACCACTCTCCTGGTATTTATGACCCCGGATTCTCCTGACTATTCTCTGCTTGCTCCATTTGTACTTCGTTGCTCTCCTGGTATTGACTCGGTCCGTTCACGTTCTGTTGTTTGTCTGGTCTGTCCTCCCTACACTTATTCCAAGCTAGGGATTTCCATCCAGTTGTCCCCTGTCATTAGGACTTGCGAGGCAAGTAGGCAAGGCCAGCTGTGAGGGTGGAGCGCAGTGGTCACGTCCCTCCCCCCTGTGTGTGTGTGTGTGTGTACGCGACCATTACACCCATATTGTTGAATTGATTAGGAAGTGGCTGAAGGAACAAACAGAGGGTTGTAGTCAATGGATTATATTCAGACCATGGTCCTGTTACCAGTGGGGTACCTCAGGAATCTGTTCTGGGACCCATATTGTTTAATATCTTTATCAGCAAAATTGCAGAAGACCTCGATGGTAAGGTGTGTCTTTTTGTAGATGACACAAAGAGGGTTGATGTTCCTGGAGAGATACACCAAATGGAAAAGGATTTAGGAAAACTAGAGAAATGGTCAAAAATCTGGCAACTAAAATGTAATGTTGATAAGTGCAAGATAATGCACCTGGGCGTAAAAACCCAGGAGAAGAATATAAAATCTGTGATACAGTCCTAACCTCAGTATCTGAGGAAAGGGATTTAGGTGTCATTATTTCAGAAGACTTAAAGGTAGGCAGACAACATCATAGAGCAGCAGGAAATGCTAGCAGAATGCTTGGGTGTATAGGAAGAGGCCTTACCAGTAGAAAGTGGGAGGTGCTCATGCCGCTCTACAGAGCACTAGTGAGACCTCATTTGGAGTATTGTGCTCAGTACTGGAGACCATATCTCCAAAAGGATATTGATACTTTGGAGAGAGTTCAGAGAAGAGCTACTAAACTAGTACATGGATTGCAGGATAAATCTTACCAGGAAAGATTAAAGAACTTTAACATGTATAGCTTGGAAGAAAGACGAGACAGCGGGGATATGATAGAAACTTTTAAATACAGTACAGAACAAAAAGTTTGGACACACCTTCTCATTCAAAGAGTTTTCTTTATTTTCAAGGCATCACAACTATGAATTAACACATGTGGAATTATATACTTATCAAAAATGTATGAAACAACTGAAGATATGTCATATTCTAGGTTCTTCAAAGTAGCCACCTTTTGCTTTGATTACTGCTTTGCACACTCTTGGCATTCTCTTGATGAGCATTAAGAGGTAGTAAAATGAAAAGGTTTTCACTTCACAGGTGTGCCCTGTCAGGTTTAATAAGTTGGATTTCTTGCCTTATAAATGGGGTTGGGACCATCAGTTGCGTTGTGGAGAAGTCAGGTGGATACACAGCTGATAGTCCTACTGAATAGACTGTTAGAATTTGTATTATGGCAAGAAAAAAGCAGCTAAGTAAAGAAAGAAAAAAATTGGGAAAACTTGGAAAGTGTCCCCAAGTGCAGTCACAAAAACCATCAAGCGCTACAAAGAAACTGGCTCACATGCGGACCGCCCCAGGAAATGAAGACCAAGAGTCACCTCTACTGCGGAGGATAAGTTTATCCGAGTCACCAGCCTCAGAAATCACAGGTTAACAGCAGCTCAGATTAGAGACCAGGTCAATGCCACACAGAGTTCTAGCAGCAGACACATCTCTAGAACAACTGTTAAGAGGAGACTGTGTGAATCAGGCCTTCATGGTAGAATATCTGCTAGGAAACCACTGCTAAGGACAGGCAACAAGCAGAAGAGACTTGTTTGGGCTAAAGAACACAAGGAATGGACATTAGACCAGTGGAAATCTGTGCTTTGGTCTGATGAGTCCAAATTTGAGATTTTTGGTTCCAACCACCGTGTCTTTGTGGGACGCAGAAAAGGTGAACGGATGGACTCTACATGCCTGGTTCCCACCGTGAAGCATGGAGGAGGAGGTGTGATGGTGTGGGGGTGCTTTGCTGGTGACACTGTTGGGGATTTATTCAAAATTGAAGGCATACTGAACCAGCATGGCTACCACAGCATCTTGCAGCGGCATGCTATTCCATCCGGTTTGTGTTTAGTTGGACCATCATTTATTTTTCAACAGGACAATGGCCCCAAACACACCTCCAGGCTGTGTAAGGGCTATTTGACCATGAAGGAGAGTGATGGGGTGCTGCGCCAGATGACTTGTCCTCCACAGTCACCGGACCTGAACCCAATCGAGATGGTTTGGGGTGAGCTGGACCGCAGAGTGAAGGCAAAAGGGCCAACAAGTGCTAAGCATCTCTGGGAACTCCTTCAAGTGTTGGGAGACCATTTTTTTTGTTATGTATATAATTCCACATGTGTTAATTTATAGTTTTGATGCCTTCAGTGTGAATCTACAATTTTCATAGTCATGAAAATAAAGAAAACTCTTTGAATGAGAAGGTGTGTCCAAACTTTTGGTCTGTACTGTACATAAAGGGAATCAACACGGTAAAAGAGGAGAGAATATTTCAAAGAAGAAAAACTGCTACAAAAGGACATAGCTTTAAATTAGAGGGGCAAAGGTTTAAAAGTAATATCAGGAAGTATTACTTAACTGAGAGAGTAGTGGATTCATGGAATAGCCTTCCGGCAGAAGTGGTAGCTGCAAATACAGTGAAGGAGTTTAAGCATGCATGGGATAGGCATAAGACCATCCTTCATATAAGATAGGGCCAGGGGCTATTCATAGTATTCCGTATAGTGGGCAGACTAGATGGGCCAAATGGTTCTTATCTGCCGACACATTGTATGTTTCTATTTCAAAGTCCCTTAATCAGAAAAAAAAAACAGATGAGAGCAACATTTCTAGTTGCAAGGCCTTAGCAGGAACCTCTGGATGTGTACTATTTCTATTATAGCTAATTTAAATATTTTTCCCAGCAACCCAGCGGGACATCATCTGACCTACATAACTGCGCACACGTACTCAGCGTACCAGGTGCCTCACCTGGACTACAATACTGCGCACACTTACTTGTTTCTTTGGCATAGTAGGGGCATCACCTGGTCTACAATACTGCACACACGTGTACCATGGGCTCTCCATAATTAAACAGAGTACCCATTAGACAATACATATGTATTGTTGAGTTTATGAGTCAGCTTATTGATCAGCTGCCATTGTATCCCGTTCTTTTGTTACCTAGTTAGGGGCGGGTGAGTGATCCCGTGCGGCTGCTCTATGTCATAGAGTGTACGAGTAGGTAACATGCCTCTCTGCTGTTTGATTGGCTGCACGTCACCCTAGCTCCTCCTATTGGGGGCGGCTTTCCCTCTATTTAACCTGGATTTCTAGGTGGCTGCTTTGCGTCCATCCTATCTCCAGGCATGCTGCCACACACCACAAGTGTGGTAGTGCTCATTCAGCTATACTTACCACGTGAATACCAGTAGCTCCTGATGATTCATTCCTGAGGAAACGTGTCGAGCCTAGAAGCATTATGTGGAAGTTCTAGCTAGCTACAGATGAAACTCGAAAATTTGAATATCGTGCAACGTTAATTTTTTTCTAGTAATGCAACTTAACCACTTCAGCCCCGCTAGGTGAAACCCCCTTCATGACCAGAGCACTTTTTACACTTCGGCACTACACTACTTTCACCGTTTATCGCTCGGTCATGCAACTTACCATACAAATGAATTTTACCTCCTTTTCTTCTCACTAATAGAGCTTTCATTTGGTGGTATTTCATTGCTGCTGGCATTTTTACTTTTTTTGTTATTAATCAAAATGTAACGATTTTTTTGCAAAAAAATGACATTTTTCACTTTCAGCTGTAAAATTTTGCAAAAAAAACGACATCCATATATACATTTTTCACCAAATTTATTGTTCTACATGTCTTTGATAAAAAAAAAATGTTTGGGCAAAAAAAAAATGGTTTGGGTAAAAGTTATAGCATTTACAAACTATGGTACAAAAATGTGAATTTCCGCTTTTTGAAACAGCTCTGACTTTCTGAGCACCTGTCATGTTTCCTGAGGTTCTACAATGCCCAAACAGTAGAAAACCCCCACAAATGACCCCATTTCGGAAAGTAGACACCCTAAGGTATTCGCTGATGGGCATAGTGAGTTCATAGAACTTTTTATTTTTTGTCACAAGTTAGCGGAAAATGATGATGATTTTTTTTTTTTTTCTTACAAAGTCTCATATTCCACTAACTTGTGACAAAAAATAAAAAATTCTAGGAACTCGCCGTGCCCCTCACGGAATACCTTGGGGTGTCTTCTTTCCAAAATGGGGTCACTTGTGGCGTAGTTATACTGCCCTGGCAATTTAGGGGCCCAAATGTGTAAGAAGTACCTTGCAATCAAAATGTGTAAAAAATGGCCTGCGAAATCCAAAAGGTGCACTTTGGAATATGTGCCCCTTTGCCCACCTTGGCTGCAAAAAAGTGTCACACATGTGGTATCGCCGTACTCAGGAGAAGTTGGGCAATGTGTTTTGGGGGGTCATTTTACATATACCCATGCTGGGTGAGAGAAATATCTTGGCAAAAGACAACTTTTCCCATTTTTTTTATACAAAGTTGGCATTTGACCAAGATATTTTTCTCACCCAGCATGGGTATATGTAAAATGACACCCCAAAACACATTCCCCAACTTCTCCTGAGTACGGCGATACCACATGTGTGACACTTTTTTGCAGCCTAGATGCGCAAAGGGGCCCAAATTCTTTTTAGGAGGTCATTTTTAGACATTTGGATCCCAGACTTCTTCTCACACTTTCGGGCCCCTAAAAAGCCAGGGCAGTATAAATACCCCACATGTGACTCCACTTTGGAAAGAAGACACCCCAAGGTATTCAATGAGGGGCATGGCGAGTTCCTAGGATTTTTTTTTTTTTGCATAAGTTAGCGGATATTGATTTTTTTTTTTGTTTTTTTTCTCACAAAGTCTCACTTTCCGCTAACTTAGGACAAAAATTTCAATCTTTCATGGACTCAATATGCCCCTCACGGAATACCTTGGGGTGTCTTCGTTCCGAAATGGGGTCACATGTGGGGTATTTATACTGCCCTGGCTTTTTAGGGGCCCTAAAGCGTGAGAAGAAGTCTGGAATATAAATGTCTAAAAATGTTTACGCATTTGGATTCCGTGAGGGGTATGGTGCGTCCATGTGAGATTTTATTTTTTGACACAAGTTAGTAGAATATGAGACTTTGTAAGAAAAAACAAAAACAAACAAAAAATTTCCGCTAACTTGTGCCAAAAAAAATGTCTGAATGGAGCCTTACCGGGGGGGGGGGGGTGGGGGGGTGATCAATGACAGGGGGGTGATCAATGACAGGGGGGTGATCACCCATATAGACTCCCTGATCACCCCCCAGTCATTGATCACCCCCCTGTAAGGCTCCATTCATACATCCGCATGATTTTTCCGGATCCATGGATACATGGATCGGATCCACAAAACACATGCGGACGTCTGAATGGAGCCTTACAGGGGGGTTATCAATGACAGGGGGTGATCAGGGTGATCAGGGTGATCACCCCCCTGTCACTGATCACCCCCCCTGTAAGGCTCCATTCAGACGTCCGCATGTGTTTTGTGGATCCGATCCATGTATCCATGGATCCGTAAAAATCATGCGGACGTCTGAATGGAGCCTTACAGGGGGGTGATCAATGACAGGGGGTGATCAGGGAGTGTATATGGGTGATCACCCGCCTGTCATTGATCACCCCCCTGTAAGGCTCCATTCAGACGTCGGCATGATTTTTACGGATCCATGGATACATGGATCGGATCCACAAAACACATGCAGACGTCTGAATGGAGCCTTACAGGGGGGTTATCAATGACAGGGGGTGATCAGGGTGATCAGGGTGATCACCCCCTGTCACTGATCACCCCCCCTGTAAGGCTCCATTCAGACATCCGCATGATTTTTTACGGATCCATGGATACATGGATCGGATCCACAAAACGCATGCGGACGTCTGAATGGAGCCTTACAGGGGGGTTATCAATGACAGGGGGTGATCAGGGTGATCAGGGTGATCACCCCCCTGTCACTGATCACCCCCCCTGTAAGGCTCCATTCAGATGTCCGCATGTGTTTTGTGGATCCGATCCATGTATCCATGGATCCGTAAAAATCATGCGGACGTCTGAATGGAGCCTTACAGGGGGGTGATCAATGACAGGGGGGTGATCAATGACAGGGGGTGATCAGGGAGTGTATATGGGTGATCACCCGCCTGTCATTGATCACCCCCCTGTAAGGCTCCATTCAGACGTCCGCATGATTTTTACGGATCCATGGATACATGGATCGGATCCACAAAACACATGCGGACGTCTGAATGGAGCCTTACAGGGGGGTTATCAATGACAGGGGGTGATCAGGGTGATCACCCCCCTGTCACTGATCACCCCCCCTGTAAGGCTCCATTCAGACATCCGCATGATTTTTTACGGATCCATGGATACATGGATCGGATCCACAAAACGCATGCGGACATCTGAATGGAGCCTTACAGGGGGGTTATCAATGACAGGGGGTGATCAGGGTGATCAGGGTGATCACCCCCCTGTCACTGATCACCCCTCCTGTAAGGCTCCATTCAGACATCCGCATGATTTTTAACGGATCCATGGATACATGGCATTTCCTGTTCTAATACTGCCTCAGTGGTTCCAAGTTATATATACAGACGTGGACAAAATTGTTGGTACCCTTTGGTCAATGAAAGAAAAAGTCACAATGGTCACAGAAATAACTTTAATCTGACAAAAGTAATAATAAATTAAAATTCTATAAATGTTAACCAATGAAAGTCAGACATTGTTTTTCAACCATGCTTCAACAGAATTATGTAAAAAAATAAACTCATGAAACAGGCATGGACAAAAATGATGGTACCCCTAACTTAATATTTTGTTGCGCAACCTTTTGAGGCAATCACTGCAATCAAACGCTTCCTGTAACTGTCAATGAGACATCTGCACCTCTCAGCAGGTATTTTGGCCCACTCCTCATGAGCAAACTGCTCCAGTTGTGTCCGGTTTGAAGGGTGCCTTTTCCAGACTGCATGTTTCAGCTCCTTCCAAAGATGCTCAATAGGATTGAGGTCAGGGCTCATAGAAGGCCACTTTAGAATAGTCCAATTTTTTCCTCTTAGCCATTCTTGGGTGTTTTTAGCGGTGTGTTTTGGGTCATTGTCCTGTTGCAAGACCCATGACCTGCGACTGAGACCAAGCTTTCTGACACTGGCTAGTACATTTCTCTCTAGAATTCCTTGATAGTCTTGAGATTTCATTGTACCCTGCACAGATTCAAGACACCCTGTGCCAGACGCAGCAAAGCAGCCCCAGAACATAACAGAGCCTCCTCCATGTTTCACAGTAGGGACAGTGTTCTTTTCTTGATATGCTTCATTTTTTCGTCTGTGAACATACAGCTGATGTGCCTTGGCAAAAACTTCGATTTTTGTCTCATCTGTCCACAGGACATTCTCCCAGAAGCTTTGTGGCTTGTCAACATGTAGTTTGGCATATTCCAGTCTTGCTTTTTTATGATTCGTTTTCAACAATGGTGTCCTCCTTGGTCGTCTCCCATGTAGTCCACTTTGGCTCAAACAACGACGGATGGTGCGATCTGACACTGATGTTCCTTGAGCATGAAGTTCACCTTGAATCTCTTTAGAAGTCTTTCTAGGCTCTTTTGTTACCATTCGGATTATCCGTCTCTTAGATTTGTCATCAATTTTCCTCCTGCGGCCACGTCCAGGGAGGTTGGCTACAGTCCCATGGATCTTAAACTTATGAATAATATGTGCAACTGTACTCACAGGAACATCTAGTTGCTTGGAGATGGTCTTATAGCCTTTACCTTTAACATGCTTGTCTATAATTTTCTTTCTGATCTCTTGAGACAGCTCTTTCCTTTGCTTCCTCTGGTCCATGTCGAGTGTGGTACACACCATATCACCAAACAACACAGTGATTACCTGGAGCCATATATAGGCCCAATGGCTGATTACAAGGTTGTAGACACCTGTGATGCTAATTAGTGGACACACCTTGAATTAACATGTCCCTTTGGTCACATTATGTTCTGTGTTTTCTAGGGGTACCATCATTTTTGTCCATGCCTGTTTCATGAGTTTATTTTTTTACATAATTCTGTTGAAGCATGGTTGAAAAACAATGTCTGACTTTCATTGGTTAACATTTATAGAATTTTAATTTATTATTACTTTTGTCAGATTAAAGTTATTTCTGTGACCATTGTGACTTTTTCTTTCATTGACCAAAGGGTACCAACAATTTTGTCCACGTCTGTATATATTGAACAACTTTCTTTATTCTGGACACACATGACTTATATGTTGAGAGTCCTCTGTTTTGTCCAGTTGATATGGTAATACGAAGTGCCATATTTTTAACCTTTTGAGGATTATTATTCGCATTCCTCTTGTTTTGTTTGCTTGATTAATAAAGATCAGCTTTTAGTTCAGCGCCTGTCACGGCTGAGGATGGGGAAAACCCTCAGCCGTGCGATGCCAGAAGATGTAAACCCCTGCTCGGCCAGGACGAGAGAATTAGGGAGCAGGTCACCTCCTAACGCATCCCTAATCCATCCCTAACTCCTAGCTGCATGGGCCGACCTTGAAGGTAGGAGGGCCCATGTTCAGGAACCTCAGATCCCTACTCACCCTCCGACCGGTCCCTGAACTAGGAGTAGGGTAAGACTACCTGTTCCTTCTGGACACGGAGGAACAGGAGTCTCACTGGCCAAGCTGCAAGGAATGGGGGAACAAATACAACATACAGATATGACAGGCGAACTAAAGTAGTTCCAAACGTACCTGTCACAGCCACGCTGACTGGCAAAGAGGATCAGTGTCAGCGAGTCTACTCAGGACTGATGCCAGCCCGGAGAGACCGCACTGAACACTGCATCCACTCTCAGCATACGGTTCTCACAAAGTCGCTGCCAGCATGCATTCTCTCCCAGCACACACTAAAGCCAGTCCAACGAGGCCTGCAGCCAGCCAAACCGACACAGGTGAGAGAACCACTGAGACGTGGACGAGGGGAGACCCAACCACAAGTAACAGTTCGCACACACTGCAGTCTCTGCTACAGAGAACTGCACTGTATCATGGTTCCCCTTTCACCCTCCCTCCGGAGGATAAGCATGCGTGCCAGAAAGTGGCAGGTACCACATGCTGCGCCCTCTTCCGAAGGCGGGATACTCCCACCCCTCAAAGCCCCTCCCAACAACAAAAGGGAAAAGTTGGTGAGGCACAAAAAACAATGGGAGGGGGGAGGGGAATGACAAACAAGGGGACACCAACATGGACACGGTGAGAAAGGAATGGCGGGGAATGCCACTCACAGCGCCGTAAGCGGTGAAACCCCCATAACGCTCTCCCTCCGGAGAACGTGCATGCACCCCATCCACAGATGGCGGTACATGCTTCACCCTCTTTCGAGGGAGGGCCACATGAGGAGCCATTGTGGTCATACTGTCACGGCTGAGGATGGGGAAAACCCTCAGCCGTGCGATGCCAGAAGATGTAAACCCCTGCTCGACCAGGACGAGAGAATTAGGGAGCAGGTCACCTCCTAACGCATCCCTAATTCCTAGCTGCATGGGCCGACCTTGAAGGTAGGAGGGCCCATGCTCAGGAACCTCAGATCCCTACTCACCCTCCGACCGGTCCCTGAACTAGGAGTAGGGTAAGACGACCTGTTCCTTCTGGACACGGAGGAACAGGAGTCTCACTGGCCAAGCTGCAAGGAATGGGGGAACAAATACAACATACAGATATGACAGGCGAACTAAAGTAGTTCCAAACGTACCTGTCACAGCCACGCTGACTGGAACCCATGCAAGACTACTAATGTCCACAAAACACTCACGGACAAAGCACACATATCACACAGGTAACCAGGACATCCATAGTTGCAATAACAGATAAGAAAGGAAAACATCAGGTGAACATCAGTATAAAACCTATGACCACAAGGGTGGCCCCCACTGGCAGATGGAATTACACAGGAGGCTGCTCCAGCTAACCATGGCTGAAGTACCCCTCAGACTACAGACATACACTGAGGCTTTATAGGCCCAAGTAGCCACACCCAACAGACACACCCAGTGTTCACACAGAAGGGAATTAACCCTTCCAACACAAGGCAAGGGAAGACGGCCACTTAAAGTGGAAAACACACATAAACACACACTTCACCTGTTGCCGCGGGCAACAGCATGTGTGGCAATCATGTCCTGGGGATCAGCCATAGGGCTGGGACACTGCCATCACATGCAATCAACACCACACGCTACCACGGACAGCCAAGTGAAGGAAAGTGTCACACAACATACCATAGGCCGTGACAGCGCCTCACCAATACCATGAGAAATTTAAAAAAAATTATTTGGCAAACTTCAAACAAAATTAATCCTCTCTGGTTTACCCATTTCTATCTGGATAAAAAAAAAAAATATCATATTCACACTGATTCTGATAATAAAAGCTCCAGAAAAGGTATGTTTTTACTGCTCTCCTCAGCACGTGGTGGCTGGTGACTACCAGGACAGCAAACACAGCTCAACAGGATAACACCATACAGCTAACTATATCTCAGCCTCCAAGATTATTGTTTGACCAGGGGGAATATGGTTATCAGGATTGACTGCAAAAGCACTTGTTTAGTTTGTGAGTGTACACATGGTTTTAAGTGACTGTTCCAAATAATAATTATTCCTGGGGATAACAATTATGTGCATACTCATTCCTAAAAGTTTTTAATGGTACTTTTCATTTAAACTCCTGTTAGGCAATTTTTCTGAGTAAACTGCCAAGTGTGTATAGATGAAATGCAACGTGATATCTGACCATTAAATGACACAGTTCACCCTGAGCCAGTGGATGGAGGATAGCTGGTATAACTAAGAAGTTTAGATGTAAATCCATCTTTGAATTGAGACATTAAATCACTTGCAAAACAGCAGTAATATCAGTGTCAGTCTCCCCGCCTCCCCACTGTCTCCGGAAGTTTGTCCCTACACCTCCTCTATATTACCCTCCCCTCTCCATAGACTTCTATGTAATCTGATTCTTTAGTGAGCTGCTAACTCATCTTCACTAAATACAGATATGAGCAGTTAATTGAGAGTTAGTGAAGAGGAGGGGGAGCAGGAGAGGAGTCTGATGAGAGGAGAAGGAGGCATCTTTCTCTGATAAGATATATTACAAAGTGTTACAATGGTGGTTCACTTGTACCATTGCACCATCTGCGCCAGCGTCGACTGCTTGTGGGAGTGTTTTAGGGCCATCAATCAGTATGGCAATTCACTTGTGCCATTGCTTTGTGTTCTGGTTACTTGTAGTGTGAATTGTGCCTATGAGCTCGTACTTCGCCTCAGTTCTGTATTGCAAAGGTTAAAGGGAACCTGTCATCAACTTTATGCTGCCCATACTAACAGCAGAATACAGTAAAGACAGGTGAGATGATTTCAGCTGTCTGTCTTTTAAAAGTAAGCGGTTGCCGAGAACCATCATCTGTAACGCACCTAGTTGATCAGTTAGGATCTCAACTGCGGAAGCAATGGACATCCACTATTATCCCACCACCCTTGTGTTTGGCTGTGGGATTCGCGGTTACTCAGTATGTACCCCAGGCGTCACTCTCAGTCTTAGGCGGAGAGTTTGGGGTAACAAAATCATTTACCGCTATCCATCTAATTAGTTTTACTGATGGTAAGGAGGGACTCTCAGAATTACAGAAGTCACGAGTTAGTATAAGCTTGTGCAACGTTCAGAGTTAGCATCTAGTATGCAATAGCTTCAGAGTTAGTATATAGCATGTCCTCAGTTTAGTATATAGTATGCCATAGGTTCAAGGTTAGTATATAGCATGTCCTCAGTTTAGTATATAGTATGCCATAGGTTCAGAGTTAATATAGCATGTCCATAGTTTAGTATACACTATGCAGTAGGTTCAGAGTTAGAATAGCATGTCCACAGTTTGATATATACTATGCAGTAGGTTCAGAGTTAGTATAGCATGTCCACAGTTTGATATATACTATGCAGTAGGTTCAGAGTTTGTATAGCATGTCCACAGTTTGGTATATACTATGCAGTAGGTTCAGAGTTAGTATAGCATGTCCACAGTTTACTATACACTATGCAGTAGGTTCACTCTGAGTTCCAGGACATTAATCAGAGCAGGTAACAGGCATATACTTGCGGTTAGTTGGTCCTGGCTAGAAAGCCAGTGGCAAGAAGGTAGACAGTCCTTCACGATGTAGTTAGGCTTCCAGGTTTGGATATGTGGACAGAGTCTTCAGATACCATGGAGCTAGCAGGGTGCGCACTCCATTAGTGGAACACCCTGCTTAGCACCTGTCTTCAATTTAAGGGCTGAATGGTAAGTGGGCGGAGTCACAGAAGGCCCGGCGGCCACTGCGTTCCACGCTGGAGCGCAAGCCAGCGTAACAACACAGGCGGTCGCTGCGTTCCACGCTGGAACGCAAGCCAGCGTATCATCGCAGACAGCCGGTGCGTTCCACGCTGGAGCGCAAGCCAGCGTATCGTCACAGGGAGCCGCTGCGGTCCAGGCTGTATTGTTACAGTACCCCCCCCCCCTTTAAGGGACCCCTCCGGGGTACCGCTAGGAGAGGGTCGGTTGGGAAATCTTC
This sequence comes from Bufo gargarizans, assembly GCF_014858855.1. Taxonomy (NCBI): domain Eukaryota; kingdom Metazoa; phylum Chordata; class Amphibia; order Anura; family Bufonidae; genus Bufo; species Bufo gargarizans. Next base: position 339,270,046 of record NC_058081.1, on the reverse strand, counting down.
TATGGAACAATCTTTGGAGTCTGGGAGCATGAACGTTTTGCACATCTTCCCAAGAGTCATCCTGGGGACCATACCCCTTCCATCTAACGAGATACTGGATCTTCCCCCGTCTTCTTCTGGAATCAATGAGCTGCTCAACTTCAAACTCTTCTTCTCCTTGGACCTCTATCGGAGGCAAGGGTCGAGGATCATTTGATGGGAACGGTCTAGGTCTAAACGGCTTCAGTAGTGACACGTGAAATGTGGGATGTACCTGTAATCGAGGAGGAAGGGTGAGTCTCACCGTGTTGGGGTTAATAATCCTTTCTATCGGAAAAGGACCCAGGAATTGTCTTCCCAATTTCTTGGAAGGTACCCCCAACCGAAGGTTTTTTTGTTGATAACCAAACCGAGTCCCCGACCTGGTAGGGAGGACTTTCTCTCCTATGACGGTCGTAGTAACGCTTCTGTCTTTCTTTTGCCCGTTGAAGGTTGTCTTTTAGCATCTTAAGGGTAGTTTGCAAAGTGGTCAGATAATCGTCTGTGGCTGGAACGTTTGTGGGAAGGCTGGTTTGAGGAAGAGACCTAGGGTGAAATCCGTAATTAGCAAAGAATGGAGTATGTAATGTGGAGGAATTCGTTGAATTATTATAGGCGAATTCAGCGAGAGGAAGTAGGCCCTCCCAGTCATCCTGGAGAAATGAGCAGTGACATCTGAGAAACTGTTCCAGACACTGATTCATCCTTTCAGTCTGCCCATTCTGTGGTCGATTTGAAGTCTGGAACAAAGTGCTCTCCAGAATTTGGATACGAATTGCGAACCCCTGTCTGATATGACCTGGCTAGGAATTCCATGTAACTTAATAATATTAGACAGGAATACCATGGCCGTGTCCTTGGAGGAGGGTAACTTCTTGAGGGGCACGAAGTGTGCCATTTTAGTCAGCAAATCCACTACCACCATGATGGTGTTGTTTCCTCTGGAAAGGGAAAGTTCAACTATGAAATCCATTGAGACCCATTCCCAGGGTCTGTTGGCGATGGGAAGACTCATTAGGAGACCATAAGGTTGGTTCCTGTCAGTTTTACATGAGGCACAGGTCTCGCACGTGGAAACGTATTCCTCAATTTGTTTGGTCATCTTTGGCCACCAGAAGTTCCTGCGTATCAGGGTTGTGGTTTTAGCAATGCCGGGATGTCCCGCGAGGGGTAAATCATGGCAAAGTTTGATCACCTGATTGGTGAGGGAGGGTGGTATATACAGTTGGCTGTCCTTGTAAAGGAGACCCTGTTGATTCTGCGAAAGACCAGGGGGGGTATTAGCATGGTCATTAATTAGAGCATCCTTGAGCTGGGTTTCCAACGTTATGGTGGCAAGGACAAGTTTCTTCGGTGGAATGATCCATGTGGGGGCCGTGTCTGAGGTGCGAATTTCAGCCAGTCGTAACAAGGCGTCGGCCTTCCCATTTTTTGAGCCTGGTCGGTATGTAATTTGGAAGTTAAACCTGTCAAAAAAAAAACTCCACTGTACTTGACGGCCTGATAATGTTTTATTGGTTTTTAGGTATTGTAGATTACGGTGATCCGTATAAATTGTGATGGGGTGTATTGATCCTTCTAGTAAATGCCTCCAATTTTCCAGGGAGCATTTTATGGCGAGGAGTTCCTTTTCGCCTATGGGGTAATTGAATTCGGCGGTATTTAGCGTCCGGGAGTAGAAGCCGATAGGATGTAACGGAGTTGAAAAAGAGCTTCGCTGGGACAGAACAGCTCCTATGGCTGCCTGGGATGCGTCTACTTCCAGCACGTAGTGATGGTTCGGATTTGGGAGAGTCAGTATCGGTGCCGTAGTGAACCTGTTCTTTAATAACTCAAACGCTGATTGGGCGTCCTTGGACCAAACGAACTTCTTGTTGACACTAGTTAAACGGGTTAGTGGCTTAGTGGTAGCAGAGAAATCCTTAATAAATTTCCTATAGAAGTTTGAGAACCCCAGGAACCGTTGAAGAGCTTTCCTGGAATCCGGAATCAGCCAATTTTGGATGCAAGTGATTTTTGAGGGATCCATCTGGATACCTTTGGGTGAAATTATGTATCCGAGAAAGGGAAGAGAGGTAGTCTCGAATACACATTTTTCCTGTTTGATGTATAAACGATGAACACTTAACCGTGCGAGAACCCAACGGACATGTTTCCTGTGTAAGTTATCAGAATACACTAGTATATCATCAAGATAGATGATTACACATACGTCCAGTAGATCCCTAAAGATGTCGTTAATAAAATTTTGGAATGTGGCAGGGGCATTGCACAACCCGAAGGGCATCACTGTATACTCGAAGAGTCCATACCGAGTGCGGAAAGCTGTCTTCCATTCATCCCCTTTTCTGATCCTAATTAAGTTGTATGCGCCTCTCAAATCCAGTTTGGTGTAGATTGTTGCTGTTTGTAATCTTTCTATGAGTTCGGATATTAGCGGCAAGGGGTAGCGATTTTTGATTGTTACTGTGTTCAAGGCTCTGTAATCTATAATGGGCCTTAAGCTTGAATCTTTGTTTCTCACGAAGAACATCCCGGCTGCTGCCGGGGAGGTTGAAGGCTGAATAAAACCTTTTCGTAAGTTCTCTTCTAGGTACTGTTTGAGGTGAACAAGTTCTGGTTGTGCCAATGGATAAATTCTACCCGTGGGTATCGCACTACCCGGCAGCAAGTCTATGGGGCAATCGTAAGATCTATGGTGCGGAAGAGATTCCGCCTTCTTTGCGCTGAACACCTCAGCAAAGTCTGCGTATTGGCTGGGGACCTGGTTCACTCCCACGTGCATGAGAGATTTAAGGGGAAAACAGGTCTCCATACAGTAAGGTGACGTGAACTGAACTCTCCCCTGTTTCCATAGGAGGGTTGGCTGGTGTATTTGCAACCATGGCAACCCAAGAATCACAGGAAACAATGGAGAGTGTATGATATCAAGGGATAAGAATTCTGTGTGGTTATTTTCACATGTCACCATGAGGGGTTGAGTCTGACTGTGGATAGAACTAGAAGTGGTACCGTCAATGAAACTCACGGATATCGGAACGTTTTTTCTCATGTGGGGAATTTTATTTCGCTCGACCAGATGCGTGTCGATAAAATTCCCCGAAGCTCCCGTGTCCACCATGGCTTCAACGGTAATCCGGTTTTGGTCCCACTGTAAGGTGAGAGACGTGTAAATGTAACCACCAGTACTATTTTTTGTACTGCCTATGGTACAAGACGTGCCGCTCTTACCTTCGCACTTCTTACGTATCGCGGGACATCCGTCAACGGTATGGTCAGCAGACGCACAGTATAGACAGAGCTTGAGGTTACGTCTCCGGGCTTTCTCTCTCTCGGTCAGAGGTCCTCGGATCGCCCCAATCTCCATCATCTCTACAGCAGGACCCTGGCAGAACGGTCTTGGGTTGGGTGTGAAGCCTGAGACTCTCTCGGCTCTGCGTTCCCTCAGCCGTCTGTCAATGGTGGTGGCCTTCTGCATCAAGGCATTAAGTGTAAGTGGTAATTCTCCTCGGGCTAATTCGTCCTTCAGGGCCTCAGAAAGACCTAGGCGGAACTGATTCCTGAGAGTGATATCATTCCATTCAGTCTCCCGGGCCCAGCGAGTGTATTCCGCAATAAAGTCTTCTACAGGTCGTTTCCCTTGTTTAAGGCTGCGTATAGCGGTCTCAGCGGTCAGCTGTTTACTATGGTCCTCGTAGAGAAGGGCCATTTTTTCAAGGAACAGAGGAAAGGATTCCAGGACTGGGTCTTCTTTTTCTAAATAAGTATTGGCCCATGCTCTGGGCTCCCCCCTGAGGTATGAGATCATGGTAAGTACTTTTGATCTGTCAGTTGGGTATGTCCGGGGCTGCATCTCAAACATTAATTTGCATGCGTTCAGGAAATCCCTGAACTGTCTTCGGTCACCCGAGAATAACTCAGGTGGGCTTACTTTGGGTTCAGGTCCATCACGGTGGTGTCCTGGCCCCTGAGTGACAAGTTGCCGTAGTGCCTGGTTTTCTAGCTGGAGATGTTGTACAGTCACATTGAGGGTCTCCACCCTCTTAGTGAGGGTGACGAGGTGACCTGCAACCTCCGCTGGATCCATCTGGGTTCCACTAATATGTAACGCACCTAGTTGATCAGTTAGGATCTCAACTGCGGAAGCAATGGACATCCACTATTATCCCACCACCCTTGTGTTTGGCTGTGGGATTCGCGGTTACTCAGTATGTACCCCAGGCGTCACTCTCAGTCTTAGGCGGAGAGTTTGGGGTAACAAAATCATTTACCGCTATCCATCTAATTAGTTTTACTGATGGTAAGGAGGGACTCTCAGAATTACAGGAGTCACGAGTTAGTATAAGCTTGTGCAACGTTCAGAGTTAGCATCTAGTATGCAATAGCTTCAGAGTTAGTATATAGCATGTCCTCAGTTTAGTATATAGTATGCCATAGGTTCAAGGTTAGTATATAGCATGTCCTCAGTTTAGTATATAGTATGCCATAGGTTCAGAGTTAGTATAGCATGTCCACAGTTTAGTATATACTATGCAGTAGGTTCAGGGTTAGTATAGCATGTCCACAGTTTGATATATACTATGCAGTAGGTTCAGAGTTAGTATAGCATGTCCACAGTTTGATATATACTATGCAGTAGGTTCAGAGTTAGTATAGCATGTCCACAGTTTGGTATATACTATGCAGTAGGTTCAGAGTTTGTATAGCATGTCCACAGTTTGGTATATACTATGCAGTAGGTTCAGAGTTAGTATAGCATGTCCACAGTTTACTATACACTATGCAGTAGGTTCACTCTGAGTTCCAGGACATTAATCAGAGCAGGTAACAGGCATATACTTGCGGTTAGTTGGTCCTGGCTAGAAAGCCAGTGGCAAGAAGGTAGACAGTCCTTCACGATGTAGTTAGGCTTCCAGGTTTGGATATGTGGACAGAGTCTTCAGATACCATGGAGCTAGCAGGGTGCGCACTCCATTAGTGGAACACCCTGCTTAGCACCTGTCTTCAATTTAAGGGCTGAATGGTAAGTGGGCGGAGTCACAGAAGGCCCGGCGGCCACTGCGTTCCACGCTGGAGCGCAAGCCAGCGTAACAACACAGGCGGTCGCTGCGTTCCACGCTGGAACGCAAGCCAGTGTATCATCGCAGACGGCCGGTGCGTTCCACGCTGGAGCGCAAGCCAGCGTATCGTCACAGGGAGCCGCTGCGGTCCAGGCTGTATTGTTACATCATCACAATCATTGCAGACTGGGCCTGGAATAGAGTCCCAGCCACCTGAAAAGAGTATATGGTTATTCATGCATTCCTGCTCTCCTGCCCACCTGCTAATGACTGACAGTCTTCTACCTAGTTTTCTCTCTTCCTCTCTATGAGAGAACTGCCAATCATCAGCAGATGGGTGAGAGAGCAGGAGATTCAGCAGATGGGCAGGTAGAGCAGGAGATTATGAATAACCATGACTCTTCTCAGGTAGATTTGTCTCTTTTCAAGGCCCAGGCTGCAATGGTTATGATGCTGGTTCTCGGCAACCACTTACTTTTAGCTCATGAGTGGCACACCGCTGAAATCAGCATTTCTGTCACTACTTTATGCTGCCCTCAGTGAGGTTAGCATAAGGGTGATGACAGGTTCCCTTTAAGCTTTCCCTTGCTGTATGTCTGCATCTGTTCAACTAATGAGTTTGTTTTGTCTGTAATATAGTTCTGAGTTCTGTGTCAGTTTGGGCAGAGTCCTATAACCTGCCCTGATTGAGCATCTTCATATCTTTTATGCCTGTCCTGTTTGTCTTGCTTTTGATCCATCTATAGTCTGAACTATGTCCTATAGTGACAGCAGTGGCATACATAGAGAAGTAAGGGCCCCATAGCAAGGATCAAACCAGGGCCCCCACACAGCACAGAAGGGTTTCTGCCTTAACCCCTTTCAATGACCCTTGGGCCATTTTTTCTACTGCCTCATTTACTAAAAGTTGCTCCTTTAGAGCAGGGATGCTCAACCTGCTGCCCTCCAGCTGTTGTAAAACTACAACTCCCTCCATGCCCGGCTGTAGGCTGATAGCTGTAGGCTCTCCAGGCATGCTGGGAGTTGTAGTTTTGCAACAGCTAGAGGGCCGCAGGATGGGCATCTCTGCTTTAGAGGGTAGAGTCTTCAACAAGTTTTTACCCCCAGTAGAAAAGGGGATGATCCCACCTGGGCCCCCTCTTGCCCTGGGCCCCATAGCAGTCGCATGGCCTGCCGCTATGGTAGTTACACCCCTGAGTGACAGCGTTTTGCTTCCTTCCACCGAGATGTCTTAACCACTGCCATTCACTATGTCTAAACAATGTTCTTGGTCCTGAAGTCCATTCCAGAATTTTTTTTGTCCTGGTTTCTGTAGTCTGTATGCCTGGCTCTTGTCCATCTGCATATGTTTTGGAGGTGTTTGTCTGCCAGTGCTCAGTGTATTGTGCCATGCCAGTGTCACTGGGATCATCCCAGGAGGTCTGGTCGCTAACCTGCAGTGAAGTCCACATCCCTGTATAGGGATTAAAGGGTGACTATGGGGGAGGTGCCAGTATAACACACTTATTGTTTGGCCTAACGTCAAACCGGTTACTTGGCCCAGTGGTTTCACAGTAATTGTCCATACACATGTAGTAACTCAAAGTTTCTTATATTTGTCTGCACTGTTCATTAAAAAAAACTAAGTGACAGTTACTCTTTAAGTTGTCCCATTTAATATATAGCATATGCTGAAAAACGCTACTTACACCAAGTAAAAATAGCATTTTACAACTGTCCTATGAGGTTTGAACTAGGTGACTATACATGAAGTGAAGTAGTGAAAGTATATCTGTGGTATAAGTGAAATTAAAATCATGTTCAACATGAATTCTATATTTATAAAATCCCCTGCCACAACAAACTTAATCAAGACAGTCTTCACATATACTCGTTTGTATTTTGCTGTCAGTCATAAAGCTTTCCGTGGCCTCAAATGACAGATACTGCCTGCATGCAATACTACGTCTTCTTGGTGATAAATGACATCATATTTGCTTTTTCTACATTGACTCATCGTTTCTTTCAGTATTACAAGTATTAGTAGAGAAACAGTAATAGAACAATGCTACAAGTCTAGCTTGACCAAACAACCATGAAATAATGGACTTTTCTAATGGAAATGTCTTACATACCGTACTGGCAGCATACCCTGCAGAAGTTATATATAAATTGATGTGGAACCTTGGTAAGTTGACAATAACTCTCTTTTGCATAGGAGATGTGCACCTTCATAGCTCCTCTCTCCACAGTCACAATCAGTGGCAAGCTGGTAGTAGTCTGGGTTACCAGCAATAATGGTCATGGTTCCTTTTCCAATCACTATAATTATATATGAACAGTGTTTGTCATGCCTTCATCAAGTTATCTGTACAAGTACAAATTTACTGTGCTAGTATTCATATTGTATTCAGCCTGGGTGATAGGAACAATCCTATTACACCTTTCTGCACTGACTGGGGATCCAAATTGCCATTTTACAGCTCTGTAATTCCAGCAAACCGTTCTTGTTATTGGGGTGCAAGTGCTGTGTGATACAACCATTAAAAGGGTTTATTGCAAGGAAATATTTCTACGTCTTATTTGCCCTTGTGCGGTGCATTTATATGTTCTAAAGTATTTTTTAGCTTGTATTAGTGGGAGAAAAGGGCTTATTAGACATTGTGTGGTGAAGTGAGAAAATGACAGCCCTTTTTGGCGTGTATTAGTGGCAAAAAATATGTATTATTTGCCATTCAGCGGTGCAGTTATATGTTCTAAAACCCTTTTTGGCGTGTATTAGTGGCACAAAAAAATATATTATTTGCCATTCAGCGGTGCAGTTATATGTTCTAAAGCCCTTTTGGGCGTGTATTTGTAACGGTCAGCAGAGGAAGAGACCGTAGAGCAGGACTCAAGTACAGTGCAGCAGACAAGGAGGCTGAAGTAGAAACCGGCTTTATTAAAAGAGAACTCTAACTGCCGGAGAAGCAGATTTACAATATGAACAGCTTGAGAATTCACAATAAAGATAATGGAAATTTGCATAAAGAACACAAATGAATCACAAACACAAGTACAGACAATAGCAGGCTACTCTCTTCTAGGTAGTCCTATCTGTCCCCGCTACCCGGGGTGCACCTCTACGGTGCACTAAACTAAATCCTATTCCACTATGTCCTAGCTCAGGTTAGCATCAGTGCACTCACAGTTCGGTGTCCGCACATGCAGGCAGGTACAGTCTGGGTCCCGATCTGGTTGCTTGCTTGCTTGCTTGCTTCAGCGTGGCTCAGCTCTGGCCTCTCTTTGTAGTCTCTGTAACTCTGGTTAGAGATAATCAGCAGCTCTGGACGTGTAATCAGGCAGGGCCTGGAATTCACTCACAGTTCCTCTGGTAAGTGCCTCACACTACAGCAGACAGCACACAGATACTGTGTCACAGCAGGCAGGGAGAAATCGCTCTAATCTTCCCTGTGGATCTCCCTCTCAGTGCACAGCGTCCTTCTTCCTGTGTACTCAGCCACCTTCAGCCCAGGCTCTCTGCTCAGCCCGGGAAAAACACTTAACTCCTTGTCCTCTGGAAACAACTCCTCTCACTGTCCTACTCAGCCACAGTGGCCTCTGGTGGCTGGAGGGAAACATGACAGTCTGCTATATATATATGTGTTGGAAATGTTGCTGGATGATCAGGGCTGCCTCTTACATATTAGTGGCAAAAAAATATAGATTATTTGCTGTTCAACAGTGCAGTTATATATGTTCTAAAGCCTTTTGTGGAGTGTATAAGTGGAAAAAAGTAAGGGCGTATTTGCCGTTCAGCAGTGCAGTTATATGTTCTAAAACTCTTTTTGACGTGTATTACTGGCAAAAATATTTATATTATTTGCTGTTCAGCGGTGCAGTTATATGTTCTAAAGCCCTTTTTGGCGTGTATTACTGGCAAAAATATATATATTATTTGCCGTTCAGCAATGTAGTTATATGTTCTAAAGCCCTTTTTGGCGTGTACTAGTGGCACAAAAAAAAGGATTTGCCATTGTGTGGTGAAGTGAGAAAATTACAGCCCTTTTTGGCGTGTATTAGTGCCAAAAAAAAATATATTTGCCGTTCAGCGGTGCAGTTACCATATATGTTCTAAAGCCCTTTTTGGCATGTATTATTGCAAAAAAAAAAAAAATATTTGCCATTAAGTAATGCAGTTATATCACTTAATGGCAAATATATTTTTTTGCCACTAATACACGTCAAAAAGGGCTTTAGAACATATAACTGCACCGCTGAACAGCAAATATATATTTTTTGCCACTAATACACGCCAAAAAGTTAAAGCCCTTTTTGGCGTGTATTAGTGGCAAAAAAATATATTTGCTATTCAGAGGTGCAGTTATATGTTCTAAACCCTTTTTTGGCATGTATTAGTGGCAACAAATATATATTTGCAGTTCAGAGGTGCAGTTATATGTTCTAAAGCCCTTTTTGGCGTGTATTAGTGGCAAAAAATATATATTTGCTGTTCAGCGGTGCAGTTATATGTTCTAAAGCCCTTTTTGACGTGTATTAGTGGCAAAAAAATATATTTGCCGTTCATAGGTGCAGTTATATGTTCTAAAGCTCTTTTTGGCGTGTATTAGTGGCAAAAAATGTATATTTGCCGTTCAGCGGTGCAGTTATATATTCTAAAGCCCTTTTTGGCGTGTATTAGTGGCAAAAAAACATATATTTACAGTTAAGCGTTGCAGTTATATGTTCTAGAGCCCTTTTTGGGTGTATTAGTGGCACAAAAAAAGTATTTGCTATTGTGTGGTGAAGTGAGAAATTTACAGCCATTTTTGGCGTGTATTAGTGGCAAAAATATATATATTTGATGTTCAGCGGTGCAATTATATGTTCTAAAGCCCTTTTTGGCGTGTATTAGTGGAAAAAATTATATATTTGCCGTTCACATGTGCAGTTATATGTTCTAAAGCCCTTTTTGGCGTGTATTAGTGGCAAAAAAAATATATTTGCCATTCAGCAGTGCAGTTTAATGTTCTAAAGCCCTTTTTGGCGTGCATTAGTGACCAAAAAATATATATTATTTGCCGTTCAGCGGTGCAGTTATATGTCCTAAAGCTCTTTTTGGCGTGTATTAGTGGCACAAAAAAAAGTATTTGCCGTTGTGTGGTGAAGTGAGAAAATTACAGCCCTTTTTGGTGTGTATTAGTGGTTAAAAAAATATTAATTTTCTGTTTAGCGGTGCAGTTATATGTTCTAAAGCCCTTTTTGTCTTGTATTATTGTAAAAAAAAAAAATATTATTTGCTGTTCAGTTATATGTTCTAGAGCCCTTTTTGGCGTATATTAGTGGCAGAAAAAATATATTTTCCGTTCAGAGGTGCAGTTATATGTTCTAAAGCCCTTTTTGGCGTGCATTAGCGGCAAGAAAATTTATTATATATATATATATATATATATATATATATTCAAAAACGATAAATAAACACTCGCGCTGCCGTCTGGATAAATTGGGGTGGAGGTGAGCTCACACAAACAAACTTATGTGTGAGCCCCGTCGCTGCAGGGTTCTGCTATGGGGTTAATTGCCAAAAACAGCCCACAAAATAGGAGGAGACCTATTGTTGAAAAATAGAAAAAGAAGAACCCGCGCTGACTATATTTCTGCCTAAAGAAATGCTGGTAATCTCAGACTTACTATGGTATACAGTACCTTCTAGTCTTCAATATCTATTATAGTAGCTCTATTCCTGTTAGTTCTGAGTGGATAAGTGCGCTTATCCTGTACATGCAATAAGTGTTGCAGAAAACAAAATACTGTTGCGGACTATTATGGCAGTCTTAGGCACTTACTGTTATGTGCTCCGCTCGGTTCTTTTCTGAAGAAAGTTCAATCTTGATAGTATTGATGATCCTCCTCTCTTGTCCCGTTCTATCTTCAGCTTGTTCTGTGTAGCGTGCGCAGCTCCGGCCGGTAGCTTGCGCGCGCACAGAGCAGCCGTTGTTAGGTACGTTGTCCTGGAGACCTGTAGTGTGACGTCACACCCGAGACTACGGAAGCCTCTAGGGTCCACAATTCCTCCGACGCGTTTCGGAATACACTTATTCCTTCCTCAGGGCATCCCTGCAGTACACAGGTGCATTCATATGGATGAGGGGGGTTATAGTCCTATTTAACACACAGTTAATTTTTAGGTCAGCCCCTGAGCTGTCACTTACCAGGGACTTTAGGTGACAGGGAATAGAACAGGGCGACGAAGGCCACTACAACTCTTTCCTCCCTCCTATCTCACAGAAGTTCCATTGGCGGTCTGTGGCAACAGTGCTCATGGCAATGGCGCTTTCATGGCAATGGTGCTCATGGCCGGACTAGAGTGGAGGGAGGGGGTAAGCTTATTGGTGGTGGTGGCAGTTCCAGCCGACGCGCCCCACCAATCAGCAGTATGTACGGGCGCCAGTGCAGCGGAGAAGAACTGCTCTCCTCTTCCCTCCTCTTCTATGGAGCAGACCCAGGCAGCAGCTGCTTACTATGGATGTGTGGGCTGGCGGCATTTATCTTCATAGAATGCTTAACTGCTGCCTCCCGCCCCACACTTAAACCGCAAAATCAGGAGCAGGCTAATTAAAAGCTCCTGCAACCCTGCAATACTGCTGGCCTGCTTGATTTCCGACAGATTCATTTTATAAGACGCAGTCACTTTTTCCCCCATTTTGAGGGGAAGAAAAATGCGTCTTATAAAGCAAAAAATGCAGTATATGTTCTAAAACCTTTTGTGGCATGGAAAAGTGGAAAAACGTAAGGGCCTATTTGCCGTTCAGCGGTGCAGTTATATGTTCTAAAGTGCAAACACAAAAACTGGATATCCCAACTTTCTTGTGTGAATTGCAGCGGAAACTAATAAAGAGTAATTCCGAAACGCCACATATGACTATCTTAATAACCATCATCTTAGGACCCCAATTATTTATTTCCTTACAAAGGTCCACAAGGACAAATCCCCCTGGAAGACCCTTAGTGTTGGGTATTGAATCAATCACCAGTAGAGTCTCTGAATACATTGATATGTTCTTGAAAAACTTTGTGAGAGGAACACCATCTTTTATAAAGGATACCAATAATGCTTTGAAGGTATTGAAGGAAAATGAAACCTTTGAAGATGATATGATACTTGCTACGGGAGATGTCACTTCCCTGTATAGCATTATTCCTAAAGAGATTGGCAGTGAAGTTTTATTTAGAAAAGGACACAGAAATGGAGAATGAACAAAAACTTTTTATTGTAAAATGCATAGAATACTGTTTGGAACATAGTTATTTTTGGTTTCGTTTAATGATGTATATTATTTACAGAAGGTCGGGACCGCGATGGGTGCGAAATTCGTACCGAGCCTGGCAAACCTATTTATGGCTTATTGGGAATATCTATATATTGATCCATTACTAACACAGGGAGAAAAAGATCAGCATCGCTGTATATGGAAAAGATATATAGATGATTGCATGTTCATTTGGAAGGGAGGAGAAGAATAATTGGGGCATTTTATTGTATTTTTAAATGATAATTAGAATTTAAGATTTACAGTGAATACCAGTAAAGAGAAAGTGTGTTTTTTGGATCTAGAAATTTTTGCTTGAAGAGATACAAAAGGTGACACGCACCTAATGAAGCGGTGCGAAACCCGGGTCGGGCCATGAGATTTTATGAAGTTTTATATGAATGAAGCAAGTTTTATATCTTTTAAGTACAATAAAAACTTTTACTTTTACCATAAATATGGTGAGCACTATGCGTATATACTTTTCCAGGACCTTATTGCTGAAGTGAGGAAAGATACTTGATATTTAGAGGAACAAACTCAGCATTGAGGAAAGGTTCCTAACATTTGGATCTGGAGAATGCTGAGGGCTAAGGAAACATTGCGTAATCTCACAGATTAAAGGAGAGACCTTGTGGGATTACACATCATGTGTAATCCAACTATAGCCAAGACTGTGCGGAACTATTCCTCCCTTTTTTCTGGTTTTATATGTTCTAAAGCCCTTTTTGGCATGTATTAGTGGCACAAAAAAAAAGTATTTGCCGTTGTGTGGTAAAGTGAGAAAATTACAGCCCTTTTTGGCGTGTACTAGTGGCAAAAAAATATTTATTATTTGTCGTTTTGCCGTGCAGTTATATGTTCTAAAGCCTTTTGTGGCATGTATAAGTCAAAAAAGTAAGGGCGTATTTGCCATTCTGCAGTGCAGTTATATGTTCTAAAGACCTTTTTGCCGTGTATTAGTGGCAAAAAAATATACATAATTTGCCATTCAGCAGTGCAGTTAAATGTTCTAAAGCCTTTTGTGGCGTGTATTAGTGGAAAAAAATAAGGGTCTATTTGCCATTCAGCGGTGCAGTTATATGTTCTAAAGCCTTCTTTGGCATGTATTAGTGGGGAAAAAAAGGGCTTATTAGCTGTTGTGTGGTGAAGTGAAAAAAATTACAGACTTTTTGGGGGTGTTTTAATCTCCTTTTTCTTTCTTTATTTTATCTAACAGTATGTCAGACAGAAAAGTGCCAGGCCCTGCATAGGGGACTGGCAGAAGCCTAAATGTTTTTTTGCACAGGCACAGGTTGCAGCAGAGAAAGAGGGGGTGGCAGCAGGAGTCGCAGCGGGAGGCCTGAGCTCCCGGTGTCATCTAGCGGTCGTGTCTTGACCAGCAACCCAACTGTTCTTGAATGGTTGACTCGGTCACCCACTTCGACCCAAGTGACATCAGATACCCCCAGCCAAGAGTGGGTTCGTCAGACACAACCCTTAGTTGGCATGGCCCGGGAGCAGGCCCTGTGCCCTCACCTGTCCTCAACCTGCTTCTGTCCTTTTCTGTTCCCTCGGCCACACAAGGTTTATATGCTGTGGACTCAGCTCCCCTATACAGCAAGGACGAGTTACTAAAAGACAGTCAGCAGCTACTGGCCAGCCACGATGTGGAGGAGACATCTGCCGCTTCCACTGGTAGGCGGGCAAGTAGTGATGAAGAGAGTGGCGTGGGAACTGGTGTTGCGAGTGGTTAGGCTCCTGACCCAGAGACCATTGAGGAGAGCATCAGTGACGTGCAGACAGTACTCGATGATGATGATGATGTAGCTGATCGCACTTATGAGCCGGGTGAATTAGGAGCTTCATCATCATCAGGAGAAGAGGGTGGCAGCTTGCCCGTGAGGCATTGGCAGAGCCAGCAAGTCGTTAGCGTGGCCGGGAGTCAGCAGGATGGCAACAGTGGGAGGTCGGGAGACAAACAGGCCCGGCATAGAACCACCCGCTTCGCAGGAGCCTACCTGCCCGGAAAGTAGTGGTGCAGGGGTTCAAGAAAGCAGCGGCAGGTAGCAGTCTGTCAGTGCGGAGGTTTGGGAGTAAAATCACCTACTGGACGGTGTGGCAGTTTGTTAAGCCGCCGGAGGAGGTGAACATGGCCATGTGTAGAATCTGTGGGCAGAAGGTGAAGCGTGGTCAGGGTCCCAAGGTTGGCACCACAGCCATGTGTTAACATATGCAGCGTCACCATAAAGTGGCCTGGGAGAACTGTGGCTCCCATGTGGTGGTCCAGTCTGCCACAGCAACCGTTGCATTACCCAGTGGCAAGCACCCGATTTCAGGCAGTCAAGGCTCCACCACCTCAGCCGAAGGGAGCTGTCTATCCTTCCCATCATCTGCTGGTCCTGATGCTCCTGCTCCTACTCCTCGTCAGTCATTCCGTCATCAATCGATCTTGAAAGTGATTGCCAAGAGACAACAGTATGTGTGCTCTCATCCAACGGCGCAGAAGCTGAATGGGCTCCTGTCCAAGTTGCTGGTGCTGCAGTCCCTCCCTTTCCAAGTGGTGGACCCTGCACCTTTCAGAGAACTGATGGCTTGTGCTGAGCCGAGGTGGAGAGTCCCAAGCCATCAGCCCTGCACACATATGTAGAACAGTAGGTGGGCCAGTCCTTTAGCCTGTTGGAGTCTGCCAAAGTGCACGGTATCGCTTACATGTGGAGCTGTAACTATGGTCAGGGACAATGCATGTCCTTTACGGCCCAGTGGGTGAAGGTGGTTCCCGCACACCCACAACAGCAACTTGGCCAGGTGTCACAGCTTCAGCCTCCATGTTCTCACACCGTTGGTCCTGCGACAATGTCCACCTCTGACTCATCACCCTCCACCGTGTCCTCAGCCTCCACTGCAGGGACAATTCAAAGTGCCCCTTCAGCATACCACATGTGCAGGGCACGGCAGTGTCACGCTGTTCTGCACCTCATTTGCCTGGGCAAATGGAGTCACACAGGGGAGGAACTGCTCTGTGTCCTTTATCAAGAAATTGAATCCTGGCTTTCTCCGTGACAACTCAAAATCTGAACCATGGTGACCGACAACGGGAGGAACATGGTGTCTGCGCTGCATCAAGGAAGGCTAAGCCTTGGCACATGTGTTCAACCTGGTTGGTAAGCAAATCCTGAAGTCTTTCACCCATCTGCAAGACATACTAAAAATAGCCAGGAAACTTTACATGCACTTCAGCCACGCATACACCCTCCTTGAGCTGCAGCAGCAGAACAGCATCCCCCAACATAGGCTGATATGCAACGTTTCCACCCCTTGAAATTGCACCATTCATATGTTGGACTGACAATACGAAAAGACAAAGGCCATAAACGATTTCTTGATGATCCAAGAGGACAGGAGTACTCCCCTGTGTAACTTCGATGACAGGCAGTGGCAGCTCATGCATGACACCTGCTGTTTGCTCCTTTGAAGAGGCCACGTTATTTGTCAGTCGCCTGGACTACGGGATGAACAACGTCATTCCACTCCTTCATGTGTTGGAACAGATGCTGTTAAATCTGGCTGGTCAGGGGACTGGAGACGTGACGCCTAGAGCTCACAGCCACATGAGAGTTGTGAGGGCTGAACTGGAGGAGGAGGACATTGGAGCACAAGCAATGTGTAGCGAAATGGGTGGTTTTTCTATACTGGTGACAGGAGAGGAGGAGCAGGAGCAGCCAGAGGAGCTACAGGGCAATGAGGAAGATGAGGCAGAGGACTCAGACACACCATGGCAGTATGCAGTGGAGAGTCACTTGCACAAATGACCCGATGCATGCTCACTTGCTTGCGTAGTGACAGCCGAATTGTCAGCATTCGGCAAAGGGATGACTTCTGGCTCTCCACCTTGTTGGACCCTCATTACTGGTCCAAAATGGGGGCCATTTTTGCACCCGCTGAGAGGGAGGACAAACTGAACTACTATAGAGACATCCTATGTAGTCAGTTGACCGCTGCCTAGCTGTACCATCGTCCATCCTCTCACAGGTCTGACTTGGGGGGCCCTATGCACTCACGGTCCTATGCCATGGCTGCTGTGGAAGTGTGGGGGGTAGGAGCAGTTCCAGCTTCATCAGCAGCAACTTGAGTCTAGAGTTGCTGATAAGCAGCTTTCTTCACCCGCCTAGTGAAGAAACTACTCACCAGCCGCAGCAGCTAGACCTGCAGCAGGACCTGAACTAGCAGGTGGTGGCATACTTGGACAGCACCCTACCACCCCACAGTTAAAGATCCGCTGTACTACTGGGCAGTCAAACTGGATTTGTGGCTGCAACTGGCAGAGTTTGCCCTGGAAAAACTGTCCTGCCCGGCCAGTAGTGTGGCTTTAGAGCGGGTGTTTAGTGCGGCGAAGGCTATAGTTACCCCAAGAAGAATTCGCCTGTCCACCCAAAATGTGGAGAGACTGACCTTTGTCAAGATGAGTCAGGCGTGGATCAGCCAGGATTTCCACCCACCAATACCTGATGCATCAGACTCGATCATCCATGGTGCCCCACCAACACTTTGACAATAGAGACCGGTTTCTTCTGGATACCTGCCTCAGCTACTATTCTAATGCTGCCACCAGCCTGATGCCACACATCTGATGCCAAGTGCTACTTCTTTCACCCACCATCTTCAGCGGGTGCCGATATTGCCACCCACCTCCCCACTCTGTCACCGGGTCACTCTGTGGTCTCCTGATGCGGCTGCCACCTCCACACTATGTCACCTTGCCACTCTGTGCTCTCCTGATGCTGCTGCCACCTCCACACTATGTCACCTTGCCACTCTGTGGTCTCCTGATGCTTCTGCCACCTCCATGCTATGTCACCTTGCCACTTTGTGGTCTCCTGATGCTGCTGCCACCTGCACACTATGTCACCTTGCCACTCTGTGATCTTCTGATGCTGCTGCTGCCACCTCCATACTGTCATTGTGCTACCCTTTGGCCTCCTCCTGATGCTGCTGCTGGCACCTCCACGCTCTGTCATTGTGCCACTCTGTGGCCTCCTGATGCTGCTGCCTCCTCCACACTGTCATTGTGCCACCCTGTGACCTCCTCCTGATGCTGCCGCCACCTTTACACTCTGTCATTTTGCCACTCTGTGGCCTACTGATTCTGCTGCTGCCACCTCCACACTGTCATTGTGCCACTCTGTGGTCTCCTCCTGATGCTGTTACCTCCACACTCTATCATTGTGCCCCTCTGTGGCCTCCTGATGCTGCTTCCACCTCCGCACTGTCATTGTTCCACTCTATGGCTTCCTCCTGATGCTGCTGCCACCTCCAGACTCTGCCATTGGGCTACTCTGTGGTCTCCTCATACTGCTTCCACCTCACCACTATGTCATAGGGCCACTTTGTGGATTTCTCATGCTGTTCCCACCCTTCCCATTTCATGACTGGGTCACTATTTTTCCTTTTCACCTGGCTGACATCATTCATTTTACCTTTCTTCTGATATGTCAGAAGGAAGGATAAATGAGACACACAACGGTTCATGTCTATGTAACAGCTGTAAGGCCTGCATGACGTGGTCCCTATTTTGCATCAGAATTGGCTTATAATTTGTTAGCCAAAAGCAGGAGTGGGTACAAAACACAGAAGACATGCAAATATTCCATTCACGTGTCATGTCTGTTTTGGATCCACTCCTGTTTTTTTGGGGCTTTAGCAATACTGATGGATTACTGACCAAATAAATGCTGACCGAGTGAAGGCAGATGCTTCACAGACAGGATCCGTATTTTGGGGGTTATTGTTAGAGTTGAGCGAACACCTGGATGTTCGGGTTCGAGAAGTTCGGCCGAACTTCCCGAAAATGTTCGGGTTCGGGATCCGAACCCGATCCGAACTTCGTCCCGAACCCGAACCCCATTGAAGTCAATGGGGACCCGAACTTTTCGGCACTAAAAAGGCTGTAAAACAGCCCAGGAAAGGGCTAGAGGGCTGCAAAAGGCAGCAACATGTAGGTAAATCCCCTGCAAACAAATGTGGATAGGGAAATGAATTAAAATAAAAATTAAATAAATAAAAATTAACCAAAATCAATTGGAGAGAGGTCCCATAGCAGAGAATCTGGCTTCACGTCACCCACCACTGGAACAGTCCATTCTCAGATATTTAGGCCCCGGAACCCCGGCAGAGGAGAGAGGTCCCGTAACAGAGAATCTGGCTTCATGTCAGCAGAGAATTAGTCTGCATGTCATAGCAGAGAATGAGGCTTCACGTCAGCCACCACTGCAACAGTCCATTGGCATATATTTAGGCCCAGCACACAGGCAGAGGAGAGAGGTCCCGTAACAGAGAATCTGGCTTCATGTCAGCAGAGAATTAGTCTGCATGTCATAGCAGAGAATCAGGCTTCACGTCACCCAACATTGGAACAGTCCATTGGCATATATTTAGGCCCCGGCACCCAGACAGAGGAGAGGTTCATTCAACTTTGGGTAGCCTCGCAATATAATGGTAAAATGAAAATAAAAATAGGATTGAATGAGGAAGTGCCCTGGAGTCCAATAATATATGGTTAAGGGGAGGTAGTTAATGTCTAATCTGGACAAGGGACGGACAGGTCCTGTGGGATCCATGCCTGGTTCATTTTTATGAACGTCAGCTTGTCCACATTGGCTGTAGACAGGCGGCTGCGTTTGTCTGTAATGACGCCCCCTGCCGTGCTGAATACACGTTCAGACAAAACGCTGGCCGGCGGGCAGGCCAGCACCTCCAAGGCATAAAAGGCTAGCTCTGGCCACGTGGACAATTTAGAGACCCAGAAGTTGAATGGGGCCGAACCATCAGTCAGTACGTGGAGGGGTGTGCACATGTACTGTTCCACCATGTTAGTGAAATGTTGCCTCCTGCTAACACGTTGCGTATCAGGTGGTGGTGCAGTTAGCTGTGGCATGTTGACAAAAGTTTTCCACATCTCTGCCATGCTAACCCTGCCCTCAGAGGAGCTGTCATTGACACAGCTGCCGTGGCGACCTCTTGCTCCTCCTCTGCCTTGCCCTTGGGCTTCCACTTGTTCCCCTGTGACATTTGGGAATGCTCTCAGTAGCGCGTCTACCAACGTGCGCTTGTACTCGCGCATCTTCCTATCACGCTCCAGTGCAGGAAGTAAGGTGGGCACATTGTCTTTGTAGCGTGGATCCAGCAGGGTGGCAACCCAGTAGTCCGCACAGGTTAAAATGTGGGCAACTCTGCTGTCGTTGCGCAGGCACTGCAGCATGTAGTCGCTCATGTGTGCCAGGCTGCCCAGGGGTAAGGACAAGCTGTCCTCTGTGGGAGGCGTATCGTCATCGTCCTGCCTTTCCCCCCAGCCACGCACCAGTGATGGGCCCGAGCTGCGTTGGGTGCCACCCCGCTGTGACCATGCTTCATCCTCATCCTCCTCCACCTCCTCCTCGTCCTCGTCCTCCTCGTCCTCCAGTAGTGGGCCCTGGCTGGCCACATTTGTACCTGGCCTCTGCTGTTGCCAAAAACCTCCCTCTGAGTCACTTCGAAGAGACTGGCCTGAAAGTGCTAAAAATGACCCCTCTTCCTCCTCCTCCTCCTCCTCCTCCTGGGCCACCTCCTCTTCCATCATCGCCCTAAGTGTTTTCTCAAGGAGACATAGAAGTGGTATTGTAACGCTGATAACGGCGTCATCGCCACTGGCCATGTTGGTGGAGTACTCGAAACAGCGCAACAGGGCACACAGGTCTCGCATGGAGGCCCAGTCATTGGTGGTGAAGTGGTGCTGTTCTGTAGTGCGACTGACCCGTGCGTGCTGCAGCTGAAACTCCACTATGGCCTGCTGCTGCTCGCACAGTCTGTCCAGCATGTGCAAGGTGGAGTTCCACCTGGTGGGCACGTCGCATATGAGGCGGTGAGCGGGAAGGCCGAAGTTACGCTGTAGCGCAGACAGGCGAGCAGCAGCAGGATGTGAACGCCGGAAGCGCGAACAGACGGCCTGCACTTTATGCAGCAGCTCTGACATGTCGGGGTAGTTGTGTATGAACTTCTGCACCACCAAATTCAGCACATGCGCCAAGCAAGGGATGTGCGTCAAATTGGCTAGTCCCAGAGCTGCAACGAGATTTCGCCCATTATCACACACCACCAGGCCGGGCTTGAGGCTCACCGGCAGCAACCACTCGTCGGTCTGTTGTTCTATACCCCGCCACAACTCCTGTGCGGTGTGGGGCCTGTCCCCCAAACATATGAGTTTCAGAATGGCCTGCTGACGTTTACCCCGGGCTGTGCTGAAGTTGGTGGTGAAGGTGTGTGGCTGACTGGATGAGCAGGTGGAAGAAGAGGAGGAGGAAGCCGAGAAGGAGGAGGTGGCAACAGGAGGCAAAGAATGTTGCCCTGCGATCCTTGGCGGCGGAAGGACGTGCGCCAAACAGCTCTCCGCCTGGGGCCCAGCTGCCACTACATTTACCCAGTGTGCAGTTAGGGAGATATAGCGTCCCTGGCCGTGCTTACTGGTCCACGTATCTGTGGTTAGGTGGACCTTGCTACAGATGGCGTTGCGCAGTGCACACTTGATTTTATCAGATACTTGGTTGTGCAGGGAAGGCACGGCTCTCTTGGAGAAGTAGTGGCGGCTGGGAACAACATACTGTGGGACAGCAAGCGACATGAGCTGTTTGAAGCTGTCTGTGTCCACCAGCCTAAATGACAGCATTTCATAGGCCAGTAGTTTAGAAATGCTGGCATTCAGGGCCAGGGATCGAGGGTGGCTAGGTGGGAATTTACGCTTTCTCTCAAATGTTTGTGAGATGGAGAGCTGAACGCTGGCGTGTGACATGGTTGAGACGCTTGGTGACGGAGGTGGTGGTGGTGGTGTTGGTGGTACATCCCCTGTTTGCTGGGCGGCAGGTGCCAACGTTCCTCCAGAGGCGGAGGAAGAGGCCGAGGCGGCAGCAGCAGAAGAGGCCGAGGCGGCAGCAGCAGAAGAGGTAGCAAGGGGAGCCTGAGTGACTTCCTTGGTTTTAAAGTGTTTACTCCACTGCAGTTCATGCTTTGCATGCAGGTGCCTGGTCATGCAGGTTGTGCTCAGGTTCAGAACGTTAATGCCTCGCTTCAGGCTCTGATGGCACAGCGTGCAAACCACTCGGGTCTTGTCGTCAGCACATTGTTTGAAGAAGTGCCATGCCAGGGAACTCCTTGAAGCTGCCTTTGGGGTGCTCGGTCCCAGATGGCGGCGGTCAGTAGCAGGCGGAGTCTCTTGGCGGCGGGTGTTCTGCTTTTGCCCACTGCTCCCTCTTTTGCTACGCTGTTGGCTCGGTCTCACCACTGCCTCTTCCTCCGAACTGTGAAAGTCAGTGGCACGACCTTCATTCCATGTGGGGTCTAGGACCTCATCGTCCCCTGCATCGTCTTACACCCAGTCTTGATCCCTGACCTCCTGTTCAGTCTGCACACTGCAGAAAGACGCAGCAGTTGGCACCTGTGTTTCGTCATCATCAGAGACATGCTGAGGTGGTATTCCCATGTCCTCATCATCAGGAAACATAAGTGGTTGTGCGTCAGTGCATTCTATGTCTTTCACCGCTGGGGAAGGGCTAGGTGGATGCCCTTGGGAAACCCTGCCAGCGGAGTCTTCAAACAGCATAAGAGACTGCTGCATAACTTGAGGCTGAGACAGTTTCCCTGGTATGCATGGGGGTGATGTGACAGACTGATGGGGTTGGTTTTCAGGCGCCATCTGTGCGCTTTCTGCAGAAGACTGGGTGGGAGATAATGTGAACGTGCTGGATCCACTGTCGGCCACCCAATTGACTAATGCCTGTACCTGCTCAGGCCTTACCATCCTTAGAACGGCATTGGGCCCCACCATATATCGCTGTAAATTCTGGCGGCTACTGGGACCTGAGGTAGTTGGTACACTAGGACGTGTGGATGTGGCAGAACGGCCACGTCCTCTCCCAGCACCAGAGGGTCCACTAACACCACCACGACCATGTCCACGTCCGCGTCCCTTACTAGATGTTTTCCTCATTGTTATGGTTCACCACAACAACAAAAATATTATTTGGCCCAATGTATTGTATTCAAATTCAGCGGGATATAAATTTGAGGCCTAGTATTTAGGCGCTGGGTGACCGGTATGGATTTAGTGACAGAATTAGACTTGGAAATGCACAGTAGCGTGTGTGTGAAGTTATTCTGAATGACCCTATGTGCACCTTGAATATTATATACCCTTTTAGGGATAGATTTCAAATAGCTCTGATATAGCAGGAACCACTAAATTATGAAATTGCTAAATTGGGAATTGTATTTCAACCCAGAACAAAAAATGTGCTTTGACGGACACTAAATAACTTTCCCAGCCACAACAGGACAGCGGTAACGAGAGATTTAGCGGGATATAAATTTGAGGCCTAGTATTTAGGCGCTGGGTGACCGGTATGGATTTACTAACAGAATTGGACTTGGAAATGCACAGTAGCGTGTGTGTGAAGTTATTCTGAATGACCCTATGTGCACCTTGAATATTATATACCCTTTTAGGGATAGATTTCAAATAGCTCTAAAATAGCAGGAACCACTAAATTATGAAATTGCTAAATTGGGAATTTTATTTCAACCCAGAACAAAAAATGTGCTTTGACGGACACTAAATAACTTTCCCAGCCACAACAGTATAGCGGTAACGAGAGATTTAGCGGGATATAAATGTGAGGCCTAGTATTTAGGCGCTGGGTGACCGGTATGGATTTACTAACAGAATTGGACTTGGAAATGCACAGTAGCGTGTGTGTGAAGTTATTCTGAATGACCCTATGTGCACCTTGAATATTATATACCCTTTTAGGGATAGATTTCAAATAGCTCTGATATAGCAGGAACCACTAAATTATGAAATTGCTAAATTGGGAATTGTATTTCAACCCAGAACAAAAAATGTGCTTTGACGGACACTAAATAACTTTCCCAGCCACAACAGGACAGCGGTAACGAGAGATTTAGCGGGATATAAATTTGAGGCCTAGTATTTAGGCGCTGGGTGACCGGTATGGATTTAGTGACAGAATTAGACTGGGATATGGCCAAAAAATAACCACACTATTGCTGGTTAAATGCACTTGGTGACGGGCGCAGCTTGCCCCTGATGTAGTATATGGCCAAAAAATGAACAGACTATTGCTGGTTAAATGCACTTGGTGTCACAGCTTGACCAACCACACTACTGAGGGTTAAATGCACTTGGTGACGGGCGCAGCTTGCCCCTGATGTAGTATATGGCCAAAAAATGAACAGACTATTGCTGGTTAAATGCACTTGGTGTCACAGCTTGACCAACCACACTACTGAGGGTTAAATGCACTTGGTGACGGGCGCAGCTTGCCCCTGATGTAGTATATGGCCAAAAAATGAACAGACTATTGCTGGTTAAATGCACTTGGTGACGGGCGCAGCTTGCCCCTGATTTAGTATATGGCCAAACAATGAACAGACTATTGCTGGTTAAATGCACTTGGTGTGATAGCTTGACCAACCACACTACTGAGGGTTAAATGCACTTGGTGACGGGCGCAGCTTGCCCCTGATGTAGTATATGGCCAAAAAATGAACAGACTATTGCTGGTTAAATGCACTTGGTGACGGGCGCAGCTTGCCCCTGATTTAGTATATGGCCAAAAAATGAACAGACTATTGCTGGTTAAATGCACTTGGTGTGATAGCTTGACCAACCACACTACTGAGGGTTAAATGCACTTGGTGACGGGCGCAGCTTGCCCCTGATGTAGTATATGGCCAAAAAATAAACAGACTATTGCTGGTTAAATGCACTTGGTGTGACAGCTTCACCCTGATGTAGGCTTTAGCCAAAAAACAACCACACCATTGAGGGTTAAATGCACTTGGTGACAGGCGCAGCTTGCCCCTGATGTAGTATATGGCCAAAAAATAAACAGACTATTGCTGGTTAAATGCACTTGGTGTGACAGCTTCACCCTGATGTAGGCTTTAGCCAAAAAACAACCACTCCATTGAGGGTTAAATGCACTTGGTCGCAGCTTGTGCTGGCGCACCACAAGACACAAAATGGCCGCCGATCACCCCAGAAAAATGTGACTGACAAACGGTCTGGGCAGCCTAAAAACAGTGAGCAATTGAGTATCAGCAGCTCAATGACCCACAGCTGCAGATCGATCAATAATCAAGTCCTTTGGAGGAGTTAATCTGCCTAATCTCGCCCTACTGTCGCAGCCGCAACCTCTCCCTACGCTAATCAGAGCAGAGTGACGGGCGGCGCTATGTGACTCCAGCTTAAATAGAGGCTGGGTCACATGGTGCTCTGGCCAATCACAGCCATGCCAATAGTAGGCATGGCTGTGATGGCCTCTTGGGGCAAGTAGTATGACGCTTGTTGATTGGCTGCTTTGCAGCCTTTCAAAAAGCGCCAAGAAAGCGTCACAAAAGCGCCAAGAAAGCGACGAACACCGAACCCGAACCCGGATTTTTACGAAAATGTCCGGGTTCGGGTCCGTGTCACGGCACCCCAAAATTCGGTACGAACCCGAACTATACAGTTCGAGTTCGCTCATCCCTAGTTATTGTTCTAACGGATTAGAGGAAGGGTAAAATAATCAGTGAGGTCAACACAAACTTACTGCTGACAGAGGGGGCTCTACTTGTATAAGCGTTTAATAGAACAGGTTCTGTAGGCATCATTGTGGAATCAACTGACGACGGTGTAAAAGGAGTGCGCTTCTTCCTGGCGCTAACATTGACCTGTAAGGCTGTGTTCACACTTCAGTTATTTGGTCAGTTTTAGCCCTGTAACTGCCCAAATAAGTGAAGTGTGCAGTGATTCTAAGAGCGACGCCTGTCATCTGCGTGTCATACTGACTCACAGTATTGTTTCACTACCACAGCAGACTCCCTATGCGTGTTACTGCAAGGCACAGTGTTCTACACCACTATAAAGGTTCTCTGCAGGCAGGAAATAGCTGTTTTTTTAACGTGATTCGCCACCAATCAGGGGCTTTGTTAGGTCAAAACTTCCAGGCTTGAGCCCCGGATGTTTTGAATACAGCAATACGAATGTATTGCTGGCACTGGCAGGGCCGGACGGCGCTCTGAGTCTCCTGCGCTACACCGGCCCCGCCGCTCATGTGTAAATAATCCTAATCCGCCGCCTGCCCTGTGCCTGCAGAGTGCAGATTTAACTTAAAGGGGTTCTGCACTTTCATTTAACTGATGATCTATCCTCTGGATAGATCATCAGCTTCTGATTGGCCAGGGTCCGACACCCGGGACCCCCGCCGATCAGCTGTTTGAGAAGGCAGCGGCGCTCCAGCAGCGCCGTGGCCTTCTCACTGTTTACCACCAGGCCACCCGCCCACTGGAGCGCCGCTGCCTTCTCAAACAGCTGATCGGCGGGGGTCCCGGGTGTTGGACCCCGGCCGATCAGAAGCTGATGATCTATCCAGAGGATAGATCATAAGTTAAATGAAAGTGCAGAACCCCTTTAACTTGAAAAATCATCCGCATATTCCGCAGCCGGACGCTCATCTCACTAGATTCCACTGCAGCTCCGCCTCCGGTAACAGCAGGCAGTGCGGGAGGTGCTTGCTCACTGATGTCAGGCGCCTGTTCCTCCCACTAGGTGACGCAGGCACGTGACGTCAGTGAGTGAGCACTGCCTGGATCTGACTAGCTGAGACTAGAGAGAGTCGAGACTCTGATCTGAGAAAGATTAGGTCACTATGAGTTAAAGTTACTAAGATTATTACAGTTTAAAATAATGTACAGTTGTACACTCCTGTGAGTGGAGGGGAAGGGGATCTGTGGATGGCATGGCACTGTTATGGGAGGGCTGGGGGATCGGTGGATGTCACTGTTATGGGGAGGGGGATCTGTGGATGTCACTGTTATGGGGAGGGGTATCTGTGGATGGCACTGTTATTGGGAGGGGGATCTGTGGATGGAACTGTTATGGATGATCTGTGGGGTTGCCCAGACAGCTAGGCCCTTCACTGTAGTTATTAACTCCATTCAGCAGTCCCCCAGGGCCCATTCACTGAAGGGGGGACTGCTGAACAGAGTTAATAACTACTGTGAAGGCCCCCCTTTTTCGTGGCGATGAGGGCCTGGCTTCATTGGATGGGGGCGTGGCTTCATGGGATGCGGGCATGGTTTCACGTGGGCTCGTGCCCCGGATATCTTTAGACCCTAGCAACGCCCCTGCCACCAATAAATTCGTATTGAACCACATTTTTGGGGAAAATTCGCTCATCTCTAGTCCTGACATCAGCAGATCATGTGACACTAAGCATGCCCCTTATTCTTATGAATGACACTTCCAATGCAAGATGTCATCTACAGAAACTAAATATCGAAATAGATTTACATTTACAGTTTTATCTTATCATGCTTGAATCCTACTTCCTGGTTTATCAAGTGTCTGCTGTCCTGTCAGGCTTTAGGGCAGTGGGATGTGTCCTGACATCAGCAGATCATGTAACACTAACCACGTCCCTTGTACTTACCAATGAGGCTTCCTTCCTATGTCCTACATGACAAGGCTCCAATGCAGGATGTAACCTACAGCAACAGATTTACCACTGGGTGCAATGGTGGGCTAATAACTTTAGAATAAGGCAGTTTTGATAAATGGTGGTATTTGGGAAAGTGATGTAACAGTGATATCTGTTGGGTGAGATACATTTATATTAGTGGCATGATCCCTTTAATCTTAGATCAATGGCAGAATGTACAGCACAGATAGGGTGGTACACAGAAGTGAGGGAGGATATGCCTGGAGGCGCAGCACTGTGGAGAGCTTTGTGGGTGAGATTGATAAGTCTGAATTGTATTCTGTGGTGGATGGGCAACAAGTGAAGTGACTGGCACAGCCTAGAGGTGTACTGGTTGGATACAAAAATGAGCCTGGCTGCTGCATTTAGGGAGGATTCAAGGGGTGAGGAAGAGTTTAGTGAGGGGTAGACTAATTAGTAATGACTTGCAGAAGTCAAGACAAGATTTTTCCACCTTGATAAAAGGGCAGATTTTGGAGATGTTCTTCAGGTGCAGGTGATATGAGCCTGTCAATGACTGGATATAGGGAGTGAAGAAAATGTTTGAACATATCATTCACATTTGGCCGATTGAACTTTATTGGTATTTAAAACAAATTCTAAAATGTCCAAGATTTCCGAATTTCCAATGACATCCCACCCAGATGGTCAATCATGGCATTCACACAGTTACTTTTAAAAACTAGTATGTTACTTTTTTGTAATTAAAATGTATTGTAAATTTCAAAGTATATAAAGATTTTTATTTAGTTTTTTACACATTAAATAATGGTCTACCATATTATCTATTAAGTGGAGAGAAAAAAACAAGAAAACTTTCAGAGCAAATAAATAATAAATAATTTGAGTGTCGCTTTGGTCAAGCCTGACTGCATTCAGACAAGTGTATATTCTCTCCTCATTTTATTCATATTCAAGCCTTTTGTCTCGAAACTTATATAACCTAGATAAAACAAAGCAGAACTTCCTTTCTTTAATGAGGGGATGCTGGGCTTGGTTGAGGACGATAGATTCAAGTCATTTCAGAGTTGAACTTGAATAAAAGAGCCATGCTGTGTCCTGCTTTGGATTAGACAAAGTATTTCATGTCCAATTCATCCCCTCATTTTGATGCAGATGGTAAGAAGAGGTTCAGAGTAAGACTGGCTGCCCAATGACAGATCATTTATTTGCACGCATTCCGATTTTTACTAAACAACACCTCATAATATATCACACTGCTTCGTAGTGAACTCTGCTGTCTCTTCAGAAGAAAACCGAGCTGATAAACTTTGATTTAGCCTTTGTTAACCGAGGTATTACTCACCGCGTGTATAACAGACATTCCCTGCTTAAATAAAACAAGGAAAAAGTAAAAGTTTTCATGGATTCCGCCTGATACGACTAGAAAATTTAATTTAGTACCGTTTAATAAAAAAATATTTTTAGTTAGTACATTTTTGTATCTCCCATAGACTTCAACCCATTTGTGATAAAGGCCTTTGGTGCCTAAATGTCTATATCAAAATTTCGTCTTTTTAAAACTCTACTCTCGAAGGGTCTGTCCACTCAGGAAGTAATTTACAAGAAAAAAAACGTTGCAGATTTGCTGCATAATTTACGGCAAAATCCATGGCAGTGTCCACATGTTTTGAATTGGATTCCTATGGGGAATGCATGCATTTGCTCTGGATATGACATTGTTCATTGCAAAGGGTAAAATCCACGGTGAAAATCCACAACATAAATTGGCATGCCGAGGATTTAAGATCTTCACCACAGGTTAATTTCCGCATGGATTCTGAGTAGATTTCTATAGATTCCAACAGCATGCGGGTGAGATTTTGTTAAATCGTATATACTTTGTTGACAATGTAAACACCAGACTATAATCCACTGGATTATCCACAGCGTATCGACCCTGTGTCCAGAAATCTTTAAGGTTTTGTCAGAGACCTAGATAGTTATGACCTATCCTCAGTATAGGTCATCAATATCAGGTCGATGGGGGTCTGAAACCAGGTACCCCCACCAATCAGCTGCTTGGGGCAGCCTTCAGTACCAGAAACTATACAGTGGATGGAGCTGGAAGCAGAAAGCTCCATCCACTGTGTAGTGACTGTGTTGGCATCATTGGAACCTGCTGATGTTGGACACTACACAGTGAACAGAGCCTTCTGCACCTAGATCTGACCACTGTATAGTTTATGGCACCGACAGCCGCCACAAACAGCTGATTTATCAGGGTACCTCTGATATTGCTGATCTATGGGTCATCAATTTTAAGTTCTAGATAACCCCTTTAAAGGTAAATGTTATGGTATATATTGGGATTACATACCAGCAAGTGACTCATATCTTAATTTTTCATTTTCTATAGAGAAAAAATGAGTAAAAATATCTTGAAGATTTTCTTATTTGTTCCTTTAGCAATCCAATGTAATAAATTTGACAAAACATATTCACACAAAAAATATTCACCTTACTCTCTCATGTCTAATGATACCAAATATGTGTACCATATTAAACCTACATCAATGCTGTAATACCAGCTGGCAATTTCAGGATAAAAACAAAAAACAAAAACAACGCCAAAGTGTCTTCTATCTTATCTCAGGAGGACCTGCAAAAGTACCTGCGATTACGTCACCGCACTGAGTTTGGTGATGTCATTGCAGGTACTTTGGCAGGTCCTGCTAAATGAAGATAGTAGGACCTCTGATGACGTCACTGCGTTCTGTGATGTCATCGCAGGTCCTTTTGCAGGTCCTGCTGAAAAAATTGTATAAAAGACACTGCCGCAGCGCGATCAAGTGGATGATGTGAGTAATTTTTTTAACCCATCAATTGCCATATTATTTTGCATTCTCTTAAGAATGCTATTACTTTCCGCTATAACCATGTAATAACAGAAAATAATAAAGTGAACTTTGGGGTCCCCATTGACTTAAATGGGGTTCGGGATCAAGTCCCAAACCCGAACTTTGACCTGAAGCTCGGCCTAATACGGCGAACCCGAACTTCCACGTGTTCGCTCAACCCTACTATTGAGGTTGCACGATGGCATTACGAAATATTTGGTATTTTGGCTGTTTAAGGGATATGGCTATGATATTGCACATGCGCATATATACTCATCTATTTCTCATTCGTTTCTCTTGCCAAATTAATAACTTTGATTCACATACAGTATTCAATATTCATATATTATTTTATTGTACGATCGTGTTTCAAATGTAAGGATTATCTGAGATATTTGTTTTATTTCCTGTCTTTGGAATGCACGTCGATATCTGTTTTTGAATTTGTAGTACAGTATATTACACACTTACCGTGTTTGAAACGCACTTTGGAGCAGTTTCATCACGCATGCGCAGTATCATTATCTGTATGCCGAGGTTTGCCGATATTGTTTCTGGCACAGAGCCATCTTGCATGTGTACAGCGCTGCTGTTTACACACTGGGGATGCCGACATTACACCACTCTTTTTACCACATAACATCACGCCCTTCAACAGGGAATTATTATTCTCTTATTCTTAGATATATATAAATACAAGCAGGCTCGGACTGGCCCACAGGGGTACAGGTGAATCTCCCGGTGGGCCCCTAGTCTACTACCCTCTGCACAAGTGGCACATAACACAATAGAGTGATGTACAACATATAGATAGGCAGCATAAAACATCTCAACCAGTGTAAGTTCATATAATAAAATGGATAGATTATTTAAGAACCTATCCAGTTTATTATCATAGATACATCAGGTGGCTGAGATGGCTTCTAGGTGCAGAGACAGGCCAACCAGTGTCCTCTTTTCTTGGGGACCCACCTTATTAAAGTTGCTGCAGGGACCATTGTCTGCTGCTGTGTGAGCAGGTAATATTTAAATGTTTGGGCCCTCAAAATAAATTTTACAGTGAGCCCTAGGCACCCCAGTCCGACACTGAATACAAGCAACATAACAGTCCTACTTTCACACTTGCGCTTTCCCTTTCCGCTATTGAGATCCTTCATAGGAGCTCAATAGCGGGGGAAAACGCTTCTGTTTTGTTCCCATTCATTGTCAATGGGGGAAAACGCTTCTATTTTGTTCCCATTCATTGTCAATGGGGACAAAACTGAATGAAACGGACTCACCAGAATGCATTTCGTTCCGTTTGGTTGCGTCCCTATCGCAGACAGAATAAACTCTGCAAGAAGTGTTTTTCTGTCCGCGATGTGGTGCGGAGCAAGATGGATCCATCCTGACACACAATGTAAGTCAATGGGGACAGATCCGTTTTCTCTAACACAATAGAAAATTGATCCGTCCCTCATTGACTTTCAATAGAGTTCATGACGGATCTGTCTTTTTGCTATATAAGACATAATACAACCGGATCCGTTCATAACGGATGCAGGCAGTTGTATTATAAGAATTGAAGTGTTTTTGCTGATCCATGACGGATCCAGCAAAAACGCTGGTGTGAAAGTAGCCTTAGAGACCCCTGAGGAAGCTGATGATTCCAGCTATACGCGTGGGGTGTTTTACCTATGCGCCATGCCTGCCTAATTTTGCATTTGATGAGTATCGAGCATTATTTATTTGATGTCATATTTATCGTACACTACGTATCTTGTATTTATTTGGCAGCACATATTTGTCCACATTTAAGGACTTGGTGTGCATATAGTTGTGCATTGGACATATTTTTTTGTATACAATATTTTTAACCTCTTTTGCTGTGTTGTTTAATAAAAGTATATTCATTTATTTTTAATATGGTGATGTGCAGCCTTTCTGTGCGTTTTTCTTTCAGTCATTGTTTATTCTTAGGCCTTAATACCGTAGCTAGCACTCTAGTTTACTTCAAGTGTACCCCCTAGTTGTTTTCCATATATTTATAGATTTCCTTGCAGTTAGATGAATTACTAGGAAATGCTGAAATAAATACATATATTATGTTTCCTGATTGATGCTATTGGCATCACTTATTCATCAAGCAGTAGATGATGTGTATCTGTATAGTACAAGGCACGCGCCTATATAGCCCGATCCTGTCTGGTCGTTGTGTCACGTATTACCTTCTAATGCTGAGTACTTGTTTGGTGATATAGAAAAGCAATTAAAGCACAGGTAATTCCTGTCAGCATGCACATCATGTAAATTTGTATTTGTTGACGGTACACTAAGCAGGACAATAGATACTGATCACAATCTATACAGAATCAGCCTGGGACATTGTGGAGGCAGACAACCACTTTTTGCAGCACATTACATGGAAGATTGTGCCACATTTTTAACTTGTTCATGAGATAGGAAATGGCATTTCTTACGGCCCCTTTACACAGGCCGAGAATGGACCAGATAACAAGCCTTTATAGGAAAATTCATTAGTGATTATCGGTCGATATAAAGGTGCCGCCAATTAGCCGATGAATGAACAAAACACTCGTTCATCAGGTAATCGTATCTTTCACTCAGTCACCTAAATCATTGTTTGCTGGCAGCTGATCGTGCTGCTTAAATACGCTTTGCTGCTGGCATATAATGATTCTGTATAGGGATGAGCGATGTCATTAGTGATCGCTGCATGTAAATACAGTGGTCTCTCTCCTTCACTGACAAGCAGGCGTTTGCGGGGTAAAGAACTCTTACTTCCCGACAGTCGCCTGCTAAATTGTCCCATTTAAAGGGACCTTTATTGATGGAGGCCCAACCACTGGAATCCTGTCGATTGTAAGAATGGGGGTTCTGTTCCCCCATATGAATGTTGTTGCTGCACCACATAAGTCATGAGGAGGAACAAGATCCCCTTTGGCAGGACTGGCATCAATAAAATCCTTATCCTCTATCCGCAGGATACGTTATGCATTTCAGACGACCAATTCCTGAAATGAAAATGGACTTTTCCTTCATGTGGTTGGTCTGTGAAAGTTGCCTTGGACAACAATGCCATACATTAAAATGATAATCTTAATCTGTGGCCTTATATGGTTTTCCATTGATGGGATACAGGTCTGTAAAAATTTGATTCACACCAAATCTGAATTTCCTCACACTGTACGTGTTAGGACATGGAGCAAGGAACTCTGGGAAGGCGGGATCACCCACAATGCCATGCATGCAGCCAATCAGCAGCCAGCCAGCCCTGTGATCTCACAACCCTATAAATAGCCTCAGCCATATTGGATTCAGCCATTTTCCTGTGTACTTAGTGCAGGGAGAGGCGTCAGCAGGCACTAGGGACAGTGCTAGGAAAGACTTTAAAACTTGTATTTTGCTGTATAAAAGTTCAGGGAAAAGATCAGAGAGGAATTATTCCACAACACTGAAGCAGAACAGGGTTCAGTAGGGGAGTTTACAGCCTGGGTAATAGGAACAATCCTATTACACCTTGCTCCACTGACTATGGATCCAAATTGCCATTATACAGCTCTGTAATTCCAGCAATCCGTTCTTGTTATTGGGGTGCAAGTGCTGTTTGATACAGCCATTAACAGGGTTTATTACAAGGAAATACTTCTAAGTCCTATTTGCCCTTGTGCGGTGCAGTTATATGTTTTAAAGCATTTTTTGACTTGTATTAGTGGGAAAAAAGGGCTTATTAGCTGTTGTGTGGTGAAATTACAGGACTTTTTGGAGTGTATTAGTGGCAAAAATATATATATTTGTTATTCAGCGGTGTAGTTAT
Organism: Bufo gargarizans; assembly: GCF_014858855.1. Taxonomy (NCBI): domain Eukaryota; kingdom Metazoa; phylum Chordata; class Amphibia; order Anura; family Bufonidae; genus Bufo; species Bufo gargarizans. The sequence goes on along the minus strand of NC_058081.1, from coordinate 339,236,497 downwards.
ATGTTCTAAAGCCCTTTTTGGCGTGTATTAGTGGCAAAAAAATATATTATTTTCTGTTCAGCAATGTAGTTATATGTTCTAAAGCCTTTTGTGGAGTGTATAAATGGAAAAAAGTAAGGGCCTATTTGCCGCTCAGCTGTGCAGTTATATGTTCTAAAGCCCTTTTTGGCATGTATTAGTGGCAAAAAAATATATACCGTATTTTTCGCCCCATAAGACGCACTTTCCCCCCCCAAAAAAATGCGTCTTATGGGGCGAATGCTGACATTTTTACATCGCAGGCTGCGATGTATGAGCGAGCGGGGAGGGACTGGGAGGAGGATCTGGGGTCCGGCAATTGCGGCAGGGCCGGTGCAGTCACTGTATTTCGGCCCCGTCACTCCAGTGCTGAACTATACAGATATAAAATGTCTCATTCAATTAAAATTGGAGGGGAAATCTGTGGATGACAGTTTTATGGGGGACATCTGTGGATGGCACTGTTACGGGGTGGGGGGTCTGTGGATGGCACTGTTATGGGCTGGGGGGCCTGTGGATGGCACTGTTATGGGGTTGGGGGTCTGTGGATGGCGCATATATAACAGTGCCATCCACAGATCCCCATAACAGTGCCATCCACAGATCCCCCATAACAGTGCCATCCACAGATCCCCCATAACAGTGCCATCCACAGATCCCCCATAACAGTGCCATCCACAGATCCCCCATAACAGTGCCATCCACAGATCCCCCATAACAGTGCCATCCACAGATCCCCCATAACAGTGCCATCCACAGATCCCCCTAACAGTGCCATCCACAGATCCCCCATAACAATGCCATCCACAGATCCCCCATAACAATGCCATCCACAGATCCCCATAACAGTGTCAGCCACAGATCCCCCATAACAGTGTCAGCCACAGATCCCCCCCTGTAACAGTGTGTCATCCAGATCCCCATAACAGTGCGTTATCCACAGATCCCCCCATAACAGTGTCCTTCACAGATCCCCCATAATAGTGCCATCCACAGATCCCCAGTAATAGTGCCATCCACAGACCACCATTAGTTCCAAACCCACCAAAAGCACACCTTTTGGTTAAATTTTTTCTTTTCTTATTTTCCTCCCCAAAAACCTCTTATAGGCCGAAAAATACGGTATTATTTGTCATTCAGTGGTGCAGTTATATGTTCTAAATCCCTTTTTGGCGTATATTAGTGGCACAAAAAAAGTATTTGCTGTTGTGTGGTGAAGTGAAAAAATTGCAGCCCTTTTTGGTGTGTATTAGTGGCAAAAAAAAAATATATTTCCTGTTAAGCAGTGCAGGTATATGTTCTAAAGCCCTTTTTTGCGTGTATTAGTGACACAAAAAAAAGTATTTGCCATTGTGTGGTGAAGTTAGAAACTTACAGCCCTTTCTGGTGTGTATTAGTGGCTAAAAAATATAGATTTGCCATTCAGCAATGCAGTTATATGTTCTAAAGCGTTTTGTGGAGTGTATAAGTGGAAAAAAGTAAGGGCCAATTTGCCATTCAGCGGTGCAGTTATATGTTCTGAAGCCCTTTTTGGCGTATATTAGTGGCAAAAAAATATATATTATTTGCCGTTCAGAGGTGCACTTATATGTTCTAAAGCCCTTTTTGGCATGTATTAGTGGCACAAAAAAAGTATTTGCCGTTGTGTGGTGAAGTGAGAAAATGACAGCCCTTTTTGGTGTATATTAGTGGAAAACAAAAAGGGCTTATTAGCAGTTGTGTGGTGAAGTGAGAAAATTACAGACTTTTTTGGGGTGTTTTAATTTCCATTTTCCTTATTTATTTGATCTAACAGTATGTCAGAAAGAGAAGTGCCAGGCCCTGCACAGGGGAGTGGCAGAGGCCTAAATGTTTATGGTGCAGGCAAAGGTTGCAGAAGAGTAACGGGGCATGGCAGCAGGTGTCGCAACGAGAGGCCTGAGCTCCCTGTGTCATCTAGCAGTCGTGTCTTGACCAGCAACCCAGTGGTTCTTAAATGGTTGATTTGGTCATCCACTTCGCCCAATTGACATCAGACACCCCCAGCCAAGAGTCGGTGGGTTCGTCAGACACAACCCTTAGTTGGCATGGCCCGGGAGAAGGCCCTGTGTCCTCACCTGTCCTCAACCCGCCTCTGTCCTTTTCTGTTCCCTCAGTCAGAGAAGTACTATATGTTGTGGGCTTAGCTCCACTATACAGCAAGGACGAGCAACTAGAGGACAGTCAGCAGCTACTGGCCAGCCAAGATGTGGAGGAGACATCCGCCGCTTCCTCCGATAGGTGGGCAAGTTATGATGAGTGGCATGGGAGCTGGTGTTGTGAGCGGTCAGGCTCCTGACCCAGAGACCGTTGAGGAGGACATCAGTGATGTGCAGACAGTACTCGATGATGTAGCTGATTGCACTTAGGAGTCGGGTGAATTAAGCGATTCATCATCATCGGGAGAAGAGGGTGGCGGCTTGCCTGTGAGGCAGCGGCAGAGCCAGAAAGTTGCTAGCATGGCCGGGAGTAAGCAGGGTGGCAGCAGTGGGAAGTCGGGAGCCAAACGGGCCCACGACATAGACCACTCACTTTGCAGGAGCCTACCTGCCCGGAAAGTAATGGTGCAGGGGTTCATGAAAGCAGTGGTGGTAGCACTCAGTCAGTGCGGAGTGTTGGGGGTAAAATCACCTACTCCGCGGTGTGGCAGAAGGAGGTGAACATGGCCATTTGTAGAATCTGTGGGCAGAAGGTGAAGCGTGGCCAGGGTGCCAATTTTGGCACCATGGCCCTGCGTCAATATATGCAGCGTCACCATAAAGTGGCCTGGGAGAACCGTGGCTCTGATGTCGTGGGCCAGCCTGCTGCATCACCCAGTGGCATGCACCCGATTTCAGGCAGTCAAGGTTCCACCACCTCAGCCGAAGGGAGCTGTCTGTCCTTCCCATCATCTGTTGGTCCTGATGGTCCTGCTCCTCCTCCTACTCCTAGTCAGTCATTCCATCAGCAATTGATCACTGAAGCGATTGCCAAGAGACAACAGTATCCGTGCACTCATCCAAGAGCAGAGAAGCTGATTGTGCTCCTGGCCAAGTTGCTGGTGCTGCAGTCCCTCCCTTTCCAAGTGGTGGACTCTGCACCATTCAGAGAACTGATGGCTTGTGCCGAGCCGAGGTGGAGAGTCCCAAACCGTCATTTCTTTGCCAAAAGTCTTTGATCCTGTCAGTGTCTGCCAAAGTGTACGGTAGCGCCGACATTTGGAGCTGTGATACCTACGGTCAGGAACAATACATGTCCTTTACGGCCCACTGGGTGAAGGTGACGCCGCTTCAGCCTCCACATTCCTACTCCATTCGTCCTGCGACAATGTCTGCCTCTACCTCCTCATCCTCCACCGTGTCCTCAACCTCCAATGCAGGGACAATACACAGTGCCGCTCCAGCATATCGCATGTGCAGGGCACAGCAGTGTCACGCTGTTCTACACCTCGTTTGCCTAGACATCGATGTGGAATCAGCTGCCGACAGTGTAAAAGCAGTGCGCTTCTTCTTGACGCTAACATTGACCTTTAAGGCTGAGTTCACACTTGAGTTATTTGGTCAGTATTGGACCATTAACTGCCAAAATAAGTGAAGTGTGCAGTGATTCTAAAAGCGACGCCTGTCATCTGAATGTCATACTGACTCACAGTATTGTTTCACTACCACAGCAGACTCCCTATACGTGTTACCTAAAGGCACAGTGTTCTACACCACTATAAAGGCTCTCTGCAGCCAGGAAATAGCATTTTTTAACGCAATTCGCTGCATATAAATTCGTATTGAACCAAATTTGTTGAATCAAATTTTTGAGAAATTCGCTCATCTCTAGTGGCAATGTCAACTGAAAATATTCTAAATCAATCTTTTTGGCCAACCAAAATCTGAAGTGTAAGGCCAAAAATTTCATAGACTTTTGTTAATTTTTCAAAAACCCTCTGAGCCGTGCTGGTTGTTATAGATAACAGTGTGTAGTATTGTGTTGAGCCTACTTCCCTGAAATAACAGTAAGATATGGTCCTGTTTAATTCAGTAAAAGTATGAAAAGCTCTACTCACACAAGCAATGTTCATTTTCATGCATTTATTCCATAAGGAGAACATCGTAAACAAAAAAGCTAATAAAGATTGACTTTTAAAATGCTGGTCTCAATAAATTCACCCAATTTTTTTATTTATTGTGCAATTGATGTAACTCCCGTAGCAATGAATGGAATGCATGCAGCGCACTTTAGGGCCCCATCCTGGAGAAAGAAGCGGGTCTGGGACTGGGACTGGCATTTATCTGAGATTGATGGCATATCCTAGCAATATGCTATCAATGTCCCAGATGGACCAACCCCTTTAAGGAGTTAACGGGGATGCCCTCCTGTTGGTGCTGTTTATTGGCACACTGTTGATTGGGGTACCATCTGGATGTTCTTATTTTTGTGTGCACTGCTGATAGGGGCCTTATTTATAGGTGCATCTTCTGGATGGAACTGTTTATAGGGACTCTGTTAATGAAGGCACTCTCTGGACGTAATTTCTTTTATTGGCATACTCTCTGAATTGTACTCTGATTTTGTTCACATGTTGCAGCTTTATTACAGAAATTTCTGCAACTGCAAAATTCATTTTTCCTGTCAAATCTTTGCTCAAATGGTGAAGATATACTCTGGATTTTGCAGGAGGAGAATTTGTAGTACAGTGTATATCTCAGTAGCAACAAATATTTTAACTCTTTAACGCATAATGCCGTACATGTATGGCATAAGGCCTCTTTCACACGAGTGTGTCCGGATAAGGTCCGGATGCGTTGCAGCATACCCGTGCGAGTAGGTACCCAATTGCAGTCAGTTTTGACTGCGATTGCATTCCGTTGTTCAGTTTTTATCGCGCGGGTGCAATGCGTTTTGCACGTGATAAAAAACTGAATGTGGTACCTAGACCCGAACTTCTTCACAGAAGTTTGGGTTTGGGTTAGGTGTTGTGTAGATTGTATTATTTCCCCTTATAACATGTTTATAAGGGAAAATAATAGCATTCTGAATACAGAATGTTTAGTACAATAGGGCTGGAGGGGTTAAAAAATAAATAAATAATAATTTAACTCACCTTAATCCACTTGTTCGCGCAGCCGGCATCTCTTCTGTCTTCTTCTTTGAGTAATAGGACCTTTGATGATGTCACTACGCTCATCACATGGTCCATCACATGATCTTTTATCATGGTGATGGGTCATGTAACAGACCATGTGATGAGCGTAGTGACTTCATCAAAGGTCCTATTCATCAAAGAAGAAGACAGAAGAGATGCCGGCTGCGCGAACAAGTGGATTAAGGTGAGTTAAATTATTTATATTTTTTTTTAACCCCTCCAGCCCTATTGTACTATGCATTCTGTATTCAGAATGCTATTATTTTCCCTTATAACCATGTTATAAGGAAAATAATAAAGTTCGGGTCCCCATCCCGATCGTCTCCTAGCAACCGTGCGTGAAAATCGCACCGCATACGCACTTGCTTGCGGATGCTTGCGATTTTCACGCAGCCCCATTCACTTCTCTGGGGCCTGTGTTGGGTGAAAAACGCACAAAATAGAACATGCTGCGATTTTCACGTAGCGCACAAGTGATGCGTGAAAATCACCGCTCATGTGAACAGCCCCATAGAAATGAATGGGTCCGGATTCAGTGCGGGTGCAATGCATTCACATCACGCATTGCATCCGTGCGTAAATCTCGCCCGTGTGAAAGAGGCCTTATGCGCCTGCATTTGTATGGAGCGGGCTGCTGCAGAGAGCCCGCTCAATACACGGTGGGTGCGGCTTGTATAGCACAGGCACCCGGCCGCAATGACAGCAGCCTCTGCCTTCCAATCGGAGCCCCCGCAGTGAAATCACGGGGCTCCGATCAGTTACCATGGCAGCATAGACTCTTTTGAAGCCTTCTAGGCCTGCCATTGTGTCAGAATCCTATTCACCCTAATAGATCTTTATTAGGGTGAATACGACAAGGGATCAAAAGATCCCAGGTTCTAGCTAATAGTTGGGCTAATAGTTATTAAGTAAAAAACAAACAAAAAAAACACCAAAATAATAAAAGTTTAAATCACCCCCCTTTCCCAATTTTACATATAAAAATATATTTAAAGAAATAAAATAAATAAACATATTAGGCATTGCCGCATCCAAAAATGTCTGAACAATTAAAATCTAAAAACAAATTCCAGTGTGTTGAACGCTTCAACAGAAAAAAAATTAAAAACACATGTTTTGGCATTTTTTGTCATCTTGTCCTCCCCAAAAATTTATAACAGTAATCAGAAAGTCATACCTACCACAAAAATGGTACCAAAGGAATTAAACGAAATAAAAACTATATGAATTTGGGAATGTCGTAATCATATTGAGCAGCAGAATAAGGATGTCATGACATTTTTAACTCACAGTGAACACTGTGATGTCAAAGCCCCAAAAACCTTGGTGGAGTTGTGTTTATTTTTTTAAATTTTACCCCACATAGAATTTTTTTCCTATTTTCGAATACAAGAAATGGCAAATTTAATGGGGGCATAAAAAAATGTACTGCAAACAATAAGCCCAAATATGGCATGTGAATGGAAAAATAAAAAAGTTATGGTTATTGGAACGTGGGGAGGAAAAATAAAAATGCAAAAATGAAAATAGGCCCGGTCTAATACAAATCTGCATTGCCTTTCATAGGTTGGAAGACATTTTTTGTGCGCATTTAATATCCACATCAAGAAACTTAGGCTGGTGTCCCTCACATGGATTAGTCCCATTGAATGGGGGTAATCTGTGGCAAAATCTGTAATGAATCTGCATGAATTATTAGCGGAATCTGTCACAGATATGGCTACGGCCCCTCTGCATTAAGGCTCATGCCCACGAGTAGAAGGGCCCTTACGTTCGTGTGCATGAGCCCTTAAAAAGAGTAAAATCCACAGCATAAATTGTCAAGGTGTGCAGATGTTACAGTGTGTGGGCTCGTTCACACTAACGTATTTTGCGTTCCGTATACGGGTTGTTTTCTGCGTTCTGCATACGGAACCATGCATTTCAATGGTTCCACAAAAGATGCGGACAGCACTCAGTGTGTTGTCCACATCCGTTGCTCCATTCCATGACCCCGCAAAAATTATGAGTCCTGTCCTATTCTTGTGCATTTTGCGGACAAGAATAAGCATTTCTATAATAGGCCTCCTGTTCCATTCCGCAAATTGCAGAAGGCACACTGGCGGCATCTGTGTTTTGCGGAGCTGCAATTTGCGGACCGCAAAAAACGGCACGGTCGTGTGAACGAGCCCTGTGGATGAGATTTCTTAAAATCTCATCTGCTTTGCTGGTACTGCGCAATGATGCGGATTACCGCATCCAAATCCGTGGTGGCAAGCTGCAGCATTTACACCACTTATGGTGTACGTCCACACGTGACTGAATCTGCAGCATTTCTGCTTGAAATCCACAGCAGAAAAAAATGCATCAACTGGTGTTCAAGTGCTGCTCATTTTACACAGATTTCATTCTTAGCTTTGTGAAATCATCAGCATTAATTGACATTCTGTGGATTTTAAATCTGCTCCGCAGGTCAATTTCTGCTGCTGATCTTATGCACAGTGCAGTGTCGGACTGGGGTGCCTAGGGCTCACCTGGCCCACCAGTAACGTTCATTCTGGGGGCCCACTATACTGCTACATGCAAATTACCTGCTCTCACAGTAGCAGGCAGCAGCAAGATGCCCAAGATGATTGATTAAGGAGATCCCTGCAGCAACTTCAAGAAGGTATGTCTCTAGGGAAAGAGCACACTTACTGACCTGACCCTGTGCCTAAAAGTCATTTCAGCCACCCGATGCACCTAAAATAATAACCTGGGTAGTTTGCTAAATAGGGTGACCACCTTCATGTCCACCGTACCCAGGACAGTGGGGGACAATACAACCCACAGAATGGAAACCGTAATCTATATGCCAGTGTCAGAGGACATTACGGGAAGGAGGTATAAGGGGAGAGAACTACAATTTTCAGCATGTCCAGGTTGTTATTATGACATATCAGAGGATATTTCAGGAAGGGGGTATAAGATGAGAGGACTACAACTCCCAGCATGGTCATCCTGATGTAGCGTGATGCCATAGCACATTAAAGGGCATATGTTTGAGAGGAGAGGACTATAACTCCAAGCATGTTCACACATATTAAGGGATATCACAGGAAGGGAGGGGTATAAAAGGAGCGGACTATAACACCCAGCATGTCCAGGCTAATATAGTGTGTTATCAGAAGTCATTACATTGAGGGGATACAAGAGGAGAGGACTATAATTCCCAGCATGTCTAGGCTGCTATAAAGTGATATCAGAATGCAGCTGATTTTCCATAATAAAATCTGCATCAGCAAATTGGCAGCATTTCAGTCATGTGCCTGGCTGGCACTGTTTAGGGTATGGCCACATGGAGCTACAGTGCCTTGGTTGGAGCAGAGTACAGTGTGGCCATACAAGCCACGGCAGCATATTAACTAATTAGAACTGCATTGTTAATTATCAATGTAAAAAATGCAACCCTGATTTCATATAGTACATGACAGTCTCTTTCTAACGAATTTAGAACCAGAACCTCACATGGATCCAGAGATCTCCCCTTTAATTACTCCAATTGCTCTGCTAAATTATTATTTTTTTTATTTCAGTATCTTTATTAGAATAAAACAAATACATTTCAATTTTCATACAAAATCAAAATTCAATATTATTATACTTTTCTTTCCCCATACACCACAAATTACCCCACCCCCTTTGCGATACATCTCAAATCTTACTATCACACAAAGGAGAACAGATTTATGCTAAATGTATTTCAAGTTGTCAGATTAGGGGGCATGTCCTTTCTCAGGAGTGTGTTCTTTCTGCTGCAGTTGGGGGGCAGTTGAAGGATGGGACTGGGCATGTGCAGAGAAATTAGAAAATGAGCAAACAGCAGGTGGCGCTGTTCTGTGTGGCTGTACCCTTAGGGGCACATTAATGGGCCACTCTTGATGTGTGCATGGGTGGTGAGGGGGGCCATGACCTGAATTTGAAGATTTTCTGTTACCACAACACAGAGAGATGCTAATGAAGGGCACTGATTCAGTCATTGCAGCTAGACACTGAGTACAGCAGGCGATAGGGTGATACATGGTGTAGGAGAAGTGTCAGCTTCTGCAGCAGGTACTAGCACTATTGTGAGTGTACATGGCAGGCTGGCCCAGAGAGTGCGCGTCCCTGCTCCTGCCCTGTACAGCGGGGACACATGGCAGTGGCAGCGCTGGAAGGTGAATAGCACAGAGCTGTGACTGCCCAGCGCGTGTCAGGCTAATGATTTCCTCAGGGCCCGTCCACTGATTGCTGCTGATTGGTCGCAGGCATGTGCCTCCTGTCAGCCCGCCACCCTGGCCCCACGACTCTCATTAAGATAAGGGCGGTGGAAGGGTCGCAAAAGTATCACTATGACTAAGTCACTGATAAGAAAGTGCTGCAGATGGCAGAATTAGAGGAAGGGAGGGAGGCAAGACAGCCCTGGCTTTGCCTCCTTTGAATCCTCCTTGGCTTGTTCTTATCAGAGCTCTGTCAACACGGCGGATCGCTCATCAAACTCAGCCTAGTCATAAATGTTCACTTGAAAGTGCACGGTTTGTGTGTCAGATTGTTCTCTAATCCCAAGAAAAGTTCAATAGGACAAAAGAGCTGCACCTGCCAAATACAGGAATAAAACCTCCTCCCCTCCTACAGTGTCATGCTTGCAAAGATAACTGCTGCCGCGTGTAGCCATGGCTGTTAAGATCCCTCCGAGAATGGGAAATTGTAGGGCTAATGCCTACACTTAATTGGCCATGATGGCCCCGACCTGTATGATAGTCCGATCACATCACGGCCTCGATTGTGGCATGTATTTATGATCAGACTTCCAATATTAGGAAAAACTGGCTTTATTTCTAGGACCCGAGTCATTTTTCCTGTCTCCATCGTAGCTAAATACTTCTATAAGGCTTCCTATGCATGCACTTATGTTGTGGCGTAAAGAAAACCCATGAATTGCATGCATTTTTTTGCAGGTCTATTTTGTGTGTTTTTTTAGTTTTGACAAAGAGTTTTTATACCTCTTGTAGAAAAACACCTGGGAAACAAATGTGTATTAAAAATAATTCCTGGCCAAAAAAAACACACAGACATTAGGGCTTGATCATATCTGAGTTGGAAGTTCCATTCAGGTCTCCATTGCAGATTCCATAAAAAACAGTGGAGAGAAAAGTCCTGCATGCAGAAGGTTTTTATGCTTGAAAAAGCAGACTTTTAAAAGTTAACCGAATAGACCCCATTATAGTCAATGGAATGTGTTTGGCTCTGTTTGGGTCATTTGCTGTATGTGCCGAATCTGGCTTTTCTGTTATTTTGATTGTATTGTGCCTATAATGGAGCAGAACAACATAAATCAACAATGCAAGTGTAAAAGAGTTTTAAAGTAGTCAAAAATGCCACTGAAATGCACTCTTGTATTTTGTTTAATAAAGTGCATTTAGAAAGTTTTCAGACTCTTTCACTAAAAACATTGAAGAATGGCTAAGTGCAAAGTATTGGACTATTCTCAAGTGGCTTTCTACGAGCCCTGATCTAAATCCTATTAAACATCTATGGAAGGAGTCTGGAGAAGACACCATTCAAACATGAGACAGCTGGAGCAGTTTGCTCAAGTGGAGTGGGCCAAAATACCTGTGGACAGGTGCAGAAGTCTCATTGAGCGTTATAGTCGCTTAATTGCAGTGATTGTCTCAAAAGTTTGTGCAACAAAATACTAAGTTAAGGGTACCATCATTTTTGTCCAGGCCAGTTTTATTCGTTTGTTTTATAAATTTGTCCGGGTTCACATCGGCGTCATAGAATTCCATTATAGATTCCGTTATAACAGAGCCAATTTTTTCCATCATGTATAACGGAACCGTTATGTGCCCCCATAGACATGTATTAGAATGAAGCAAAACGGAATGCATCGCAAAGGCCTCCGTTTTGCATTCCGTCCTAGTATTACGTTATACGGTATTCCGTTATAATCCTGACTATGATTGGAGTTATCTCTGATCCAGGTCATTGTGGCCAGGTGCCTGCTGTGTAACACAGCTGACACCAAATGTGGATGTCTGTGAAGGTTCTCATTTATCCAGGTCATGGTATATCTGTAAAGAATAAATCAAGGCAACTGGACTTACTGTAGATTTCTTGAAAACGTTTCACTCGTTCTTCCAACGAGCTTTCTCAATTCAGAATTGAGAAAGCTCGTTGGAAGAACGAGTGAAATGTTTTCAAGAAATCTACAGTACGTCCAGTTGCCTTGATTTATTCTTTACAGATATACCAAATGTGGATGTCGCGCGCTCACAATATATATCCTTTAAGTGTCAACATTTACTTTCTTGGTAAATTAACTCTAAGCCATAAACGTCTGAAGGTCCAAATGCTGGTGAGACCCTCAGTGAACACAAGCATGGAGGTGCCTGGTTCATGCTCCCAGCTAAGAAGGAACTAATCCCTGATAAAACATAAATGCATTTAAATGATAGTGCACACACAGCTATGGCTACAAGGTGCTCCCCAAACTACTGTCATAAGCAGTTTGAAGTTCTCTCCTGTTACAGTATACCCCTCTCCATGTAATGTCCACTGATACCCTATAATAACAGTCTGGATATGCTGGGAATTTTAGTTCTTTCCTCATATCCCTCTCCATGTAATGTCCACTGATGCCCTATAATAACAGCCTGGACATGCTGGGAGTTGTAGATCTGTCCTCATATCCCTCTCCATGTAATGGCCACTGATGACCCATAATAACAATCCAGACATGCTTGGAGTTGTAGATTGTCCTCTTTTTAAAAAAAAAAAGACCACACATCCACGCTTCATCTCCAGCAGCGCTTGACAATAGTCTATTTTTCTAGCATCTTCAGCCGATGATACTGTAGGACATCCATCTGACTCAGCTGTTTAACAAATACAACATGGGTATACATTAAACATAGGGCAAAAATGTGATGTAAACACAGTCTTATACTCTTCAATAATATGAATATCACTAAAGAGGAAGATCTGATAGATGTATGACAGATGGGGACGTTTTCCATTTTCTCTCACTGACTGTCGCTACAAACCGTTGTCTAAATTGTAGTTGTATATATTTGAGTGAGGTAGGGGATTTATCTTGGTAGATTTAGCATTCTGTAGTCTATTACAGTTCCACATGGTGGTAACCCAGATTTTCCAGAATCCTGAATGGCAAATCTTCCTAGTTATGGTGCTATTTAGAAATGGGGAGGGGGATTTATGTTGGTAGATTTAGTATTTTGTGGTCCATTACAGTTCCATATGATAGTAACCAAATCTATTTTGTACTATTAGTAACTATACGATTCGTTCCAACAAAATGGCCACTCTCACTGTGTAGACAAAAGTTATCAACCCTAAACCCAGCACTGTCCTCCAACACTTCCTGCCTCACGTGCACTAGCTTGAGAAGGTAGAGAAGGAAGGGGTAGTAGACATGGCTGCAGCCTGAGAGAACGATGCATGTTTTACTAGTTAATTTTTCATGATCTGCAATTGTGATACAAAATAAGAGCAAACAAAGACGCATAAGAAATTATGTTACGTTTTGTTAGTTGTACTTTTTTGTGTTTTGATTCTGGCTTTAGTTGCCCTGGCCAACCTCTATTGAATCAAGTGGATTGCATATGCAAATATAGAGAGGTAATGGTGTCTTCACACATAGCATATTTTTATTTATTTATTTTTCAGAAATTTCTGTGACTATAAATCAGTTACATTTACTTGAATGGGATTGTTTTGGTGACAAGCACATGGATTTCTGCAAGTCTCACTCAGATGACTGAAAATGATTTTAGCTGCAGAAAATGTCTACAACAAAATGTGTCATGTGTCAAGGCATCCTCTGCGTTTCTCCTCTTTCTTGGGATCCATGGACCCATATTAGACTATCTAAGAATTACCCTGGGGATGGACTGCTGCTGACTAATGCAAGATGTTAGCAGAGTGCAGTGGCCTGTGGCCTAAATGAAAAAACAAAATGAAAATTTTATTAGCTATAATGTATGCTGAATCTGGGTTGAATGTTAGCTTTGTTGTAGGGAAGTAGCAGCTTTACATGGTGCTCCAATAGGCATCCGCTGATCTAATCGAAAATAGCACAGAATCTAGAAGGTCTACTTTTTGTTCCCCACTGTCATCCTGTAACAGGGAGCCAGCGAAGCGCTTCCTTCTTGCAGCGCTGTCTGCATCACGCAATGATGCGCCTGGCGTCCTCGTCTGTATGGGGACCAGGGGATTGGGACGACCCGGCCACGCACGCCTCCTCAGGACATGTTGGTCATTTATCGCCCTCCTGACAATTTAGAACAGACTTTGACTGTTACCGACGTATTAGGGAAAGACAACGAGAACAACTGATGTTTCCACAGGTGGTGATCAACCCGGATCCCTCACCCTTGAGAGTCAGATTGGAGAATCCCCCTGACGGGCCCATGCAAATGGGTATGACCAGGAGGGATCAAAGATGTCAGAGGGATGCCTGCTTTTATTACGGAGAGTCTGATCACTGGCTACGACTATGCCCTAAGGTTCCTCCCTCCAGGAGATCACCAGGACCGAACGCCCAGAAAGATAAGGTTAAAAGGAAAATATTATTACCAGTAGCTTTTTCTTTGGGTTCCTGTAAAGCATTTATTGATTCAGGGTCCACCTCTAATTTTATTGACCATGATTTTGTTATTTCCATGGGGATACCCATATTACTTATTATTTATTTAATGCACTTATATAGTGCTACTATCTTCCACAGCATTTTACAGACATTAGCATCCAACTCTCCCCAGTGGGGCTTACAATCTAAGTTCCCTATCAGTATGTCTTTGGAGCGTGGGAGGAAACCCACGCAAACATGGGGAGAACATACAAACTCCATGCAGTCCTTGGTTGGATTCAAACCCAGGACCCCAGCTCTGCAAGACATCAGTGCTAACCACTGAGCCACCGTGCTGCCCATATCTTTCTGACCCTAGCCACATTATTGCTATTGATTCTACTCTTTTTGGTGGGCGGTCTGTGGAGTTTTGTACTCCGGAGATAACCTTGACTGGGTTTGTCATACTGAAAATTGTTCTTTTTTTATATACATTTTTTTACCCGTGGAGGTAGTTTTGGGAATGCCTTGGCTCCAGAATCATAACCCAGTCATCAACTGGTCCACGGGTGAATTAGAGAAATGGGGACCTACCCCTTATTCAGGCTGGAATCACTACTGGGTCGGAAGCCCTTCCCCCATACATCAGTGACTTTGTCAATGTTTTTTTCTATGTCTGATGCTGAATTCCTTCCCCCTCATAGACCTTATGATTGTGCCATCGAGTTGGTTCCAGGATCCAAGCACCCTAGAGGTCGTATTTATAATTTGTCCGGTCCTGAACGAAAGGTTATGAGGGATTATTTGAAGGAAAGTTTACTAAAAGGTCATATTATACTCTCGGTCTTTCCTATGGGGGCAGGATTTTTCTTTGTTGAGAAAAAAAATGGGGGATTGAGACCGTGTATTGACTACAGAGAGTTAAACAAAATTACTGTTAAAAATCAGTATTCTTTGCCGTTGATTCCGGACCTGTTCAATCAGGTTCTTGGAGCTCAGTGGTTCACTAAACTCAATCTCAGGGAAGCCTACAATCTCATTCGAATTAAGGAGGGGGATAAGTGGAAAACGGCCTTTAATACCCCTGAGCGCCATTATGAATATTTAGTGATGCCATTTGGGTTAAGTAATGCCCACGCAGTTTTCCAGAATTTTGTTAATGATCTTTTCAGACAGTTTATTGAGAAATTCATGATTGTGTATTTGGATGACATTTTGATTTTTTCACCTGACTGGGATTCTCACATTAGCCACATTAGGCAGGTACTGAAGGTTCTTAGTGAAAATCAATTATTCCCTAAACAGGAAAAATTTAATCTTTCGGGTACAAGAGATTTTATTCTTAGGATACATTCTCACATCCCAATTCTTTAAGATGGATCCGGGAAAGGTGCAGGCTATTCTAGAATGGGTGAGACCCTCCTCCCTTAAAGTGTTACAAAGTTTTTTGGGTTTCTCTAATTATTATCGAAAATGTATTTTAAAAAAAATCCTGTTATTGCTAAGCCTCTCACCAACCTAGCTAGGAAGGGGGCAGATTTTACTGAATTGGTCACTGGAAGCCATTAAAGCTTTCAAAGCACGCAAGAGGTGGTTTGTTAACACCCCTATATTGGTCCAACCAGACCAAGAGAGGCCTTTCATAGTCGATGTCGATGCCTCCGAGGATGGGGTAGGAGCAGTACTCTTCCAGGGGCCAGCAACTCTCACTAATCTTAGGCCTTGTGCGTTCTTCTCTTGTAAATTCTCTCCTACTGAGAGAAATTATGATATTAGGAACCAAGAGTTACTTGCTATTAAATGGGCCTTTGAGGAATGGCGCCATTTTTGGGAGGGGGCTCACCATCAGGTCACTGTACTTATTGATCATAAGCATTTGATGTTTTTGGAGTCTGCTAAGCATTTGAATCCCAGACAGGCTAGGTGGGCGTTGTTCTTTACACGTTTTAATTTCTGTATTTTTTTCAGGCCAGGAAGTAAAAATATCAAAGCAGACACCTTATCCTGTAGTTTTTGTGCTTTTCAATCTTCCGATACTCCACCAGAACCAATATTACCACAAAGTGTCATTGTGGCTTCGGTCTCCTCTGATCTGAAACCGAAATAACTGCGGGGCAACACTTGGTCCCGGTACAATCTCCTACAGATAAGTTTTTTGTCCCGGGTCATTTACGTCTCCGACTGTTGGGTGAGTGCCATAATTCTGTGTTTAGTGGACATCCGGGTTTTAATGCCATTAAGGAATTCGTCTGCAGATTTTATTGGTGGTCTACTTTGTCTAGAGATGTCCACTCATGTGTGTCTTCATGTGAGTTTTGTGCCAGGTCCAAGACTCGTAGGTCTCATCCGGTGGGGGAGTTACGACCACTGCCCATCCTCATTAGACCATGGTCCCATATCTCCATGGACTTTATCACCGACCTACTAGTTTCTGAGGGCAAGTCGATGATATTAGTAGTTGTGGACAGATTTGGTAAAATGGTGCGCTTCATCCCTCTGTCAAAACTGCCCAATGCCAAGACTCTAGCTTCTCTGTTTGTTGATCATGTTATACGGTTACATGGAATTCCTAAAAAATGTGGTTTCGGATAGAGGTGTTCAATTTGTTTCTAGGTTTTGGAGGGACTTTTGTCATAAATGTAACATCTCTTTGTCTTTTATTTCGGCCTTTCATCCGGAAACCAACTGAATGTTTGAACGAGTCTCTGGAGCAGTATCTTAGGTGCTATGTCTCCAACAACCAACAGCTGTGGGTGAAACATCTGCCCCTGGCTGATTTTGCCATTAACAACCAGGTGAATTCATCCATTGGTATGGGGTATGTCTCCGTTTTGCTGTAATCTTGGTTTTCATCCGCAATTTAGTTCATTTTCACCGTCCTCTTCGCAAACTCCAGAGGCTGATGTTATGGCTAGAGAACTGTGCACAGTCTGTGCCCAGGTTCAGTCGAACCTGAGAAAAGCCCAGGAAATTTAGAAAAGTAATGCAGATAAAAAGCGCTCTCCAGGAGTAGATTTTGAGTTGGGTGATAAAGTGTGGCTGTTCACCAAGAATTTGTCTTTGAAGGCACCCTCGAATAAGTTTGCACCACAGTTTATTGGGCCTTATGAGATTGTAGGCATTATTAATCCTGTATCTTTTAAGTTAAGATTACCCGACTCCTTTCGTATCCATAATGCTTTTCACAAGTCTTTACTTAAAAAGTATGTGTCATGTGTATCCCCTTCACAGGAGTCTCCACCACCAGGATTATTGATGCGAGAAAGGTCTGGAACTCTCTGCAATATTTGGTCCATTGGAAGGGCTTTGGTCCTGAGGAGAGGTCTTGGGTGCCGGCTAGTAAGATGCATGCTGCGAGGCTAGTGAGAAGATTCTATCTAACTCACACGTAAAAACCCGCTCCAGTAATTATGGGTCCGGTGGACCCTCGTTGAAGGGGGGGTATTGTAACGGGGAGCCGGCGATGAACTTCCTTCTTGCAGCGCCGGCATCCCGTCTGTGTGCAGGAGCAAGGACGCAGCTGGCATCCTCGTCTTCATGGGGACAAGGGGGCAGGGAGGACCTGACCACGCACGCCTCCTCAGCGCGGCCGGCGTTCCCCCAGATTATGAGCAGCAGGGGAGCCGAGCGCCGATAATGACGAATCAGTGCTCGACTGTGTTGGGCTGTGTAATGTGAGTCACGTGACGCTGGCCATATCATGTGACTCACCATTCAGGGCTATTTAAACAGGCAGCCTGCTGGCCACAGGTTGCCTGTGATTGGTCTAGTTACCCTCACCAGCCTTCTTTATATATTTAGACCTTGCTTGTTTTGACCTCAGCTTTGTTTGTGACCTCGACCTCGCTACCTCCATTTGTATTTGACGTGACCTCTTGGCTTCCGACCTCGGCTTTGTTTGTGACCTTGCTATTGTGTTTTTCCCTGTGTACTGCCTGACCTCCTGGTTTTTGACTTTTGCTTCCCTGACACTGTTCGCGGTTTTCCTTGCTTTTAGGCCCCTGCACGTATTTAAGCTAGGGACCGCCGCCAAATTTTACGCTGTCAGATAGGACAGGTTGTGCAAGTAGGTAGGGACAGAGGTGCGGGTGGAGTCCAGGGCTGCACTCTTCCCTTCCCTCCGTGACACATCGTTTTCCTAATTGTAAGACTGTCTTAAATTAGTTATTTTTAAAGGGGTTGGTTTATAGCATGGGCAGAGGTGCAAAGATGTATGTTGTTTAGATAGGACATTTGATATTGGAGCACTCATCTTTGAACCTCACACTACTAAACATCTTTACCCCTGATAGATATTGTTTCACAATTGGTCTTTATTATCAAGCCAACGTGTTTCCATGGTTCATCCTAAAACGATATCTCCTGGCTCTCCCTATAATTATGTACAACTGTTCATGACTGTATACACAAAATTGTGACATTTTTAATCAAGGCTGTTTGCAAAGTTATATCATTTAATGTTATTGGATCAACAAAACAAGTAGTTACTAATGGGCAAATAGTCTTTTAATGGGTACGTCAGGGCAATAGCTTCTTTTCAAGTAGCACTAGGCCTTGTGATCATCTGAACGACATTGGTTGGGCTTCTTTATCCCCTAGGAATCAGCTGTTACTGCCAAGGGAAGCCGCACAGAGCAGAGGAAATGTAGCATTACATGCCTGTGAATACGTCTCTGACAAAAATCTAATTATACTGAACTCATGAAAATTGTTTGCAAATTCAATTTCCTTGTATTTCCCAGGTTTATTCTTACCTATACTCTAGTTTAGGCTGTATTCTTCTTTGCATTGGAGGCCTCAGTAGGGGTTGCCATTGCAGACTTATTCACCATTTTCTACAACTGTTTTAGGCATAGAAAAAGGTCTAAATGTAAGACAGGTTGGAATTAGTTTTATATTTAAAACTGGCGCTGAATGTGCCGAAGTTATGGAGAGGCCAGCGCCTCTTCATAACTCTGGCGTATCCAACGCCAGCAACGCTAGTCTTAATAAATGTGCCCCAATATTTCCTTTATTTTTGTTCTCCTGTACCAGAGCCGTACAACAGAAATAAAATGTGGTGATGTGAAAATAGCCTTAGCAGCGTGTACCCTAAAAGAGAAAAATATAATAACTGACCAATAAGGTTATGTTCTCATGTGGCATTTAAATGGACAAACGGTACATGCAGATGTTGCAGAAACAGCCTAATTCAGGAATATGTAAAAGATTTTTTCATTGCATACATTTGCAAAACAAATCTGCTGAATGTGAACATACCCTAAAAGTTTCAAGGTTTCCTTCTGTCAAGCCAAAAGATTTGGTGGCATTATCATCATAATTATCTCAAAGTCATTGTTTGGATTGTTCATCATAAACTCATAGTCATTTCTATGCTATAAGTCACTAATAGCTTTAGATTGCTGCTACCCATCCTGAGATTTTTTGCTGAAGTTTTTGGAGCCAAAAGCAGGAGTGGATTCAAAAAAGAGAAGCAGCATGTGTTTTTAAAGGGATTCACTGGGCTACAGATATTGATGACCTATCCTCATCAATGTCAGATTGGCGGGGTTCTGACACTAGGCACCCCAACCGAACAACTGTTTCGGGCTGCCTCGGTGCCGGGAGCTAATTGTATACAGAGTGGAAGCAGAATGTTTTATGGACTATGGGGGGAATTTTTGAAGTCAGTTTTGCGTGAGTCTGTGTTGCAGCACTTTGTGCCACATTTATCAAATGTTACTTGTAAAATTTGGCTTATCCTTAGACCTAACACTTCTGTCTAGAGAAGCTAGCCCAGTTTTCCTACTCCACACTCCTCCTGGAGTGAGATAGCTTTTTTTTGAAAAGTCTCAAATAAATTAGTTAATAAGTTAAACTCATTAACATAGATAACCACACCCACTTTTTTACCCACATTACAAAACTGGAGCGAGTACAAAAAAGTACAGAATTTCGCTCAATCTCCTAAATTTGCGCCAGAATTCTGAAGTGAAAGTATGATAAATCAGGGCCTATGTGATTTATGGCGCCAGCGTACTGAAACTCAGCTCCTATTCACCTGAATGTAAGCTGAATTAAAGGACCCTGGCATGAGCATGAGATGAGCAAAGTTTTAAAAAATTTGATTCAAATGCTTCGCCGAATTTTCACAAAAATTTGATTTGATCCAAACTAATTTGTGACGAAGCGCGTTAAAAATCTGATATTTCCCGCCTGCAGGGAGCGTATATATCAGTGTACATCACTGTGCATTGCAGAAACATGCATAGCTAGTCCGCTGTGGTAGTGAAACAGTACTGTGAGTCAGTATGACAGGCAGTTGACAGACGTCACTCCTAGACTCACTTCACAATTATTTGGTAAGTTACAGGCCAAAATTGACCAAAAAACGGAAGTGTGAACTCAGTCTTACAGGTCAATGTTAGCGTCAGGTATAAAGAACCATGCAGAGGCTGTACTGTAAAGTGAAAGAGCGCACTCCTTTTACACCGTTTTCAGATGATTCCACATAGATTTCTACAGAACCTGTTCACCCCAAATTTAGTAGTATCAGACCCCCATTTCACCCCAATTACAGAATCAAGGATTAATGGATTTACTTGTTTAAAAAAAGAACGTGAACCCTAAAATCTGTAGTATCAGGCTGCAATTTTACTCCAGAATCAAGGATGAATGGATTTACTTATATATAAAAGATTTTTACAGTAATTTCCCCCATTTGCAGAATCAAGGATTAATGGAATTATTTATGTAAAATAACAATGTGAACCCCCCAAAACCAGTAGCATCAGAGTGCTATTTCACCCCAATTACAGAATCAATGATTAATGGAATTACTTATGTATAAAAGAATGCGAACAACCTAAAATCTGTAGTATTAGAATGCTTTTTAACCACAATTAGTGCAGCAAGGTGTATCAGAATAGCTCCTATTAGCCAAGCTTTACACAGCTCTATTGGCCAATGCACTCTCCCTAATATTTCCCTACACTATCTCTCAGCTGTCCCTGAACTGCTCAATAGTAATATTTTGTGAATAAATTGTTTCCTAATTATTGTCCCCAGTGCCTGCAATGTCTCTCACTGCACTAAGTTCACTGTAAAATGGTGGAGACCGGGCATGATGAGGCTTTTTATAGGGCTGTGACATCACAGGGGCTGGGTATATGCTGATTGGCTGTCTGCATGGCATTATGGGTGCTTCCTCATTCCCAGGCTTCTTACTTCCTTTTCTTATTAACAGCCATTTTAGAAAAAATCTGATTCGTTACCACGAATCGGCAGGAAATTTGGATTTGGGACAAGTCAAAATTTTCCTGAATTCTGATCAAATTCCACTTCACCAACTTCAATTTGCTTAACAGGAGCCACTACACATTGTATGTAGCTGTCGGTCTCCAGCTCTGAATACTGTATATTTTTAAGCAAATGATCAGTGGGAGTGCTTTGTATCGGATTCCCACCAATATGATGCTGATGACCTATCCGAAGAATAAGTCATCGATATCTGTAGCCAAAAGTAAGCCCTTCTTTTTGGATCTACACTGGCTTTTGGCTTCAAGCACTTCATGAAAAAACCTAAATATGTGGCAGCACTCTTATGGCTGCGCTTACATACTAAGGGCTCATGTACACAAAAGTATTTTCTTTCCATGTCCGTTCCGTTTTTTTTTGCGGACCATATGCGGAAATATTCACTTCAATGGGGCCGTAAAAAAAACAGAAGTTACTCCGTGTACATTCCGTTTCCGTATGTCCGTATTTCCGGTCCGCAAAAAAATAGAAC
Organism: Bufo gargarizans; assembly: GCF_014858855.1. Classification (NCBI taxonomy): domain Eukaryota; kingdom Metazoa; phylum Chordata; class Amphibia; order Anura; family Bufonidae; genus Bufo; species Bufo gargarizans. The sequence continues at coordinate 339,214,990 of NC_058081.1, read as the reverse complement.
ATGTCCTATTATTGTCTGCATTACAGACAAGGATAGTACTGTTCTATTAGGGGCCAGCAGTTCTGTTTCACAAAATACAGACCGCAAAATACATACGGTCGTGTTCATGAGCCCTAATACAGATGATATGCCTTAAACAAAACTTGAGACTATACCAAGCATACAAGCAGGACTGCTAATTATGTGGTACATCTCCATAGGAGACTGTAAGCTCCAGCGTATGTGCCTGTTACGTACATACATGTATATCAAAAGCTGAAATAAATCCTTCTGTGTGGACGACTTTTTGTATTGAAAAGGTCTTTATTGTCCCGCTCCCGAAATCTCCTATTCCTTTGCTTAGTTTCCTAGTGATAATCTCTGGAAAGTGACTGGAATAAAGAAACGCAAGAGGTGGAAAAACAGAAAGAGAAATTATTTCTGTGCGGCTGGAGATTAATTTCAGCATGTACAACCCAAAGGCAGTTATCTCTTTAACAGGGAAAACAGTTTGGCTCCATTGTCTGCCTGCCAGAGCCGCCTTTAGAGAAAGGGAGACTGGCCAGTCTTGTGATCCAACTCAAAGGTTAGTTAAAAGACAAAAAGAGCTGGAAATCTTCATGAATAATACTGTCCCCTTTAGCTCGGTGCAGTGCGGGCGCCCATTTCAATAGTGCAGCACTTTGTTTTCTGCTCGCCTGAGTTAGGATTTCACAGAATAAAAAAAAAAAAATCCAAAGAAAAGATTTAACAATTAGAGGTCGCCTGTCAGAAAACATTAACGCATTCCTTACCCGGGCTGTCAAACAGTCTGAAAATAAAAAATTACCATGGAAAATTGCACATACGCCCTCTTTTCTACCCTGGGAGGGATAAGGAGGTACTGGACAGAAAGATCACCTTTATTCCTGAGCAGTGACATCCCACCATTAGAATAGTTCAAGTATTTGAAGTTCGTGTTTCTCTAAGTATTACCATCAGGATCTATAGGGCCATTAATAAATCTGTATACTTCCAAAAGTACTGTACCTTCAGGAGCTATTGTAGGAGGCTTCTAGAAAATACAGACTGGGTATGTCATTGCTTAAATTCTGGCTTAAACTACCTTCCAAAATTCTGTACTCTGTTCTATATGGCTCATGAATAGAATGCAGGATCGACTATAAAGACTGACACTTGAGATGAGCAGTGGGTGTATAAACTGAGATACCATTCAAGCTATATGGGTGCAGCCTCTATGGACACTATAATAGCTACTATGACAGGTTGTCGCCAAGCTGGAGAACATGGTAACTCAGAAACAGCGGAATACAATGTTAAAAGACTTTCGCTTAAGACCACAATTCAAAGCCTCAGATTTCCAAGTATTATTTCTTTTAGCTGTAATGTTGCTTGATTATGATACACTACAGTTGGAAATCAAGTGATATAAAACGACTAATAAAAGTTATATTTTAATGTTAAAATAGCACATGTCAAGAGCAGGCAAATCAGTAGTCTTGTACTAAATGTAAAAAAAAACATCCATAACTTTCTGCACATTTCATAAAGGACTCCTATTTTGTTTGATAAAAAACATAAACATTTTCCAAAGTTGATAATCGTGTACCACTCATCTTCGGATGTCTTAACCTTTTCAGTACCCAGCCACTTTTCACCTTAAATCCCAGGCCTTTTTTTTGCAAATCTGAGCTACTTTAGTGGTAATAACTTTGGAATGCTTTTACTTATCCAAGCCATTCTGAGATTGTTTTCTCGTGACACATTGTACTTCATGACAGTGGTAAATTTGAGTTGATATATTTCACCTTTATTTATCACCTTTATTTAAAAAATAATCCAAAATTCACCCAAAATTTGAAATAATTCACAATTTTCTAAATTCGAATTTGTCTACTTTTAAGACAGCTAGTAATACCTCATAAAATAATTATCAGTCAACATTCCCCATATGTCTGCTTTATGTTGGCATAATTTTGTACGTCATTATAATTTTTTAGGACGTTAGAAGGCTTCGAATTTTAGAAGCAATCTGAGAACTTTGACCGCCTAAGCATTTTACGGAATTTGGAAACACAAGTTTCATTTCTTCCAATAAAATGTTGCTTTAGCCCCACATTTTTCATTTTCACAAGGGGTAACAGGAGAAAAAGCACCTCATAATTTGTTACCCATTTTCTCCTGAAAACGGCAACCCCCATATTTAGTGGTAAACTGCTGGGGGGTACATGGCAGGATTCAGAAGGGAAGGAGCGTCATATGGCTTTTGCAGCGCAGATTTTGATGGATTAGCTTGTGGGTGCCATTGATTTTTATTTTTTGAGTGATTGTCTTATGTGGGGGCTAATTTTTTGTGGGATGAGGTGACGTTTTCATTGGTATCATTTTGTGGTACATAAGACTTTTTGGTCGCTTTGTATTACACTTTTTGTGAGGCAAGGTGAAAAAAATGGCTTTAGAGTAGTTTTTTTTTTACAGCATTCACTTGAGGAGGCATATCATGTGATATTTTTATATAGCAGATTGTTACGGACGCGGTGATACCAAATTATTATTATTATCTTATTTTTATTTTTGATAAGTTTTACACAGTGAAAGCATTTTTGAACAGAATAAAATCTTGTTTTTGTGTTGCCATTTTCGGAGAGCCCTAATTTTTTATTTTTTGGGCTATTGTCTTAGGTAGGGTCTCATTTTTTGCGGGATGAGATGATGGTTTGTTTGGTACCATTTTGGGGTACAAAAGACTTTTTGATTGATTGGTGTTACACTTTTTGTGATGCAAGGTGAACAGAAAATGTCTGTTTTGTACACTTAACGGGGTGGATCATTTGATATTTTTATAGAGACGGTAGATACGGATGCGGCGATACCTAAGGCTACTTTCACACTCGCGTTTGTTGCGGCTGCATCATGGATCTGCACAAATGCTTCCGTTCAGATAATACAACCGAATGCATCCATTCAGAACGGATCCATTTGTATTATCTGTAACATAGCCAAAACAGATCCGTCTTGAACACCATTAAAAGTCAATGGGGGACGGATCCGTTTACTATTGTGCCATATTGTGTCACTGAAAGATCCATCCCCATTGACTTACATTGTGTGTCAGGACGGATCCTTTTGCCTCCACATCATCAGGCGGACACCAAAGACGAGCAATTATTATTAGCATACTGTGGAGGAGATCTCTGCATGTAAATGCATTGGCCTCCTTCACTGACAAGCAGATGATTGATGGGAAGGAACACTTCCTTGCCGACAATCGTCCGCTCAGTTGGGCAATGTAATGGGGCATTTACTCTAATTAAAATAAAGGAAAGGAAAGTAAAATTCTTACCATTGTGGGACATTTTATTATGGGGCTTATAGAAAGTAGGAAAACTAAAAAGTGCAATTACTGATTAAAAGTCTACATTTTTTTCATCCACCGTAAAAGCAGAATGGAGTGATGATAAACACACAATGTTAGAAGTAGATAATGTAAGTTTAAGTTATAGTTCAACATAAGATGTAGGTTGTAGATGTTTATGGTTGAAGTTTACTGTCCTCATTGTGATGCAACCCTTTGTTTGCACCCCTTGCACTAATGATTTGTTCTCCTATTAAAATGGTTATTGTTATAGGGCTCTGAAGCATGTTAAGGTTTAGTGTAATGCTTCTACAGTAACTATTACATCTCTAGGTAGACTGTGACTTGTTTTCCCTCCTCCTGTTTGCTTGTCTCTTACAAAAGGGTCATGTAGTAAGCTACTGGCCTTTTGTTTTTATGGTCATGGGTCAGTTTTAGTGGCAGTGTTTGTGTTTATGTTGTGTAACCCATGCATAGTAAATGTCTCCCTACACATCTGGATAGTTGCCTATGGTGCGTTACACAGTAAAACCTGTGAAAGAGAACATCCTAGTAAAATAATAAAACCACATACATAACACCACTATAAACCATTGGGTTTTACCATTTTGAAAAGTAGTTCTTTATTTAGTTCAGCTGTTTGCTTCTGGAAAAGCTGATTGACCACTTTTAGGGCACTGTTGTTCTGCAGAGTTGGGTACCTGGGCTTATTTCCAACCAAGGGCATGTTGGCGAGGCCTCTCCAACCTTCTTGTAGTGGGCGCCCATGCTCTCTGGCTCTTAAAGGGCCAGCATGTGCATCCTAATCTTCACTAGTCAATGGCTAGCAACCTTGGGGTACTTAAGGCATCTTTCTGTATGGGAGGGTGCCTGACCAATAGGTGTATGTAGCTTGCTAGTTCCTGTGAGGGTATGGCTATGAGTTAGTATGATCTCCCTGTGTTTGTGTTGTCTTTACTCTGGATGTATCAGCTTCCTCTTACATAAAAAAACAAAACAAAAAAAAAACACCAGTGTGAGTGATGACAATCTCTGTAAAGTGCTGTAGAATATGTTGCCATGGGAATACGACTATCTTGAGTTGTGGTCCCAGCAGTAGGACACCCACTGAGTTACTAGTGGATAGGGATAACTTTTAATTACAGGAATACCCTTATAAAGCTCCCAACTGTTGTTAGCACTGTAATAGCTGTCAAATAAGTTGTCACTCAACCGCCCCCCCCCCCTTTTTTTTTAGAAAAGATTGAAGACACAACAGATGAGGTCAATCCAATGAACTTCAATATTTAAACTAATTGTTTTACATTTTGTGAGGAACTGAGTAAATAGTATTTTAAGGGACATGTGGGGTATGGGGCCCCCATTCTTGTGATCTTGAATAGTGGTCCCAGTAGGACCCCCACTGATCTGATAGTTATCCCCTATTCTCTGGATAAGGGATAACTTGTTATCACTAGAATACCCATTTAAGGCTTATGACTGTATCTACTGTATGTTGATCCATAATCCAGCACACTTAGAAATCTGTGGGCCTACAGTATATTCTAACTCTATGTGCCTCCAATGTCACATGGAGGCACACTGAGATTCTTTTTCACAGTTTCATACTAAATCTATGAAAAAATAAATTGTGGCATGCTTCAACTGATGATATATCAAAGAGGTAATCTTCTCTAGAAGAATTATTTCGTATAGAGGAACCACATGACAGCTTATGCAGTGCCTGTGAGTGAAAAAAATATGATGCGGTACAAGCTCACAGCTTTTCCTTGGGGCTACAATCCAGTAATGCAGAAAGGTACACTGCTCCAGAGTGTATTTGGAGTGCTGTGTACTCATGCATGGTGCCATAGTTCTTGAAGGGGTTATCCGAAACTATAAACTGCTCCCCCATATGCTGGGCCCCTCAAACGGAATATACTTACCCTGCTCCCTGGACCACTCCTGGTCCCCGCACTGCCGCTTCTGCTTCTCCCTGTGCGTGGATTAAAACATCCGGTGTCGAAGGGAGCAGCCAATGGCAGACGGGGACGGTAGGGAGGCTCGTCACCGCCTGCCATTGGCTGCTCCCCCCGACATTGGATGTTTTCATCCCTGCAAGGGGAGAAGCAGCAGCGGTGCGGGCACCAGGGAGTGAAGAGCAGGGTAAGTATATTCCGTTTGAGGGGCCCAGTATATAGGGGGTAGTTTATAGTTTCGGATAACCTCTTTAAAGTTAACATCAGGTGATTTTTCCTGTTCTATCAGCCAGCAGCATGCAATGGAGGGAGAGAAGCTGAGCTCTGTTATGCATAGGTTTATATGATTTGGAGCAGGATTTCTAAGTGAAAAGTTAATTCTGACAGGACTCCTAGGAGAGACATTGAGAGTCCTGATTGAGAGTCCACCCACAGACAGTGATTGACAGCCCTTCCTGTACACACAATGATACAATGATAGCTGTCAATCATCCTGTGTAGGTGTGGTAATCAGGACTCTCTCAGTCTCTCCTAGGAGTCATGTTAGGATTTTCTCTGATTTGTACTCTCAAATCCTGCTTCAAATTGCTATGTCTGTGGCCCGTGCCCACTATCATCTCGCTCTCCACGGTCCCATTCTGTGTCTCCATCTTCTGCTGCAGGCTATGGCCTGCGTGTGTTGGCTAGGCCTCTCCAGCCTGTCTGTAGGACGCGCCCGCCCTCTCTGGCTCTCAAAGAACCAGCATGTGCATCCTAATCTTTACCAGCCAATGGCTGGCAACTTTGGGGTACTTAAGGCACCTTTCCCTATGGGAGGGTGCCTGAGCAATAGATCTATGTAGCTTGCTAGTTCTTGAAGGTGTGCTGGTTTGTTTGTCTGCCTAGGGTACAGACCTCTGTCCAATTTCTGACTCCGACTCTCCGCTGGCTTACTTGACCTGTGCCTCATTACTGTATTTACCCCCTGTTGCCTGCCCTGAGCTTGAACTATTTCAAAATATTCACATGTACCTGTCTCTGACCCACATGGGTCAGCTGTCAACTACACAGGGACTACAACAGGAGGTAGAGGTCAGGATGTTCCCCTGTAACAAAGTTTAGATCTTGTAAAGGGGTTAAAGAATGAAACCAGGAGACTGCCAGTATAACACCCTTAGGATTAGCCCAAAGTCAAACGTTTTGGTAGACACAGTGGTTCCACACTCACTGCCTTAAAACAAATTATATAAAACTTTACATCACAAAGCTTTGTTTCTATCCTTTAATCATCATTTCAATGTTTTATGTTTAAAACATTTCTTTATTTCTTCCCTATGTGCTTTTTCTACATTTAAAGTTCTACAATACCTTTATGAAACCATTTTCAATTGTTCATCAGAATACACTGACACTTGAGAGGCAGGCATATAAAAAAGAGAAGCGTGTACTTTAGTATTAGAGAATAAAAAGCAGTCTTTGCCATTTTCAGCATCTTTTTCCTTTCTTTCTAGTGCTATAAATATTTGATACCATCTGTCACATCCAATAAAGTAGAAGAGATGAGACTTTATATTTTGAAAAGTTCAGCAACTGCCCAATGTGTTCATAGGCAAAGCAAGCGATCACTTAAAGAAGAAACTTTAAATTAGATTATAGGCCTTTCCTTGCATCACCAGGGGATGGATTAAAGAGCCATTTTAATTTCCACTTGGACATCTGTATTATTCCAGAGAAAAGACTAAAGAGGCGCATATTGGTAAAGTGTGAAATGCAGTTTTGATTGAAAGAGGAAGCTATTTCAACTGGATTATACCGTGACAGTATAGATTAAACACTACCATATGGTCTAGATAGACTTCCATTTCATCCAGGTAACAATGCATTGTTAATTAAGTGGTGATGAAAATTCTAAATGAAAAATAAGGCCACCTGTATGGGTCATAAAGAAAGTCAAGAAAGACAAGATGGTCCAGGCCTTAGTAACACAGAGGCTGTAATCCTGTTTGATCCCTGGCGTCTACTTTCAGTGAGATATTTGTGTCTGGGCTGTGTGCCTCTTGTATTAAAACACCTAATGTGAAAACTTTAGCATCCGTGTGCTGTGCATACAGTTGTAAGGTTAGGCTCAAGCTACAGGGGAGTTTTTTTGTAGTTGGATCACTAAACAAATTTAGGGACATTTTTTTCTTACTGAATTACTGTCATTTATTACTTTATGCTTTTATTTTCCACATTATAAAGATATAGGCTAAAACAATTGCCACTGTATGGGGCTTTTAGTTATGTTTGTTGACCATAGTCATAGTCATAAAATTCCCCTTACTGAAATTAGCTTATTAATACATTTTTATTGAGATTTACAATATAAGAAACAGCAATCATTATTATAAATGGACAATGGACACAGGGTGTTAAGTTAACTTGTTCTAGTCAGTCTTTGATGGAGTGGTCTTGAAGGACCGACTGTTGAGTCCCTGTATGTGATGAAAATCCAATAAAGAACTCTGTTAGTCCACGTTCCTGAGTTTCTTCTGTTGCATGGTGAAAGATTAGAAGGCATGTAATAAGCCAACATAGTTATAACATAAACTCAAAATAAGAATAAATAAATAAAAAACAACAAGAACATAAAACCATGAAGTTACATGATCATAAAACATGAAAAACAGAGAGAAAGCATTGTGCAACATGCAATAAGTACACTTGTTATCTAGGAATACTGCCCACATGGGCTACATTTTACACCTTAGTTAGCAACTTAGTTACCTCCTAAGGGCATGCATTTTCAGGATATACGTTAATATAGTGTCAAGTCAATATATTTGGAAATAAGGACCCCCATTGAGACCAGAGGCAAGTAAATAATTGTAGTTTACCTCTCTAGAAAGCTAAAGTACGTTCATGGAGATAATTATTAGACACCATATAGTGTATTTCACCTCTAGTGGGTATGACCGCCCCCCCTCCAGTTTCTAGCAATTAAAAGTTTTGGCGGTATGTAAGATATGACACATTATAACTCTGCACTGGAGTGGTACTGTGTCAATACCTATTACCAATAGTGCCAAAGCTGGGGTAAGCTTATCCAGCCCTGGGCATAGCGTCTGGATCAGTCTATACCTAGATTGCTCCATGTCGAGGATGTGGAAATGCTCTTGCAGGTGGCTTAAAGGTCCGGAACCCATTCTGGTGGACTAATTGGGAGACATCTTGAAAGCCCAGATTTGTCCATTCCCTCAGATCTAAGTCCTGTATATGGTTTTCTAATGCTTATATAGGGATCTGGATAGTGGTCATAGACAAAGGGTTGACCTTAGCAGTTATGCCTGCATTCCATTCTTTTAAAGTTGCTAGAATTGTTGGCGGGGTCTCTGGAGGCAGTGTTGACATATTGGTAGGTATGTAGTGTATAAGGTCCAGTTTTTTGAGGGATGGCATAGAGGCCTCCATGTCTGGCCATAGTCTGTCTGATTTAGGATGGGACCAATGGTATGATTGGGTTTTAAGGAAAGCATTATGGTATTGACTCAAGTCTGGCACTCCCAAACCTCCCACCAACATATATTTTGTCAAAACAGTAATGGCTATTCGAGGCTTCATTTGTTTCCATATAAAGGAAGACATTTGAGATCTAAGTGAATGGAAAATTGCTGTTGGAATAGTAATGAGTAGTGTGCAGAAGATATATAGAATGTGGGGTAAGAATAACATCTTGTAGAGGATAATCCTGCCCATCCAGCTCACCTCGTAATTTGCTACTCTGGGTTTGGGGGGGATGGGGGGTTTAGCCTGTATCAACTGTTTAGGAGTATTAGTATGTTGAATCCCTAAATATGTGATGGAATGTTCAGCCCAGGGGAATTGAGTGTTAGACGAGATTTCGCTTTTGACTGTAGATGGAATGTTCAGGCTAAGCATTTGTGATTTAGACACGTTTTTTTTAAATTATAAAAGGAAACTGAACTATATTGGTCGATTACCTTTTTCACTGCTGTTAGTGAGGAGAGAGGCTTTTTAAGAATTAGAATGACATCATCTGCAAAGAGGTTGAACTTGTGCTGGGTAGAGTCAATAGTGATGCCCTCTATGTAGGGTCCTAATCTGATCTTTTCAGCTAGAGGTTTCATAATGATGGAAAATATCAGTGAGGATAATGGGCATCCCTCCCTGACGTGTGCCGTGATTTCAAATGAATTTGAGAGTATCCCATTCACCATCACCGTAGCAGAGGGTCCCGAATATAGGGCTTTAATGGCTGTCAAAATGTCCCCATCGAATCCCATCCCCCTCAAAGCAGAGAAATCAAAACCCAAATGTACCCTATCGAATGCCTTCTCTGCGTCAAGGGAAAGCAGGAGAGACCGTGTTTTTCATCTTGAGAAGTGATGGATAAGGTTTATGAGACGTCTGGTGCCTGTCTGCCTTTAGTAAACCCGACCTGGTCATATTTAATTGAGGAAGGTAAGATAGGTAAAAGCCTAGAAGCAATTATTTTAGCATATAGTTTTATATCTGCATTAAGGAGTGAAATTAGGCGGAAGTTAGCAGGGGTGATCTGTTCTTTCCCCGGCTTAGGTAGGGTGATGATGTTGGCTCTCAGCATTTTCTTGGGGAAACTGCCTTTTTTCCTTGCCAAATTAAAGATATTACATAGGTATGGTAGCAAGGTCTCCTGAAAGTGTTTTAAGTTCTCTCCAAGAAACCCGTCCGGTCCAGGAGATTTACCAGATTTCAGTTTCTTTAATGGCCTCAGCTATCTCCTGTTGGGTAAACTCTCATGCACACGACCGCTGTGTGCATCCGCGGCCGTTGTTCCGTTTTCCGTTTTTTTCCACTGACCCATTGACTTTCAATGGGTCAGTGGAAAAATCGGAAAATGCACCGTTTGGCATCCGCGTCCGTGATCCGTGTTTCCAGTCCGTGAAAAAAATATGACCTGTCCTATTTTTTTTCATGGACAACGGTTCACGGACCCATTCAAGTCAATGGGTCCGTGAAAAATTACAGATGCACACAAGATTGTCATCCGCGTCCGTGATCCGTGATCCGTGTCCATTTTTCCTTTCATTTCAAAGGCAAACTTGACTTAGATTTTTTTGTTAATTTTTCATGTCCGTGGATCCTCCAAAAATCAAGGAAGACCCACGGGAGAAAAAACGGACACGGATCACGGAACAACGGAAACCGTTTTTGGAGTTAATAGATTCTGTTGTGAGTTGGGGGGTTGATGAGTCTTCCTGAATGTTGTACAGGTTGTGGTAATATTTACAGAATTCATCCGCTATGTCGAATGGATTAGTTATATCCATCTGGGCATCTCCCTGCCGAAGGTCTACTATTCTCGCATTAGTATGGAATTATTTAACTCTTTGAGTCATGAGTCTACTCGCTTTGTTATAGGACGTATAGTAGGATTGTTTAAGGGATCTCGTCTTTTTTTCGAAGGAGTGGATTAGATGCTTTCTGAGGACAAAGCATGCTTCTAAGAGAAGGGTATAATTATGTTGAGTGGGTTGTGTTTTTTGGGTCTTTTCTAATGTGGCAATGGCTGCCAATAAGCGGTGAATTTCCTAAGATCTGTTCTTTTTGAAGCGTGCAGTCTGCTGAATCAGAAGGCCTCTCATGTAGGCCTTATGGGAATTCCAAAGTGTGAAAGGGTCAGGTGATGAAGGTGAATGGAGAGAAAAGTATTCTTTCCGGTCTGCTGATTTTGCTGGTTTGCTCTTTATATCGTCAATAGATACTATGAAGGGGTTGAGTCTCCATATAAAGGTGTTCTCCGAATGGGCAGGAGTACGCATCACCATATAGAGGCGTGGTCCGACCAGGTGATGTTATGGATTGTACATGACACTATGTCTGGCAAAACCCATTTAGAAAGAATGAACATATCTATACTAGTATATATGTGGTGGCGGTGTGAGTAGAAGTCTTTTTCGTTATTGTGAGTGCAGTGCCATCTGTCGTACAAATCTTGTTTGTTCAACTAGGGACCTAGACTAGGGGGAGGTCTGTTGCGCCTAGATTTAGAATCCAAAAGTGGGTTGGCCACAATCTTTGCACATTAGCAGTTTGCCTTTTATCTTACGTGTTATTTTCTTCATAATCGAGGTCAAATACGTAGTTTAGGAGGAGTTAGGCACATGAATATTTATTAAGGTGAATAGCGTATTGTTGAGAGTGCATATAAGTGCAATATATCTCCCCCTGTTGTCTACAATCACCTCTCTTTCTTGGAATGTAATTGTGTCTCTTATTGCTATACATATTCCAGCTTTCTTTTGGAGTGTTAGTACAGTATATGTGCGGGAAATGTTTTTTAGCAAATTTAGGAGAGCTATTTAGAGTACATCTGCCTCCAGGCATCTAGCTTCCTTCCAGATTAACAATCTCTTATAGGGGCTGTTGAGGCCCTTAACATTCAGTGACACATATTTAATAGAAATGACTATGACTGAAAATGCTTTTCAACAAGTGTGCCTTCCCTTTTGGTAAATTATATAAGCACAAATAGAGATTACCTGAACAAAACATGGCGTATGAAAGGCCTTGCAGATTGCCGGCCAACCAGGCCAAGACACTTGGCTCTCTAACTAAAAACATTGATAATAGTAAAAACAAGGATAACAAAGACTGAGCAGTTAATGAGACTGCACAAACCATGGGGATGGTTTGAAGAATTATAAAACAGTGTCCTGCATTATGGAATACGTTATGAAGGCCTCACGTGTCCTGTGATGTGGATCTCCAATCCGTAGGTATTCTAGACGGCTGTATGGGGGATTTAGGCGGGATGGCATCTGGATGGTGTAGCCCCCAACTGTGCAGTAAATGGAGTCCTTTTTCCAAGGAGGTGATGAGGTGCTGATCTCCATTTTTGGTGATGATAAGCTTCGTTGGGAAGCCCCACTTATACTGAATCTCGTGGTGACGAAGACTTTTGGTGAGGGGAAGTAGTTTTCTTCTTGCTGCAAGGTGTGCTGAGAGAGGTCTGCAAAAAGTGTTACCCCTTGGAAGGGTTCAGGTAGCTTGCCTTTCTTTCTCACCGCCTGCATGAGCTGCTCCTTTATGTGATAAAAGTGGATACGTGCAATTGTATCCCTTGGTACTGAGTCGGGGAGAGATTTAGGCTTCAGTAGCCTGTGGGCCCTATCAATAATTGAACACCCTTAACTGTAGCATGGGGGAGTGTAGTAATGATCCGTTTTTGGAGGAATTTAGCTAAGCTGGCGATACTGATTCCGGAATACCGCAGAATTTTACATTGTTGCGGCGGTTGCGGTCTTCTAGGTCCACCAATTTAGATTTTTATGGTATCTATTTCCTCTGATAGGGTATTATGAGCATCAACTAGTTTGTTGTGTGCCGAGGAGAATTCCACCATTTTTGTTTCTATATGGTCAATACATTCTTCCAAGCCATCTACAGTGGCTGAGATATTGGTGAGTGCTTGTGTAATGTCTTTTTGGATAGATTGCCTTAACGCTCTCATGGTGTTTATCATGAAGGCCTTGGTGGTGGTGGAGTTGAGTTCATCTTCTTGCGTTTCACCAGAGGCCCCTTATCTGTCACAGCAGAGAAAGATAATGTAGTCTCCCACCTTGCATTCTGTTTGATAGGGCTGGCGCTTGCCGAAGCAGGGGTAGACGAATCTTGCAATGCAGCGAACCTGGACTCCTGCGACTCTAGCTAAGAAGATGGCGGACTGTCAGCACGTATGTTGCTCCTTTTGTGCCCTGTAGCAGGAGCCCTCACAAAAGAAGGGCAAGGAGAATATCTCGGGCTTTGTTCCCCTGAGCTGTGATCTGACCTTATGAAAGAAGAGGTACTGCGTTGTTCTGTGGGACTGAGTTGTGCTTTCTCCATCCTCTCTTGTTGTGGTTCGTCTCCATCGGGTGCGGCCTGTCTCGCGGTGGCGGGCTATCAGGCGCCATTGCTCACCGTCGGAAAAAAAGTTGTAAGAAGCTTAGGAGCTTCTTTCTTACCCCGTTTGGGCATCTTTGTGGAGTGGGGGTCTTGCAGAGGTTGATGGAAGCCAAGATTTTGGTGGGCCACGGCTTTATTTGTGGTCGGATCGGCTATCAGAAAGGTGAACCTAACCTACCTAACCCCATCTACAACAAGCAGTAGAGTTATGCCATAACTGCTGTGGTAGGGCAGCCTAAAGGGGCCAAAGAGAGCAGACCTTAGTTTAGAGTAAATATATACATACCGTTACGACACCCACTTTTGACTTTTCACGATGAAGGTGCGGAATATACCGTATATATCAGAGTTACTTCCATCTACCTTACCTCTTTGTCATGTGCACCGGCACATCGTTCTTGGAGGTGACTAATGCTGATGCGATTGAAAGAGTGGCCGGAAACCAGAAAAACTATTTACTCCTATGTTGACTAACATATGAACATATTACGAGAAGGTCTGAATCCTAAGAGCTGCAGACTAAAACAAACAATGGTGAATCTGTTGGAAGGGCCTAAATGAACTCCAACCATTCGCCAAGAGCCCTGATCGGGCACCGGCTGTTCCTGGTGGCAGAATACTTCACCTCTACTTATCCCCCAGGCCACACTTTTTATTTTATTTTTATATATAAAGGACCCAAAAGTTAGAACATGGCGTACGCTGTCTTACTCTAGTATTAGATAAAGCGAAATGTGTAAACCAACCAGGCCTGGGGAACCATAAACAGGAATACATGGCTATTTCGATTAACGAGCTAATGTTGCCTGTAATAAGGACAGAACTTACACATAATACCTGCAGTTGTGACAGGAAATAAGCTTAAGGTCGTGATAAACTATGTATGCAGCGCCTGTAGTCGTGATAGGATTTGTCATGTCTGTAGACGTTACAGACTTCATAAATTGCGCCTTATTACTGTACCTCCTACTGGAAGACAGACCGATACCCAGGACTTAGGCCGGACACCAACACCCTCAGCCCGAGTTTGTAGATGAAGTAAGCATGCCTGGGAGAAGGTGATGTCCGCAAAGGCAGGCTTGGGATGACTGCTTATAAAGAAAACAATGATTTTTCTTTTAGACCCAACAACCTAGAAAATAAAAAAGTCAGAGAAAAACAATAATGTGAGTGAGGCTCTAATGGCACAAGCCACGCGTGCGAGCGACCACAAGAAAAATTGTATTGCGAGCCACAGATGACCGAGCCATGCGAGCGGGTCTGAAGGCAGAAAAAGACATGGAACCTACTTGTGGTGGGACCACGCAGCCGGCCTCGAATGGCGGAGTTATGTGTGTAAAACGGAGAAGCCATGCGCGGGAGACTCATGGCTGAGCCATGCGTGAGGGACTCTAATGGCGGAGACATATGTGTAAACCTAAAACGGAGAAGCCATGCGTGAGAGACTCTAATGGCGGAGCCATGCGTAAGAGACTCTAATGGCGGAGCCATGCGTGAGAGACCTAAAACGGAGAAGCCATGCGTGAGAGACTCTAATGGCGGAGACATATGTGTAAACCTAAAACGGAGAAGCCATGCGTGAGAGACTCTAATGGCGGAGTCATATGTGTAAACCTAAAACGGAGAAGCCATGCGTGAGAGACTCTAATGGCGGAGTCATATGTGTAAACCTAAAACGGAGAAGTCATGCGTGAGAGACTCTAATGGCGGAGTCATATGTGTAAACCTAAAATGGAGAAGCCATGTTTTTTTTTTGTAGTCGTGACAGACTAATGCCTGCAGTCGTGGCAGGGCTTTATAACGAGTCTGTAGTCGTGACAGACTAATGCCTGCAGTCGTGGCAGGGCTTTATAACGAGTCTGTAGTCGTGACAGACTAAATGCCTGCAGTCGTGGCAGGGCTTTATAATGAGTCTGTAGTCGTGACAGACTAATGCCTGCAGTCGTGGCAGGGGCTTTATAACGAGTCTGTAGTCGTGACAGACTAATGCCTGCAGTCGTGGCAGGGCATTATAATGAGTCTGTAGTCGTGACAGATCTGGCAAAAAATTTATATATATATATATATATATATATATATATATATATATATAATTTTTGCCAACTTCCCACCAAAGGCCACGACTGTAGGCGCCACCCTGAAATACATGCGTCAGCGGCCTGAGCATAGATACGCCACCATATCCAGTCCCCCAAGCCCACGCAGGAGTAAAGGGGTGGCCCACTCATGTGCACCACACCTGACGGCCATGACAGCCACAAACCCCGCAGTATCGCAAAAGTAGCCAACCACCTGCGGACCTGAATAAACAAGGACAGACATTTTTTTAACTATAAACCACTTAAGCAGCACCAGTATGACTTGTGGACTCGCATAACCATGACCCTGTCCGACAATAACCTAGGACGCTAACCAGCCTACGACCATATTGTACACCTAACGAACATGAAGAATGGTCATCGGGCCCCCGAAGCCAAGAGACTGAACTGGATGACCTTACAGTGACGATAAGTAATTGCAACGTGAGCTAGACCTAAAGGAAAATGCATAGATATTAGTGATCTGAACCAGAATGCGAACCAGAAGTAAAGGAGACCAGTCTAAGTGAATGCATAGCAGGACTAAAGAACACCACAAATTTTTTTTATATATTTATTTTTTTCCTTCTTCTCCTTTTCGAAGTGAACAGAAAAGGTAGACCTACAGAATGTAACAAACCACCGAGGAAAGAAACGCAAGCCTGAAAAGAAAGCAGCTATGCTTATAGGAAGAGGAGTATCAGAGCGGTGTGCTGGTTGCCCTAGTAAGAATACTGAGTAATCATAATGTAGCAATGAAAAGAAATGCAGCTTTAAGTGGAAGCAGAGTATAACACATAATGTAAGAACAAGTGGGTACATGCAGCTCTGGTTGCAAGAGGTGCCTAAAAACATGGTATGGGCACAGCTCTGAGTATGAGCATGAAGAGCATGGTATAAAGCAGATCACCTGCATGGACTAACTAACACCCTGTGCCTAAATAACCCCCTTGGAAACCTTATGTACGGCTGGCAGAAGGAAGCCAGCCACCGCCTATGATCTGCTCCCCCTGACCGAGCCTAGTACTCCTTCCCCTGATCGCTGCCTAACTAACGGCACGGCGGCCCGTGCCAGACTTTATTGAAGATGAGGAGCGGGGACACGGTGTCCCCTGCACCTCTACACACAGCCGCGTGGGGAGCTCACGCTGCTCCCTGGCAGAGTGCACCAGTGCGGGGGAGCCCCCCTTCAGCCAGGGGCCGACCCACCGCCTGCTGGACACTCGTACTGCGTGGGGAGCAGCACAGCTCCCTGGCAATGTGCACCGGGGCAGGGGAGCCCTTTCTTTACCGTGGGCCCCGTCCCCCGCCGGTTTGAATCATGTGCCGCGTGGGGAGCCGCACAGCTCCCTGGCAGAGTGCACCAGGGGCCGACCCCCCCGCCGGCCGGACTCTAATACTGCATGCTGCGGAGAAGCAGCTTCTTACCCTTGCTGACCCCAAGATCTCAAACTCTGCTTCATCCCAGAGCGCTACATGTCACTGACCGCAGCATGGGTCCCGTGCAAACAACTCCGATCCTACCATGAATACCAGCGCCCTCTTGAGACATTCTGCCGTCGCCCAGCCGTAAGGAGCCTCCACACCATGCTGCTGTATCCTAGAACTGACCCAGAGGTAGTGAAATCAGCTGAATCGGCGTCAGCCTGGGCCCACAGGTGCCTATAAATAGCCTAGTAATCAGCCAGCCTGAGCCCACAGGTACGCATGAATAGCCTTGTAATCAGCCTCCCCTCCCACAAATGCAGCAATATCTTGCTTATACAAGTCACTTTTGCAGGATGCCTAAAGTGAGCTCTTGAGCTAAACAGCCATTGCACTCCCAGTCCAGGTCACGCCCCCACTGAAATTAGCTTATGAGCCACTGAAGATTTTATGAAAAATCTCAAATTTAGCTTCAGCTTTAAAAAGGTTGCATGAAATTAGAAAAAATGAGTTTTTATTGCCACTGGTACTGCATCCCAACTCTATTTCCATGCAAACCCAGTTTCATAGAAGAGCTCTGTGCAACAAGCAAAGTAGATGAGGGATAAACTAAATATTGCCATCCAATTCCAAATAATGCTTCTGCACAGTGTTCATAGAATGCATCCTCAGTGCACAAAAACTGCCATACTGTATCCAAATAATACTACCATGTAGTGTACCATACAGTGACATCACGACCATTGGTCTAGGAGCCCAGGTGCAGCAAGTAAATTGGGCTGAGCTGATTAGAGGCCATGTGACTGATGGTGAATGGAGCTGAAATTAGCCTAGGCCACATGACTGATGGTCGTGATATCACTGGGTAAGCAGTGAGATAGCCACTGTGCTCACAGGAGCGCCAGGGCTTTCTCAAACAGCCGTCTACCAATCAGATGCTGATGACCTATCCAGAGCATAGGTTATCAGTTAGAAAGAGTCGGATAACCCCTTTTACCCCTTCGTGCACCTGGGCTTAAATGTACGTCCAGGTGAGCACTAAGTTTGTGCACCTGGGCATACAGTTATGCCAGATCTCTTACCAGAGCCTGTGACACAAGAAAATGTCACAGCCCCAGAGTCTCCATTCTCCCCGACAGAGAAGACTTCAGGGCTGCTGGCAAGGGACCAATCAGAGGGGTCCCTTGGCAGAAATCGCTCTGATTGGTTAGTCTGAACCAATCAGAGCCTAAATATGTTTGCAGGCTCTTATCTCCCCAGATCCTGTACGTGGAGATCAGAACCTGCAAGGGGGTATAGCCCTGACACCCTCTCTGCCCCCACTGTGCCGTATGTGCCCCCTTTTGAGGCCCCTTACTTCAACTCCTTCCCTCAATACCCAACCCCCCCCTTGTCCCCCCCCCATGTGCCCAGAATTTTTTAAGCTAGCAGCTCAGTAGTGGGTGTGCAGAATATAAAAGTAAATTCCCCATTAAAAGTTCCCTGTCTGACCCAGGAAGAAGTACAGCGGCAAAAAGATTAAAATAGACAAACCGCCAGGACCAGATGGCATACACCCCAGTATCCTAAGAGAATTAAGTAATGTCATAGCCAGACCCTTATTTCTGATATATAAGGACTATATTGACAGGGAGTGTTCCACAGGATTGGAGCATAGCAAATGTGGTGCCAATATTCAAAAAGGGTCCAAAAACAGAACCCTGAAATTATAGGCCAGTAAATTTAACATTTGTCGTTGGTAAACTGTTTGAAAGTTTTGAGATGTTATCTTAGAGTACCTCAATAAAAATAAGCAAATAACACCATATCAGTATGGCTTCATGAGGGATCTTTTATCTCAAACTAATTTAATCAGTTTCTATGAGGAGTTAAGTTCTAAACTTGACAACTGCGAATCAATGGATGTCATATACCTTGACTTGTCCAAAACATTTTATACTGTGCCACATAAAAGGTTAGTATATCAAATTGAAAATGTCTGATAGAAAACAGAGGGTGGTTATTAATGGTACACACTCAGATTGGGTCACTGTCACTAGTGGGGTACCTCAGGGGTCAGTATTGTGCCCTAGTCTCAATATATTTATTAATGACCTTGTAGAAGGCTTGTACAGTAAAATATAAATTTTGCAGATTACACTAAATTATGTAAAGTAATTAACACAGAAGAGGACAGTATACTGCTACAGAGGGATCTGGATAGATTGGAGGCTTGGGCAGAGAAGTGGCAGATGAGCTTTAACACTAACAAATGTAAGGTTATGCACATAGGAAGGAATAATGCAAGTCACCAGTACATACTAGATGGTAAAACACTGGGTAACACTGACATGGAAAAAAACCTAGGAATTTTAGTGAACAGCAAACTTAACTCTAGAGACCAGTGTCAGGCATCTGCTGCCAAGGCCAATAAGATAATCGATTGTATCAAAAGGGGCATAGATGCCCGTGATGAAAACATAGTGCTACCACTCTACAAATCACTAGTCAAACCACACATGGAGTACTGTGTAGAGTTCTGGGCTCCTGTGAACAAGGCAGACATAGCAGAACTAGAGAGGGTTCAGAGAAGGGCAAGTAAAGTAATAACTGGAATGGGTGGACTACAGTACCCAGAAAGATTATTCACTTTAGAATAGGACGACTAAGGGGAGATCTAATAACTATGTATAAATATATCACGGGTCAGTACAGAGATCATCATCTATTTGTCCCCAGGACTGTGATTGTGAGGAGGGGACATCCTCTGCGTCTGGGGGAAAGAAGGTTTGTACACAAACATAGAAGAGGATTCTTTACGGTAAGAGCAGTGAGACTACGGAACTCTCTGCCAGAGGAGGTGGTGATGGTGAGTTCACTAAAAGAGTTCAAGAGTGGCCTGGATTATTTCTGGAGTTTAATAATAATGTATTACAGGTTATAGTTACTAGAATTCCAGAGAAGGGTTGTTGATCCAGGGAGTTATTCTGATTGGAGTCGGGAAGGAAGTTTTCCCCCCTAAATTGGGGAAAATTGGCCTCTACCTCACATTTATTTTTTTTTGCTTTCCTCTGGATCAACAACTGTGATTGGTGCCAGCACTGATCGCGGCCATTTAACCCCTTAGATACTGTGATCAGTAGCCACCTGTGCAGCATCCGTGGGATTAACAGAGGGAGGAAGCTCCCTCTCTCCCCCATCGGGCCACCATGCTGCACTGGCACTGTCCCCATGGTTACCATGGCAAACTGACTCCTTACAAAGGCATCCAGTGTAAGTGTAATAATGACAGTATAGTCCACTGCAGTAGATGACTATTGCAGTGCACTGTACAGCCATCAGCCCCACTGGATCTTAAAGATCAAACTGGGACTTTATTAAAAAAATAAAAAATAAAATAAAAATGTTAATAAAAAATTAATAAACTGCCTTTTGCCATATCCGCTTCCTTTATAAGTGATAAAAAAATAAAATAAAAAATAAAATAAACTATTACCGCCTCAGTAATGGCCTGATCTATAAAGGGATCATTATATAGTTATTTATCCTGAGTGAACACCGTAAAAAAATAATAATAATAATAATGAAAAAAAAAATGAAACAAAAAAATTATCAAAAAGTCATGTGTACCCCAAAATGGTACCAATAAAAAAACGACAGCCCATTCTGAAAAAACTTTATGGTGATGCAAAAAAGATTTTTTATAAAAAAAAGCAATACAAATTTGGTGTCGCCATAACCATATCAACCCACAGAATAAAATTATCATATTTAATATACCACATGGAGAACCCCATAAACAATTGAAATAAAAAAACACTTACAGAATTGCAATTTTTGCCCACTTCACCTCCTAAAAAGTGAAATAAAAAATGATGAAAAAGTCATATGTGCCCAAAATTTTTATCAATAAAAACTACAGCCATCCCACTAAAAGTGAGCCCTCACACAGCTCAGTCAACAAAAAAAAAGTTATAGCCCTTTAAAACTATTTTAGCAAATTTAATGTTAGAAAATACAGATTCCCCTCCTTTCCTTTTAAACTCTGCCGTCTGCACATACAGCAGTTTACGACCACATATGGGGTGTTTCTGTATTCAGGAGAAAATGGTGGGGTGCATTTTCTTGGGGCTTTGGGCTAAAGCGACTTTCTTCTGTAAAAATTTCATTTTATTTTCATCTTTACAGCCAAGTTTTTCTTAATTCTATAAAACGCTTGTTGGGTCAAAGTGCTCACTGCACCCCTTTATAAATTTCTTTAGGGGTGTAGTTTCCAAGTGGATTTCCTTTCTAGGGTACCTCAGGGTCTCTTCAAATGTGACATGGCTCCCTAAAACCATTCCAGAAAAATCTGCCCTCCAAAAACCATATGGCGCTCTTTCCCTTCTGAACCCTGACATGTGCCCATACAGCAGATTACGACCACATATGGGGTGATTTTGTAAACTGCAGAATCAGGGTAATAAATATTGAGGTTTGTTTTGCTGTTAACCATTGCTTTATTATGGAAACAATGGATTCAAATGAAAGATTCGCGCACAAAATGAAAATGTCAAATTTCACCTCCATTTTCCTTTAATTCTTGTGGAAAGCCTAAAGGATTAGCAAAGTTTGCAAAAATTGTTTTGAATAATTTGAGGGGTGTAGTTTCTAAAATACGGTCATTTATGGGTGGTTTCTATTATACCAGGCCCTCAAAGTGACTTTAGAACTGAATTGGTCTTTAAAAAGGTTGGTTTAGAACATTTTATAGAAAATTAAAAAAAATTGCTTCTAAAAGTCTAAGCCTTCTAATGTCCTAAAACTTGTTTATTACATTTATTTGCAAGAATTCTGCTTGGTGGGGCTGTAATTCCTATGCAAACAGGAAATTCATCATGTAATCAGGTTCCATATAGAGGTTTTTTTTTCGAGGTTGCACACTTGAACCTAACACTGCCATAAAAATGTCTGCACCATACAGATAAGAACAAACCAAATAATTGTTTCTTTCAGAGAGAAACAAATAGCTAGGGGTTTCCAGCTACATGTTCATTTTTCAGCAGTATAATTGCAATTCTAAAATTATCACCACCCACTACTTTGAATCATATATTTGTTTGTGTAACTCAAAACATTAGTTAGAAAATTGTGTAAATATATTAAATTATTATTACTTTATTAATCCATAGCCTAACTGATTAGACTTTTGAGGCTATTATTAGTAATTTGGAATGTGGTAAATTGTGGAAAATAAAAAAATAATCGCCATTTTGCAGCATCTGGTATTGATGACCAGTACCTTATAGCTGGATAACCCCTTTAAAACATATTATATTGCTACATTTTCAGTGGCATTTTTCATCTTAAAAACATTGTGGCCAAAAGTTACCTTAACCCCTTAAGGACCTGCAGCGTACATGTATGGCGCAGATGTCAGTGACTTAAGGATTTTTTAGTGTCTTCACATTCTGAAAGCCGTATTTTTTTTTTATTTTTTGGGTAACTGTCTTATGTAGTGGCTCATTTTTTTGGTATGAGATTAAGGTTTGATTGGTACTATTGTAGTGCAGGAGATGCGCCTGCCCGATCCGCGGCAGGGGTCCGGCAGTCACTGACAGCCGGACCCCTGCTGCATGCACCGGCATCGGTGAAATCACAGATGCCGCGCATTAACCCTTGATGTGTGGAGGGAGAGAGAAAGCTTCCATCGGGTCCTCACGCTGCTGTGACGGGGAGCCGATGGCAGGGAAGGCAGCCCAATGCCTTCATTAGGCATCATGGCTGCCTTCCGTGACAGCCTGTGAGATCCAGCCCCCTGGATCTCACAGACAAACAGGCTGTAAGTGTATTACAGTCTGTAATACACTTACAGCCAATGCATAACAATACAGAAGTATTGTGATGTGCATTGTAAAGGGGATAATACTCCCAAAAGCAGAGTGGGACAAAAAAAAAGTAAAAAAAAAGTTAAAAAATAAAGTTTAAAAAATAAAATACAAAATCTCAAGTAAAAAAAGCATACTTTTACAAAAATTTGTAAAAAAAAAGTTAAAAAAGTAAAGTAGACATATTAGATATCGCCGCGTCCACATCAACCGGCTCTATAAAAATACCACATGAACTAACCCCTAAAATAAACACCGTAAAACACCAAGCAATCAAAAAGTCGTATGCCCCCCCAAAATAGCACTAATATAATCGTCACCTCATCCAGCAAAAAATGAGTCCCTACCTAAGACAATCGCCCAAAACATAACAAAAACTTTGTCTCTCAGAAGATGGAGACACTAAAACATGATTTTTTGGGTTTACAAAATGCTGTTATTGTTTAAAACTCAGTAAATAAAAAAGTATACATATTAAGTATTGCCACGTCTGTAACGACCTGCTCTATAAAAATATAACATGACCTAACCCCTCAGGTGAACACCATAAAAATAAAAAATAACTGTGTCAAAAGCCATATTTTGTCACCTTACATCACAAAAAGTGTAATAGCAAGCGATCAAAAAGTCATATGCACCCCACATTAGTGCCAATCAAGCCGTCATATCATCCCGCAAAAATGATACCCTACCTAAGACAATCGCCCAAAAAATAAAAAAAATATGGCTCTCAGACTATGGAGACACTAAAATGATTTTTTTTTTGTTTCAAAAATGATATAATTGTGTAAAACTTCAATAAATAAAAAAAGTACACATATTCGGTATCAGTGCGTCCGTAAGAAACTTCTGTATAAAAATATCACATGACCTAACCCCTCAGGTGAAAACCGTAAAAAAAAATAATGAAAAAGTGTGTCAAAAAAGCTATTTTTTGTCACCTTACATCACAAAAAGTGTAATACCAAGCGATCAAAAAGTAATACGCACCCCACAATAGTACCAATCAAACCTTAATCTCATACCCAAAAAAATGAGCCCCTACATAAGAGAGTTGCCCCCCCCCAAAAAAAAAAGGACGGCTTTCAGAATGTGGAGACACTAAAAAAATCTTTTTTTTCAAAAATGCTTTATTATGTAAAACTGAAACAAAATACCAAAAAAACTTGCCATATTTGGTATTGTCACATCCTTAACAACCTGCTCTATAAAAATAACACATGATCTAACCTGTTAGATGATTGTTGTAAATAACAAAAAATAAAAACAGTACCAAACTGCTATTTTTTGTTACCTTGCCTCACAAAAAGTGTAATATAGAGCAACCAAAAATCATATGTACCCTAAAATAGTACCAACAAAACTGCCACCTTATCCTGTAGTTTCCAAAATGTTTCTACTCATGGGGTGCATCAGTGGAGCTTCAAATGGACATGGTGTCAAAAAAACAGTCCTGCAAAATCTGTCTTCCAAAAACCATATGGCGTTCCTATCCTTCTGCGCCCTGCCGTGTGCCTGTACAGCAGTTTACAATCACAAATGGGGTGTTTCTGTAAACTACAGAATCCGGGCAATAAATATTGAGTTTTGTTTGGCTGTCAACCCTTGCTTTGTTACTGGAAAAAATGGATTAAAATTGAAAATCTGCCCAAAAAGTTAAATTCTGAAATGTAATCTCCATTTTACATTAATTCTTGTGCAACACCTAAAGGGTTAACAGAGTTTTTAAAATCAGTTTTGAATACCTTGAGGGACGTAGCTTCTAAAATGGGGTCATTTTTGGGTGGTTTCTATTCTGTAAGCCTCACATAGTGACTTCAGATCTGAACTGGTCCTTAAAAAGTGGGTTTTGGAAATTTTCAGAAAAATTTAAAGATTTGCTTCTAAACTTCTAAGCCTTCTAACGTCCCCAAAAAATAAAATGGCATTCACAAAATTATCTAAACATGAAGTAGACATATGGGGAATGTAAAGTAATAACTATTTTTGAGGTATGACTATCTATTATAAAAGTAGAGAAATTGAAATTTGCTAATTTTTCTAAATTTGGGTATTTTAAATTTTTTGACTAAATTTTACCGTTGTCATGAAGTACAATATGTAATGAGAAAAAAATCTCAGGATGGCCTGGATAAGTAATAGCGTTTTAAAATTATCACCACATAAAGTGACACATGTCAGATTTGCAAAAAATGGTTGGTCTTTTAGGAGAAATATGGTTGGTCTTAAGGGGTTTAAGTCTATAGTGAAAAATTCTTATAGTTTGAGGTATTTTGTTTTTTAAATACTGCATGCTCTAGCTTAGTTGTTGGTCTATATGCTTTTTGTCAGCACCAGAAAAAAAATCATTAATTAAAAATCAGGCACCAAATAATGGCACCAAAGAAGATGTATAAAAAAACACACAATTAAAGACACTTAGGAAAGTCAACAAAAAATATAATTTTTTTTAAATTGCGGTTTTAAAAAAAATATGCATAGAGTTCCAGATAAGTGTACAAATGCTTGAACAGTGAAGGAACAGGAGGCCTTAACAAAGAATGAAATACTATGCCTAAGTTGTATATTTAACTCAAGAGGCAAGAAGACACATACAAGGGTTAAATACAAAATTGGGAGTAGTTCCGGTTGATGACCCATGCCGGGTCTTAATTTCAAATTCTTCACCATATAAAAGAGCCGTCTGGGGGGGGGGGAGGTCTGATAACCACTGAAGAAGGGGACACTCCAGCCCCGAAACGCGTCTGGTCAGACCCCCCATCGCTTAAAGAAGTAGTGCACTACTTAAAGGACAAAGACTGCTGCTTATCGTCCACTGAAGGTTCGCGTGGAGGGCACTACTACATCGGATCCAAAGCCAAACCGGCGGACCCACGTGTGCAAACCTACGCCAGCGAACGAAACTCTGGTGGATAGAGAGCTAAAGTCTATTTGAACATCGTAGGACGGCTGGGGCCGCACCAAGCGGGTAAGACCGTTCCGACTTTGAGGTCGGTGTAATCAAGTTTGCTATCAAGTAACTTTGTAGCGAAACATTGCTGAGCCATACATGCAGCGGGACGCCGCTGTATGTTCAGCTTTTCTCCTGCACTGAACCAGCCTCACTGTGTGCGCTATTCAGGTAGTACAAAGCTACCTGTTACAGATACGGAGTGCTACTACCTTGTATAAGAGTATTCATCTAGCTGTTCATCTAGCTGCTATCTTGCTGTCGGCTGTTCCGCAAATTGCTGGTACCTTTGAAAGACACTGATATTTAAACAAAGATCCTGTTGCCGGCTGCTCTGTAAACGTATTACAGCTTTCAAGGGACTATTCCATTGTCAGTGATTGTCAGTTTCTGCCACATTAGTCACTACTCTAGCTGTTGTGCTTTTTTACACTTATACGATTGCTGCTGATTTCTATTTCTATTTTTAGCGCTTTCATTTATGATTGTATCGTCACAGCATTTATGTATTTTAATATCAATATACTATTTATAGGTTTTATCATATGATTGTCATTTTTAATTTGAATATCATTAAAGTCAGTGGTCCAATATCTGGAGGTGTGCCCAGTCTCTTTATATAATTCAAAAATATAATATCAAGCATGATCACGATTAAAAAATCATTCAGTCTAGGGGAGGTATGACCATCCAGAGCTGCCAATAGCCCATTGGTCAGTTAGAAATCATCTGAGTAGTTTAGGTCTAAAACTAACATCTTCAAGAATGTTTCTTCTGTTTACCACAATTTCTGGACTTCAGCTAAACCAGGGATGCTCAACCTGCGGTCCTCCAGCTGTTGTAAAACTACAACTCCCACCATGCCCTTCTGTAGGCTGATAGCTGTAGGCAGTCCGGGAATGATTAGTTAGGCCCCTTTCACACGGGCGAGATTTCCGCGTGGGTGCAATGCGTGAGGTGAACGCATTGCACCCGCACTGAATCCGGACCCATTAATTTCTATGGGGCTGTGCACATGAGCGGTGATTTTCAGGCATCACTTGTGCGTTGCGTGAAAATCGCAGCATGCTCCTCTTTGTGCATTTTTCACGTAACGTAGGCCCCATAGAAATGAATTGGATTGCGTGAAAATCGCAAGCATCCGCAAGCAAGAGCGGTGCGATTTTCACGCACGGTTGCTAGGTGACGATCGGGATGGGGATCCGATCATTATTATTTTCCCTTATAACATGGTTATAAGGGAAAATAATAGCATTCTGAACACAGAATGCATAGTACAATAGGGCTGGAGGGGTTAAAAAAATAAAAATAAAATGTAACTCACCTTAATCCACTTGTTCGCGCAGACGGCATCTCTTCTGTCTTCTTTTGTGAGGAATAGGACCTTTGATGACGTCACTACGTTCATCACATGGTCCGTCACATCATCCATCACCATGGTAAAAGATCATGTGATGGACCATGTGATGAGCGTAGTGACATCATCAAAGGTCCTATTCCTCACAAAAGAAGACAGAAGAGATGCCGGCTGCGCGAACAAGTGGATTAAGGTGAGTTAAATTTTTATTTATTTATTTTTAACCCCTCCAGCCCTATTGTACTATATATTCTGTATTTAGAATGCTGTTATTTTCCCTTATAACCATGCTATAAGGGAAAATAATACAATCTACACAACCTTGAACCCAAACCTGAACTTCTGTGAAGAAGTTCGGGTCTGGGTACCACATTCAGTTTTTATCACGCGCGTGCAAAACGCATTGCACCCGCCCGATAAAAACTGAACAACAGAACGCAATCGCAGTCAAAACTGACTGCAATTGCGTACCTACTCGCGCGGGTTTGCTGCAATGCACCGGGACGCATCCGGACCTAATCCGGACACGCTCGTCTGCAAGGGGCCTTATAGTTTTGCAACAGCTGAAGGGCCGCAGGTTGAGCATGCCTGAGCTAAACATTTAAGGGGTTCTCCTGAAATTATTTAAAATGGCTGCCAGCAGCCTGTCCTAGAATGTGAACAGATCCGATTGCAGAAGTGCCTAGGTGGGTAAGGGGTTCGGGCTTTACTGCACACTACACTCTAGCATTTGCATATACAACATATTGGTGAGGCTGCTCAGCCATGATGGCATATAATAGGCAGGATTGCATCAATATGATCTATTGTAGGGCAGTATAATGTATAGTGAGGCCCTATGCACCCCCTACGCCCTCACCGACAGCTCTGCAGGTGGTGGCTAGCAGTCCTGCTCACATTCTAGGACAGGGTCTTTGCTGCTGTTTTAAATCATTCCCAGAGAACCCCTTTATAGGTACTCTGTAAATGTTTTGCTGGTCCCCAAGACTGAACATGATAAAATATAAATTTACAGATTAGCAATACTATATAATATGTGGATATGCGATACGTGTCAATCCCGGTATAAGCCCTTTGATGATATGTTATGACTTTCTGACTGAAAGCATAAATCCTCTAGAAACCATTAAATAAATTATTTTCTGGCCTGTTCTATGGACCTTCATTAGCGTGTAAATATTTGTGCTATTTCTCTAAATGGAAAAATGTTGAGACGCTGGTTTTCGTCCCTCCTGCGCTGGTGGTTCATCCGCCTGTTATGTAGAGGTGTAGGCCTCTACATAACTTAGGCAGATTTGTCTAAGTCTATGCCAGCTCCCTTGCTGGCGTAGATTTAGAACATTTTCTATTCCTAAAACTGGCATATAAAATTATAAATGAGACGAGCCTGTCAGGCCACCCTTTTCCCCACCACATCACGCCCCCTTTTTTTTAGACCTGACACGAGCAGCGGATAAAGGGGAAAAAGTTGCAGATTGCAATCTGCAACAGATATATAATCCCCTTTTGTTTTTCTGAAATAATTATTTTCTTTCTACAGTATAATAAATCACTCCTAAGATTACAGTTGAATATTGCTACATACATTGTAATACACAGTAGTGTGATTGTTTTGTGATTTTATAGCTTGTTAATAAAAATAATAGACTGAAGCAACAGCAAAATGCTTCATGTAAATAATGCAAACATCCGTAGACACCTTTGCATTATCCATGGAGTAATAAAGCAACACAGAAAGAATAGTCCATAAAATATGAGCCTCCAGAGTCAACACTGTGAATCCCATATGCATATATCATTCTATACCATTGTCCCCTATTCTCTTTCCCCATCATATTTTTTTTCTTTGGGCTGCACAGTCATTTATTTAATCCTGGTTTTTATTCCAACTCAATGTGTGTGTGGGTTTTGGGTGGGCTGTGGAAATTGATTTACGAGTCAACCACTTTCCTCTATTCTTGCCATCTCTCGCTTGAGTGGTTACCAGGCCTAGGCCCTTTCTTTTACTCAAGGAGAATAAGGTTGTCTATGGAAAAGGTCAGCGTTTCAAATTGCTGGAGTTCAACTGCACAAATGACACAAAACTGACAAGAAAAGACAGGGGATTGGAGGTCAGAGACTGCTGAGGTTCTGGTTATTTTTTTTCCTGCTTTGTGATAGGGCTCCGTACAAAAATGAATTAAATAACAGGCTTAAGGACCATTGAGGGAGGGCTGAATGCAAATCAAAGATAAGTAGAAGTTTTCTTTCTTAAAAGAGGAATTATTTTTTTTTACCTTCTCCAGCCCCCCTTTTCATATCTGCACAGGCAATGACTGCATGTTAAACATGATTTAGCAGGCATTATTCTTCAGCCTTTTCATCAGGTTTCTGCAGTGATTGCCTATCTTGGTCTATGATTAATGAGCTGCTGTGCAATTTGGAGGCCATAATGACTCAACAATCCACACACAAACTATATAGTCACATTCCTTTTTCAGATTTGCCAAGCAGTTACCAAGGGGCCCATGGCTGCGGGATTGTTAGAGAGATAACTAAGTATTGCTGGAAATGCCATTCAGCCCTTATCTTTCTCAACAAAATGCATTGGGTTGCCGTCTCCTTTTCAGATTTGAAGGCCAGATTTTAGGGCACCTTCTTTATGTGTTTATCCAAACTAGCCATAAAATAAGGGGGGTTAGCATGTAAAAGATCCTTTCTGTGAGGAGGATCTTCTGCTGATTATGCTGAGAAAATCTTTTCTTTGTTTCTCAAATTTGAATCTGATTAATTGAGGCCCTCATGCTTTTAATGTAATGTGACAGAGGAAAGTTAATCTTCTGAAAACCTTTGGCTCGTACAAAATCAGATGAGCAACGCTGACTTCTTACAAAAAAAAATAAGAAAAAGAAATTTGCATCTCAAGCCTAAATTAGGGTAAATATTCTGTGGACCCAGTAGGTGTCTCTTCTTTCCCTTATAACAGCAACACATTGGACTGAAAGTACTATGGAATATGAGTTTAAAATGAAGTATACCCTCTGTATATTGTAATATAGATGTGTCTAAGGGCATAGCCATCTCTATATACCAGGATATTGCATGGGACCAGCAAAAGCAAATAATTTATTTTGTAATTATGAAATATGTCATGGAGCAACAGAGCAAAATAAATTACAATTAAAACACATCTGTACGTGTGTGTGTGTGTGTGTGTGTGTGTATATATATATATATATATATATATATATATGTATGTATATATATGAAAATTAAAGAACCGCAAATTAAAGAACCGCAGCACATCCATTCGGTGAAATTGTGTTGTCCTTTATTCACCCAAACAGCAACGTTTCAGTTCTCTTAATGGGACTCTTCTCAAGCTTGAGGTCCTAGTAAGAGGACTGAAATGTCAAAGTTTGGGTGAATAAAGGACAACACAGATTTCACCGAATGGATGTGCTGCGGTTCTTTAATTTTCTTGTATAACATTGATGTTGGTATACATCTGGACTGTTGTCACTCCGCCTACTTATTATTGATGGTGGTGCTCTAATCTTTATATATATATATATATATATATATATATATATATATTGCATGTTTTGTAATTACTTGAAAAATTACAACTTTGCTGTTATCCCATACAATGAACTGGTATATAGAGATGTATCTGTAGATATCTGTACATGAAGACGTACACCACTGGCCACCAATGATGGATTGCAGGATGGTCGTCGCCATGGAAATGAGCAGTGTATAATGTGATGGAAAAATGAATCCAGCCAGCAAGGAAGGCAATATGGATAATAACAAATATATTAGTAAGTGGCTTGTATTAACTTTCTCTACATGATAAATGCCATTTGCTGAGGTGAGAAGCCCCCTTTAAGAGAGAATAACATCATAATTGGAGCACAATTATATTATTTATTCCACTTTTATTACACGTGTGAAGGTATCACTGATTGAAGTTACATCCTAACAGCTTACAGATACTCTGGCACACTGTCCACAGGATAACTGTCACGGATTAAGTTGCAGATAGCTAGAACTTATAAATAAACGACCGACTGGCTTGATCCCAAACTAAGGAGCATATAGGTGAAAACCTTAAGAGCTCTCCCTGACTGCTAAGCACATGCAAGGGTCTCAATGGTAGACGATTGCATGCCCACGTACCTAAGACTGTGTGACACCTGAAAACCCTATAATAGTGAGGGGACACGACCACCGGCTCCCTGCACTTAATACGGATGGAGTCAGGGTCACCTAGAATCAAGCCAGCAAGGAAACACAATAAAGGAAAATTCTTATCTGAGTAAACAGCAGCAGCAGCCTCCAGAAGTGAACACTTCATCCAGGAAGTACTATAAACTGCAAAGTGAGGCAGTATGGGAGGGAATATAAAGGAAGACAATTAGTCTAAATAAGTGACACCTGGCAGAAGGAAAGGAGATGACAAAGTGAAACCAAAACAAAGAACGTCATACAAGAGGTAGAGAAGAACGTCTGTCAGACCTTCTCACAGAACTGGCGGTGACAATAACACCACTGAGCAATTTCAACTATGTGGTGCATGGATATTTACAGGGACTTAATAATGTAAAGCATATTGGAAAATATCATTTAGTACTTGTTAAATAAGTTTTAGTTTATGTTATTGATCACTGTGTCAATTAACTGATTTGGCTTTCGGCTAAACGATTTAATGGTGCTTCTGCAGTATTTACCCTATAACCCCTGTACAGGGATCTGGACGTTGTGGGGAAGCAACAAGGTCTTTACCTTTGGAATAGACCCAGTAAAATTGGTAGGTGACCCACAGGGGTCAGGACTTCTTTGCAAGCACCAGAAGCTCTAGGCACAGAAAAAGCCTTATACTGAATATGGGGCTTTTGGCAGAACTTGACTGTATGAAACTTGGCTGGATGGCAGAGACAGCCAAGTAAACCACTCCACAATCGCAGAATCGGTATGGACAGTCTCTAATACTGGAATCTCAGAATATGGCAACACAGAACTTGAGACACCAGGAGATCTTGTAGGCAGAGTAGTGGTGGATGCAGGAACAAGGCAGGCAGGAACCAAGACTATAGACTCACAGGCAGACAGACAGGAAAGCTTAAACAAGAACGTGAAGTGAAAGCTGAACTGTGAGGTCAGGAGAACACAAGCAGGATGGGTAGATGGCAGGATTACAAATGGGCACATACACACTCAAGAGAATAGTTGAAGCACTATCTTTGCTGGTCACAGGAACCTTAAAGGGGTTGTCGGTATTCAAAAAACATGGCCACTTTATTCCAAAAACAGCTCCACATCTGTCCATGGGTTATGCCTGGTATCAGTTCAGCACAAATAAAGTGAATGGGGCTGAGTTGTAATACCACACACAACCTGTGAACAGGTGTGGTGCCATTTTTGGAAGAAGACAGACATGTTTTTGTAGTCCTGATTAACCCAATTACCAATTAAAGCTCAGACACCCAGAGTGCCTTATATACCCAGGGAGCCACAGGCAATGGCTAAGGAAGCATTTGCAGATGCGCATACTGACCCTTAAAGAAGCCACAGGTGAGTGCATGTGTCTTAAGGGAACAGAAACTAGACAGAGCAGCTGGCAGAGGATGCCAGGCAGCATGGTGCATAGGAGGGCAGCCGCCGGCACAGATCGCTGACCTAACACTTGTTACCACTAGAGCTTCATGGCAACATGAGGTTTCCTCAGATTTTTTGTAAAATTGCAACAGAGCCATACTTCATGTGCCACTTCAATAATTTCTTACAGGATCAAATTTTTACTGTTTTGCGATTTTTGCAAAGTTGCTTGCAACTTTGTTTCCTAGTGGGAAACATTAAAGTTGTATACCAGAATCAGTAAGGCAGAAATGTTACTAAAATCATGGGTTGAAAGAGCAAAAATTTTGGTAAAGGAGAGGAACACACCAAATGGGTGCTCACCTACTGTAGTTGAGCATTCATACAGTACACACAACACCAGTGTCAGTCTGCAGAGGTTGCTTGGATCCCCCAGTCATCTGAGAGTAAAGATGAGAGCAAGACTCAAATTTCCACTCCTTGGGAGTTGAATCACAGTCATGGAAATCATGGAGGTGCTATGTCACTGTAAAACTATAGCCACATAACAACATTTTCTGGAAACTATGGGGGTCATTTATAAAAACAGACGTTTTAGATGTCGGTCTTAATAACCCCTGCACCCCGTCGCTAGTCTACATCTACGCCAGCTTCCTTGCTGTTGTAGATTTAGAACATCTTCTCCGCCTAAAACAGGCATAGAAAATGATAAATAAGATGGGTCTGCCCCCCTTCCCTGCCCACACCACGCCCCCTTTATAGACCTGGCTGGAGCGGGGAAAGGGCGCAGATTGTGGCACAGAAAACTGTTGTATATCAGTTGGTAAATGACCCCCTATATATATTTATATTTGAATTCAATGTTGTTGTTTTTTTGTAGGACAGAACAAAAACAGCTATACCTAAAATTAGGTAAATAAAACCTCAAATGAACAACACACGTGACAAATTACACCTTGCCATTATTTAAAGAAGCACTCCCACAAACATTTTTTATTCTCTGACCTGTTAGAAAGGTCCATGATGTAAACTGTAGTGAAGGTAATCTTCTTACCAGTGATTATATTTGTGAGTTATAACCTCCCTTGTGATCCTCAGCTGTGTCATGTGACCAGCACCCTGATCTCCAACTGACACAGGACAAGAAGTCAGTTACTCTATTTATTCCTATGAGACTGATATTGAGGCTCCCACATGAATACATAGAGACATAGACTTCCTGTCCACACAAAAGATGCAGTGTTATTTAGAAAGTCAGAGTGCTGTTCACATGACACAGCTAAGAAAATAAAAATGTTTGTAGGAGTGCTTCTAAATGTAGGATTTGTGTGTGTAAAATTAAGTACACCCTTACACCATAGAAATTAATTATAGAGTAAGTAACATCCAGGCGCTGCTAATAAAAATGCCCTTGATTAATTGATCATAAGCAAGTGTGACCATCTCTATAAAAGCAGTTTTCTGGTCTGGAACATTCAGGCGTGTGTTAACATAGATTGTAAGCTCCTGCGAACAGGGCTTTTATTCCTCTTGTTTTAATTGTTGACTTGTTTGTTGCTATGTTATTTGTGACTCTGTTTGTACATGAACCCTCTGATTGTAAAGTGCTGGGGAATATGTTGGCGCTATATAGATAAAGATTATTATTAAAGATTATTAAGGAGGAAAGACATCAGCAGTGATAATAAAGAAGCAATTGTTGCTGCCCATCATTTCCAAGTAATTTGAAGTTTAATATTCTACAATGAGAACGATTATTAAAAAGTGGAAAACATTCAAGACAGTTGACAATCTTCTCAGGAGTGGATATTTAAGCAAATTCACCCCAGGGGGCGACTGAGCAATGCTCAAAGAAATTGCAAAAAACCCAGATCTAAGACCTCAGTTAGCATGTTAAATATTCATAACAGTACAAGGTTATCCCCTATCCACAGTACAGGGGATAACTATTAGACCGATGGGAGTCCTACCGTTGGGGCCCCAACTGATCACGAGAACAGGGGTCCTGTACCGCGTGGAGCCCCCTAAAATGAATAGAGCAGCCAGTCAGGCATGCGAGCAGATACTTCATTCTTTTTTAAGGGAGTTCCGGAGACAATTGAGAATAGACCTAGC
Organism: Bufo gargarizans; assembly: GCF_014858855.1. Taxonomy (NCBI): domain Eukaryota; kingdom Metazoa; phylum Chordata; class Amphibia; order Anura; family Bufonidae; genus Bufo; species Bufo gargarizans. The sequence continues at coordinate 339,180,442 of NC_058081.1, read as the reverse complement.
TTTCTCTGGAACTCCCATAGAAATTAATGGAGTAGCAGCACATGCCTGACTGGCCGCTCTGTTCATTTCATTTCGGTGCTCACGTTCTCATGATTGTGAGGGCCCCAGTGGTAGGACCCCTAGCAACATAACAGGACAGGGGATAATTTAATATAACCGGAATACCCCTTTAAAAAAGACTGAACAAGTATGGCTTGTTTGGAAGGGTTGTCAGAAGAAAGTCTCATCTTTCTAAAAAAAAAAAAAAACATGGCAGAACAGTTTGCAAAGTTGTATCTGAACAAACTACTGACTTCTGGAACAATGTTCTTTGGACAGACAAGACCAAAGCGTATATATCTGCCCATAATGCACAGCACCACGTTTGTAAAAAACTAAACACTGCATACAAGCACTAACATCCAACCTTTGTTAAGCACGGTGGTAGAGAGGTCGTAATTTGGACTTGTTTTGCAAGTCATAGAACCTCGGCACCTGGGTAACTTACAGTCGACTATGACTTCCTCTGTATACCAAAGTATTTGAGTCAAATGTGAGACCATCTCTCCAACAGCTAAAGCTTGGCCATAACTGGGTCTTGCAACAGGACAATAATCCCAAGCACACCAGTACATCTACAACAGAATGGCTGAAAAAGAAAATAATCAAGGTGTTTCAATGGTCCGGCCAAAGTCAACCCAATTTAAATGCTGTGGTGGAACCTTAAGAGACAACTATAAACAACTATTGATTCATGGGGCGTACTTAGTTATTCACACAAGGCTGTTCCATTTTGTTGGATAAATAATGACCTTCTAAAGACTATATTTCTTTTTTTTATTGTGTCCTGATATGTAAAACCACTAAATTCAAAGAGGGTGTTTTTCTCATGACTGTATATATATATATACAGTACTGTGTACAAGTTTTACGCAAAGAAAAATTGCTGCAAAGTAAGAATGCTTTCAAAAAATAGAAGTGTTAATAGTTTCTTTTTATTAATTAACAAAATGCAAAGTGAATGAACAGAAAGCAAATCTAAATCAAATCAATATTTTGTGTAACCACCCTTTGCCTTCAAACTAGCATACTTGCACACAGTTTTTGATCTAACCACTGATCTTCCGTGGAAGAAGGCTAGCTCAAATCTTTCTGTCTCTTCATGTAATCCTAGACAGACTCAGGCTTGGGCTGGCCCACAGGGGAACAGGTGAATCACAAGGTAGGGCCCTAGTGTACAAGTTGTGCATGGCACAGAACACTGCATATAGTTAAGAAGCATACATCATCTCAACCAGCCTATGTTAATATTAAAATAAAGTACCCAGTTTATTATTATAGACGCATGTGGTAGCTGAGATTACTTATAGAGTATAGAGACCAGCCAGTATCCACTTTCCTCAGGGACTTACCTTTTTGAAGTCACTGCATGGACCCCCATAGGAAATCTTTCTTTAGTGTCTTACTGTCGCTTGCCCAAGTGTGATCAGATAATATTTGCATGAAGCTTTAGAGTGGGTCCCTGAACAAATTGTACTGGTGGGCCCATGACATACCAGTTCGACACTGGAAAGACTCGACACTGGAGATCAAGGCTCCTTAGGAGCCATATAATTACTTCCAGGACTCCTTGCTCTTCTTTACACTAAAGACAGTTCTCAATGACATTGGCTGTATGTCTGGGGTCATTGTTCTGCTGAAGAATACATTTTCTTAGCCAATCATATGCCTCCCTGATGGTATTGCATGACACATAAGTAGGGTACCATTAATCCTGACCAAACCCCCAACTCAATTTTCTGAAATGCAGCCCAAAATTTGCAAGAAACCTCCACCATGCTTCGCTGTTGCCTGCAGACACTCATTATTGTACTGCTCTCCAGCTCTTTGGCGAACAAATTGCCTTCTGTTACAGCCAATCTGATGTCCTCAATGCTGAGAAATACAGGCACTACCATCAATGAGGTGTCTAATTGACCCCAAACATACAGCCACCTTCATTAACAACTTCAGGGTAAAAAATAATAAGGAGTCTTGATCTCAACATCATTAAGTCTGCCTGGGATTACATGAAGAGACAGAATGCTTTCAGCAAGCCTACACCCACATATGCTCTGTGATTAGTTCTACAAGATGTTTACAACAACCTCCCTGCCTAGTGTCAGACTGGCGTGCCTAGAGCCCACCAATAATTCTGGGAGCCCCACTGTACAGACAAATTCAAATATTATCTGCTCACACAGGTGCAGACAGCAGCAAGACACTACAGGATGATTGATTATAGAGGTCCTTGCAGCAACTTAGAGAAGGTGGTTACTCGGGGAAACAGGATAGTGGCTGGCCTGCTTCTGTACCTGGAAGTCATTTCGGCCATGTGATGCATCTATAATAATGAATCGGGTAGTTTGTCAAATAATCTTCCCAGTTTTTTATATGAACATACAGTAGGTTGGTTGAGATGCTGTACGCTGCCTATCTGTACGCAGTGCAGTCAGTGTACTGTGTCATGTCACTTGTGTAGGGGGGAGGGGAGTAGGGTCCCACCTTCCTCAGGAGCCCACCGGGGATTCATCTATACCTCTGTGGGCCAGTCTGAGCCTGTCCCTGATGAGTTCCTTCAAAAACTGTGTGCAAATGTACCTAGAAGAATTGATGCTGTTTTGAAGGAAAAGGGCAGTCACACTAAATATTGATTTGATTTGAACCTTTGCCCATTTACTTTTAATTTTGTTAATTGATGAAAAAATAAACCAATGAATCTATGTTTGAAAATATTCTTACTTTGTAGGATTTTTCCCACACCTGTGTAAAACTTTTGCACAGTATTACATGAAACCTCTCCAAAAAGGCTAGCTTTTTTAGAAAAACACTCTCATAACTATTAGAATAAAGTACAAAATGCTAGTTTCAGCTACATCTCCACTGCCTTGCACATCTTATATATTTTTTGTATTATTTTACATTTTACGTTGCAATTTAGGTTCTTTTGTTTCGTATACTTCTCAGTAAAATAATACATCTATAGCAGCTTTTCAGAGGCAAGATAATTGCAACCCCTACTTCCATATTGTTCTAGTCTACAGGGCACCACAATGGCCTCAGTCTGATTCTGTCTGATGCACACTTCTGCTGCCCTTTAAACTACAAAGAAGCAGTTCCTCTGTAATAGTGGCTCGTCTATTGGTATGCAGACAGTGTTCATGGACATTACGGATCAGTTATTGTCATTTTTGAATTGCCTCACTATTGTGTGTAAGCTCCCTGTGTTTAGGTAGATAAATCTTTATGTGTGTGGACAACATTTTATTTCTTTGTTTTATTATACATCTTCAGTAGATGAAGTTGTACCTAAGTGTTATTTTTTAATGTCAGCCATTGCATACAAATAAGTATTTACTATGTTTTAGTATAAAGTACCCAGTGCAATGTTTTTCTATGTTCCACTTGCTTAAGTTTAGATAGCAAATGTTGTAAAAAAAATATAAGATTTAGTTGAAATAAAAACAGGATTTATGGGATTTTTTCTTGTGTTTGAAGAGTATACTCTAGTAGAATTGACAAGCACGTGTTGTGGAGACTATTGAATGGCTTCTTGCATAAATAAAGCAGTCCGCTTGCCCTTAGCGTTGCTAGGAAATACCTGGCAACCAGCAACAATACTTCTTTAAAAGAAGCCTGCAGGGCAAACATTGGCCATGATAATGGAGCGGGTTTGAGAGAGGCGCACTCGTTCTAAAAAAAAAAAAAAAGTTCTATCCACTCACATATAGCTGTGTGTTCCGGAAATTCTGACCACAATACCAGATTTCAATGGAAGGAGGTGCAAATTGTGTGCATTTTTTATATCTGAATGAGGGAGGTATAGCTAGTTTTCTTGCCAAAAAGAGTGTTTTTCCCCATGTCTAAGGGCCAGAGGCACAGAAAGTGCTAAGTTTGTAAAAGAAGCTGAAAGGACTAAAAAAAAGGACAAAGAGTAGGAAAAACGCCCCTTGAATTTTTAGCAGAGAACCAAAAAGAGCCCTAAAAAGCAATTAGTGATGCTGCTTGTAAATGGGGTGTTTTTTTTTTTTTTTCAGAAGGGCGGTTAATCCTGTAAAGAAAAAAGATGCTTGTGTGAGACTGCAGAGCAGAAAGGCCTTCTCAATGAACATTTAGAGGATGGCTTCACACACTGGAACAGTTCAGTTTTTAGGAGCTTGAATACGTCATAAATACATTTTTGGATACTTTTAACTTTAGTGTAGTATATATTATCTCTAAATCTACCCAAAGATACAGAACAATGGACACAACACTCAAAACTGGGTGTTTTATTCATGATTTTCATCGTTATTTTCATTCTTAACATCACCAGTGTCCCCCGTCTATTGACTAAGGGGGCAAAGCTCAGAGGAATTTATAGACTGTTAAGGCTGCGATGCACATTCAATAGCTGTTGGCCAAACAATCGTCTCTCCTGATTCCCTCATACACATATACCTTCAGTTCATTCTTACATGTATGTTTTTCAAATAGGGAAAACAGTGAAAGCTACTGGCAGACACCTCTGGTGGTGGCTTATTACCGGGGAGAACAAAATAATTGCTCAAAAATATTCTGATCCCCCCCCCCCCCCCGATATCTCCTGTTGAGGGAGAGTCGGGAGCACCACACACACATTAGACTGTCGGCCAAACATACCATTTTTAACGTGTTTAGCTGACAATACACTAATGTGTATGAGACCTTTTAAGGGAAGTAGTACTACAATCCCTATCCTGGCCTATATTCAAACATCTGCTATATGGGAAGATTGGCAGTGAGAATTGTTTGGAACTGTGTTTTGATACTTTTGGATGTATTACAACTCCTATTCTGCACTTATCTTCTACAACTTCCTGGTTACTGACTCCAGCACCATTCAATGACCACAGGACCTACATCTCCGCTTGACTTGCAATCATATAACACTCATAACACCAAACTCACCTCAACTACCTTTAGGCAGGAGCACAAACCTTAGAGTGTGCCCCAAACAAAGAACGGTTGTCCCCTCCTATCACTGACTTGGCCCTAGTATCCATCGGTATGAGGATCTCCACTGTGAATAATTGCAGTTAGAGCCACTACCACCTCTATCCTCCGCTCCCCTCCTCTGGGGTTTGCAGCAGAACAGGAGTGTGACTTAAAATGTACTATGATTACCGTATTTTTCGCCCTATAAGACGCATCGGCCTATAAGACGCACCAAGGTTTTTGAGGAGGAAAATAAGAAAAAATATATTTTTTACCAAAAGGTGTGCTTTTGGTGGATTTTGAACTAATGGTGGTCTGTGCATGACACTATTATGGGGATCTGTGGATGACGCACTGTCATGTGGGGGATCTGTGGATGGCACTGTTATGGGGGATCTGTGGATGGCACTGTTATGGGGGATCTGTGGATGGCACTGTTATGGGGGATCTGTGGATGGCACTGTTATAGGGAGGGGCATTTGTAGATGGCACTGTTATGGGGAGGGGCACCTGTGGATGGCACTGCTATGGGGTGGGGGATCTGTGGAGGGCACTATTATGAGGTGGGGGATCTGTGGATGACACTGCTATGGGGTGGGGGATCTGTGGATGGCACTGTTATGGGGTGTGGGATCTGTGGATGGCACTGGTATGGGGGGGATCTGTGGATGACACTGCTATATATGTGTCATCCACAGATCCCCCTCATAACAGTGTCCCCAATACACCTGCCCGCCGCTCACCATAGTATTTATAAATGTTAATCCTTAACCTGTTAATAAGTTTAATTAAAGCTGCGCTCTCCCCTGTATCAGTACTGTACTTACTAACAAGCTTCTATAGCAGGCAGAGCGGACGGCAGCAGTAACGTCAGTCACTAACATTGCGCGCCTGCTCCGCCTACAAAGTGGGAGGAGCAGGCGCGCAACGTCAGTGAGTGACATTACTGCTGCCGTCCGCTCTGCCTGCTATGGAAGCTTGTTAGTAAGTACAGTACTTATTAAACTTATTAACAGGTTAAGAATTAATGTTTAGAAATACTGCGGTGAGCGGCGGGGCCCGGTGTAAGATTACAGTGACTGCTCCGTCCCAAGTTCCGGACTCCAGCCCCTCTTCTCTCCCTGCTCATACATCGAAGCATTTGCCCCATAAGACGCAGGGGCATTTTCCCCCCACTTTTGGGGGGGGGGAAAGTGCATCTTATGGGGCGAAAAATACGGTATATATTCAAATATTTGGAGGTTTGGCATTTGGAAAAAGGGCTGGTTTTTTTAATCAGAAATTACGCCACTGTTGTCCCATAGGTTGTGACTGGTATTGCAGCTCAGCCCCATGTTTCTCTTCTGTAACCTCTGCTGTACAACAAAATGTATATAGCTAAAAATACTAAGACTAAATACTGAGATTTAGCTTTAGGTGCAGAATTTGCAATCCCAATCTGTCCCTGATCCCTGAGGGAGTTCACATACCCTCTGCCACATAAAAAGACACCAATATTATAAATGGAAATAGTAAGTGGGTGCTCTTAGAGTTTTTGCATTGGGCTTAGGAGCTTCACATCTGCAAGTAAATTTAATTGTAATACAACCTCAAATTTTGCCTAAATTGCATCTTGTATAAAGGAGAGATTTCAGTACCATAGACAGCACACACTTTTTTATGCTCCGTTAAAGGGAGTCTGTCACCACAATTTGCCCTTATAGACCACTTACATAGCACTGTAGCATAACTATAGATCAGTCAAATGGTACCTTTGTCTTTTTGTTTGGATGTTTACCAGGGGCAAAAACTGAGTTTTATTCATATGTAAATGAGAGCTCGCAAGAGCCCAGGGGCGGCGTTTGGGCTGTAAGTGCCCAGACCGCTCTTCCTTTTTCTCACATAACCCCTCCCCACTTGTTGCTTGGCCCGTCCTGTATGCCTCTTACGTCATCCAGTGTACTGGCCGATATCCTGCCCGCGCATGCGCACTGCATTGAATGATGCTGCTGCCCACAATGGTCATCACAGTGCGCATGCGCCGGCGGGATATCGCACATGGCCATGCCTCCGTTCTGCACCAGATCTTCCGGATTGAAGACACATTCAAGTGAATGGGTCCACATCCATGATTTGGTGCAAAAACATCCGGGTCCTTTCGTATGCATGAGCCCTTAAGGTGAACCTCTACTCTAACTAGTAACACAAAAAATTTAAGTCTGACTAAAACCTAAAAGACCAATTATAAAATTAACTAAGATCTGTTACAAATGGATCAAAATTGGTCACTCAGATGATAGACGGAGTCATGATAGCAATGTGAACAGAGCCTAAAACTACATAAAAAGATAATAAACTTCAAAATATATTATATTACTTACTGTACTGATCCTTACTTACAACCTGTATAATAGTACAGAACTGCATTCAAAATTCCGCAGGCAAAGTACAAAAGATCAGATGGAAACTCATAGTTTTCTACAGGGTCCGTCTTGTTTCCTGTGGCACCAGTTTTGCCACTAGATGTTTGTGAGCCAATATGTGGAATATCTGTAGAATGTGCCATAAATGTTTAGGTACCCACCTCTGACCCTGATCTTTGTTTTGCCTAGCAGCTATGGCAGAATGAAGGTTAAATGATCCCTTTTCTCAAAATTGTTGGGGTCCTAGAAGTGAAACAACCCAAAAAGTCCAGTGTTCATGTCATAGATGTTTGAATTTCTGATGCAGATTTGCTCACATTTCACTCTATGCATTATTGATTATTTTCCTGTGTGTATGTACCCTGAAGGAACCCACAAAATAAGGATTCAACTTTTAAAGACTTCCTTCTTTAACTTTTGGGAGAGTCCATAAATTTGATTTATTAAAAAGAGCCCTCAGCATATCATGTTCATGTCATTTCAGGATTCCTAATTTATTACTGTTGGGCACATGCACAATGTAAAATTGTATTACTGCTGATAAATGCAGAACAATTTTATAGTCTGTTTTTCATTCATAATTACAGATGAAGTTTTTTGGATTCATATTTTGAGAATAAAAACATCTAATCATAATTAGTGGTTCAGAAATTGCTCATTACTCTGAAAAATAAGGGCCTTTGTTCATTAATGAATCTTCTATCCAGACAACTGTTCACTGGGCATTCTGAATGGGTCACAATATCTGATTAGGACAGCTATCCTTCTTGGTTAACAGAGGAAATTCAGCTTCAGACAAGCTGCCAGTTCCCTTTTCTAAGAAAGAAGCATTTATCTTTCATTCAGATGTATGTAGAGTTCATGAAACAACGGAAATAGCTGTTGCCAAAGCCATCCAGTTAAACATCCATACATGCATATGCAGTACTATGTATCTATCTGTGTATATACCATGGAGTGTACTGCACCCAAAGTTTGCAAAAAGTCTAATTAGACTTTACACAGTAATTTCTTTGCAGGTGTTTATAGACTCTTCACTTTGTGACATGATTAGGGCAGGTGCAATGTATGATTACCAAAATGATCCCTTACAGAACTCTCAAACCTCAGTCTGAACTAAGCCATCTGCTCCGGAAGCTACAAGATAACACAGTCTACAGGTAGACTTCGTCTAAATTATCTACTGGGGACAGTGTGACTGTACTGGACAACTTGCCAACTTCTGAAAGTTAATCAATACTCCCTCTCTGAAACTAGTCTTTCCCAGTTTATTTTGAGATGAAGGTCCACTCCACCTGAAGTAATCTAGGACAGCATTATCTAAGTATGGGAGGGGATATAAAGGGATGCAATCAGTGCAACTAGATGACAGCTGAGAGAGGGAAATGAGATGACAAAACAAAACCAAAACAAAAGAACCTCAAGCAAGAGGTACTGAAGAACGTCTGTCAGAGCTTCTCAGATCTCTGGCGGTGACAGGTAGCAGCAGCATGAGGAGACCACAGAGTGGTGAGGTGGCAGCAGTATGAGGAGACCAGAGAGTGGCCCAGTGAGATAGTGTTGAGGAGGAAGAAGCATTAGGAGACCACATAGTGGCCCAGTGACATAGTGGTGAGGTGGCAGCGGCATGATGAGACCACAGAGTGGCCCAGTGACATAGTGTTGAGGTAGCAGCAGCATGAGGAGACCACAGAGTGGCCCAGTGACATAGTGTTGAGGTATCAGCAGCATGATGAGACCACAGAGTATTTATATGGCAGCAGCATGAGAAGACCACAGATTGGTGAAGTTGCAGCAGCATGAGGAGACCACAGAGTGCCTCAGTGACATAGTGTTGAGGTGGAAGCAGCATGAGTAGAGTTGAGCGAACACCTGGATGTTCGGGTTCGAGAAGTTCGGCCGAACATCCCGGAAATGTTCGGGTTCGGGATCCGAACCCGATCCGAACTTCGTCCCGAACCCGAACCCCATTGAAGTCAATGGGGACCCGAACTTTTCGGCACTAAAAAGGCTGTAAAACAGCCCAGGAAAGAGCTAGAGGGCTGCAAAAGGCAGCAACATGTAGGTAAATCCCCTGCAAACAAATGTGGATAGGGAAATGAATTAAAATAAAAATTAAATAAATAAAAATTAACCAAAATCAATTGGAGAGAGGTTCCATAGCAGAGAATCTGGCTTCCCGTCACCCACCACTGGAACAGTCCATTCTCAGATATTTAGGCCCCGGCACCCAGGCAGAGGAGAGAGGTCCCGTAACAGAGAATCTGTCTTCATGTCAGCAGAGAATTAGTCTGCATGTCATAGCAGAGAATGAGGCTTCACGTCAGCCACCACTGCAACAGTCCATTGGCATATATTTAGGCCCAGCACCCAGGCAGAGGAGGGAGGTCCCGTAACAGAGAATCTGTCTTCATGTCAGCAGAGAATTAGTCTGCATGTCATAGCAGAGAATCAGGCTTCACGTCAGCCACCACTGCAACAGTCCATTGGCATATATTTAGGCCCAGCACACACACAGGCAGAGGAGAGAGGTCCCGTAACAGAGAATCTGGCTTCATGTCAGCAGAGAATCAGTCTGCATGTCATAGCAGAGAATGAGGCTTCACGTCAGCCACCACTGCAACAGTCCATTGGCATATATTTAGGCCCAGCACACACACAGGCAGAGGAGAGAGGTCCCGTAACAGAGAATCTGGCTTCATGTCAGCAGAGAATCAGTCTGCATGTCATAGCAGAGAATGAGGCTTCACGTCAGCCACCACTGCAACAGTCCATTGGCATATATTTAGGCCCAGCACCCAGGCAGAGGAGGGAGGTCCCGTAACAGAGAATCTGTCTTCATGTCAGCAGAGAATTAGTCTGCATGTCATAGCAGAGAATGAGGCTTCACGTCAGCCACCACTGCAACAGTCCATTGGCATATATTTAGGCCCAGCACACACACAGGCAGAGGAGAGAGGTCCCGTAACAGAGAATCTGGCTTCATGTCAGCAGAGAATCAGTCTGCATGTCATAGCAGAGAATGAGGCTTCACGTCAGCCACCACTGCAACAGTCCATTGGCATATATTTAGGCCCAGCACACACACAGGCAGAGGAGAGAGGTCCCGTAACAGAGAATCTGGCTTCATGTCAGCAGAGAATCAGTCTGCATGTCATAGCAGAGAATGAGGCTTCACGTCAGCCACCACTGCAACAGTCCATTGGCATATATTTAGGCCCAGCACCCAGGCAGAGGAGGGAGGTCCCGTAACAGAGAATCTGTCTTCATGTCAGCAGAGAATTAGTCTGCATGTCATAGCAGAGAATGAGGCTTCACGTCAGCCACCACTGCAACAGTCCATTGGCATATATTTAGGCCCAGCACCCAGGCAGAGGAGGGAGGTCCCGTAACAGAGAATCTGTCTTCATGTCAGCAGAGAATTAGTCTGCATGTCATAGCAGAGAATGAGGCTTCACGTCAGCCACCACTGGAACAGTCCATTCTCAGATATTTAGGCCCCGGCACCCAGGCAGAGGAGAGAGGTCCCGTAACAGAGAATCTGTCTTCATGTCAGCAGAGAATTAGTCTGCATGTCATAGCAGAGAATGAGGCTTCACGTCAGCCACCACTGCAACAGTCCATTGGCATATATTTAGGCCCAGCACCCAGGCAGAGGAGAGAGGTCCCGTAACAGACAATCTGGCTTCATGTCAGCAGAGAATCAGTCTGCATGTCATAGCAGAGAATCAGGCTTCACGTCACCCACCACTGCAACAGTCCATTGTCATAAATTTAGGCCCAGCACTAGTGTTGAGCGGCATGTCCCATATTCGAATTCGCGAAATTTTGTGAATATTCGAAAGAATATTCGTAAAATATTCGCGATTATTCAAATTCGTTATTATTTCGCATATGCGATAATTCGAATTATCGCATAATACATATGCTATGCAAAATTCACATGTGCGCTAATGAAATCGCCTTACGAAGATTCGCAACTCAATTCAATCACTAATGTATGAATGCAATGCCCTTTGCCTCTGTTCTGGGACAAGTGTAGATATTCGCATGTGCGCTAATAAAATCGCCTTACGAAGATTCGCACCTCAATCACTTTCTAGGGAATGTGAGACTTTTGGGAATCAATCGAGATACAGTGGGGGGTGATGACAGTAGTTGACAGAGTACAGATCAATGTAATCTGTAAGGTGGAAAGTAAAATAAAAAATACGAATATTCGTAAATCGAATTTTACGAAGTTCTACGTATTCGCGAATATGGTGCTATACTATATGAATGCACAGGCCTTTGCCTCTCTGTTCTGGGGACAAGTGTAGATATTTGCATTTGCGTTAATAAAATCGCCTTACGAAGATTCGCAGCTCAATTCAATCACTAATGTATGAATGCAAAGCCCTTTGCCTCTGTTCTGGGACAAGTGTAGATATTCGCATGTGCGCTAATAAAATCGCCTTACGAAGATTCGCAACTCAATTCACTAATGTATGAATGCAAAGCCCTTTGCCTCTGTTCTGGGACGTGCCGATATTCGCATGTGCGCTAATAAAATCGCCTTACGAAGATTCGCGCCTCAATCACTTTCTAGGCAATGTGAGTAAGATCTGAGCTGTTGGACCTTTGGGAAACAATCAATTATATGTGTACTGTAATTTTGTGGGGGGGGGGGGGGAAACAAAAAACGAATATTCGTTTTTACGAATATATAGCACTATATTCGAAATATTCGCGAAATCGCGAAGTTGCGATATTCGCGAAAAAAATTTGCTTTTCGAATATTCGCGCTCAACACTACCCAGCACCCAGGCAGAGGAGAGAGGTCCCGTAACAGAGAATCTGGCTTCATGTCAGCAGAGAATCAGTCTTCATATCATAGCAGAGAATCAGGCTTCACGTCACCCACCACTGTAAGAGTCAATTTTCATAAATTTAGGCCCAGAACCCAGGCAGAGGAGAAAGGTCCCGTAACAGACAATCTGGCTTCATGTCAGCAGAGAATCAGTCTTCATATCATAGCAGAGAATCAGGCTTCACGTCACCCACCACTGCAACAGTCAATTGTCATAAATTTAGGCCCAGCACCCAGGCAGAGGAGAGAGCTCCCGTAACAGAGGATCTGGCTTCATGTCAGCAGAGAATCAGTCTGCATGTCATAGCAGAGAATGAGGCTTCACGTCACCCACCACTGCAACAGTCCATTGGCATATATTTAGGCCTAGCACACAGGCAGAGCAGAGAGGTCCCGTAACAGACAATCTGGCTTCATGTCAGCAGAGAATCAGTCTGCATGTCATAGCAGAGAATGAGGCTTCACGTCACCCACCACTGCAACAGTCCATTGGCATATATTTAGGCCTAGCACACAGGCAGAGCAGAGAGGTCCCGTAACAGACAATCTGGCTTCATGACAGCAGAGAATTAGTCTGCATGTCATAGCAGAGAATGAGGCTTCACGTCAGCCACCACTGCAACAGTCCATTGGCATATATTTAGGCCCAGCACCCAGGCAGAGGAGAGAGGTCCCGTAACAGACAATCTGGCTTCATGTCAGCAGAGAATTAGTCTGCATGTCATAGCAGAGAATCAGGCTTCACGTCAGCCACCACTGCAACAGTCCATTGTCATAAATTTAGGCCCAGCACCCAGGCAGAGGAGAGAGGTCCCGTAACAGACAATCTGGCTTCATGTCAGCAGAGAATTAGTCTGCATGTCATAGCAGAGAATGAGGCTTCACGTCACCCACCACTGCAACAGTCCATTGGCATATATTTAGGCCTAGCACACAGGCAGAGCAGAGAGGTCCCGTAACAGACAATCTGGCTTCATGTCAGCAGAGAATCAGTCTGCATGTCATAGCAGAGAATGAGGCTTCACGTCACCCACCACTGCAACAGTCCATTGGCATATATTTAGGCCTAGCACACAGGCAGAGCAGAGAGGTCCCGTAACAGACAATCTGGCTTCATGTCAGCAGAGAATCAGTCTGCATGTCATAGCAGAGAATGAGGCTTCACGTCACCCACCACTGCAACAGTCCATTGGCATATATTTAGGCCTAGCACACAGGCAGAGCAGAGAGGTCCCGTAACAGACAATCTGGCTTCATGACAGCAGAGAATTAGTCTGCATGTCATAGCAGAGAATGAGGCTTCACGTCAGCCACCACTGCAACAGTCCATTGGCATATATTTAGGCCCAGCACCCAGGCAGAGGAGAGAGGTCCCGTAACAGACAATCTGGCTTCATGTCAGCAGAGAATTAGTCTGCATGTCATAGCAGAGAATCAGGCTTCACGTCAGCCACCACTGCAACAGTCCATTGTCATAAATTTAGGCCCAGCACCCAGGCAGAGGAGAGAGGTCCCGTAACAGACAATCTGGCTTCATGTCAGCAGAGAATTAGTCTGCATGTCATAGCAGAGAATGAGGCTTCACGTCAGCCACCACTGCAACAGTCCATTGGCATATATTTAGGCCTAGCACACAGGCAGAGCAGAGAGGTCCCGTAACAGACAATCTGGCTTCATGACAGCAGAGAATCAGTCTGCATGTCATAGCAGAGAATCAGGCTTCACGTCAGCCACCACTGCAACAGTCCATTGTCATAAATTTAGGCCCAGCACCCAGGCAGAGGAGAGAGGTCCCGTAACAGACAATCTGGCTTCATGTCAGCAGAGAATCAGTCTTCATATCATAGCAGAGAATCAGGCTTCACGTCACCCACCACTGTAAGAGTCAATTTTCATAAATTTAGGCCCAGAACCCAGGCAGAGGAGAAAGGTCCCGTAACAGACAATCTGGCTTCATGTCAGCAGAGAATCAGTCTTCATATCATAGCAGAGAATCAGGCTTCACGTCACCCACCACTGCAACAGTCAATTTTCATAAATTTAGGCCCAGAACCCAGGCAGAGGAGAAAGGTCCCGTAACAGACAATCTGGCTTCATGTCAGCAGAGAATCAGTCTTCATATCATAGCAGAGAATCAGGCTTCACGTCACCCACCACTGCAACAGTCAATTGTCATAAATTTAGGCCCAGCACCCAGGCAGAGGAGAGAGCTCCGGTAACAGAGGATCTGGCTTCATGTCAGCAGAGAATCAGTCTGCATGTCATAGCAGAGAATGAGGCTTCACGTCACCCACCACTGCAACAGTCCATTGGCATATATTTAGGCCTAGCACACAGGCAGAGGAGAGGTTCATTCAACTTTGGGTAGCCTCGCAATATAATGGTAAAATGAAAATAAAAATAGGATTGAATGAGGAAGTGCCCTGGAGTCCAATAATATATGGTTATGGGGAGGTAGTTAATGTCTAATCTGGACAAGGGACGGACAGGTCCTGTGGGATCCATGCCTGGTTCATTTTTATGAACGTCAGCTTGTCCACATTGGCTGTAGACAGGCGGCTGCGTTTGTCTGTAATGACGCCCCCTGCCGTGCTGAATACACGTTCAGACAAAACGCTGGCCGCCGGGCAGGCCAGCACCTCCAAGGCATAAAAGGCTAGCTCTGGCCACGTGGACAATTTAGAGACCCAGAAGTTGAATGGGGCCGAACCATCAGTCAGTACGTGGAGGGGTGTGCACACGTACTGTTCCACCATGTTAGTGAAATGTTGCCTCCTGCTAACACGTTGCGTATCAGGTGGTGGTGCAGTTAGCTGTGGCGTGTTGACAAAAGTTTTCCACATCTCTGCCATGCTAACCCTGCCCTCAGAGGAGCTGGCCGTGACACAGCTGCCTTGGCGACCTCTTGCTCCTCCTCTGCCTTGGCCTTGGGCTTCCACTTGTTCCCCTGTGACATTTGGGAATGCTCTCAGTAGCGTGTCTACCAACGTGCGCTTGTACTCGCGCATCTTCCTATCACGCTCCAGTGCAGGAAGTAAGGTGGGCACATTGTCTTTGTAGCGTGGATCCAGCAGGGTGGCAACCCAGTAGTCCGCACAGGTTAAAATGTGGGCAACTCTGCTGTCGTTGCGCAGGCACTGCAGCATGTAGTCGCTCATGTGTGCCAGGCTGCCCAGGGATAAGGACAAGCTGTCCTCTGTGGGAGGCGTATCGTCATCGTCCTGCCTTTCCCCCCAGCCACGCACCAGTGATGGACCCGAGCTGCGTTGGGTGCCACCCCGCTGTGACCATGCTTCATCCTCATCCTCCTCCACCTCCTCCTCATCCTCGTCCTCCTCGTCCTCCAGTAGTGGGCCCTGGCTGGCCACATTTGTACCTGGCCTCTGCTGTTGCCAAAAACCTCCCTCTGAGTCACTTCGAAGAGACTGGCCTGAAAGTGCTAAAAATGACCCCTCTTCCTCCTCCTCCTCCTCCTCCTCCTCCTGGGCCACCTCCTCTTCCATCATCGCCCTAAGTGTTTTCTCAAGGAGACATAGAAGTGGTATTGTAACGCTGATAACGGTGTCATCGCCACTGGCCATGTTGGTGGAGTACTCGAAACAGCGCAACAGGGCACACAGGTCTCGCATGGAGGCCCAGTCATTGGTGGTGAAGTGGTGCTGTTCTGTAGTGCGACTGACCCGTGCGTGCTGCAGCTGAAACTCCACTATGGCCTGCTGCTGCTCGCACAGTCTGTCCAGCATGTGCAAGGTGGAGTTCCACCTGGTGGGCACGTCGCATATGAGGCGGTGAGCGGGAAGGCCGAAGTTACGCTGTAGCGCAGACAGGCGAGCAGCAGCAGGATGTGAACGCCGGAAGCGCGAACAGACGGCCCGCACTTTATGCAGCAGCTCTGACATGTCGGGGTAGTTGTGAATGAACTTCTGCACCACCAAATTCAGCACATGCGCCAAGCAAGGGATGTGCGTCAAATTGGCTAGTCCCAGAGCTGCAACGAGATTTCGCCCATTATCACACACCACCAGGCCGGGCTTGAGGCTCACCGGCAGCAACCACTCGTCGGTCTGTTGTTCTATACCCCGCCACAACTCCTGTGCGGTGTGGGGCCTGTCCCCCAAACATATGAGTTTCAGAATGGCCTGCTGACGTTTACCCCGGGCTGTGCTGAAGTTGGTGGTGAAGGTGTGTGGCTGACTGGATGAGCAGGTGGAAGAAGAGGAGGAGGAAGCCGAGAAGGAGGAGGTGGCAACAGGAGGCAAAGAATGTTGCCCTGCGATCCTTGGCGGCGGAAGGACGTGCGCCAAACAGCTCTCCGCCTGGGGCCCAGCTGCCACTACATTTACCCAGTGTGCAGTTAGGGAGATATAGCGTCCCTGGCCGTGCTTACTGGTCCACGTATCTGTGGTTAGGTGGACCTTGCTACAGATGGCGTTGCGCAGTGCACACTTGATTTTATGGGATACTTGGTTGTGCAGGGAAGGCACGGCTCTCTTGGAGAAGTAGTGCCGGCTGGGAACAACATACTGTGGGACAGCAAGCGACATGAGCTGTTTGAAGCTGTCTGTGTCCACCAGCCTAAATGACAGCATTTCATAGGCCAGTAGTTTAGAAATGCTGGCATTCAGGGCCAGGGATCGAGGGTGGCTAGGTGGGAATTTACGCTTTCTATCAAATGTTTGTGAGATGGAGAGCTGAACGCTGGCGTGTGACATGGTTGAGACGCTTGGTGACGGAGGTGGTGGTGGTGGTGGTGTTGGTGGTACATCCCCTGTTTGCTGGGCGGCAGGTGCCAACGTTCCTCCAGAGGCGGAGGAAGAGGCCGAGGCGGCAGCAGCAGAATAGGCCGAGGCGGCAGCAGCAGAAGAGGTAGCAGGGGGAGCCTGAGTGACTTCCTTGGTTTTAAGGTGTTTACTCCACTGCAGTTCATGCTTTGCATGCAGGTGCCTGGTCATGCAGGTTGTGCTCAGGTTCAGAACGTTAATGCCTCGCTTCAGGCTCTGATGGCACAGCGTGCAAACCACTCGGGTCTTGTCGTCAGCACATTGTTTGAAGAAGTGCCATGCCAGGGAACTCCTTGAAGCTGCCTTTGGGGTGCTCGGTCCCAGATGGCGGCGGTCAGTAGCAGGCGGAGTCTCTTGGCGGCGGGTGTTCTGCTTTTGCCCACTGCTCCCTCTTTTGCTACGCTGTTGGCTCGGTCTCACCACTGCCTCTTCCTCCGAACTGTGAAAGTCAGTGGCACGACCTTCATTCCATGTGGGGTCTAGGACCTCATCGTCCCCTGCATCGTCTTCCACCCAGTCTTGATCCCTGACCTCCTGTTCAGTCTGCACACTGCAGAAAGACGCAGCAGTTGGCACCTGTGTTTCGTCATCATCAGAGACATGCTGAGGTGGTATTCCCATGTCCTCATCATCAGGAAACATAAGTGGTTGTGCGTCAGTGCATTCTATGTCTTTCACCGCTGGGGAAGGGCTAGGTGGATGCCCTTGGGAAACCCTGCCAGCGGAGTCTTCAAACAGCATAAGAGACTGCTGCATAACTTGAGGCTGAGACAGTTTCCCTGGTATGCATGGGGGTGATGTGACAGACTGATGGGGTTGGTTTTCAGGCGCCATCTGTGCGCTTTCTGCAGAAGACTGGGTGGGAGATAATGTGAACGTGCTGGATCCACTGTCGACCACCCAATTGACTAATGCCTGTACCTGCTCAGGCCTTACCATCCTTAGAACGGCATTGGGCCCCACCATATATCGCTGTAAATTCTGGCGGCTACTGGGACCTGAGGTAGTTGGTACACTAGGACGTGTGGATGTGGCAGAACGGCCACGTCCTCTCCCAGCACCAGAGGGTCCACTAACACCACCACGACCATGTCCACGTCCGCGTCCCTTACTAGATGTTTTTCTCATTGTTATGGTTCACCACAACAACAAATATATTATTTGGCCCAATGTATTGTATTCAAATTCAGCGGGATATAAATTTGAGGCCTAGTATTTAGGCGCTGGGTGACCGGTATGGATTTAGTGACAGAATTAGACTTGGAAATGCACAGAAGCGTGTGTGTGTGAAGTTATTCTGAATGACCCAATGTGCACCTTGAATATTATATACCCTTTTAGGGATAGATTTCAAATAGCTCTGATATAGCAGAAACCACTAAATTATGAAATTGCTAAATTGGGAATTGTACTTCAACCCAGAACAAAAAATGTGCTTTGACGGACACTAAATATCTTGCCCAGCAACAACAGTACAGCGGTGGGTAACGAGAGATTTAGAGGGAATTAAATTTGAGGCCTAGTATTTAGGCGCTGGGTCACCGGTATGGATTTAGTGACAGAATTAGACTTGGAAATACACAGTAGCGGGTGTGTGTGAAGTTATTCTGAATGACCCTATGTGCACCTTCAATATTATATACCCTTTTAGGGATAGATTTCAAATAGCTCTGATATAGCAGAAACCACTAAATTATGAAATTGCTAAATTGGGAATTGTACTTCAACCCAGAACAAAAAATGTGCTTTGACGGACACTAAATATCTTGCCCAGCAACAACAGTACAGCGGTGGGTAACGAGAGATTTAGAGGGAATTAAATTTGAGGCCTAGTATTTAGGCGCTGGGTCACCGGTATGGATTTAGTGACAGAATTAGACTTGGAAATGCACAGAAGCGTGTGTGTGAAGTTATTCTGAATGACCCAATGTGCACCTTCAATATTATATACCCTTTTTGGGATAGATTTCAAATAGCTCTGATATAGCAGGAACCACTAAATTATGAAATTGCTAAATTGGGAATTGTACTTCAACCCAGAACAAAAAATGTGCTTTGACGGGCACTAAATAACTTTCCCAGCTACAACAGGACAACGGTAACGAGAGATTTAGAGGGATTTAAATTTGAGGCCTAGTATTTAGGCGCTGGGTGACAGGTATGGGTTTAGTGACAGAATTAGACTTGGAAATACACAGTAGCGGGTGTGTGTGAAGTTATTCTGAATGACCCTATGTGCACCTTCAATATTATATACCCTTTTAGGGATAGATTTCAAATAGCTCTGATATAGCAGAAACCACTAAATTATGAAATTGCTAAATTGGGAATTGTACTTCAACCCAGAACAAAAAATGTGCTTTGACGGACACTAAATATCTTGCCCAGCAACAACAGTACACCGGTGGGTAACGAGAGATTTAGAGGGAATTAAATTTGAGGCCTAGTATTTAGGCGCTGGGTCACCGGTATGGATTTAGTGACAGAATTAGACTTGGAAATACACAGTAGCGGGTGTGTGTGAAGTTATTCTGAATGACCCTATGTGCACCTTCAATATTATATACCCTTTTTGGGATAGATTTCAAATAGCTCTGATATAGCAGGAACCACTAAATTATGAAATTGCTAAATTGGGAATTGTACTTCAACCCAGAACAAAAAATGTGCTTTGACGGGCACTAAATAACTTTCCCAGCTACAACAGGACAACGGTAACGAGAGATTTAGAGGGATTTAAATTTGAGGCCTAGTATTTAGGCGCTGGGTGACAGGTATGGGTTTAGTGACAGAATTAGACTTGGAAATACACAGTAGCGGGTGTGTGTGAAGTTATTCTGAATGACCCTATGTGCACCTTCAATATTATATACCCTTTTAGGGATAGATTTCAAATAGCTCTGATATAGCAGAAACCACTAAATTATGAAATTGCTAAATTGGGAATTGTACTTCAACCCAGAACAAAAAATGTGCTTTGACGGACACTAAATATCTTGCCCAGCAACAACAGTACAGCGGTGGGTAACGAGAGATTTAGAGGGAATTAAATTTGAGGCCTAGTATTTAGGCGCTGGGTCACCGGTATGGATTTAGTGACAGAATTAGACTTGGAAATACACAGTAGCGGGTGTGTGTGAAGTTATTCTGAATGACCCTATGTGCACCTTCAATATTATATACCCTTTTTGGGATAGATTTCAAATAGCTCTGATATAGCAGGAACCACTAAATTATGAAATTGCTAAATTGGGAATTGTACTTCAACCCAGAACAAAAAATGTGCTTTGACGGGCACTAAATAACTTTCCCAGCTACAACAGGACAACGGTAACGAGAGATTTAGAGGGATTTAAATTTGAGGCCTAGTATTTAGGCGCTGGGTGACAGGTATGGGTTTAGTGACAGAATTAGACTTGGAAATACACAGTAGCGGGTGTGTGTGAAGTTATTCTGAATGACCCTATGTGCACCTTCAATATTATATACCCTTTTTGGGATAGATTTCAAATAGCTCTGATATAGCAGAAACCACTAAATTATGAAATTGCTAAATTGGGAATTGTACTTCAACCCAGAACAAAAAATGTGCTTTGACGGACACTAAATATCTTGCCCAGCAACAACAGTACAGCGGTGGGTAACGAGAGATTTAGAGGGAATTAAATTTGAGGCCTAGTATTTAGGCGCTGGGTCACCGGTATGGATTTAGTGACAGAATTAGACTTGGAAATACACAGTAGCGGGTGTGTGTGAAGTTACTCTGAATGACCCTATGTGCACCTTCAATATTATATACCCTTTTTGGGATAGATTTCAAAGAGCTCTGATATAGCAGGAACCACTAAATTATGAAATTGCTAAATTGGGAATTGTATTTCAACCCAGAACAAGAAATGTGCTTGAACGGACACTAAATAACTCGCCCAGCTACAGCACTAGGGACAGATTTAGCTGGATATAAATTTGAGGCCTAGTATTTAGGCGCTGGGTGACAGGTATGGGTTTAGTGACAGAATTAGACTTGGAAATACACAGTAGCGGGTGTGTGTGAAGTTATTCTGAATGACCCTATGTGCACCTTCAATATTATATACCCTTTTAGGGATAGATTTCAAATAGCTCTGATATAGCAGAAACCACTAAATTATGAAATTGCTAAATTGGGAATTGTACTTCAACCCAGAACAAAAAATGTGCTTTGACGGACACTAAATATCTTGCCCAGCAACAACAGTACAGCGGTGGGTAACGAGAGATTTAGAGGGAATTAAATTTGAGGCCTAGTATTTAGGCGCTGGGTCACCGGTATGGATTTAGTGACAGAATTAGACTTGGAAATACACAGTAGCGGGTGTGTGTGAAGTTATTCTGAATGACCCTATGTGCACCTTCAATATTATATACCCTTTTTGGGATAGATTTCAAATAGCTCTGATATAGCAGGAACCACTAAATTATGAAATTGCTAAATTGGGAATTGTACTTCAACCCAGAACAAAAAATGTGCTTTGACGGGCACTAAATAACTTTCCCAGCTACAACAGGACAACGGTAACGAGAGATTTAGAGGGATTTAAATTTGAGGCCTAGTATTTAGGCGCTGGGTCACCGGTATGGATTTAGTGACAGAATTAGACTTGGAAATACACAGTAGCGGGTGTGTGTGAAGTTATTCTGAATGACCCTATGTGCACCTTCAATATTATATACCCTTTTTGGGATAGATTTCAAATAGCTCTGATATAGCAGAAACCACTAAATTATGAAATTGCTAAATTGGGAATTGTACTTCAACCCAGAACAAAAAATGTGCTTTGACGGACACTAAATATCTTGCCCAGCAACAACAGTACAGCGGTGGGTAACGAGAGATTTAGAGGGAATTAAATTTGAGGCCTAGTATTTAGGCGCTGGGTCACCGGTATGGATTTAGTGACAGAATTAGACTTGGAAATACACAGTAGCGGGTGTGTGTGAAGTTACTCTGAATGACCCTATGTGCACCTTCAATATTATATACCCTTTTTGGGATAGATTTCAAAGAGCTCTGATATAGCAGGAACCACTAAATTATGAAATTGCTAAATTGGGAATTGTATTTCAACCCAGAACAAGAAATGTGCTTGAACGGACACTAAATAACTCGCCCAGCTACAGCACTAGGGACAGATTTAGCTGGATATAAATTTGAGGCCTAGTATTTAGGCGCTGGGTGACCGGTATGGATTTAGTGACAGAATTAGACTGGGATATGGCCAAAAAATGAACAGACTATTGCTGGTTAAATGCACTTGGTGTGACAGCTTCACCCTGATGTAGGCTTTAGCCAAAAAACAACCACACCATTGAGGGTTAAATGCACTTGGTGACAGGCGCAGCTTGCCCCTGATTTTGTATATGGCCAAAAAATGAACAGACTATTGCTGGTTAAATGCACTTGGTGTGACAGCTTCACCCTGATGTAGGCTTTAGCCAAAAAACAACCACACCATTGAGGGTTAAATGCACTTGGTGACAGGCGCAGCTTGCCCCTGATTTTGTATATGGCCAAAAAATGAACAGACTATTGCTGGTTAAATGCACTTGGTGTGACAGCTTCACCCTGATGTAGGCTTTAGCCAAAAAACAACCACACCATTGAGGGTTAAATGCACTTGGTGACAGGCGCAGCTTGCCCCTGATTTTGTATATGGCCAAAAAATGAACAGACTATTGCTGGTTAAATGCACTTGGTGTGACAGCTTCACCCTGATGTAGGCTTTAGCCAAAAAACAACCACACCATTGAGGGTTAAATGCACTTGGTCGCAGCTTGTGCTGGCGCACCACAAGACACAAAATGGCCGCCGATCACCCCAGAAAAATGAGACTGACAAACGGTCTGTGCAGCCTAAAAACAGTGAGCAATTGAGGATCAGCAGCTCAATGATCCACAGCTGCAGATCGATCAGTTAATCAAGTCCTTTGGAGGAGTTAATCTGCCTAATCTCGCCCTACTGTCGCAGCCGCAACCTCTCCCTACGCTAATCAGAGCAGAGTGACGGGCGGCGCTATGTGACTCCAGCTTAAATAGAGGCTGGGTCACATGGTGCTCTGGCCAATCACAGCCATGCCAATAGTAGGCATGGCTGTGATGGCCTCTTGGGGCAAGTAGTATGACGCTTGTTGATTGGCTGCTTTGCAGCCTTTCAAAAAGCGCCAAGAAAGCGTCACAAAAGCGCGAAGAAAGCGACGAACACCGAACCCGAACCCGGACTTTTACGAAAATGTCCGGGTTCGGGTCCGTGTCACGGACACCCCAAAATTCGGTACGAACCCGAACTATACAGTTCGAGTTCGCTCATCCCTAAGCATGAGGAGACCACAGAGTGGTGAAGTGGCAGCAGCATAAGGAGATCACAGAGTGGCCCAGTGACAAAGTGCGGAGGTGGCAGCAGCATAAGGAGACCACAGAGTGGCCCAGTGACAGAGTGGGGAGGTGGCAGCAGCATGAGGAGAACACAGAGTAGTCATGTGGCAGCAGCATGAGAAGACCACAGAGTAGCCTATTACATAGTGTTAAGGTAGTAGCAGCATGAGGAGAATACAGAGTGGTGAGGTGGCAGCAGCATGAGGAGACCACAGAGTGGCCTGGAGACATAGTGTTGATGTAGCAGCAGCATGAGGAGACCAGCTAGTGGCCCAGTGACATAATGTTGAGGTGGCAGCAGATTGAGGAGACCACAGAGTAGTGATGTGGTAGCAGCATGAGGAGACCACAGAGAGGCCTAGTGACATAGTTTTGAGGTAGAAACAGCATGAGGACACAACAGAGTGGCCCAGTGACATAGTGTTGAGGTAGCATCAGCATGAGGAGACCACAGAGTGGCCCAGTGACATAGTGTTGAGGTAGCAGAAGCATGAGGAGACCGCAGAGTAGTGAGGTGGCAGAAGCATGAGGAGACCACAGAGTAGTGAGGTGGCACCAGCATAGGGAGACCACAAAATAGTGAAGTGGTAGCAGCATGAGACCACAGAGTGGCCCAGTGATATAGTGTTGAGGTAGCAGCAGCATGAGGAGACCGCAGAGTAGTGAGGTGGCACCAGCATGAGGAGACCGCAGGGTAGTGAGGTGGCAGCAGCATGAGGAGACCACAGAGTAGTGAAGTGGCAGCATCATGAGGAGACCACAGAGTAGCCCAGTGGCAGCATCTTGAGGAGACCACAAAGTAGTGATGTGGCAGCAGTATGAGGAGACAAGAGTGGTGAAGTGGCAGCAGCATGAAAAGACCACAGACTGACCCAGTGACATAGTGTTCAGGTGGCAGCAGCATGAGGAGACCACAGAGTGGCGCAGTGACATAGTATGGAGGTGGAAGCAGCATGAGGAGACTACAGAATGGCCCAGTGACAAAGTGTTGAGGTGTCAGCAGCATGAGGAGACCACTGTCACAGTGGCATACAAAGAGGCAGGCAGACAAGCAACTAGGCCAGGAAGCTGGGATAAAGGGAGCAGGTCAGCTTCTAACACAGATCCTAGCCCTGAACACCTAACTGTATGAGCAAACTCAAATGGTGGGAGGGCTCATACCCGGAACCTCGGGCACTTCTAACCCTAGAGATCACTGGTAATAATGTCAGGGCTAGGAGACGACCTGTTCATCCACGACACAGATGAACCGGAGTCTTCAGCAGACCTAGCAACAAGAAAGGAGCAGACAGTAGCATAAACCAGTTTGGCATGTAAGCACCCTGCGCAAAAACACACACACTGGAACAACAGCACTTACCTGCCACAACAACTGGATGAATAAACTGCTACTCGGTATGGCTAAAGTGTCATGGTCCACTACCACCAGACCATGACACAGCCGTGTCAACCACAGAGTTGTGATGTGGCAGGAGGATGAGGAGACCACAGAGTGGTGAAGTGGCATCAGCATGAGGAGACCACAGAGTGGCCCAGTGACATAATGTTGAGGTGGAAATAGCATGAGGAGACCACAGAGTGGTGATGTGGCAGCAGCATGAGGAGACCACAGAGTGGCCCATGGACATAGTGTTGAGGTGGCAGCAGCATGAGCAGACCACAGATATAGCATCAGCATTAGGAAACCACAGAGTGGCACAGTGACAGTGTGGGGAGGTCGGGGGCAATACCAGTACCAGCTGAAGATGGTGGCTGGCAGTAGGAGCACCTAGTATCAGGTGTGGCATCAGGCAGGTGGTAGCATCAGAATAGTAGCTGAAGAAGGTAGCCAGACGAAACAGGCCTCCTTTGTCAAAGTGTAGGTGTGGCACCATAGATAGTCTGATGCATCTGGCACTCATGTTTGAAAGTCCTGGCTGATCCACGCCTGATTCGTCTTCATAAAGGTCATTTTATCCACATTTTGGGATGACAAGTGAGTTCTCCTTGGTTGACTATGGCCCCCGCTGCACTAAACACCCGCTCTGATGACACACTGCTGGCCGGGGGATGCCGTTCTGCCGCTGCAGCTCAATGAGGGTGTGCTTTGCGGTGTACGAGTGGCTGAAGTGCATGCAAAGTTTCCTGGCCATTTTCAGGATGTCTTGCAGATAGGTGGAAGACTTCAGGAAGCGCTTTACAACTAGATTGAACACGTGCTCAATGCAGGGCGCATGTCTCAGCCCTCCTTGATGCAGCGCCGACACCATGTTCTTCCCGTTGTCGGTCAGCATGGTTCTGATTTTGAGTTGTCGAGGAGAAAGCCAGGATTCGTTTTCTTGATGAAGTACGCAAAGCAGTTACACTCCTGTGTGACTCCATTCGCCCAAGCAAACTAGATGCAGAACAGTGTGACAGCGCCATGCCCTGCACACGTGGTATGCTGGTGGGGCACTGTGAATTGTCCCTGCAGTGGAGGCTGACGACACAGTGAAGGATGAAGAGGCAGAGGCGAACATTGTCGCAGTACCAACGGCGTGAGAACGTGGAGGCGGAGGCTGCGTCACCTGTAGTGTCCCACTAGGTAAATGTGGGCACTACACAAGGGTCAATTGGGCCACGTTGTTCTCCACCTCCTGTGGAACAGGGTCATTGTATTTTATATGATGTATTTATGTGTTTTTCCTGTTATTTCCTGTATCAGGCCTGTTAGGGGTAGTTCCTCCTCCTAGACAGTAGAGGGAGTTAGGGAACCCCTAGTATATATTGTCAGGTTCAGGACAGGAAAGAGAGAGTCTAGAGTGGGTGTAGTCAGAAGTGAGTGTGGACTTTAGCCAGAGGAGAGCTGAGGAGCAACTTCTGACATGCAGCTAGATAGCCCAGACTCCCAGCTAGCCACCAGGAAAAGGGTTTGCCTCCTGAGAAACCAAGTTCCTATGAAAAGTACAGTGCAGAGACAAGTTTATTCCAGCCAAAACGAGAGAGCTGAATGGCAGAAGGATATTCTATAGCAAGGGGACATATACCAGAGGAAGGTTTTCCCTACCCAAGGATAAAGCCAGCAATAGGGCATACGGGCCTTGGAGTAACCCAGACAGGACCTGAGGAAAAGTGCAGCCTGATCTGTAAGTGTTTATGCCCTCTGAGTATCTTGCAAAGACTTTGCCTGCCGTTTTGTATCAAGCCTGCCTGTATTCAACCTTTTGACATATGGAACCAACTAAAGACTGTAAATAGTTGAACTGTTTGAGTAAAAGGAAGTTCTGGTTTTCTGCAACTTGTGCGCCTCAATTATTACTACAATAAATCGGTGTGCCACCGTTACTGGCACTGGCGTCATGAACTTAAAGGGATCTTGCCACCGGCACATTAAAAACCTGCAACACCCAGGGCACTTCACCTACCACCCACCCTGGTCCCTATACACAGAGAGTGCCCCAGAGAATCCATGTGCCAGCCTCTCCATCACTGCTGTACGCCTGCCCAGGGTATATGAAAAACTGTGAGTACCAGAAACACCCTCGGTTAGTAACTACCCCTGTGACCTCACTATCGCTCAAACCCTTCAGGGCTGCGTACTGCACACCTGGCCAAGTTGTGGCTGGGCAGAAACCACATTTACTCAGTGGGCCATAAAGGACATATATTGTCCTTGACCATAGTTATAGCTCCACAAGACAGCACTGTTGTGCACTTTGGCAGACACCGACAGGCTCAAGGACTGGCCCACCTTCTGTTCTACATATGTGTGTAGGGCTGGTACTGCCTTTTTGGCAAAGAAATGACAGCTTCGGACTCTCCACCTCAGCTCGTCACAAGCCATCAGTTCTCTGAACGGTGCAGAGTCCACCACTTGGAAAGGGAGGGACTGCCGCACCACCACCTTGGCCAGGACCACGTTCAGCTTCTGCACAGTTGGATTGCAGGCATATTCTATGAGTCTCTAGGCAATCGCTTCGGTGATTTATTGCTGACGGAATGACTGACAATAAATAGGAGGAGGAGCATCAGGACCAGCAGATGATGGGAAGGACACACAGCTCCTTTCAGCTGAGGTGGTGGAGCCTTGACTGCATGAAATTGGGCGTGCCACTGGGTGATACAGCGGTTTCTGAGGCAGGCTGGACCACCACATGGGAGCCACGGTTCTCCCAGACCACTTTATGGTGATGCTGTGTGTGTTGACTCAGGGTGGTGGTGCCAACATTGGCACCCTGCCCACACTTCACCTTCTGCCCACAAATTCACATGGCCATGTTCACCTCCTCCGGGGGACTATTAAAAAATTGCCACAACGCCGAATATGGCATTTTCCCCCCAACACTCCGTACTTACTGCCTGCTACCGCTGCCTCCGTGAACCCCTGCACCACTACTTCACGGACAGGTAGGCTCCTGCAAAGAAGGCGGTCTACCCCAGCCACATTTGGCTCCTGACCTACCACTGCTGCCACCCTGCAGACTTCTGGCCATGCTACCACCTTGCTGGCTCAGCCGCTGCCTGAGGCAAGCTGCCATCCTCTTTCCCTGATGATGATAAAGCTCTTCTTCACCTGTCACCCAAGTGCGATCGGCTTCATCATCATCCACACTTTAAAGCATGTTCAATCAACTGAATTTACCAGACATGGACTCCATCAAGGTGTAGAAACATATCAAAGATGATCAGATGATCAGAGCTAAATTTCAAGTGTCATAGTAAAGGGTCTGAATATTTATGTCCATGAGATATTTAAGTTTTCCTTTCTAATAAATTTGCAAAAATGTATAAAATTCTGTTTTCACTTTCTCATTAAGGGCGATTGAGTGCAGATTGATAGGCAAAAATTTGAAAAAAAGGGAAAGGGTTTGAAGAAATACATTGTATACCAGTTTCTTTACTTTCTGCTTATTCAGAGATAACAGCTATCACTACAATGGCAGCTACTAAAGAGATTGTCATTCAGCAAAGGCACACAGCTGTGGAAAGTCTACATAATTGCTTTTTGGGAGCTATAATGGTTATATTAATTGTTACGCAGCTTTCCCAAGAACAGTTAAAGGGGTTTTCTGGGACCCCCAACAATTAGCTGTTTAAGATGGCACTGGCGCTCCTGGGAGCGCCATGGCCTTCTCACAGCTTTTCCTAGGCCAGTGACAACACTTTCATTTGTCACATGACCTAGGTGCAGCTCAGGCACTATACAATGTACAGCACTGTGCTTGGAACGCTGGTGCCTTCTCAAACAGCTGTTCAGCGGACCCCCAGGACCCAAACTGTTCAGATACTGATGAACTATACAAAGGAAAGTTTATGAGTTATAAAATCATGGGAACACTTTTAACTAAGCAATGAATGAATAGAAATGTTAAAGGGGTTATCCAATTTTAAGAAAACCCCCCACATGTGCCAGGCCCCTCACCGGTAATATACTTACCCCACTCCCTGCTCCCGGTTCAGCTCCCGGTCTCCGCACCGTCGCTGCTGCTTCTCCTTCTCCCTGTACACGTCTGAAAACATCCGGTGTCAGGGGGGGGGGGGGGACAGCCAATGGCAGATGGGGACGAGCCTCCCAAGCATTGCGGGTGACACTAGGGAGGCTCGTCCCTGTCCCCGCCTGCCATTGGCTGCTCTACCCGACACCGGATGTTTTCATCCGTGTGCAGGGAGAAGCAGCAGCGGCGATGTGGGGACCAGGAGCGGCGTCGGCAGCGGGGATCAGGGTAAGTATGAGGGGCCTGGCACATGTGTGTGTGTGTGGGGGGGAGTTCTTGAAATTACCGTAGATAACCCCTTTAATGAATAGACAGAAAAGGACAACTTCACATATACCGTTTGTCATATATTCATATATTATAACCATACCTAGTACAACTCAATATATACACGTTAATATAACATTAAAACCACATACAGGTGAAGTGAATAACATTATCTTGTTACAATCACAATTTTAATTAGTGGGGTATATTAGGGAGCAAATGAACAGTCAATCTTCAAAGATAATGTTTTGGAAGCAGCTAAAATAGGCAAGTGAAAGCATTTGAATGACTCTGACAAGGGCCACGTTGTGATAGCTAGATGACTGGG
Organism: Bufo gargarizans; assembly: GCF_014858855.1. Classification (NCBI taxonomy): domain Eukaryota; kingdom Metazoa; phylum Chordata; class Amphibia; order Anura; family Bufonidae; genus Bufo; species Bufo gargarizans. The sequence goes on along the minus strand of NC_058081.1, from coordinate 339,150,977 downwards.
TCAGAACATCTTCAAAATGACAGGTCTAGTCGGTAGTTCCCAGTAAGCAGCGGTTAATAACTACCAAAGGTGTCCCAAAATGAAAGTGTCAGGGTCATGGGTGCCCAAGGCTCATTGATGTTTGTCGTAAGTAAAGGCTGGGCAGTCTCAATCACGTAGAAAAGCTACTTTAGCACAAAAAAAGTGAGTGTGATATTCTGGGTCATGTAATTTTGGGAAGCTTTCAAATGTAACTGTCATGGTTTCATCCAAAAAATCAATTTCAGCATATGGTACTGCTTCAGCAGCATTATGCATAAAGCAATCTTTAGTTTCTTCACATACTACTGTTTTCCTTGAGTTTTCCCTTAGTTACAGCTGTTTTAACCTCTACAATATGAGGATTAGAGATGTCCCGAACTATTCGCCGGCGAATAGTTCCCGGCGAACATAGCTTGTTCGCGTTCGCCGCGGCGGGCGAACATATGCGATGTTCGGTCCGCCCCCTATACGTCATCATTGAGAAAACTTTTACCCTGTACCTCACAGTCAGCAGACACATTCCAGCCAATCAGCATACCCTCCCTCCCAGACCCTCCCACCTCCTATCAAATAGCAAGGACAGCATCCATCTTAGGGACAGCATCCATCTTAGATTCATTCTGAAGCTGCAGTGTCACAAATTTGACTAAGTTGCAATCGCAATGCGATTAATACAGGTTATATTAATCGCATTGCGAATTCAACTTAGAGCTGGGTTCCTAATGGTTACAGTGGCGTTGCTATGGCTGGTGTCACCCAGTGCGGTAGAAAATGGTGTCACCCCTGACCCCCCCCCCCCCCAAAGCCAAAATAAAGAGATAAAGAGAAAAAAAAAGAAGTCACTAAGGGCTCTTTCACACTTGCGTTGTCCGGATCCGTCGTGTACTCCATTTGCCGGAATTGCACGCCGGATCCAGAAAAACGCAAGTGAACTGAAAGCATTTGAAGACGGATGAGTCTTCAAAATGCTGTTCAGTGTTACTATGGCAGCCAGGACGCTATTAAAGTCCTGGTTGCCATAGTAGTAGTGGGGAGCGGGGGAGCAGTATACTTACAGTCCGTGCGGCTCCCGGGGTGCTCCAGAATGACGTCAGAGCGCCCCATGCACATGCATGACGTGATCCATGCGATCACGTCATCCATGCGCGTAGGGCGCCCTGACGTCACTCTGAATCGCCCCGGGAGCCGCACGGACGCTAAGTATACTGCCCCCCCGCTCCCCACTACACTTTACCATGGCAAACAGGCTTTTAGCATCCTGGCAGCCATGGTAACCATTCAGAAAAAGCTAAACGTCAGATCCGGTAATGCGCCGAAACGACGTTTAGCTTAAGGCCGGATCCGGATTAATGCCTTTCAATGGGTATTCAGTGTTCAGGATTTCTGTCTGGAGCAAAAAGTGCAGCATGCTGCGGTATTTTCTCCGGCCAAAAAACGTTCCGGTCCGGAACTGAAGACATCCTTATGCATCCTGAATGGATTTCTCTCCATTCAGAATGCATGGGGATAATCCTGATCAGGATTTTTCCGGCATAGAGCCCCGACGACGGAACTCTATGCCGGAAAAGAACAACGCAGGTGTGAAAGAGCCCTAAGTCCGCTCCAATCAGATATCTGCATAGACCCAGAGTCTTGGTCTATGTGCAGATATCTGATTGGAGCTGACTTCTTATTTTCTCTTTTGCACATAAACGTTTAAACTATATTCCTTAGTAAAAATGACCAGTCCACACCATGTGGGTCTATATTTATGAGGGCCCCCCTGAGCAAAGATTATTAAATGTGGCCGGGTGGCCCCAGCCCACAGTTCAACCCAACCCCTTATGTCTCCTGGCCTGGGGCCGTCTCTATAATAATCCACAGTAATTTATGAATGGGGTTAGGTTATTAACTTATTATTATTGGGGTATTATTAAAATAATTTGGTCTATAAAGTCAGAGCCGCTCTACCTACCTCCTCCTGCCGGCACCAGACTTCTGCAGGGCAGCTGCCGCGGCGCCCCACCGCTCACCAGGCTGCAGTGAGTCACACCCCTGTCCCACTTTACCACGTGACGGTGCGACCAATACAACCATTATGAACTTAGACCTAAGTTGTAATTGCAATGCGATTAATGCAGGTTATATTAATCGCATTGCGAATTCAACTTAGAGCTGGGTTCCTAATGGTTGTATTGCTAGAATATAACGAAGATTGAGAATATACTGCTATATTCGTTATATTCGTCAATTCTAGCAATACAACCATTAGGAACTCAGATCTAAGTTGTAATCGCAATGCGATTAATGCAGGTTATATTAATCGCTTTGCGAATTCAACTTACCACACTCTGGGTCAACTATGTAATTTTCCATGGGAGTTTTGCCATGGATCCCCCTCCGGCATGCCACAGTCCAGGTGTTAGTCCCCTTGAAACAACTTTTCCATCACTATTGTGGCCAGAAAGAGTCCCTGTGGGTTTTAAAATTCGCCTGCCTATTGAAGTCTATGGCGGTTCGCCCGGTTCGCCCGTTCGTGAACATTTGTGGAAATCCCCATTCGCCGTTCGCGAACGGAAAATTTTATGTTCGCAACATCACTAATGAGGATCTTCTCAAGATGGCTCCTCTGCCAATTTCCTGAGGCCAAAACTGCTTTCCCTCACTTCACATACACACTTGCTGTAGCCATAAGCTTTCTGCCAATCAGATTGGATTACTGAAAGACACACCTCCTCACTCTGAAGCCTAATGCAGGCATGCAGTGTGAAGGACCGACCCTCCGTCTTCTGTTTCTTCTGATTAGCTGGAGACAGATGAGCAATACCAACGGTCTTTAAAGGCACCAGTAAAAAGGGACAGGGGACATTAATGAAAGCTGTTATTATAGGTAATTGCAGATCTTTTGACAATAATTGACAGATTAACTCAGGTATACAAGCTCTAATAAACTAGCAAATAAAATAAAAATATGACTGTTACACTTTCAGTCCTGGCATTAATGTGGGTGTTCGTGTTGGGTGAGCATGCTCGGCCGAACACCTTTTTCACTCAAGCATCGTGATGCTCGTCACATCGCGGTGTTCGGCCGAACAACGCGTGTGCTCGAGCGCGATGCTTGAGTCTCCTCGCCGCACGTTTGTTGGCTGCTACCCAGCCAATAAACGTGCAGGAAAGTAGTGCCACTCACTGTAATGCCGTAGCCATGTTGGTTACTGGCATTACAGTAATTGGCTGGCCGAAACGCGTCATCGAGTTTTATAAATCACCCGATAACACGTGGTTCGGCTCACACAGGGTGAGCTGCAGCAGAAGGGACAGATAGTGTAGGAAAAGGAATTGTGTTTTTTTTTATGGAGTTTTGAGTGTTGAAAGGTGTTAGAGACCCAACAATCCTTTTAAAAACTATTGTTTTATTTGGCTTCAAAATATATTACCGCAATGTGCGCTAAAGAGCGTGCAATTGTTTGGCTGCTGGTGACAGCAGCGACATTACCTGCGCTACATCTCCTGTATAAAGTTTGCCGCTGGTGACAGCAGTGACATTACCTGTGCTACATCTCCTGTATAACGTTTGCGCATCATAAATATCAGTGACATTCAGTTGAATTTTTTCGCCACTGGTGACAGCAACATTACCTCCGCTACATCTCCTGTCTAACGTTTGCGCATCATAAATATCAGTGACATTCAGTTAAATTTTTTTTGCCGCTGGTGACAGCGACATTATCTGAGCTACATCTCCTGTATAATGTTTGCGCATCATAAATATCAGTGACATTCAGTTGAATTTTTTCGCCGCTGTTGACAGCGACATTACCTGCGCTACATCTCCTGTATAACATTTGAGCATCTTAAATATCTGTGACATTCAGTTTAATTTATTCGCGCACACACTTACAAAACCTGCGCTACTGTACGTGTGACATACTTGCAAGCATATATACCATGATGGTGCACGCAGAGGTCGTGGCCCGGTGTGCAGTGAAACTGTGCCTGCTGCCAGAGCACAAGAAACACACTCATCCACGATACCTAGCTTCATGTCCCAGTTTGCAGGGCGGCTGCAGGATGCCACTCTCGAAGTCACACCAGTGTGACCAGATGGTCGGTTGGATTGCAGCAGGTAATACTTCTAGTTGGTTAAGCACAACCCTGTCTTCCGCAACGTCCAGTCTCAGTAGCCAAGAGTCTGGACAACAGTATCCTTACCCTGATCCTCCTTCCTCCCACCATGGAGAGTCTTGGCAAGTGATCCCACACTCGGATATACCGAGGAGCTCTTTTTATCGCCATTCCTTGATTTGGCCCTCTCGCCAAGCCCGCTTGAATAGGGACATGAGGAGATATTGTGCTCTGATTCCCAAAGTCTTGAGCATCCACAGTCAAATAAAGATGACAGTGTGGAACGGCAAGTAGTGTTTCACGAGGTGGATGATGATTATGAGACACAGTTGCCAATAAGTCAACTGCAATTAGTGCCTCAAGCAGTTCATGATGAGGATGAGACACAGTTGTCAATAAGTCAGGAGGATGAGCAAAGTAAGGCCGAATGCGCACGGCCGTGTTTCACGGCCGTGAGCGGTCCGTGGAACCACGGGCTGGATTCCTGCTGAGAGCAGGAGCACACAGCGTCATTGGTTGCTATGACGCCGTGCGCTCCCTGCTGCCGCCGCAATACAGTACTACACTGGTGTGATCTATGAAAATGTGAAAAACGGCCGTGTGCATTCGGCCTAAGGAAGTGGAAGAGGAGGTGGTGGACGATGAAATTACTGACCCAACCTGGGAAGGTGACAAGCCAAGCGAGGATAGCAGTACAGAGGGGGAGGGATCCGCAGCACCACAACAGGCTGGAAGAGGCAGTGGGGTAGCAAAAAGGAGAAGGCAGGCCACACCAAACAGGCCCGCAATAAGGGGTAGGTGTTCCGCAGTCTGGCGCTTTTTTGAGGAAAGTGCGGACGATAAAAGAATTGTCATTTGCAACCTGTGCCTTACCAAAATGAGCAAGAGGCATGAACACTAGCAACCTCACCACCACTAGCAGGATCGGCCACATAACATCAAAGCACCCTAATAGGTGGTCCGAACGTCTGGGTCCACAATCAGTGTCTGCGGGTCACACCACTGCCTCCTCTTCCCCTGTGTTACGTGCTGGCCAATCCCCTGTCCAAGACGCAGGCCTGGATACCTCCTGCCCTGCACCTGGACCTTTGCAAGCACCATCAGCTAGCGCATCCACTTTTGTGTCTTAGCGCAGCGTACAGATGTCCATACCCTAGGCCAGTGGTTCTCAACCTTTCTAAAGCCGTGACCCCTTAATACAGTTCCTCATGTTGTGGTGACCCCCAACCATTACATTTTTTTCCTTGCTACGTCATAACTAATTTTGCTACTGTTATGAATTGTAATGTAAATATCTGATATGCAGGATGTATGCCAGTCTATTACAAGGTGTTAGGTAGTTCTGTAATTGGCGCTGTGTTGTGGGGGATCTGTGGAGGGCGCTGTGTTTTGGGGGATCTGTGGAGGGCGCTGTGTTGTGGGGGATCTGTGGAGGGCGCTGTGTTGTGGGGGATCTGTGGAGGGTGCTGTGTTGTGGGGTATCTGTGGAGGACGCTGTTATACGGGGGATCTGTGGAGGACGCTGTTATGGGGGATCTGTGGAGGACGCTGTTATGGGGGATCTGTGGAGGACGCTGTTATGGGGGATCTGTGGAGGACGCTGTTATGGGGGATCTGTGGAGGACGCTGTTATGGGGGATTTGTGGAGGACAGTGTTATGGGGGATCTGTGGAGGACACTTATGGGGGACCTGTGGATGGCACTGTTATGGGGTGGATCTGTGGAGTACGCTGTTATAGGGGATGTGTGCTATGACACATAGGGCCATGAGGGGGGCCAGCATAAGACATATAGCATCTTATGCTGGTCCCCCTCATGGCCCTATGTGTCCCCTCATGTGTCCTAAACTGCGCACATAACTGTCTTTGATTGTAAAGTATGTTACTCCTATGTGAAACAATCAATATTTGTAGCGTTATACTACCCTACCTCGTGAGATTTCCCTACCTCCTGACTTCCTGTCGCACTGCTAATGACGTGAGGAGGCGTTCCTGAGTTTTGACGATCTGCGCATGCGCAAACCGACAGTTTATGGAAAATCTCAGAGGAGTTCAGCTTTACACCGGGACACTGCGCATGCGCAGGAGAGCTTTAGTAGGGAAATATTACGGCCCAGTGCGCAAGCGCGGCTAACTCTGGCCGGCGCATGCGCAGTGTCCCGGTGTGAAGCTGAACTCCGCTGAGATTTTCCATAAACTGTCGGTTTGCGCATGCGCAGATCATCAAAACTCAGGAACGCCTCCTCACGTCATTAGCATGTGTCCCGTAACATTACCCGTGCCCTGACCAACGCAGTTATTGGGAAGATCTACTTAACGACTGACACATGGACACATGCTTGTGGCCAGGGACACTACATTTTCCTGACAGCACACTGGGTGAACATTGTGGAGGCCGTGAGCGAGACATACACTGCGCCCTACCTCCATCAAGATTTCCGCTACCACCTACATTAGTGGCTTCAACCCCCCCTTCTCCTCCTCCACCTCTTAATTATTATCTTGCAGCACCAGTCAGCCATCAGTCAGTAGCTGGAAGCAGTGTAGCACTGCAGTGGGGAAGCGGCAACAGGCCGTGCTGAAACTAATATGTTTAGGTGACAAACAGCACACCGCCGCAGAGCTGTGGCAGGGTATAAGGGACCAGATTGAGCTGTGGCTCTCGCCACTCAACCTAGAACCAGGCATGGTTGTGTCTAAAAATGGGCATAACTTGGTGGCGGCTTTGGAGCTCGGTTGTTGACCCTTCTCGACCCCCGCTACAAAGAGACACACATACCGTGCCTACCCCACGTGTTCAACTTAGTGGTTCAGCGGTTTCTTAAAACCTACCCCAATTTGCCTGAGCTACTGGTGAAGGTGTACCGTGTGTGTGCCCATTTCCGAAAGTCATCTACAGCTGCCGCCGGTCTGGCAACGCTGCAGCAGTGCTTGCAATTGCCAGCTCACCGACTGTAGTGCGACGTGAGCACACGCTGGAACTCCACGTTCCACATGTTGGCCAGGCTTTGTGAACAGCAGAGGGCAGTAGTGGAATACCAGCTGCAACATGGTCGTTGCCTTTCCAGTCAGCTTCCGCTCTTCACAAACGAGTGGGCATGGATGTCTGACCTCTGTGAGGTTTTACGAAACTTTGAGGAATCAACACAGATGTGAGCGGCGATGCTGCTATTATCAGCGTAACCATCCCACTTCTGTGTCTACTGAAACGCTCGCTGCTCACAATGAAGGCAGACGCTTTGCATGTGGAAGAGGTGGTAATGAGAGAAGACAGGACACAGGGTGATAGCCAGACCACCCTCAGTTCATCTTCTCAGCGTAAATTGGATTATTATGAGGAGCTGGAGACGATTGCCTCCGCTACAGAGGGTAGTACCCATAGCAGGTTTATTCCTTCTGTTCAGCGTGGATGGGCTTAAGAAGAGGAAGAGGATGAGGAGATTGAGAGTCATCCTCCTGACGAGGACAGCAAAGTCTTGTCTGTTGGGACTCTAGCACACATGGCTGACTTTATATTATGCTGCCTTTCCAGTGACCCTCAAATTATATGCATTTTGGCCAACACCAATTACTGGTTGTTGACCCTTCTCGACCCCCGCTACAAAGAGAACTTCTCATCTCTCATTCCTATGGTGGACAGGATCAGCAAAATGGTGCAAAAATTTAAAAAAAGAGTATCCAGCTCAATTCAGGTGAAATTAAGAATGACCTTTATTCCAGCGTTAAAATCCGTAAAAATTGCTCCAAAACTTTGCAGCTGACAACGCTGGCGGCAGAGTATGTAGTTCTTTGGGCAACCGAGGAGGGGAGATAAGAGGAATACACAGCAGTTCCAACAGAGGCAGAGCAACACTCTCCAAGGCCTGGGTGTCACGGCTTGGACGTTGTTTGCCGTGACACTTGCGCCGCGCATGCTGGTTACCGGTGGCAACGTGTTGCTGTTTATGCTTGTGTGTGCACTTCCCCTTTTAGGCTGTTTCCCTTCCCTTCTGGTAAGCAGGGAGTTAAGGTGTGTGCTAGGTGGAGCTGGGTGTGGCCTCTTGGCTCTTATAGTATTGGTGTTTAGAGCCTGAGATCAGATTCACTTTAGCCTTTATTGGGGCTGGATGCAATGCTCCTTTCTGGGTATTTCCAGCTGCTCTGTCCTTGAGGGCCACCTTGTGGGACATCAAGGTCCTTTCCTATGTCTACCCTTCTCCATTGTTGTTATGTGTGGTTCTGCACTTATGGGTTGATGTTTGTCTAGTTGTTTGTTCCATGTGTGGTTTGTCTTTGATGTGGATGATCCCGCATGGTTGCTACACATGTCCTGTTTGTTGTGCCTCTGGAAGGGGGTCCCTGGGGTTCTCCAGAGGGGAAACTACAAGACAGCAAGCTGTGGCTTCTGGTAAGTGATCTTGTCATTCTGTTGTCTGTGGTCATCTGGCCGTTCTGTTGTTGCTTGCTGTCTCCTCCTTGTTACTAAGAGTGGGAGACTCTGATGTATCCATGTCGTGGATGAATTGGCCATCTCTTATTCCTGACTTTCATATTGCAGAAATCGATAGGGTCAGTAGGACCCAGGTTCCGGTGCATGAGCCCTCCTACCATCTGGGTTCGCTCATGTGGTTGGGAGGTCAGGGATAGGATGAGGGTGGTGATAGGAGATGACCTTCTCCTTTATCCTGGCTTCCAGGCCTAGTGGCTTTCTTTAATTTCAGACATTGGACACTGGGACAGTTTAATGACACCCCGCCAGCACCCTCACCCTGATGCACGGCCTAGTGTCACAAGGAAGGAAACGTTTTGTAAGATGGTGAAGGAGTACGTAGCAGACCGTATCAGCGTCCTCAGTGATCCCTCTGTGCCTTACAACTATTAGGTGTCCAAGCTGGACACGTGGCACGAACGGGCGCTCTACGCCTTGGAAGTGCTGGCCTGCCCTCCTGCCATCGTTTTGTCAGAGCAGGTATTTAGTGCTGCTGGGGGCATAATAATTGATAAGCGCATCCACCTGTCAATGGAAAATGCTGACAGGTTGACTCTTATAAAAATGAACACGGCCTGGATTGCCCCTGACTTCTCTACTCCACCAAAGGAAAGCAGCTGAACATAAAGGCACTTTAAATGTGGCTTTTATGGTGTATTGAATACACTGTATTCCCATGCACCACTTCCACCACAAAAAAGGGTATATGGTTCAATCTTCCTTTTCTTGTCCTCCTCCTCCATCATATCAACATGCTTATTAGGCTGCCCTCGCTCCTAATGTTTTAGACGGTCAGCTCAGCAGCAGACCCTCACCCCTAATATTTTAGATGGTCAGATCAGCAGCAGACCCTTACCCCTAATTTTTTAGATGGACAGATCAGCAGCAGGCCCTCACCCCTAATGTTTTAGATGGTCAGCTCAGCAGCAGACCCTCACCCTTAATGTTTTAGAAGGTCAGATCAGCAGCAGACCCTCACCCCTATTGTTTTAGATGGTCAGATCAGCAGCAGACCCTCCCCCTAATGTTTTAGATGGTCAGATCAGCAGCAGGCCCTCGCTTATAATGTTTTAGATGGTCATCTCAGCAGCAGATCCTCACCTCTAATGTTTGAGAAGGTCATAGCAGCAGCAGCAGACCCTCACCCCTAACTTTTTATATAGTCAGCTTAGCAGCAGACCCTCACCCCTAATGTTTTAGATGGTCAGCTCAGCAGCAGACCCTCACCTCTAATGTTTTAGAAGGTCAGATCAGCAGCAAACCCTTACCCCTAATGTTTTAGAAGGTCAGATCAGCAGCAAACCCTCACCCCTAATTTTTTAGATAGTCAGCTTAGCAGCAGGCCCTCACCTTTTAATGTTTTAGAGGGTCACCAGCAGGCCCTTGCTCCTAATGTTTTTGAGGGTCACCAGCAGGCCATCAATCATAGATTGTCAAGGGTGTGTATGATGCCCTACTTTATGTGTAATAAAGGGTCTATTGGAGTGCCGGTTCCTTGTCATTTTTGGCAGCCCTTTGACTTAGTGCATAGGCTTTTTGCAATTGTACTACAATATGAATGAGGCCCTCCTTTATGTGATATACAGGTTGTGTCTTTTTTTTTGGCAGCACTTGCACTTTATATACAAGTAAAAAAATATACAGGAAAGAATGTTTCCTAACAATTTTACCTCTAAATTCGATTTTATCTTCGGTTTGGTGCATATTTTTGTCAGTTTGTAAAATTGGCGTACTACTCGGACAACATCGTTCCCAGCAGCGAGCTGGGAATCCAAGATGCATCCAGACATCCTCGCCATGCTGTTCCCGAACTATTTCAGTGGTGTTTCCATCAATTTCTGACCTTTTCCTATAAACCAGACACCCTACTCTCTTCAGAGCAGAGGGTGCCTGGTTTAATGCTCGGGTTCTCCCTTTGACTTCCATTGTGCTACAGAGCACCCAAGCATCCCAAAGTGTTCTATCCGAGCACCCGATCACTCTGGTGCTCGATCAACACTAGTGGGTGTTACTTTGATGCATATCACCTCCTAAGGTTCTGTTCACATTACGTTCAGAGCCTATGTTTGGCGTATACGCCAGGAAATGCTCCCAGCTTATACGCCAAATGTTTCTAAAGGTTCTCATTCACCTGATAAAGGACAAAAGAGTGTCCTGAATACAGGTCAAAATATATGGGTATATCTATTTTTTATCTGAAAAAGTTATACCACATTGTATATGTTTTATGTTTGTTTTTTTTTACAGTGGGATCGCATTAGCAACCTATCCAAACAGCCTAAACATTTTTCCAGGCCAAATAGACTCCTTTGTAGCAATTATCCATAATGGTAGGGACTTCTTTTACCAGGATTTTTCTGGAAAATCTATTTCTACCCATGGAGGTCCCACCTCACATCTTACAGGGCTAAGGATGTGCTGCTAACATCTAAGGCTGCTTTCACACTCGCGTTTTGGGCGGATCCATCATTGATCTGCAAAAACGGATCCCTTACAATAATACAACCGCATGCATCCGTCATGAAAGGATCCGTTTGTATTATCTGTAACATAGCCAAGACGAATCTGTCATGAACTCCATTGAAATTCAATAGGAGACGGATCCGTTTTCTATCGTGCCAGATTGTGTCAGAAAAAACTGATCCATCCCCATTGACTTACATTGTGTGCCAGGACGGATCCGTTTGGCTCAGTTTCGTCAAGCGTACAGCAAAACGCTGCAGAGCGGAATGGAGACTGTTTGGAGGCAAACTTATGCATTCTGAGCGGATCCTTATCCATTCAGAATGCATTAGGGCAAAACTGATCCGTTTGGGACCGCTTGTGAGAGCCCTGAATGGATCTCACAAATGGAAACCAAAACGCCAGTGTGAAAGTAGCCTAAGGATACCACAGGACACCTTCAGAGTTATTGTGGAGTGCATTAAAGCTACAGCTTTTTGATGGCATGAGGGAGACCAACACATTATTAGTAGTTAATGTTAGGGCTGACCAGTGTAACCATTTTTTTTTCATATTTTTCTAGAGTCATCAAGAGGATTAGATATAACAGAATTATGAATAAGAACAAAAAGTGGCAAATATGTCAGAAAGTCAAGGATATCCAGCTTCTTAATATGACTTAATTCCAGTTGTGCCGCTTCTTCATGCTCTCTACTAATCCCGCCAGCCTTCAGTTCCACCAGGAGCTGTTCCACACTGATGCTCTTGCTTTCTGCATCAATATTGCACAGGAAGAGTTGCTGAAATGTAAAAATAGCAATGTAAATTTAAACTGTAAATTTGGGTTGTGGCTTGTAGCTGTAGCAGCAGTTCAGAAGTAACATGAATACTTTTCCCACTAATTTGACAAGACATGAGCTATACCACTAACAATTAGGGTTTTTGTCCCCAGTTGTCAGACCCCATTCCATTTATGGTACATGGTTGTTAGCAGGTTATAATATGACTGTATAAGGTTATAGAAAGAGCAGACGTTTTGCATCATATGTTATTTATCCGCTCATTAAACAAATTTAAAAAATAATGAAACGACTGGAAATCTATAGAGGCGTTGTCACTAGATGTTGATGAGATGTTTTTGGCTAGAAATATTAACGCAGTGGCCTAGTTGATCCTTAAAATGTTTCATTAAAGAGGACCTGTCACCACAAAATGCAATGCAATACCAATAGCTCTTCACAGGAAGTGGAAAAAGCAAAGATATAATTGTAAAAATTACAGGTTTTACTGAATCTTTCCCCATAAAATATATCAATGTGCTTGGCGTCTCTTGCTGTATAACATGGGGCTTTCAAATTGTGTTGTATTTTGTGGTGACAGGTCCTCTTGAAAGTTGGGTCAAGGGACTGATGGGTCACTAAAGAATTTGTACTTAATTATTGTATGTCCACCTTGCTGATGCTTCAGGGGATCCACGTGATATCCACTAAACCATATTTTTTCCTTTTCTTGGCCCTAAGACATCATAGTCTCCTCTAGAGTTTTGAACCTAGCAACATCCATAACCTTCCGAGGGCCAGCCATAGATGAAGAAAAGCTGCTAGAGATTTTCAAATTATAAGACACACATATACGGACTATAGGATGCACTGGGCCATAAGACCCACCCAAAAACACACAGACACATAAATATAGAAGATACTATTTTTACTGTATATACCCTATGGAGGATATACAGTTGAAATGGTGCAGACCATCCAAAAGCTAATGCCTCATAACATTGCCAGCCACAGAGCCTTATCATATTATCAGCCACAGTGCTCAATAACAATGCAAGCCACGGTTTCCTATCACATTGATAATGCCTCCTGACTACGCCAGTCTCACTACCCCCTGGTTATGACAGTCACAACCCCATATCACATTGCAAGCCACAATGTTACATTACAGTGCCCCCTGACAAACAGCCACAGACCCCCTCTGACTATGCTTGCCATAGAGCTCTATCATTATTAGAGACAGCCTTGCTGCTTTAGCTTACCCAGTCAGAAGCAGCAATAGGAGGCTATAGTTACTGGGATGGATCTGTCCTGCGCGCAGCATTGAAGGGATGTGGCTATAAAGGTCCTGGCAGGGCAGACACTGCACACATTTACTCTGCTGTGTGTACCAATATGTGTGTTATTTGCATACTAAACAGTTACATTTTACCAAAATATATGTGCGAGATGTGACAGTTCAGTGAGCAGATAATACACAGATTATGTACGCAAAGCATAGTACACGCTGTGTCCTCACAACTGCTCTGCCAGGACCTATCAGTTAGTAATGGAGCTCAGACATAATCTCCCTGTTTTTCAATACACTTTGTCCATCTGCCAACATGCTTTCTTATTCCTCATAAAAAAAATGTTTTAGGCTAAGCTGTGAGCCACGAATGCTCCGCTGTCTTAATCTTCATCCTCATTGGGTCTTTCAGGGGACTAAATAGATGATAGGTCTATACAACAGAATCAGTTCACGTGCACACTCAATGTGGTCAGTCATGGGCGGGTGTCCAGCTACTTCTTCGTGGCATGACATTTGTGCTACCTTCCTTGAACCTCTCTATCCATGATACACACCTATCATACACACTTCTTCACAACATAACACTTTCTCTATACAGTGCACAGTCTTTAGTAAATATTGGCATCAGACATACCCTCAGACCACAAAAAAACAATTCATGCAAATCATAAGTGGGGCAGCCATTGCTTCTTGTGCCACAAGACTGCGGAGATAATGTAGAAAAAAATATGTATTTGTCTTTTCTAAAAAGTTTATTAAAATAAATTCTACAGCCAAAGTGCAGATAATTTTTTACTAACTCTCGTATAGCCAAATGTCTGTGCCAAACATTCAAAACCTGGACTTTGCTCACCAGTACATTTTACCTAATTTCACAAACTCATATTGATCTGTATGATCTTTTTCACTGATCCTTGTATTTGCCATGTGATCCCACGGTAGTAAGAAGATATCAAATGGTCTGCTAAATTGGATGGAGAGCCCTCTCATCCGATGGATAGTTTACATTTACTGATTTCAGTGCAAACAGTGATAATCTTTAAGGATGCACAATCAATTTAGATCCACAATAAGTGATGTATTTATAATGTCTCATAGATTTTTTTTGTGGATTACCATCGAGATCATTTGGAATGGTAATTGCCAGTGCACAAAATCTGTGTCACAACTAGTTTTGCAATGTGGTGCAAATAATATTTAATGGGTATGCTCACTTTTGAACATCATTTTACAGTTTACATGTCTTAAGCTCTAAAACTTTGAAAAATATATTGCACTGCTTATATTGAACTGATGCCAAGTTACAAGCAGAATGGCTACACTTAAATTTAGGCAGAATAAAAACCTGAAAACAATGTATTCTCCCAGAATGCAGTGAAGTAAAGGACATGTCATTTCAGGATTTGATTTCTTGATGAAGGAAACAGAGCAGTTCCTCCTCTTTGTGACTCCATTCGCCCAGGCAAACCAGGTGCAGAACAGAGCGTGACACTGCTGTGCCCTGCGCATGTGGAATGCGGGAGGGGCACTGTATATTGTCCCTGCAGTGGAGGCTGAGGACACGGTGGAGGATGAGGAGGCAGAGGTGGACATTGTTGCAGGACCAATGGCGTAAGAACGTGGAGGTAGAAGCGGCATCGCCTGGCTAAGTTGCTGGTGTGGCTGTGCAGGAAACACATTCACCCAATGGGTCGTAAAGGACATGTATTGTCCCTGACCGTAGTTACAGCTCCACACGTTGGCGCTGCCGTGCACTTTGGCAGACACCGACAGGCTCAAGGACTGGCCCACCTTCTGTTCTACATTTGTTTGCAGAGCTGGTACTGCCTTTTTGGCAAAGAAATGACGGCTTGGGACGCTTCACCTCGGCTCGGCACAAGCCATCAGTTCTTTGAAAGGTGCTGAGTCCACCACTTGGAAAGGGATAGACTGCAGGATCAGCAACTTGGACAGGAGCATGTTCAGCTTGGACAGGAGTGCCGTTGGATGAGTGCACACATACTGTTGTCTCTTAGCAATTGCTTCAGTGATCGATTGCTGACGAAATGAGTGACGAGGAGTAGGATGATGAGGAGGAGCATCAGGGTCGGTAGATGATGGGAAAGACAGACATCTCCCTTCGGCTGAGATGGTGGAGCCTTGACTGCTGAAATCAGGTGCGTGCCACTGGGTGATGCAGCGGTTGCTGCGGCAGGCTGGACCACCACATCGGAGCCACAGTTCTCCCAGGCCACTTTATGGAGACGCTGCATCTGTTGACGCAGGGCCGTGGTGCCAACATTGGCACTCTGGCCACGCTTTTTCTTCTGCCCATAGATTCCACATATGGCCATGTTCACCTCCTCCGGCAGCTTAACAAAAAACGGCCACACCACTGAGTAGGCTATTTTACCCATAACACGCACTGACTGACTGCTACCGCCGCTGCCTCGGTGAACCGTTGCAACACTACTTCCTGGGCAGGTAGGCTCCTGCGAAGTGGGTGGACTACTCCGGGCACGTTTGGCTACCGACCTCCCACCGCTGCCACCCTGCTGTCTCTCGTCCACGTTAGCAACTAGCTGGCTCCGCCGCTGCCTCATGGACAATCTGCCACCCTCTTCTCCCAATGATGATAAAGCCTCTAATTCACCTGGCTCCCAAGTGCGATCAGCTACATCATCATCATCGAGTACTGTCTGCACGTCACTGATGTCCTCCTCAACCGTCTTTAGGTCAGGAGCCTGACCGTTCGCAACACCAGCTCCCACGCCACTCTCCTCATCACTACTTGTCCGCCTAGTGGAGGAAGAGGCGGATGTCTCCTTCACATCTTGGCTTGCCAGTAGCTGCTGACTGTCTTCTAGTAGCTCCTCCTCACTGTATAGTGGAGCTGACCGCACAGCATACAATACTTCTCTGGCTGAGGGAACAGAAAAGGACAGAGGCAGGTTGAGGACAGGTGAGGGCACAGGGCCTGCTCCCAGGCCATGCCAACTAAGAGTTGTGTCTGATGAACCCATCGACTCTTGGCTGGGGGTGTCTGATGTTACTTGCAACAAAGTCGAAGATCGAGTCAACCATTCAAGAACCGCTGGGTTGCTGGTCAAGACACAACCGCTAGCTGACACTGGGAGCTCAGGCCTCTCAAAGTGACCCCTGCTGCCATGGTCCCTTACTCTGCTGCGACCTCTGCCTGTGACAGAAACATTTAGGCCTCTGTTACTCCCCTGTGCAAAGCCTGGCACTTCTGTGACTGACATACTGTTAAATCAAATAAATATATAAAAAGGAAATTAAAACACCCCAAAAAAGTCTGTAATTTTCTCACTTCACCACACAACGGCTAATAAGCCCTTATTTTTTCCACTTACACACGACACAGAAGGCATTAGAACGTATAACTGCACCGCCGTACAGCAAATATATTTTCCTTTTGCCACTAATACATGACAAAAACGGCTTTAGAACATATAACTGCACCGCTGAATGGCGAATATATTTTTATTTTGCCACTAATACACAACAAAAAGGGCTGTAATTTTTGCACTTCACCACATAACAACTAATAAGCACTTTTGTTTCCACTAATACAAGCCAAAAAAAATGCTTTAGAAGCATATAACTGCACCGCACAAGGGCAAATAAGACGTAGAAAAATTTACTTGTAAGAAACCCTGTAAATGGCTGTAACACGCCAATAACAAGAAGGGTTTGCTCAAATTACAGAGCTGTATAATGGCAATTTGGGTGCTGCCCAGTCAGTGCAGCAAGGTGTAATAGGATTGTTCTTATTACCCAGGCTGTAAACTCCCCTACTGCACCCTGTTCAACATAAATGCTGTTGAATGATTCCTCCCTATCCTTTCCCTACACCTTGAATAATCTTTTCCTGAAATTTGGATCGAATTCCACTTCGTCAACTTCGATCGCTCATCTCTAGTCATTATGTTTGCTTTACTTGCAGAAATATTGCCATTTTTCTGTTTTGTTGCAGTTGTGAAAGGACAACATGCTATATTAGTTGTCAGTGCCACCTTTGAATTAAAGGGTATTCTGGTTATATCAAGTTATCCACAGGATAGGGGATATCTATTAAATCGGTGGGGGTCCCAGTGGTAGGACAAGAATATGGGTCCTGTACCCCGCAGGTCCACCTGAACTGAAAGGAGCAGCCTTTGGAGAGTGCGCACTGCTGCTCTATTCATCTCTATACAGGACTGTTAGAAATAGCCAAGTGCTGTACTCGGCTGTCTCCAGCAGTCCCATAGAGAATAAATGGAGTGGCAGTGCACATGCTTGACCTGCTGCTCTGTTCATCTGGTGAGAGGGCCATGGGTATGGGGCCCCCATTCTTATGATCGATGGGGTTCCCTGCAGTCGGATCCCCACTGTGACTAGGGGCTAACTTGAAATAACTGGAATAACTCTTTAGTTGTAAGCAATACATTGTAATGCTGAACATTTTCATAACATGGCATAAAATGGTATAGATGAGATTCAAACATGAAAAAACATGCTATGCTGGAATTCAGAATGTAGCAGTAGTTACCAGTTGCTTGTAAATCTTTGAAGAAAAATGAAGAATTGTTGAATAGCTGTTGCCACCTCTGGTGTCACATCAGCTGTTTGAAGAATGCCTAATCTCTAATCCTGCTCTCCCCTCCTGTTCTAGTAATCATATACATCAGGCATGAGTATGTGACCTGTTGAGGCCTCTCCGGCATGGCCTAGATTTTTCTTATTGTCTAACTCACTAAAGACTAGAATAATACACTGGTATATAAGCCGCTGAGCTGGCAGCTGTAAATTGGAAGAGATACATTCATCCCATGCAACCTCTGAAGTATTCTATAAAGGCTTCTATCAAATATTTTGAAGCTTTAAACTTTAAGAGTACATCCATGCCCGACCTAATTGGTGTGGAAAGGGTGAAATCCAAGTAGGAAATCCACAGCATAAATTGACATGCTGTAGATTTTAAATCCCCACAGCAGGTCAAGTTGTGTGTGGATTCCACAGCATGTGGATGAGATTTTTTTTGAATCTCAGGTTAGGTTCACATCTATGCTAGAGCTAATCTGTGCTTCTGGCAGAAGAACAGACTACTGGAGTTACACTCACATACCGCCATAGCGGTAATGGTCCCACCAATAGCTGAAATCTATGCCAGAAAGCCTCTGGATCCCTCGTCACATCTCATTATAGTCCATGGGGATCCGGCAGTGTGCAACGGTATCTGGCTATGCCAAATGCGGTAACTCCCGTAGTCTGTTCCTCTGCTTACCTTTAGTGCGTATATGAACATAGCCTTATCCACTTTGCTGCTACCACATACACTGCAGATTTTCTGTAGACATTTCCGCTAGTCAAGTCTGCAGTGTATCCTCCACATGTAAGGATATGACCACACAAAGCAAAGGTTCAAATCTGTGTTGGATATCTGCAGCATTAATTTACATGGTGCAAATTGAAAATTTGCAATACAGGTTAATTTACTCTGCAGTTGTTTTTTTAGTTTTTTTTGCATCGTGTGGAATGGATGAGATTTATTAACCTCTCATACACTTTGCTGGTATTATAAAATGCAACAGATTTGCTGCACACAAATAGAACACAACTAACAACATGGAACCAACTAATACATGTCCCTGGCAACCTCCCGCAGTGACATCACAAGGCAATGATGGGGGTCGTCATAAAATCATACGCACATAGACATCATCTGCTTAACAGGGACACACCATTTGGACCAGCGTGTGTAGCTGCTAAGATTGTCTACAAGCTGTGAGATCCAGTACTGTATTTAAAAGGCCATCACCTCTTATGACATTATGGGTGATTACCCCCTCGCCTGTGACATCACCACAATTAAACCTAAAAAGGGTTCATGTTTGGAGGTAGAGATGAACTAATCAATTCTAAACTAATGAGATTCATTGAGAATTTTGCAAAAAATTGTCTGCCAAACTAATCCAAATTTTTGGCGAATCACGGACAAACGTCAACCAGTCCCATTTTACTATGAAAATTAGCAGGGGAAACAGGAGGGAGGAAGAAGATAAAGGATCACAAGAAACTGGGAGGAAGTGGTGGGGAGGGTTGGTACTGATTAGCACAGAGGCTGAAAGACAGCCTGATCAGCCAATCAGGGGACATTATGCAGGCAGGGCCTTCTGCTCAGAAGGAAGAAACACCATTCTGTTCCTAGGTAGGCTTGTGAATGGCTGTCTCATGGCAGTTTCTGCCAAAATAATTTGCAGACACAAGCCAGTTACAATGGATACTATGGATGCACTATAGGTAGAAAATATAGAGATATAATTGGGTAGATTTTACAGTTTTATCAGGGAAAGCTTAGCATAGGGACTGGTCACTGTGCCAGTTGTTTCATACAGCTTGCTGGCAAGTTCTGCATTACAGAATCCTGCAAGAAACTATTTTTCTGCATTAACAGCCAGCTAGCATTTTCTTATAAAAAATGTTTTTACAGTTCAAATGATTATTGCCAGCATCCCAAAGGCATACAATACAACAGTTTCCTTTTACCATTTCTAATTGTGCATGTCAGTGCATTATACTCATGTTGTTAAACGCATTGTATATTAGTGCAAAATAACGGTCAGAGTCACAGCAAACATATTTTACTGCAATAACACGATTATTATACCCGTGTTATTGAACACGGTGTATATTACTGCAAGATACCATTCACTGTTATAGCAAAATCATTTTACTACAGTAACCCAATTATTATACCTGTGTTGTTGAACGTGTTGTATATTACTACAAGATACCATTCAGTGTTAGAGCAAAAGCATTTTACTGCAATAACACCAGTTACATCAAACACATATTACTGCAATATCGCGATTATTATACGCGTTTTAGTGAATAGTTATAAATTGGCCTTATAAAAAAATGTCTGGAAAGAATATTGGCAACAGAATATTAGCAAACAAAAGACCCATGCCTTCGGAATGTTGATAGTAGTGTGAACTAGTAGCAGCACCAACCATCCAGCCAGTAGAAGTAGGCCACAGTTCTCCCTGGCTTCCAAAAGGCACAACATTATTATTGAGGAAAAAAGAGGATGAAATTATGGGCTGGATAGCTCACTCCTCCTTTCAGTCACAGCAGGATGATGTGAATGTAACCTCAGAGTCTGACACCATGCCTTGAAGCCGCAGCATTCCTCATGCGCCTCCTTCTTGCAACCCTAGAGAAGCCTTTCAGTTGCATCTTCTCTGTCTTTACTGCAGCCCTTCTTTTTACTAAGAAGAGGCAACAAAACCCCATATGCTATGGAAGATAGCTGTGTTGGTGGTAGTAGTAATAGTAGTGACACTTGTCACCACAGTGGTGGAGGTAGAGGTAGTGATAGAGGCAATGAGGCCAAATACTAAGGCCTCTTTCAGACGGGCGTTGCGGGAAAAGATGCGGGTGCGTTGCGGGAACATGCACAATTTTTCCACGTGAGTGCAAAACATTGCAATGCGTTTTGCACTCATGTGAGAAAAATCTGCATGTTTGGTACCCAAACCTAAACTTCTTCACAGAAGTTCGGGCTTGGGATCGGTGTTCTGTAGATTGTATTATTTTCCCTTATAACATGGTTATAAGGGAAAATAATAGCATTCTGAATACAGAATGCATAGTACAATAGGGCTGGAGGGGTTAAAAAATAAATAAAAAATGTTTAACTCACCTTAATCCACTTGATTGCGCAGCTGGCAACGTCTTCTTTCTTTGTGCAGGAACAGGACCTGTGGTGACGTCACTCCGGTCATCACATGGTCCATCACATGATCCATTACCATGGTAAAAGATCATGTGATGGATCGTGTGATGACCGGAGTGATGTCACCACAGGTCTTGTTCCTGCACAAAGCAAAGAAAGAAGACAGAAGAGATGCCGGCTGCGCCATCAAGTGGATTAAGGTGAGTTAAATTATTTTAACCCCTTACATTTTTTTAACCATGTTATAAGGGAAAATAATAATGATCGGGTCTCCATCCCGATCGTCTCCTAGCGACTGTGCGTGAAAATCGGACCGCATCCGCACTTGCTTGCGAATGTTTGCGATTTTCACGCACCCCCCATTCATTTCTATGGGGCCTGCGTTACGAGAAAAACGCACAAAATAGAGCATGCTGCGATTTTCATGCAATGCACAAGTGATGCCTGAAAATCACCGCTCATGTTAACAGCCCCATAGAAATGAATGGGTCGGGATTCAGTGCGGGTGCAATGCGTTCAACTCACGCATCGCATCCGCGCGGAATACTCGCCCGTGTGAAAGGGGCCTAAGGAGAGAATCAGGAAGGGGGCAAAGAAGTCCACAATTACATATTACAGATAAAAGTGGTTGGGAGGGTGAGGACTATGATGATGAAGATTGTGTGTTGGACAGGACCCAAAGCCAGATCAGAGTGCTGAGGAGAAGACATCAGAGGAGAATGGCGGTGGATGCAGCAATAAAGAGCAGAGGCAACGTACGTCTAAAGCCCCCAAAATAACTGTCAGGGTGAGATTTGCTTTTATTGTCATTATCTCTGGAACTGGTGATGCCGCTGATACTGTGGGTGCATTTGTTCTCCACAAGGCTGGCAAACAAAACCACAGCTGTGTGCAAGATCTGCAGGATTAAATTAAGCCGTGGATGTTCAAAAACAAACATAGGTAGAAGAGATTTATCGCAGCAAATGAGGCAGCATCACTGGATCCTGTGAGAAAATAGAACTGGTCAGCATCCCCAAAGCAGCACAGTGTCCTTGTTATCATCAGCTTCTTCTTCTGCTCAGACTTCTCCTCTTCCTCCTTGTCCTCTGCTTCCAGAGACATCCAGATGTGTGGCCATGAGAAAACTATTTGCAACCAGCAATTAGCTTGTGTCCAAACTGAACTCTCCCCTGGCCAAGGTGCTGGAGGTGCAATTGCTGTTATACCGTACCACTTAGTTGTGTGATAAATTTGGCACAGTTCCACGC